>NC_083682.1:52776166-53440642 GCF_033118175.1 Dama dama | reverse complement strand
ATTTCTCCTGTATAATCAGCATCAATTACTCCAGGAGCTATGAGCAGCCCTTTTATGGTAGAGCTACTGCGTCCGAGTAAAAGTCCCACGGTTCCATCAGGCAAAGGGCCGTATACCCCAGTGGGCAGAGCCTGCATTCCCATTTCGGGAGTCAGTACTGTGTAGGAGGAGGAACAGAGGTCCAAGCCTGCACTCCCTGAGGTGGCTCTGAACAAGTCTGTAACTCTCCTTCTACCATCTGATTTCCCTGCATTGCCCCATAACATTGTTTCGGTGCCAGGGGCTGGCCCCTCACCCAGTTTCCCGACTGCGAGGGAAGTGGGTTGCCCTGGACATCAATTTTAGATTTACAATCTTTTGCCCAATGTCTTCCTTTTTTACACCTAGGGCATAAATTAGGAGTTTTATTATTCCCTGAATTGGCTCGTTGGGAGCAAAAGGCAGCACGATGTCCAGGCTGGCCACAAACAAAACAGCCAGCATTTCCTCTACTAGGTAATCCTCGTTTATTTTTCATTTGCTGTTGATATAATACTTCTTTTATGCTTTTCCCTTGTAAAGCTGCAGCCAGGGTAATACCCTGCATATAGGAAGGTCCGATATCAGCACATATACGAATGTAATCTGATAGACCTCCCTTTTTTCTGTACGGTCTAAGTGCAGCCTGACAGGCAGAATTTGCATTTTCATAGGCTAATTGTTTAGTAAGCACTATTCCAGCCTGCTCATCAGCTATAATCTTACCTACTGCTTCAAGAAGACGAGCCACAAAATCTTGATATGGTTCATCAGGCCCCTGACGAATTTTTGAAAGATCCTCAGTCTTATTACTAGAGCAAGGGAGCTTTTTCCAAGCCTGCCGGGCAGCATTAGAAATTTGAGCATATGCTCCAGGCAAATAGTTCAATTGAGCATTGGTATTTTGGTAGGCCCCTTCCCCTACCAACATTTCATATGTAGTATTGATCCCTTGTCGCTGGTTTAGTTCAGCTATATGGCCACATTGTTCTGTAAATTCTGATTTCCATAATAAATAGTCCCCTCCTGATAAGCAAGCTCTTGCAATTTGTTTCCAATCACTAGGTGGCAAATTTTGACCTCCTAGGCTCTCTATCATGGTCTGGGTAAAAGGAGCCGTAGGTCCATATTGAGCACAGGCAATTTTTAATTCCTTTAGTTGTTTGAAAGGTAAAGCTTCATAATACCTTTGGTTTTCATGTTCGAATACCGGGAAAGTAGCAGAGAATCCCTGAACAGTTTCTCCAGCTCTTTGGGCTTGTTGCATAGCCTTTTGCAAGGGGGACAAACTGTGTGATTCACGAGTTATATTCAACAAATTTTCAGGTTTGGAAATAGGTGGAGGATCTAATCCAGCAATAGTTGAGGGTGCATAAGCAGGAGGCGCAGTAGAGATTGCACCAGCGCCTTCATCCCTACCTTCCCTTTTTATTTCTTCCTTTATTGTTATTAATAATTTCTGCATGAGTGCCTCCAGACCCTTTGTCGGAGGGGCAGCTGCTGCCTGCACATTCGAATTGTCAGTTACAAGTAATTCCCGATGATCATCCTTATGATAAGCAGCTGCCTGTTCTTCTAAACTTTCCTCATCCTCTGAAGTCAGCGTTCCCTCATTTTCCTTCAAAGGTTTTGCATATTCTAATTCAAAGGTTGTGGGTCCTTTCCCTTCAGGAGTAGCATAAACTTTAGGAGTAGCATAAATTGGTTCTTTGGGTGGGAGCATGTGTTTTAATTTACTCCCTTCCTCATGTTCAAAATCAAGGCAGTCTCTTATTAAAGACCATAATGAAAATGTTTCCACAGGAACCTAATTAGGTCCGTGGAGAGTATAATATGTTTGAATCTGTTTCCCTATCTTTTTCCATATCTCTAAATGCATAGTCCCTTCCTGTGGAAACCAGGGACATACTTCCTCAACAAAACTAAGAAAAGTCTGCAATTTTGTTTTAGTAACCTGAATTCCCCGATCCTTCAACATTATCTGTAACATATGCACAAACAACTGACGACTATTATCTTGTCCCATGGTTTATACTCTCGACAATATTCCTTCCTGCCCCTCAATATACAAATACACACACTCTTACTTACCTTAATAGTTTCAACGGGCAGCGGCCGCAAGGAACTTTCGTCGAGCTCCACGCTGTTGGGCGCCACTTGCCGGGCCAGCCGGAAGATTTCAGCGAGCAACACTACGCGTTCCTTTAGGCTAAGAAATAAAGGAGACAGAACAGATGGGGTCGAGAGGATCGCTGCAGTCAACGATGATTCTTTATTTCTCAGGGTTACATATATACTAAACCAAGAAGAGAGGCATCACAAAGAAAATTCTTCCCCATGTACATCATCTTTAAGATAACAATAACGAGAGCTCTCTCATGGCGCCAAAGGCATCCTACTTATCTTAAGGGCAGTCGTGCAAAGCCATCTATCTGCACCTTGTGTACATTCAAGGCTCACTAATGGTCTGTTAGGAGTTAACTTGGATAGTAAATTTCAGAGGGGTGGCGGGACAGAGAGCTATGTCTGCGAACAGACCCTTGATAATCAATCAAGGCAGCTCCCAGAGTCAGCTTTTTCAAGCCGCTACCCGCACCTCTCGAGTTTTCAAAGGATGTGAGGCCTCCGGTCGCATTGAGGCGGAGGACTAGGTCTTTCTCTGTGGTCTCCACAGGGGATTCAGACATCCCTTCATCTTGGGAGATGCAAGACGAGCCTGCATTCAATTCACTGCTGTGATATCCAGCCTTACTTCGAGTCAGAGCATCTCGGTGTCCATTCCACTTGAGGACACAAACTCAGGGTCCCTCTCACATACCTGTAGCTGAGAGAAGCCTCCTCTTGAGGTGCTTATGGAAAGTTGGTATTCCTCTTGAGTCGAAGCCAGGGACTAAGCTCTCATCTCGAGTTGATTTGGGGTACACGGAGCCTTTTCGTGTTGCTCCAGTGACCTCTGGATCCCTCTAGACTTGAGACAGTGATCTTGGGTATTCCCTGGAGTGCCATCAAGGAAATCAAGACTCCTTTCACGTTTGATGTGGAACACGGAATTGCTCTGCACGCAGTGCAGGGGAATCGGGCCTCATGTCGCGGCGAGGGGGAAGTCTCATGGTTTTTCTCGAGTTGCGGCCGGAACCTGGGGTATATTCTCGAGTTACGACGGGGAGGGCCCTTCCAGACACGTGTTTGTTCAGCGACGTCAGGACTCCTGCCTAGGAGCGAGGGACACCTTGGGATTCTCCTCGAGTCTTGGCATGGCAATTGGGAGGCGTCTCCACGTGAGGCGGGAGACCCAGTGTCCCTTTCCACGGGCCACAGGGATCCTGGGACTCCTATCCATTTTCAAGAGGAGTCAGGCATCGTCTCCTTTGGAAGCATTGATCTCCACGGACCTCTCGAGTTTTTAAAGGATGTGAGGCCTCCGCTCGCGATGAGGCGGAGAACTCGGTCTTTCTCTGTCATCTCCACAGGGGATTCAGACATCCCTTCATCTTGGGAGATGCAAAACGAGCCTGCATTCAATTCACTGAAGGGATATCCGGCCTTACTTCGAGTCAGAGCATCTCGGTGTCCATTCCACTTGAGGCAACAAACTCAGGGGCCCTCTCACATACCTGTAGCTGAGAGAAGCCTCCTCTTGAGGTGCTTGTGGAAAGTTGGTATTCCTCTTGAGTCTAAGCCAGGGACTAAGCTCACATCTCGAGTTGATTTGTGGTCCACCGAGCCCTTTTGTGTTGCTCCAGTGACCGCAGGATCCCTCTAGAATTGAGACAGTGAACTTGGGTTTTCTCTGGAGTGCCATCAAGGAAATCAAGGCTCCTTTCACGTTTGATGTGGAACACGGAATTGCTTTGCACGCAGGGCAGGGGAATCGGGCTTCAAGTCGCGGCGAGGGAGAAGTCTCATGGTTTTTCTCGAGTTGCGGCCGGAACCTGGGGTATATTCTCGAGTTACGACGGGGAGGGCCCTTCCAGACACGTGTTTGTTCAGCGACGTCAGGACTCCTGCCTAGGTGCGAGGGACACCTCGGGATTCTCCTCGAGTCTTGGCATGGCAATT
Source organism: Dama dama (assembly GCF_033118175.1). Classification (NCBI taxonomy): domain Eukaryota; kingdom Metazoa; phylum Chordata; class Mammalia; order Artiodactyla; family Cervidae; genus Dama; species Dama dama. The sequence goes on along the minus strand of NC_083682.1, from coordinate 53,436,565 downwards.
GGGACGTGTCTCCACGTGAGGCGGGAGACCCAGGGTCCCTTTCCACGTGCCACAGGGATCCTGGGACTCCTATCCATTTTCAAGAAGAGTCAGGCATCGTCTCCTTCGGAAGTATTGATCACCGCGGAACTCTCGAGTTTTCAAAGGATATGAGGCCTCCGGTTGTGTTGAGGTGGAGGACTAGGTCTTTCTCTGTGGTCTCCACAGGGGATTCAGACAACCCTTCGTCTTGGGAGATGCAAGATGAGTCTGCATTCAATCAACTGCAGGGATATCCGGCCTTACTTCGAGTCAGAGCATCTCGGTGTCCATTCCACTTGAGGCCACAAACTCAGGGTCCCTCTCACATACCTGTAGCTGAGAGAAGCCTCCTCTTGAGGTGCTTGTGGAAAGTTGGTATGCCTCTTGAGTCGAAGCCAGGGACTAAGCTCTCATCTCGAGTTGATTTGGGGTCCACGGAGCCCTTTCGTGTTGCTCAAGTGACCTCAGGATCCCTCTAGACTTGAGACAGTGATCTTGGGTTTTCTCTGGAGTGCCATCAAGGAAATCAAGGCTCCTTTCACGTTTGATGTGGAACACGGAATTGCTCTGCAGGCAGTGCAGGGGAATCGGGCCTCATCTCGCGGCGAGGGGGAAGTTCATGGTTTTTCTCGAGTTGCGGCCGGAACCTGGGGTATATTCTCGAGTTACGACCGGGAGGGCCCTTCCAGACACGTGTTTGTTCAGCGACGTCAGGACTCCTGCCTAGGTGCGAGGGACACCTCAGGATTCTCCTCGAGTCTTGGCATGGCAATTGGGACACGTCTCCATGTGAGGCGGGAGACCCAGGGTCCCTTTCCACGTGCCACAGGGATCCTGGGACTCCTATCCATTTTCAAGAGGAGTCAGGCATCGTCCCCTTTGGAAGCATTGATCTCCGCGGACCTCTCGAGTTTTCAAAGGATGTGAGGCCTCCGGTCGAGAAGATTCAGAAAACTACGTCTTTCTCTGTGCTTTCCACTGGGGATTCAGTCATCCCTTCGTCTTGGGAGATGCAAGACGAGCCTGCATTCAATTCACTGCAGGGATATCCAGCCTTACTTCGAGTCAGAGCATCTCGGTGTCCATTCCACTTGAGGCCACAAACTCAGTGTCCCTCTCACATACCTGTAGCTGAGAGAAGCCTCCTCTTCAGGGGCTTGTGGAAAGTTGGTATTCCTCTTGAGTCGAAGCCAGGGACTAAGCTCTCATCTCGAGTTGATTTGGGGTCCACGGAGCCCTTTCCTGTTGCTACAGTGAGCTCAGGATCCCTCTAGACTTGAGACAGTGATCTTGGGATTTCTCTGGTGTGCCATCAAGGAAATCAAGGCTCCTTTCACGTTTGATCTTGAACGCGGAATTGCTCTGCAGGCAGTGCAGGGGAATCGGGCCTCATCTCGTGGTGACGGGGAAGTCTCATGGTTTTTCTGGAGTTGCGGCCGGAACCTGGGGTATATTCTCGAGTTACGACGGGGAGGGCCCTTCCAGACACGTGTTTGTTCAGCGACGCCTGGACTCCTGCCTAGGTGCGAGGGACACCTCGGGATTCTCCTCGAGTCTTGGCATGGCAATTGGGATGCGTCTCCACGTGAGGCGGGAGACCCAGGGTCCCTTTCCACGTGCCACAGGGATCCTGGGACTCCTATCCATTTTCAAGAAGAGTCAGGCATCTTCTCCTTTGGAAGCATTGATCTCCGCGGAACTCTCGAATTTTCAAAGGATGTGAGGCCTCCGGTCGCGATGAGGCGGAGAACTAGGTCTTTTTCTGTGCTCTCCACAGGGGATTCAAACATCCCTTCGTCTTGGGAGATGCAAGACGAGCCTGCATTCAATTCACTGCAGGGATATCCGGCCTTACTTCGAGTGAGAGCATCTCGGTGTCCATTCCACTTGAGGCCACAAACTCAGGGTCCCTCTCACATACCTGTAGCTGAGAGAAGCCTGCTCTTGAGGTGTTTGTGGAAAGTTGGTATTCTTCTTGAGTCTAAGCCAGGGACGAAGCTCTCATCTCGAGTTGATTTGGGGTCCACGGAGCCCTTTCGTGTTGCTACAGTGTCTTCAGGATCCCTCTAGACTTGAAACAGTGATCTTGGGTTTTCTCTGGAGTGCCATCAAGGAAATCAAGGCTCCTTTCCCTTTTGATGTGGAACGTGGAATTGCTCTGCACGCAGTGGCGGGGAATCAGGCCTCATCTCGCGGCGAGGGGGAAGTCTCATGGTTTTTCTCGAGTTGCGGCCAGAACCTGGGGTATATTCTCGAGTTACGACGGGGAGGGCCCTTCCAGTCAAGTGTTTGTTCAGCGACGTCAGGACTCCTGCCTAGGTGCGAGGGACACCTCGGGATTCTTCTCGAGTCTTGACATGGCAATTGGGTCGCGTCTCCACGTGAGGCGGGAGACCCAGGGTCCCTTTCCACGTGCCACAGGGATCCTGGGACTCCTATCCATTTTCAAGAGGAGTCAGGCATCGTCTCCTTTGGAAGCATTGATCTCCGCGGACCTCTCGAATTTTCAAAGGATGTGAGGCCTCCGGTCGCTATGAGGTGGAGAACTATGTCTTTCTCTGTGGTCTCCACAGGGGATTCAGACATCCCTTCGTCTTGGGAGATGCAAGACCAGCCTGCATTCTATTCACTGCAGGGATACCGGCCTTACTTCGAGTCAGAGCATCTCGCTGTCCATTCCACTTGAGGCCACAAACTCAGGGTCCCTCTCACATACGTGCAGCTGAGAGAAGCCTCCTCTTGAGGTGCTTGTGGAAAGTTGGTATTCCTCTTGAGTCGAAGCCAGGGACTAAGCTCTCATCTCGAGTTGATTTGGGGTCCACGGAGCCCTTTCCTGTTGTTCCAGTGACCTCAGGATCCCTCTAGACTTGAGACAGTGATCTTGGGTTTTCTCTGGAGTGCCATCAAGGAAATCAAGGCTCCTTTCACGTTTGATGTGGAACACGGAATTGCTCTGCACGCAGTGCAGAGGAATTGGGACTCATGTTGCAGCGAGGGGAAGTCTCATGGTTTTTTTCGAGATGCGGCCGGAATCTGGGGTAAATTCTCGAGTTACGACGGGGAGGGCTCTTCCAGACACGTGTTTTTTCAGCGACGTCAGGACTCCTGCCTAGGTGCGAGGGACACCTCGGGATTCTCCTCGAGTCTTGTCATGGCAATTGGGACGCGTCTCCACGTGAGGCGGGAGACCCAGGGTCCTTTTCCACGTGCCACAGGGATCCTGGGACTCCTATCCATTTTCACAAGGAGTCAGGCATCGTCTCCTTTGGAAGCATTGATCTCCGCGGACCCTTCGAGTTTTCAAAGGATGTGAGGCCTCCGGTCGCGATGAGGCGGAGAACTAGGTCTTTCTCTGTTGTCTCCACAGGGGATTAAGACATCCCTTCGTCTCGGGAGATGCAAGACAAGCCTGTATTCAATTCACTGCAGGGATATCAGGCCTTACTTCGAGTCAGAGCTTCTCTGTGTCCATTCCACTTGAGGCCACATACTCAGGGTCCCTCTCACATACCTGTACCTGAGAAAAGCCTCCTCTTGAAGTGCTTGAGGAAAGTTGATATTCCTCTTGAGTCGAAGCCAGCGATGAAGCTCTTATCTGGAGTTGATTTGGGGTCCGTGGAGCCCTTTCGTCTTGCTCCAGTAACCTCAAGATCCCTCTAGACTTCAGACAGTGATCTTGGGGTTTCTCTGGAGTAAAATCAAGGAAATCAAGGCTTCTTTCACGTTTGATGAGGAACACAGAATTGCTCTGCACGCAGTGCAGGGGAATAGGGCCTCATCTCACGGCGAGTGGGAAGTCTCATTGTTTTTCTCGAGTTGCGCCCAGAACCTGGGGTATATTCTCGAGTTCCGACGGGGAGGGCCCTTCCAGACACGTGTTTCTTCAGTGACTTCAGGACTCCTGCCTAGATGCGAGGGACACCTCGGTATCCTCCTCGAGTCTTGGCATGGCAATTGGAAAGCGTCTCCACGTGAGGCGCGAGTCCCAGTGTCCCTTTCCACGTGCCACAGGGATCCTGGGACTCCTATCCATTTTCGAGAGGAGTCAGGCATCGTCTCCTTTGGAAGCATTGATCTCCGCGGACCTCTCGAGTTTTCAAAGCATGTGGGGCCTCCGGTCGCGATGAGGCGGAGAACTAAGTCTTTCTCTGTGGTCTCCACAGGGGATTCAGAGATCCCTTCGCTTGGGAGATGCAAGACGAGCCTGCATTCAATTCACTGCAGGGATATCGGGCCTTACCTCGAGTCAGAGCATCTCGGTGTCCATTCCACTTGAGGCCACAAACTCAGGGTCCCTCTCACATACCTGTAGATGAGAGAAGCCTCCTCTTGAGGTGCTTGTGGAAAGTTGGTATTCCTCTTGAGTCGAAGCCAGGGACTAAGCTCTCATCTCGAGTTGATTTGGGGTCCACGGACCCCTTTCATTTTGCTGCAGTGACCTCAGGATCCCTCTAGACTTGAGACAGTGATCTTGGGTTTTCTCTGGAGTGCCATTAAGGAAATCAATGCTCCTTTCACGTTTGTTGTGAAACACGGAATTGCTCTGCACGCAGTGCAGGGGAATCGGGCCTCATCTCGCGGCGAGTGGGAAGTCTCATGGTTTTTCTCGAGTTGCCGCCGGAACCTGGGGTATATTCTCAAGTTACGATGGGGAGTGCCCTTCCAGACACGAGTTTGTTCAGCGACGTCAGGACTCCTGCCTAGGTGCAAGGGACACCTCGGGATTCTCCTCGAGTCTTGGCATGGCAATTGGGACGCGTCTCCACGTGAGGCGGGAGACCGAGGGTCCCGTTCCACGTGCCACAGGGATCCTGGGACTCCTATCCATTTTCAAGAGGAGTCAGGCATCGTCTCCTTTGGAAGCATTGATCTCCGCGGACCTCTCGAGTTTTCAAACAATGTGAGGGCTCCGGTCGCGATGAAGCAGAGAACAAGGTCTTTCTCTGTGGTCTCCACAGGGGATTCAGACATCCCTTCGTCTTGGGAGATGCAAGACGAGCCTGCATTCAATTCACTGCAGGGATATCTGGCATTACTTCGAGTCAGGGCAACTCGGTGTCCATTCCACTGGAGGCCATAAACTCAGGGTCCCTATCACATACCTGTAGCTGAGAAAAGCCTCCTCTTGAGGTGCTTGTGGAAACTTGGTATTCCTCTTGAGTCGAAGCCAGGGAATAAGCTCTCATCTCGAGTTGATTTGGAGTCCACGGAGCCCTTTTGTGTTGCTCCTGTGACCAGAGGATCCTTCTAGACTTGAGACAGTGTTCTTGGGTTTTCTCTAGAGTGCCATCAAGGAAATCAAGGCTTCTTTCACGTTTGATGTGGAACACAGAATTGCTCTGCACGCAGTGCAGGGGAATCGGGCCTCATCTCGCGGCGAGGGGGAAGTCTCATGGTTTTTCTCGAGTTGCGGCCGGAACCTGGGGTATATTCTCGAGTTACGACGGGGAGGGCCCTTCCAGACACGTGTTTGTTCAGCGACGTCAGGACTCCTGCCTAGGTGCGAGGGACACCTCGGGATTCTCCTCGAGTCTTGGCATGGCAATTGGGATGCGTCTCCACGTGAGGCGGGAGCCCCAGTGTCCCTTTCCACGTGCCACAAGGATCCTGGGACTGCTATCCAGTTTCAAGAGGAGTCAGGCATCGGCTACTTTGGAAGCATTGATCTCCGCGGACCTCTCCAGTTTTCAAAGGATGTGAGGCCTCCTGTCGCGATGAGGCGGAGGACTAGGTCTTTCTCTGTGGTCTCCACAGGGGTTTCACACATCCCTTCGTCTTGGGAGATGCAAGATGAGCCTGCATTCAATTGATTGCAGGGATGTCAGGCCTTACTTCGTGTCAGAGCATCTCGGTGTCCATTCCACTTGAGGCCACAAACTCAGGGTACATCTCACATACCTGTAGCTGAGGGAAGCCTCCTCTTGAGGTGCATGTGGAAAGTTCATATTCCTCTTGAGTCAAACCAGGGACTAAGCTCTCATCTCGAGTTGATTTGGGGTCCATGGAGCACTTTTGTGTTACTCCAGTGACCTCAGGATCCCTCTAGACTTGAGACAGTGATCTTGGGTTTTCTCTGGAGTGCCATCAAGGAAATCAAGGCTCCTCTCATGTTTGATGTGGAACACGGAATTGCTCTTTACGCAGTGCAGGGGAATCGGCCCTCATCTCGTGGGCGACAGGGAAGTCTCATGGTTTTTCTCGAATTGCGGCCTAAACCTGGGGTATATTCTCGAGTTACGACTGGGAGGGCCCTTCCAGACCCGTGATTGTTCAGCGAGGTCAGGACTCCTGCCTAGGTGCGAGGGACACCTCGGTATTCTCCTCGAGTCTTGGCATGGCAATTGGGACGCATCGCCACGTGAGGCGGGAGACCCAGGTTCCCTTTCCACATGCCACAGGGATCCTGGGACTCCTATCCATTTTCAAGAGGAGTCAGGCATCGTCTCCTTTGGAAGCATTGATCTCCGCGGACCTCTCGAGTTTTCAAACGATGTGAAACATCCAGTCTTGATGAGGCGGAGAACTAGGTCTTTCTCTGTGGTCTCCACAGGGGATTCAGACATCCTTTATCTTGGGAGATGTAAGACGAGCCTGCATTCAATTCACTGCAGGGATATCCGGCCTTACTTCGAGTCAGAGCATCTCGGTGTCCATTCCACTTGAGGCCACAAACTCAGGGTCCCTCTCACATACCTGTAGCTGAGAGAAGCCTCCTCTTGAGGTGCTTGTGGAAACTTGGTATTCCTCTTGAGTCGAAGCCAAGGTCTAAGCTCTCATTTCGAGTTGATTTAGGGTCCACGGAGCCCTTTCATGCTGCTCCAGTGACCTCAGGATCCCTCTAGACTTGAGACAGTGACTTTGGGTTTTCTCTGGAGTGCCATCAAGGAAATCAAGGCTCCTTTCACGTTTGATGTGGAACATGGAATTGCTCTGCACGCAGTGCAGGGGAATCGGGCCTCATCTTGCGGCGAGGGGGAATTCTCATGGTTTTTCTTGAGTTGTGGCTGGAACCTGGGGTATATTCTCGAGTTACGACGGGGAGGGCCATTCCAGACACGTGTTTGTTCAGCGACATCAGGACTCCTGCCTAGGTGCGAGGGACACCTCGGGATTCTCCTCGAGTCTTGGCATGGCAATTGGGACGCGTCTCGAAGTGAGGCGGGAGACCCAGGGTCCCTTTCCACGTGCCACAGGGATCCTGGGACTCCTATCCATTTTCAAGAGGAGTCAGGCATCGTCTCCTTGGGAAGCATTAATCTCCTCGGAACTCTCGAGTTTTCAAAGAATGTGAGGCCTCCGGTCGCGTTGAGGCGTAGGACTAGGTCTTTCTCTGTGGTCTCCACAGGGGATTCAGACATCCCTTCGTCTATGGAGATGCAAGACGAGCCTGCATTCAATTCACTGCAGGGATATCCGGCCTTACTTCGAGTCAGAGCATCTCGGTGTCCATTCCACTTGAGGCCACAAACTCAGGGTCCCTCTCACATACCTGTAGCTAAGAGAAGCCTCCTCTTGACGTGCTTGTGGAAAGTTGGTATTTCCCGTGAGTTGAAGCCAGGGACTAAGCTCTCATCTCGAGTTAATTTGGGTCTACGGAGCCCTTTCGTGTTGCTCCATTGACCTCAGGATCCCTCTAGACTTGAGACAGTGATCTTGGGTTTTCTCTGGAGTGCCATCAAGGAAATCAAGCCTCCTTTCAAGTTTGATGTGGAACACGGATTTGCTCTGCACACAGTGCAGGGGAATCGGGCCTCATGTTGCGGCGAGGGGAAGTCTCATGGTTTTTCTCGAGATCCGGCCGGAACCTGGGGTATATTCTCGAGTTACGACGGCGAGGGCCCTTCCAGACACGTGTTTGTTCAGCGACGTTAGGATTCCTGCCCAGGTGCGAAGGACAACTCGGGATTCTCCTCGAGTCTTGGCATGGCAATTGGGACGCGTCTCCACGTGAGGCGGGAGACCCAGGGTCCCTTTCCACGTGCCACAGGGATCCTGGGAATCCTAACCATTTTCAAGAGGAGTCAGGCATCGTCTCCTTTGGAAGCATTGATCTCCACGGACCTCGAGTTTTCAATGGATGTGAGTCCTCCGGTCGCGATGTGGCGAGAACTAGTTCTTTCTCTGTGGTCTCCACAGGGGATTCAGACATCCCTTCGTTTTGGGAGATGCAAGACGAGCCTGTATTCAATTCACTGCAGGGATATCCGGCCTTACTTCGAGTCAGAGCATCTCGGTGTCCATTCCACTTGAGGCCACAAACTCAGGGTCCCTCTCACATACCTGTAGCTGAGAGAAGCCTCCTCTTGAGGTGCTTGTGGAAAGTTGGTATTCCTCTTGAGTCGAAGCCAGGGACTAAGCTCTCATCTCGAGTTGATTTGGCGTCCACGGAGCCTTTTCGTGTTGCCCCACTGACCTCATGTTCCCTCTAGACTTGAGACAGTGATCTTGGGTTTTCTCTGGAGTGCCATCAAGGAAATCAAGGCTCCTTTCACGTTTGATGTGGAACACGGAATTGCTCTGCACGCAGTGCAGGGGAATCGGTCCTCATCTCACGGCGAGGGGGAAGTCTCATTGTTTTTCTCGAGTGGCGGCCGGAACCTTTGGTATATTCTCGCGTTACGACCGGGTGTGCCCTTCCAGACACGTGTTTGTTCAGCGACGTAAGAACCAATGCCTAGTTTCGATGGACACCTCGGTATTCTCCCCGAGGCGTGGCATGGCAATTGGGACGCATCTCCACGTGAGGCGGGAGACCCAGGGTCCCGTTCCACGTGCCAGAGGGATCCTGGAACTCCTATCCATTTTCAAGAGGAGTCAGGCATCGTCTCCTTTGGAAGCATTGATCGCCGCGGACCTCTCGGATTTTCAAAGGATGTGAGGCCTTTGATTGCGATGAGATGGAGAACTAGTCCTTTCTCTGTGGTCTCAACAGGGGATTCATATATCCCTTCCTCTTGGGAGATGCAAGACGAGCCTGCATTCAATTCACTGCAGGGATATCCGGCCTTACTTCGAGTCAGAGCATCTCGGTGTCCATTCCACTTGAGGCCACAAACTCAGGGTCCCTCTCACATACCTGTAGCTGAGAGAAGCCTCCTCTTGAGGTGCTTGTGGAAAGTTGGTATTCCTCTTGAGTTTAAGCCAGGGACTAACCTCTAATCTCGAGTTGATTTGGGTTCCACGGAGCCCTTTCTTGTTGCTACAGTGACCTCAGGATCCCTCTAGACTTGAGACAGTGATCTTGGGTTTTCTCTGGAGTGCCATCAAGGAAATCAAGGCTCCTTTCACGTTTGATGTGGAACACGGAATTGCTCTGCACACAGTGCAGGGGAATCGGGCCTCATCTCGCGGCGAGGGGGAAGTCTCATGTTTTTTCTCGAGTTGCGGCCGGAACGTGGGGTATATTCTCGAGTTACGACGGGGAGGGCCCTTCCAGACACGTGTTTGTTCAGCGACGTCAGGACTTTTGCCTAGGTGCGAGGGACACCTCGGGATTCTCCTTCACTCCTGGCATCGCAATTGGGACCCGTCTCCACGTGACGCAGGAGACCACGGGTCCCTTTCCAATTGCCACAGGGATCCTGGAACTCCTATCCAATTTCAAGAGATTCAGCAACGTCTCCTTTGGAAGCATTGATCTCCGCGGACCTCTCGAGTTTTCAAAGGATGTGAGGCCTCCGGTCGCGATGAGGCGGAGAACTAGGTCTTTCTCTGTGGTCTCCACAGGGCATTCAGACATCCCTTCCTCTTGGGAAATGCAGGACGAGCCTGCATTCAATTCACTGCAGGGATATCCGGCCTTACTTCGAGTCAGAGCATCTCGGTGTCCATTCCACTTGAGGCCACAAACTCAGGGTCCCTCTCACATACCTGTAGCTGAGAGAAGCCTCCTCTTGAGGTGCTTGTGGAAAGGAAGTATTCCTCTTGAGTCGAAGCCAGGGACTAAGCTCTCATCTCGAGTTGATTTGGGGTCCTCGGAGCCCTTTCATTTTGCTACAGTGACCTCAGGATCCCTCTAGACTTGAGACAGTGATCTTGGGTTTTCTCTGGAGTGCCATCAAGGAAATCAAGGCTTTTTTCTCGTTTGATGTGGAACACGGAATTGCTCTGCACGCAGTGCAGGGGAATCGGGCCTCACCTCCCAGCGAGTGGGAAGTCTCATGTTTTTTCTCGAGTTGCGGCCGGAACCTGGGGTATATTCTCGAGTTACGATGGGGAGGGCCCTTCCAGACACGTGTTTGTTCAGCGACGTCAGGACTCCTGCCTAGGTGCCATGGACACCTCGGGATTCTCCTCGAGTCTTGGCATGGCAATTGGGACGCGTCTCCACGTGAGGCGGGAGACCCAGGGTCCCTTTCCACGTGCCACAGGGATCCTGGGACTCCTATCCATTTTCAAGAAGAGTCAGGCATCGTCTCCTTTGGAAGCATTGATCTCCGCGGACCTCTCGAGTTTTCAAAGGATGTGAGGCCTCCGGTCGCGATTAGGCGGAGAACTAGGTCTTTCTCTGTGGTCTCCACAGGGGATTCAGACATCCCTTCGTCTTGGGAGATGCTAGACGAGCCTGCATTCAATTCACTGCAGGGATATCCGGCCTTACTTCGAGTCAGAGCATCTCGGTGTCCATTCAACCTGAGGCCGCAAACTCAGGGTCCCTCTCACATACCTGTAACTGAGAGAAGCCTCCTCTTGAGGTGCTTGTGGAAAGTTGGTTTTCCTCTTAAGTCGAAGCCAGTGACTAAGCTCTCATCTCGAGTTGATTTGGGTTCCACGGAGCCCTTTCGTGTTGCTACAGTGGCCTCAGGATCCCTCTAGACTTGAGACAGTGACTTTGGGTTTTCTCTGGAGTACCATCATGGAAATCAAGGCTCCTTTCACGTTTGATGTGGAACACGGAATTGCTCTGCACGCAGTGCAGGGGAATCGAGCCTCATCTCGCGGCGAGGTGGAAGTCTCATGGTTTTTCTCGAGTTGCGGCCGGAACCCGGGGTATATTCTGGAGTTATGACAGGGAAGGCCATTCCAGACACGTGTTTGTTCAGCGACGTCAGGACTCCTGCCTAGGTGCGAGGGACACCTCGGGATTCTCCTCGAGTCTTGGCATGGCAATTGGGACGCGTCTCCACGTGACTGGAAGACCGAGGTTCCCTTTCCACATGCCACAGGTATCCTGGCACTCCTATCCATTTTCAAGAGGAGTCAGGCATCGTCTCCTTTGGAAGCATTGATCTCCGCGGACCTCTCGAGTTTTCAAAGGATGTGAGGCCTCCGGTCGTGATGAGGCAGAGGACTAAAACTTTCTCTGTGGTCTCCACAGGGGATTCAGACATCCCTTCGTCTTGGGAGATGCAAGACGAGCCTGCATTCAATTCACTGCAGGAATATCTGGCCTTACTTCGAGTCAGAGCATCTCGGTGTCCATTCCACTTGAGGCCACAAACTCAGGGTCCCTCTCACATACCTGTAGCTGAGAGAAGCCTCCTCTTGAGGTGCTTGTGGAAACTTGATATTCCTCTTGAGTCGAAGCGAAGGACTAAGCTCTCATCTCGAGTTGAATTGGGGTCCACGGAGCCCTTTCGTGTTGCTCCAGTGACCTCAGGATCCCTCTAGACTTGAGACAGTGATCTTGGGTTTTCTCTGGAGTGCCATCAAGGAAATCAAGGCTCCTTTCACGTTTGATGTGGAACACGGAATTGCTCTGCACGCAGTGCAGGGGAATCGGGCCTCATCTCATGGCGAGGGGGAAGTCTCATGGTTTTTCTCGAGTTGCGGCCGGAACCTGGGGTATATTCTCGAATTACGACGGGGAGGGCCCTTCCAGACACGTGTTTGTTCAGCGACGTCAGGACTCCTGCCTAGGTGCGAAGGAAACTTCGGGATTCTCCTCGAGTCTTGGCATAGCAATTGGGACGCATCTCCACGGGAGGCGGGAGAACCAGGGTCCCTTTCCACGTGCCACAGGGATCCTGGGACTCCTATCCATTTTCAAGAGGAGTCAGGCATCGTCTCCTTTGGAAGTATTGATCTCCGCGGACCTCTCGAGTTTTCAAAGGATGTGAGGCCACCGGTCGCAATGAGGCGGAGAACTAGGTCTTTCACTGTGGTCTCCACAGGGGATTCAGACATCCCTTCGTCTTGGGAGATGCAACACGAGCCTGCATTCAATTCACTGCAGGGATATCCGGCCTTACTTCGAGTCAGAGCATCTCCGTGTCCTTTCCACTTGAGGCCACAAACTCAGGGTCCCTCTCACATAACTGTAGCTGAGAGAAGCCTCCTCTTGAGGTGCTTGTGGAAACTTGGTGTTCCTCTTGAGTCGAAGCCAAGGACTAAGCTCTCATCTCGAGTTGATTTGGGGACCACGGAGCCCTTTCGTGTTGCTTCAGTGACCTCAGGATCCCTCTAGACTTGAGACAGTGATCTTGCGTTTTCTCTGGAGTGCCATCAAGGAAATCAAGGCTCCTTTCACGTTTGATATGGAACACGGAATTGCTCCTCACTCAGTGCAGGGGAATCGGGCCTCATCTCGCGAAGAGGGGGAAGTCTCATGGTTTTTCTCGAGTTGCGGCCGGAACCTGGGATATATTCTCGAGTTACGACGGGGAGGGCCCTTCCAGACACGTGTTTGTTCAGCGACATCAGGACTCCTGCCTAGGTGCGAGGGACACCTCGGGATTCTCCTCGAGTCTTGGCATGGAAATTGGGACGTGTCTCCACGTGAGGCGGGAGAACCAGGGTCCCTCTCCATGTGGACAGGGATCCTGGGACTCCTAACCATTTTCAAGAGGAGTCAGGCATCGTCTCCTTTGGAAGCATTGATCTCCGTGGACCTCTCGAGTTTTCAAAGGATGTGAGGCCTCCGGTCGCGAAGAGGTGGAGAACTAGGTCTTTCTCTGTGGTCTCCACAGGGGATTCAGACAACCCTTCGTCTTGGGAGATGCAAGACGAGCCTGCATTCAATTCACTGCAGGGATATTCGGCCTTACTTCGAGTCAGAGCATCTCGGTGTCCATTCCACTTGAGGCCACAAATTCAGGGTCCCTTTCACATACCTGTAGCTGAGAGAAGCCTCCTCTTGAGGTGCTTGTGGAAAGTTGGTATTCCTCTTGAGTCGAAGCTAGGGACTAAGCTCTCATCTCGAGTTGATATGGGGTCCTCGGAGCCCTTTCTTGTTGCTCCAGTGACCTCAGGATCCCTCTAGACTTGAGACAGTGATCTTGGGTTTTCTCTGGAGTGCCGTCAAGGAAATCAAGGCTCCTTTCACGTTTGATGTGGAACACGGAATTGCTCTGCACGCAGTGCAGGGGAATCGGGCCTCATCTCTCGGCGAGGGGGAAGTCTCATGGTTTTTCTCGAGTTGCGACCGGAACCTGGGGTATATTCTCGAGTTACGACGGGGAGGGCCCTTCCCGACACGTGTTTGTTCAGCGACGTCAGGACTCCTGCCTAGGTGCGAGGGACACCTCGGGATTCTCCTCGAGTCTTGGCATGGCAATTGGGACGCGTCTCCACTTGAGGCGGGAGACTCAGGGTCCCTTTCCACGTGCCACAGGGATCCTGGGCCTCCTATCCACGTTCAAGAGGAGTCAGGCATCGTCTCCTTTGGAAGCATTGATCTCCGCGAACCTCTCGAGTTTTCAAAGGATGTGAGGCCTCCGTTCGCATTGAGGCGGAGGACTAGGTCTTTCTCTGTGGTCTCCACAGGGGATTCAGACATCCCTTCGTCTTGGGAGATGCAAGACGAGGCTGCAATCAATTCACTAGGGATATCCGGCCTTACTTCGAGTCAGAGCATCTCGGTGTACATTCCACTTGAGGCCACAAACTCAGGGTCCCTCTCACATACCTGTAGCTGATAGAAGCCTCCTCTTGAGGTGCTTGTGGAAAGTTGGTATTCCTCTTGAGTCGAAGCCAGGGACTAAGCTCTCATCTCGAGTTGATTTGGGGTCCACGGAGCCCTTTCGTGTTGCTCCAGTGACCTCAGGATCCCTCTAGACTTGAGACAGTGATCTTGGGTTTTCTCTGGAGTGCCATCAAGGAAATCAAGGCTCCTTTCACGTTTGATGTGGAACACGGAATTGCTCTGCACGCAGTGAAGGGGAATCGGGCCTCATCTCGCGGCGAGGGGGAAGTCTCATGGTTTTTCTCGAGTTGCGGCCGGAACCTAGGGTATATTCTCGAGTTACGACGGGGAGGGCCCTTACAGACACGTGTTTGTTCAGCGACGTCAGGACTCCTGCCTAGGTGCGAGGGACACCTCGGGATTCTCCTCGAGTCTTGGCATGGCAATTGGGATGCGTCTCCACGTGAGGCGGGAGACCCAGGGTCCCTTTCCACGTGCCACAGGGATCCTGGGACTCCTATCCATTTTCAAGAGGAGTCAGGCATCGTCTACTTTGGAAGCATTGATCTCCGCGAACCTCTCGAGTTTTCAAAGGATGTGAGGCCTCAGTTCGCCTTGAGGCGGAGGACTACGTATTTCTCTGTGGTCTCCACAGGGTATTCAGACATCCCTTTGTCTTGGGAGATGCAAGACGAGCCTACTTTCTATTCACTAAAGGGATATCAGGAGTTACTTTGAGTCAGAGCATCTCGGTGTCCATTCCACTTGAGGCCACAAACTCAGGGTCCCTCTCACATACCTGTAGCTGAGAGAAGCCTCCTCTTGAGGTGCTTGTGGAAAGTTGGTATTCCTCTTGAATCGAAGCCAGGGACTAAGCTCTCATCTCGAGTTGATTTGGGGTCCACGGAGCCCTTTCGTGTTGCTCCAGTGACCTCAGGCTCCCTCTAGACTTGAGACAGTGATCTTGGGTTTTCTCTGGAGTGCCATCAAGGAAGTCAAGGCTCCTTTCACGTTTGATGTGGATCACGGAATTGCTCTGCACGCAGTGCAGGGGAATCGGGCCTCATCTCGCGGGGAGGGAGAAGTCCTATGGTTTTTCTCGAGTTGCGGCCGGAACCTGGGGTATATTCTCGAGTTACGACGGGGAGGGCCCTTCCAGACACGTGTTTGTTCAGCGACGTCAGGACTCCTGCCTAGGTGCGAGGGACACCTCGGTATTCTCCTCGAGTCTTGGCATGGAAATTGGGACGCGTCTCCACGTGAGGCGGGAGACCCAGGGTCCCTGTCCATGTGGACAGGGATCCTGGGACTCCTAACCTTTTTCAAGAGGAGTCAGGCATCGTCTCCTTTGGAAGCATTGATCTCCGTGGACCTCTCGAGTTTTCAAAGGATGTGAGGCCTCCGGTCGCGATGAGGCGGAGAACTAGGTCTTTCTCTGTGGTCTCCACAGGGGATTCAGACATCCCTTCGTCTTGGGAGATGCAAGGCGAGCTTGCATTCAATTCACTGCAGGGATATCCGGCCTTACTTCGAGTCAGAGCATCTCGGTGTCCATTCCACTTGAGGCCACAAACTCAGGGTCCCTCTCACATACATGTAGCTGAGAGAAGCCGCCTCTTGAGGTGCTTGTGGAAACTTGGTATTCCTCTTGAGTCGAAGCCAGAGAATAAGCTCTCATCTCGAGTTGATTTGGGGTCCACGGAGCCCTTTCGTGTTGCTCCAGTGACCTCAGGATCCCTCTAGACTTGAGACAGTGACTTTGGGTTTTCTCTGGAGTGGCATCAAGGAAATCAAGGCTCCTTTCACGTTTGATGTGGAACACGGAATTGCTCTGCCTCAGTGCAGAGGAATCGGGCCTCATCTCGCGGCGAGGGGGAAGTCTCATGGTTTTTATCGAGTTGCGGCCGGAACCTGGGGTATATTCTCGAGTTACGACGGGGAGGGCCCTTCCAGACACGTGTTTGTTCAGCGACGTCAGGACTCCGGCCTAGGTGCGAGGGACACCTTGGGATTCTCCACGAGTCCTGGCATGGCAATTGGGACGCGTCTCCACATGAGGTGGGAGACCCAGGGTCCCTTTCCACGTGCCACAGTGATCCTGGGACTCCGATCCATTTTCAAGAGGAGTCAGGCATCGTCTCCTTTGGAAGCATTGATCTCCGCGGACCTCTCGAGTTTTCAAAGGATGTGCGGCCTCTGTTCGCGTTGAGGCGGAGGACTAGGTCTTTCTCTGTGGTCTCCAGAGTGGATTCAGACATCCCTTCGTCTTGGGAGATGCAAGACGAGCCTGCATTCAATTCACTGCAGGGATATCCGGCCTTACTTCGAGTCAGAGCATCTCGGTGTCCATTCCACTCGAGGCCACAAACTCAGGGTCCCTCTCACCTACCTGTAGCGGAGAGAAGCCTCCTCTTGAGGTACTTGTGGAAAGTTGGTATTCCTCTTGAGTCGAAGCCAGGGACTAAGCTCTCATCTCGAGTTGATTTGGGGTCGACGGAGCCCTTTCGTTTTGCTCCAGTGACCTCATTATCCCTATAGACTTGAGACAGTGATCTTGGGTTTTCTCTGGAGTGTCATCAAGGAAATCAAGGCTTCTTTCAGGCTTGATGTGGAACACGGAAATGCTCTGCACGCAGTGCAGGTGAATCGGGCCTCATCTCGTGGCGAGGGGGAAGTCTCATGGTTTTTATCGAGTTGCGGCCGGAACCTGGGGTATATTCTCGAGTTACGACGGGGAGGGCCCTTCCAGACACGGGTTTGTTTAGCAACGTCAGGACTCCTGCCTAAGTGCGAGGGACACCTCAGGATTCTCCTCGAGTCTTGGCATGGCAATTGGGACGTGTCTCCACGTGAGGCGGGAGACACAGGATCCCTTTCCACATGCCACAGGGATCCTGGGACTCCTATCCATTTTCAAGAGGAGTCAGGCATCGTCTCCTTTGGAAGCATTGATCTCCGCGGACCCCTTGAGTTTTCAAAGGATGTGAGGCCTCCGGTCGCGTTGAAGAGGAGGACTATGTCTTTCTCTGCGGTCTCCACAGGGGATTCAGACAACCCTTCGGCTTGGGAGATGCAAGACGAGCCTGCATTCAATTCACTGCAGGCATATCCGGCCTTACTTCGAGTCAGAGCATCTCGGTGTCCATTCCACTTGAGGCCGCAAACTCAGGGTCCCTCTCACATACCTGTACCTGAGAGAAGCCTCCTCTTGAGGTGCTTGTGGAAAGTTGGTATTCCTCTTGAGTCAAAGCCAGGGACTAAGCTCTCATCTCGAGTTGATTTGGGGTCCAAGGGGAAATTTCGTGTTGCTCCAGTGACCTCAGCATCCCTCTAGAGTTGAGACAGTGATCTTGGGTTTTCTCTGGATTGCCATCAAGGAAATCAAGGCTCCTTTCACGTTTGATGTGGAAAACGGAATTGCTCTGCACGCAGTGCAGGGGAATTGGGACTCATCTCACGGCGAGGGGGAAGTCTCATGGTTTTTCTCGAGTTGTGGCCGGAACCTGGGGTATATTCTCGAGTTACGACGGGGAGGGCCCTTCCAGACACGTGTTTGTTCAGCGACATCAGGACTCCTGCCAGGTGCGAGGGACACCTCGGGATTATCCTCGAGTCTTGGCATGGAAATTGGGACGCGTCTCCACGTGTGGCGGGAGACCCAGTGTCCCTTTCAACGTGCCACAGTGATCCTGGGACTCCTATCTATTTTCAAGAGGAGTCAGGCATCGTCTCCTTTGGAAGCATTGATCTCCGCGGACCTCTCTGCCGGGCCAGCCGGAAGATTTCAGCGAGCAACACTACGCGTTCCTTTAGGCTAAGAAATAAAGGAGACAGAACAGATGGGGTCGAGAGGATCGCTGCAGTCAACGATGATTCTTTATTTCTCAGGGTTACATATATACTAAACCAAGAAGAGAGGCATCACAAAGAAAATTCTTCCCCATGTACATCATCTTTAAGATAACAATAACCAGAGCTCTCTCATGGCGCCAAAGGCATCCTACTTATCTTAAGGGCAGTCGTGCAAAGCCATCTATCTGCACCTTGTGTACATTCAAGGCTCACTAATGGTCTGTTAGGAGTTAACTTGGATAGTAAATTTCAGAGGGGTGGCGGGACAGAGAGCTATGTCTGCGAACAGACCCTTGATAATCAATCAAGGCAGCTCCCAGAGTCAGCTTTTTCAAGCCGCTCCCCGCAGCTCCCCCTCTTTTATTAAATAAAATGGCACGCCTGATTCTTTTGGCGTAAATAATTACTGTGTAGGACAGCCTTGATGTCCCACAACTCTTTGACAAATTTCTTTATGATACAAGGAGTAATGCACACAAAAAGCGCTAATACCAGAAGCACGGCCACGACCCCTGAAAAAAGATGCCAAAGTGAGGTTATTGAAGGAAAATTGGAAAACAAACTTTTAACAAACTCTTCAGCATTTTCTGCCAAATCCATACTAGCCCGAGGAGCATTTTCTATATCAAGAATTTCCTGATGAAGTTGTAATAGATCTAAGGAAATGTTTTCATTATGCCAAATACCATCTAAATGTAATTTTATCTTATTCCAAGGGGTCTCAGTATTATTATAAATTTTTGGAGTTACACAAATCCAACGATAGTTAGCATGACACCTGATTTTTGCCCTCAGTTTCAAGCCTAATATTTCTTCTCCCAAAATCTCACGGTATCATAGAGGGCATTTAGCCTATCTTCTAGTTTTCTATCTATATCTTCCTGAATTCCTAAAGCTTTTGAAGTGTTCTTTGCTAAATCATCTACAATATTAGCAGTATGTACAGATTGAGCTAAGGATACAGAAGTAGTAGTAGCAGAAGCAATTAAAGTTATAAGCGTTACTACTCCTAGAATTATTAATCCTATCCCCCTTCGTGGCCTAGCAAGGGCTGTACGCACTTTATTCCACAGCTCAAGCCCTGACTCTTCATACCAGGGCTCAGTAAGATTTACAGGCATCATGACGAAGGGTGGTTGTTTAACTATCAGAGCCCCAGAATTATTTTCCATACCTCTTATACAATTAGTCAGGGTACAATTAAAACAATGAACATGATATAGGCCAGCATTTTTAGAAAGAGTCACAGAGCCAACAAGGATCATAAAGGGATAGGGTACGCAGGCCCGAGGATATCTCCAAGTCTCATTCCACCAATACGCTCTCCAGGATAGTACTCCTTTGGTCTTTCCTCCAGTCCGTAAAAGGGACCCATCTGTTCTGAAAGCAGCCAACAGCTTCCATATCTCAGTCTGATACACCGTGGTGCCACCAAGATTCCAAATTCTAGCTGCAAGTTGTCTGCCGCCTTCCTTTCCGGGGTTCCTGTTGGAGTCTGGCGACCAGTCCCAAAGTGAATGTGTGTCATTAGTAATAGAATATACAGTAGCAGTCTCATCTCTACAAAGTTTCCATGGCACAGCTATATATCGTCCTTTTACCCCCAGGCCACAAAATGGAATGTCTTTAGGTCCGGTTCCATTGACTCGTCGTGCATATCCTGTAGATTTCGTAATGCTAGGAATATCCACTATCCAATTACGGTGGTCATGGTCATAATCATAACCAAAGTATTCTGCATCTGTAACAGTAAGACATCCTGAAACATTACGATTTCGGAAAAAGCACATTGGTAATTGTGAAGAGGATCCCGAATAAGAAATACTGGCATTCTGTGGAAAAATATGCTTATCAGAAAACCCCCCCAAAAGTATTGTGTCATTCACATACACAGGAACAGAACTCATTTCCCATCCAACAGGCTGTAAAAGAGGGGGATCAGGAACATACGCCCAGAAGATACTGGCTTCCATGGAACTTATCTGGTTTAAAAGAAGTAATAATGAAATTAATATACTAGTAGGAGAGGCAGGGGAAGGGTTGGAAGCATTCTCACATGCCATCTGTAACAGTGCCTGTATCTGCTGAGCTGTCGGCAGCGGGACCGTCTCCTGGATTGTGAGCTGTCTCATTCGCTCCACCAGTGAACTCCTCTGCCGTGCGTACCAACCTTTCCGGGAGCCAGCGCGGCGCTTCAGCATTCTACGGGAAAACACAAACATGACCTCTCCCCCATATTAGAACTGGATCCGGCCCATGCCATCTGCCTTCCAGCGGGTCTTTCCATCTGACTAATGGCCGTGCCTTTTTATTATCATAGTGCCAAAAACGTTGAGCTGCTGATTTTCCATTTTTATCGAGGCTCAGAAAATTTAAAACAAACAAAGCATGACTAAGAAGATTGTTAGGCGTAATAGCATACAAACTCCCCCTTTTTAATTTTTTCAGTTGGTGCTGAAGGGTTTGATGTGCCCGCTCAACAATTCCTTGGCCCTGTGGATTATATGGGATTCCAGTCTTGTGTACGATGTGCAGCTGGGCACAAAAGGTTTGAAAATTGCGGCCAACATATCCAGGGCCATTGTCTGTTTTGATGCATTTAGGTAGGCCCATAGCAGAAAAACTCCGTAAGCAATGCTGAATACAATGCTTGCTAGCCTCTCCAGATTGAAGTGTGGCCATGATAAAACCAGAGAAAGTATCAATAGTAACATGCACATATTTCAGTTTTCCAAAATCAGAAATATGTGTAACATCCATTTGCCACAAATCATTGGGGAGTAAACCCCGAGGATTGACTCCATATGTTGGGAGCACAAAAAACTGTGGACAAGTAGGACAAGCTTTTACAATTTGACGAGCGGCTTCCCGAGAAATTCCAAATTGCAGCCGTAATGAATTGCTATTCTGATGGTGTATTGCATGAGAGGCCTGTGCTGCAGAGGTAAGGGTTAAGGAAGAATAACATACCGTACGGGTGACTTCATCAGCCAGAGCATTCCCAGCCGCTAAAGGCCCAGGAAGGGCAGTGTGAGCACGTATGTGCCCAAAAAAGCAAGGATGAGTTCGGGCTCGAATGAGATTCTGAATTTTCAAAAACAAGGTTTGAATAGAGGCCTTAGCAGCTCCAATGAGGGGTACTGTTTCAATGACTGAGAGAGCTCTGACAACATAATGACTGTCAGAGTATAAATTAAAACTTTGAGGAACACGTTGCAGAGCCTGGAGTACTGCAAAAAGCTCTACTTCCTGAGCTGATGAATATGAGGTTTGACAATAATAAGATTCATTTTCGATTATCAAACTGGCTATGCCATTGGAAGATCCATCAGTAAAGACAGTTGTCCCCTTTTCCAAAGGGCATTGTTGCACGACTTTTGGAAAAATAAACTGATGCAGCTGTGCAAATTGTAACAATTTATTAGCAGGGTAATGTTGTTTAATCTCCCCTGCATACTGTGCAAGCGCAATTGCCCAATCATCAGAAAATTGAGAGAGCCATAGTTGCTGTTCAGTTGAAAAAGGGATACAGATAAAGTGGGGATCTCTTCCCAAATAAGTCACAGATTCCTGTCTTCCTTTTGCTATTACTTTGGCTACAAGAACATGGTAAGGACTTAATACCCGTAGGGGAGAGACTGATAGATAAATCCACCTTAAAGGATTATCTTGAAACAACACACCGGTAGGTGAATGTTCTGAGGCAAGAATATAAAGTCCCCAAGGCCTTTCATAGTCACAGTAACTGGAGTGCTGCTGTGATAAGGCAGTTTCTACTTTCTGAAGAGCTCGCTCTCCAGCTTCTGTGAGGCTGCGTGGGGAGGTAGGATTCTTATCCCCCTTTAAGATATCAAAAAGAGGCTTCAATTCGTATGTAGCAAGATGTAGGTAGGGTCTAATCCAATTAATGTCCCCGAGCAACTTTTGAAAATCATTAAGTGTTTTCAGATTATCCCTTCGTAATGCAATGGGCTGAACTCCAAATGTTTCTCTTTCTAAACGAAAGCCAAGATAGGAATAAGGAGGAAAGGTTTGCACCTTTTCTTTGGATATTATTAGCCCTACTGCTTTTAAGGCAGGTTCCATGAAGGCATAAACTGCTAATAAATACTCTTTATCAATATGTGCTAGCAGTATATCATCCATGTAATGCAGAATATAAGCATCGGAGTATTTTGTCCGAGTTTCCTGCAATGCTGCTGCAACAAACTTCTGGCACAAGGTGGGGCTATTGGCCATACCCTGTGGCAAAACTTTCCAATGATACCTGAGCATTGGTTGGGAAAAGTTAACAGATGGAACACTAAAAGCAAATCGAGGGCAATCTTGAGGTGCTAGAGGAATAGTATAAAAGCAGTCTTTTAAATCTAAGATTATTATGTGGGCATCCCTCGGAATAGCCATGGGAGAAGGCAATCCTGGTTGTAATGCTCCCATGACTTCCATAGTTTCATTAACCTTTCGCAGATCCTGTAAAAGCCTCCATTTCCCAGATTTTTTCTTAATAACGAAAATGGGTGAATTCCAAGGTGAATTAGACTGTTCAATATGTCCCAGTTCCAACTGTTCCTGCACCAGTTGTTGGGCAGTGTCAATTTTCTCTTTGGAAAGGGGCCACTGATCAACCCACACAGGCTCCCCAGACTTCCAAGTAATAGGATCTGCGTGAATTACAGGAGGATCAGAGGTCCCTTCTAAAAATACCCAAGTCCACTTCTTTTTGGTAACCTTTTTGTCTGAACAGGCGCAACAGTTCCCTGATTATTTCTTCCAAGTCCCGAGGTGGGAAGAAGCCCTTGATCTAAAAGCTGATTGCTAACCTGATCACTGGGGCTGTATAAATATACTCCCATATGAGTCATAACATCTCGTCCCCACAAATTTACAGGGAGGTTTGGGAGGACATAAGGTCTAATGTCTCCTTCGTGACCCTCATGGTCAGTCCAATGTAACAGCTCTGTACTTTGTTCAGGGTTATTAGTTTGACCAATTCCTTGCAATGTTGATATAGCTATCTGTTTAGGCCATTCTCGGGGCCAGTGTCTCTCAGCAATAACAGAAACATCAGCTCCTGTGTCCAGAATGCCTGTAAAGAACTTTCCATTTATTCTTAACGTGAACTCAGGACGATTATTAGTTATTGCCTGGACCCAGTAGGCGTCAGAGGATCCAAAGGCACCTTCCCCTCTCCTGGAAGCCAATGCTTTTCCTGTTTGCACCGCAGGGACCAATATTAATTGAGCTATACGCTGTCCGCTAGCTATGGTGGTAATGCATTGTGGAGAATGGGCCATAATTTTGATTTCTCCTGTATAATCAGCATCAATTACTCCAGGAGCTATGAGCAGCCCTTTTATGGTAGAGCTACTGCGTCCGAGTAAAAGTCCCACGGTTCCATCAGGCAAAGGGCCGTATACCCCAGTGGGCAGAGCCTGCATTCCCATTTCGGGAGTCAGTACTGTGTAGGAGGAGGAACAGAGGTCCAAGCCTGCACTCCCTGAGGTGGCTCTGAACAAGTCTGTAACTCTCCTTCTACCATCTGATTTCCCTGCATTGCCCCATAACATTGTTTCGGTGCCAGGGGCTGGCCCCTCACCCAGTTTCCCGACTGCGAGGGAAGTGGGTTGCCCTGGACATCAATTTTAGATTTACAATCTTTTGCCCAATGTCTTCCTTTTTTACACCTAGGGCATAAATTAGGAGTTTTATTATTCCCTGAATTGGCTCGTTGGGAGCAAAAGGCAGCACGATGTCCAGGCTGGCCACAAACAAAACAGCCAGCATTTCCTCTACTAGGTAATCCTCGTTTATTTTTCATTTGCTGTTGATATAATACTTCTTTTATGCTTTTCCCTTGTAAAGCTGCAGCCAGGGTAATACCCTGCATATAGGAAGGTCCGATATCAGCACATATACGAATGTAATCTGATAGACCTCCCTTTTTTCTGTACGGTCTAAGTGCAGCCTGACAGGCAGAATTTGCATTTTCATAGGCTAATTGTTTAGTAAGCACTATTCCAGCCTGCTCATCAGCTATAATCTTACCTACTGCTTCAAGAAGACGAGCCACAAAATCTTGATATGGTTCATCAGGCCCCTGACGAATTTTTGAAAGATCCTCAGTCTTATTACTAGAGCAAGGGAGCTTTTTCCAAGCCTGCCGGGCAGCATTAGAAATTTGAGCATATGCTCCAGGCAAATAGTTCAATTGAGCATTGGTATTTTGGTAGGCCCCTTCCCCTACCAACATTTCATATGTAGTATTGATCCCTTGTCGCTGGTTTAGTTCAGCTATATGGCCACATTGTTCTGTAAATTCTGATTTCCATAATAAATAGTCCCCTCCTGATAAGCAAGCTCTTGCAATTTGTTTCCAATCACTAGGTGGCAAATTTTGACCTCCTAGGCTCTCTATCATGGTCTGGGTAAAAGGAGCCGTAGGTCCATATTGAGCACAGGCAATTTTTAATTCCTTTAGTTGTTTGAAAGGTAAAGCTTCATAATACCTTTGGTTTTCATGTTCGAATACCGGGAAAGTAGCAGAGAATCCCTGAACAGTTTCTCCAGCTCTTTGGGCTTGTTGCATAGCCTTTTGCAAGGGGGACAAACTGTGTGATTCACGAGTTATATTCAACAAATTTTCAGGTTTGGAAATAGGTGGAGGATCTAATCCAGCAATAGTTGAGGGTGCATAAGCAGGAGGCGCAGTAGAGATTGCACCAGCGCCTTCATCCCTACCTTCCCTTTTTATTTCTTCCTTTATTGTTATTAATAATTTCTGCATGAGTGCCTCCAGACCCTTTGTCGGAGGGGCAGCTGCTGCCTGCACATTCGAATTGTCAGTTACAAGTAATTCCCGATGATCATCCTTATGATAAGCAGCTGCCTGTTCTTCTAAACTTTCCTCATCCTCTGAAGTCAGCGTTCCCTCATTTTCCTTCAAAGGTTTTGCATATTCTAATTCAAAGGTTGTGGGTCCTTTCCCTTCAGGAGTAGCATAAACTTTAGGAGTAGCATAAATTGGTTCTTTGGGTGGGAGCATGTGTTTTAATTTACTCCCTTCCTCATGTTCAAAATCAAGGCAGTCTCTTATTAAAGACCATAATGAAAATGTTTCCACAGGAACCTAATTAGGTCCGTGGAGAGTATAATATGTTTGAATCTGTTTCCCTATCTTTTTCCATATCTCTAAATGCATAGTCCCTTCCTGTGGAAACCAGGGACATACTTCCTCAACAAAACTAAGAAAAGTCTGCAATTTTGTTTTAGTAACCTGAATTCCCCGATCCTTCAACATTATCTGTAACATATGCACAAACAACTGACGACTATTATCTTGTCCCATGGTTTATACTCTCGACAATATTCCTTCCTGCCCCTCAATATACAAATACACACACTCTTACTTACCTTAATAGTTTCAACGGGCAGCGGCCGCAAGGAACTTTCGTCGAGCTCCACGCTGTTGGGCGCCACTTGCCGGGCCAGCCGGAAGATTTCAGCGAGCAACACTACGCGTTCCTTTAGGCTAAGAAATAAAGGAGACAGAACAGATGGGGTCGAGAGGATCGCTGCAGTCAACGATGATTCTTTATTTCTCAGGGTTACATATATACTAAACCAAGAAGAGAGGCATCACAAAGAAAATTCTTCCCCATGTACATCATCTTTAAGATAACAATAACGAGAGCTCTCTCATGGCGCCAAAGGCATCCTACTTATCTTAAGGGCAGTCGTGCAAAGCCATCTATCTGCACCTTGTGTACATTCAAGGCTCACTAATGGTCTGTTAGGAGTTAACTTGGATAGTAAATTTCAGAGGGGTGGCGGGACAGAGAGCTATGTCTGCGAACAGACCCTTGATAATCAATCAAGGCAGCTCCCAGAGTCAGCTTTTTCAAGCCGCTACCCGCACCTCTCGAGTTTTCAAAGGATGTGAGGCCTCCGGTCGCATTGAGGCGGAGGACTAGGTCTTTCTCTGTGGTCTCCACAGGGGATTCAGACATCCCTTCATCTTGGGAGATGCAAGACGAGCCTGCATTCAATTCACTGCTGTGATATCCAGCCTTACTTCGAGTCAGAGCATCTCGGTGTCCATTCCACTTGAGGACACAAACTCAGGGTCCCTCTCACATACCTGTAGCTGAGAGAAGCCTCCTCTTGAGGTGCTTATGGAAAGTTGGTATTCCTCTTGAGTCGAAGCCAGGGACTAAGCTCTCATCTCGAGTTGATTTGGGGTACACGGAGCCTTTTCGTGTTGCTCCAGTGACCTCTGGATCCCTCTAGACTTGAGACAGTGATCTTGGGTATTCCCTGGAGTGCCATCAAGGAAATCAAGACTCCTTTCACGTTTGATGTGGAACACGGAATTGCTCTGCACGCAGTGCAGGGGAATCGGGCCTCATCTCTCGGCGAGGGGGAAGTCTCATGGTTTTTCTCGAGTTGCGACCGGAACCTGGGGTATATTCTCGAGTTACGACGGGGAGGGCCCTTCCAGACACGTGTTTGTTCAGCGACGTCAGGACTCCTGCCTAGGTGCGAGGGACACCTCGGGATTCTCCTCGAGTCTTGGCATGGCAATTGGGACGCGTCTCCACTTGAGGCGGGAGACTCAGGGTCCCTTTCCACGTGCCACAGGGATCCTGGGCCTCCTATCCACGTTCAAGAGGAGTCAGGCATCGTCTCCTTTGGAAGCATTGATCTCCGCGAACCTCTCGAGTTTTCAAAGGATGTGAGGCCTCCGTTCCCATTGAGGCGGAGGACTAGGTCTTTCTCTGTGGTCTCCACAGGGGATTCAGACATCCCTTCGTCTTGGGAGATGCAAGACGAGGCTGCAATCAATTCACTGCAGGGATATCCGGCCTTACTTCGAGTCAGAGCATCTCGGTGTACATTCCACTTGAGGCCACAAACTCAGGGTCCCTCTCACATACCTGTAGCTGATAGAAGCCTCCTCTTGAGGTGCTTGTGGAAAGTTGGTATTCCTCTTGAGTCGAAGCCAGGGACTAAGCTCTCATCTCGAGTTGATTTGGGGTCCACGGAGCCCTTTCGTGTTGCTCCAGTGACCTCAGGATCCCTCTAGACTTGAGACAGTGATCTTGGGTTTTCTCTGGAGTGCCATCAAGGAAATCAAGGCTCCTTTCACGTTTGATGTGGAACACGGAATTGCTCTGCACGCAGTGAAGGGGAATCGGGCCTCATCTCGCGGCGAGGGGGAAGTCTCATGGTTTTTCTCGAGTTGCGGCCGGAACCTAGGGTATATTCTCGAGTTACGACGGGGAGGGCCCTTCCAGACACGTGTTTGTTCAGCGACGTCAGGACTCCTGCCTAGGTGCGAGGGACACCTCGGGATTCTCCTCGAGTCTTGGCATGGCAATTGGGACGCGTCTCCACGTGAGGCGGGAGACCCAGGGTCCCTTTCCACGTGCCACAGGGATCCTGGGACTCCTATCCATTTTCAAGAGGAGTCAGGCATCGTCTCCTTTGGAAGCATTGATCTCCGCGAACCTCTCGAGTTTTCAAAGGATGTGAGGCCTCAGTTCGCCTTGAGGCGGAGGACTACGTATTTCTCTGTGGTCTCCACAGGGTATTCAGACATCCCTTTGTCTTGGGAGATGCAAGACGAGCCTACTTTCTATTCACTACAGGGATATCAGGAGTTACTTTGAGTCAGAGCATCTCGGTGTCCATTCCACTTGAGGCCACAAAATCAGGGTCCCTCTCACATACCTGTAGCTGAGAGAAGCCTCCTCTTGAGGTGCTTGTGGAAAGTGGGTATTCCTCTTGAATCGAAGCCAGGGACTAAGCTCTCATCTCGAGTTGATTTGGGGTCCACGGAGCCCTTTCGTGTTGCTCCAGTGACCTCAGGATCCCTCTAGACATGAGACAGTGATCTTGGGTTTTCTCTGGAGTGCCATCAAGGAAATCAAGGCTCCTTTCACGTTTGATGTGGAACACGGAATTGCTCTGCATGCAGTGCAGGGGAATCGGGCCTCAACTCGCGGCGAGGGGGAAATCTCATGGTTTTTCTCGAGTTGCGGCCGGAACCTGTGGTATATTCTCGAGTTACGACGGGGAGGGCCCTTCCAGACACGTGTTTGTTCAGTGACGTCGGACTCCTGCTTAGGTGCGAGGGACACCTCGGGATTCTCCTCGAGTCTTGGCATGGCAATTGGGACGCGTCTCCATGGGAGCCGGGAGACCCAGGGTCCCTTTCCACGTGCCACAGGGATCCTGGGACTCCTATCCATTTTCAAGAAGAGTCAGGCATCGTCTCCTTTGGAAACATTGATCTCCGCAGACCTCTCGAGTTTTCAAAGGATGTGAGGCCTCCGGTCTTGATGAGGCGGAGGACTAGGTCTTTCTCTTTGGTCTCCACAGGGGATTCAGACATCCCTTCGTCTATGGAGATGCAAGACGAGCCTGCATTCAATTCACTGCAGGGATATCCGGCCTTACTTCGAGTCAGAGCATCTCGGTGTCCATTCCACTTGAGGCCACAAACTCAGGGTCCCTCTCACATACCTGTAGCTGAGAGAAGCCTCCTCTTGAGGTGCTTGTGGAAAGTTGGTATTCCTCTTGAGTCGAAGTCAGGGACTAAGCGATCATCTAGAGTTGATTTGGGGTCCACGGAGCCCTTTCGTGTTGCTCCAGTGACCTCAGGATCGCTCTAGAGTTGAGACAGTGATCTTGGGTGTTCTCTGGAGTGCCATCAAGGAAATCAAGGCTCCTTTCACATTTGATGTTTAACACGGAATTGCTCTGCATGCAGTGCAGGGGAATCGGGCCTCATCTCGCGGCGAGGGGGAAGTCTCATGGTTTTTCTCGAGTTGCGGCCGGAACCTCGGGTATATTCTCGAGTTACGACGGGGAGGGCCCTTCCAGACACGTGTTTGTTCAGCGACGTCAGGACTCCTGCCTAGGTGCGAGGGACACCTCGGGATTCTCCTCGAGTCTTGGCATGGCAATTAGGACGCGTCTCCACGTGAGGCGCGAGGCCAGGGTCCCTTTCCACGTGCCACAGGGATCCTGGGACTCTTATCCATTTTCAAGAGGATTCAGGCATCGGCTCCTATGGAAGCATTGATCTCCGCGGAACTCTCGAGTTTTCAAAGGATGTGAGGCCTCCGGTTGCGTTGAGGTGGAGGACTAGGTCTTTCTCTGTGGTCTCCACAGGGGATTCAGACAACCCTTCGTCTTGGGAGATGCAAGACGAGCCTGCATTCAATTCACTGCAGGGATATCCGGCCTTACTTCGAGTCAGAGCATCTCGGTGTCCATTCCACTTGAGGCTACAAACTCAGGGTCCCTCTCACATACCTGTAGCTGAGAGAAGCCTCGTCTTGAGGTGCTTGTGAAAAGTGGATATTCATCTTGAGTCGAAGGCAGGGTCTAAGCTCTCATCTCGAGTTGATCTGGGGTCCACGGAGCCCTTTCGTGTTGCTCCAGTGATCTCAGGATCCCTCTAGACTTGAGATAGTGATTTTGGGTTTTCTCTGGAGTGCCATCAAGGAAATCAAGGCTCCTTTCACGTTTGATGTGGAACACGGAATTGCTCTGCACGCAGTGCAGGGGAATCAGGCCTCATCTCGCAGCGAGGGGGAAGTCTCATGGTTTTTCTCGAGTTGCGGCCGGAACCTGGGGTATATTCTCGAGTTACGACGGGGAGGGCCCTTCCTGACACGTGTTTGTTCAGCGACGTCAGGACTCCTGCCTAGGGGCGAGGGACAACTCGGGATTCTCCTCGAGTCTTGGCATGGCAATTGGGACCCGTCTCCACGTGAGGCCGGAGACCCAGGGTCCCTTTCCACATGCCACAGGGATCCTTGGACTCCTATCCATTTTCAAGAGGATTCAGGCATCGTCTCCTTTGGAAGCATTGATCTCCGCGGACCTCTTGAGTTTTCAAAGGATGTGAGGCCTCCGGTCGCGATGAGGCCGAGGACTAGGACTTTCTCTGTGGTCTCCACAGGGGATTCAGACATCCCTTCGTCTATGGAGATGCAAGACGAGCCTGCATTCAATTCACTGCAGGGATATCCGGCCTTACTTCAAGTCAGAGCATCTCGGTGTCCATTCCACTTGAGGCCACAAACTCAGGGTCCCTCTCACATACCTGTAGCTGAGAGAAGCCTCCTCTTGAGGTGCTTGTGGAAAGTTGGTATTCCTCTAGAGTCGAAGCCAGGGACTAAGCTCTCATCTCGAGTTGATTTGGGGTCCACGGAGCCCTTTCGTGTTGCTCCAGTGACCTCAGGATCGATCTAGACTTGAGACAGTGATCTTGGGTTTTCTCTGGAGTGCCATCAAGGAAATCAAGGCTCCTTTCACGTTTGATGTGGAACACGGAATTGCTCAGCATTCAGTGCAGGGGAATCGGGCCTCAACTCGTGGCGAGGGGGAAATCTCATGGTTTTTCTCGAGTTGCGGCCGGAACCTGGGGTATATTCTCGAGGTACAACGGGGAGGGCCCTTCCAGACACGTGTTTGTTCAGCGACATCAGGACTCCTGCCTAGGTGGGAGGGACACCTCGGGATTCTCCTCGAGTCTTGGCATGGCAATTTGGACGCGTCTCCACGTGAGGCGGGAGACCCAGGGTCCCTTTCCACGTGCCACAGGGATCCTGGGACTCCTATCCATTTTCAAGAGGAGTCAGGCATCGTCTCCTTTGGAAGCATTGAACTCCGCGGACCTCTCGAGTTTTCAAAGGATATGAGGCCTCCGGTCGCGATGAGGCGGAGAAGTCGGTCGTTCTCTGAGATCTCCACAGGGGATTCAGACATCCCTTCGTCTTGGGAGATGCAAGACGAACCTGCATTCAATTCACTGCAGGGATATCCGGCCTTACTTCGAGTCAGAGCATCTCGGTGTCCATTCCACTTGAGGCCACAAACTCAGGGTCCCTCTCACATACCTGTAGCTGAGAGAAGCCTCCTCTTGAGGTGCTTATAGAAAGTTGGTAGTCCTCTTGAGTCGAAGCCAGGGACTAAGCTCTCATCTCGAGTTGATTTGGGGTCCAAGGGGAAATTTCGTGTTGCTCCAGTGACCTCAGCATCCCTCTAAACTTGAGACAGTGATCTTGGGTTTTCTCTGGAGTGCCATCAAGGAAATCAAAGCTCCTTTCACGTTTGATTTGGAACACGGAATTGCTCTGCACGCAGTCCAGGGGAATCGGGCCTCAACTCGCGGCGAGGGGGAAATCTCATGGTTTTTCTCGAGTTGCGGACGGAACCTGGGGTATATTCTCGAGTTACGACGGGGAGGGCCCTTCCAGACACGTGTTTGTTCAGCAACGTCAGGACTCCTGCCTAGGGGCGAGGGACACCTCGGGATTCTCCTCGAGTCTTGGCATGGCAATTGGGACGCGTCTCCACGTGAGGCGGGAGACCCAGGGTCCCTTTCCACGTGCCACAGGGATCCTGGGACTCCTATCCATTTTCAAGAGGATTCAGGCATCGTCTCCTTTGGAAGCATTGATCTCCGCAGACCTCTCGAGTTTTCAAAGGATGTGAGGCCTCCGGTCTTGATGAGGTGGAGGACTAGGTCTTTCTCTGTGGTCTCCACAGGGGATTCAGACATCCCTTCGTCTTGGGAGATGCAAGACGAGCCTGCATTCAATTCACTGCAGGGATATCCGGCCTTACTTCGAGTCAGAGCATCTCGGTGTCCATTCCACTTGAGGCCACAAACTCAGGGTCCCTCTCACATACCTGTAGCTGAGAGAAGCCTCCTCTTGAGGTGCTTGTGAAAAGTTGGTATTCCTCTTGAGTCGAAGCCAGGGTCTAAGCTCTCATCTCGAGTTGATCTGGGGTCCACGGAGCCCTTTCGTGTTGCTCCAGTGACCTCATGATCCCTCTAGACATGAGACAGTGATTTTGGGTTTCTCTGGAGTGCCATCAAGGAAATCAAGGCTCCTTTCACGTTTGATGTGGAACACGGAATGGCTCTGCATTCAGTGCAGGGGAATCGGGCCTCAACTCGTGGCGAGGGGGAAATCTCATGGTTTTTCTCGAGTTGCGGCCGGAACCTGGGGTATATTCTCGAGGTACAACGGGGAGTGCCCTTCCAGACACGTGTTTGTTCAGCGACATCAGGACTCCTGCCTAGGTGGGAGGGACACCTCGGGATTCTCCTCGAGTCTTGGCATGGCAATTTGGACGCGTCTCCACGTGAGGCGCGAGACCCAGGGTCCCTTTCCACGTGCCACAGGGATCCTGGGACTCCTATCCATTTTCAAGAGGAGTCAGGCATCGTCTCCTTTGGAAGCATTGATCTCCGCGGACCTCTCGAGTTTTCAAAGGATGTGAGGCCTCCGGTCGCGATGAGGCGGAGAAGTCGGTCTTTCTCTGAGGTCTCCACAGGGGATTCAGACATCCCTTCGTCTTGGGAGATGCAAGACGAGCCTGCATTCAATTCACTGCAGGGATATCCGGCCTTACTTCGAGTCAGAGCATCTCGGTGTCCATTCCACTTGAGGCCACAAACTCAGGGTTCCTCTCACATACCTGTAGCTGAGAGAAGCCTCCTCTTGAGGTGCTTATGGAAAGTTGGTATTCCTCTTGAGTCGAAGTCAGGGACCAAGCTCTCATCTCGAGTTTATTTGGGGTCAAAGGGGAAATTTCGTGTTGCTCCAGTGACCTCAGCATCCCTCTGGAGATGAGACAGTGATCTTGGGTTTTCTCTGGAGTGCCATCAAGGAAATCAAGGCTCCTTTCACGTTTGATGTGGAACACGGAATTGCACTGCACGCAGTGCATGGGAATCAGGCCTCATCTCGCGGCGAGGGGGAAGTCTCATGGTTTTTCTCGAGTTGCGGCCGGAACCTGGGGTATATTCTCGAGTTACGACGGGGAGGGCCCTTCCAGACACGTGTTTGTTCAGTGACGTCAGGACTCCTGCCTAGGTGCGAGGCACACTTCGGGATTCTCCTCGAGTCTTGGCATGGCAATTGGGACGCGTCTCCCCGTGAGGCGGGAGACCCAGGGTCCCTTTCCACGTGCCACAGGGATCCTGGGACTCCTATCCATTTTCAAGAGGAGTCAGGCATCGTCTCCTTTGGAAGCATTGATCTCCGCGGACCTCTTGAGGTTTCAAAGGATGTGAGGCCTCCGGTCGCGATGAGGTGGAGGACTAGGTCTTTCTCTGTGGTCTCCACAGGGGATTCAGACATCCCTTCGTCTTGGGAGATGCAAGACGAGCCTGCATTCAATTCACTGCACGGATATCCGGCCTTACTTGGAGTCAGAGCATCTCGGTGACTATTCCACTTGAGGCCACAAACTCAGGGTCCCTCTCACTTACCTGTAGCTGAGAGAAGCCTCCTCTTGAGCTGCTTGTGAAAAGTTGGTATTCCTCTTGAGTCGAAGCCAGGGACTAAGCTCTCATCTCGAGTTGATTTGGGGTCCAAGGGGAAATTTCGTGTTGCTCCAGTGACCTCAGGATCCCTCCAGACTTGAGACAGTGATCTTGGTTTTTCTCTGGAGTGCCATCAAGGAAATCAAGGCTCCTTTCACGTTTGATGTGGAACCCGGAATTGCTCTGCACGCAGTCCAGGGGAATCGGGCCTCATCTCGCGGCGAGGGGGAAGTCTCATGGTTTTTCTCGAGTTGCAGCCGGAACCTGGGGTACATTCTCGAGTTACGACGGTGAGGGCCCTTCCAGACACGTGTTTGTTCAGCGATGTCAGGACCCCTGCCTCGGTGGGAGGGACACCTCGGGATTCTCCTCGAGTCTTGGCATGGCAATTGGGACGCTTCTCCACGTGAGGCGGGAGACCCAGGGTCCCTTTCCACGTGCCACAGGGATCCTGGGACTCCTATCCATTTTCAAGAGGAGTCAGGCATCGTCTCCTTTGGAAGCATTGATCTCCGCGGACCTCTCGAGTTTTCAAAGGATTAGAGGCCTCCGGTCGCGATGAGGCGGAGAACTAGGTTTTCTCTGTGGTCTCCACAGTGGATTCAGACATCCCTTCGTCTTGGGAGATGCAAGACGAGCCTGCATTCAATTCACAGCAGGGATATCTGGCCTTACTTCGAGGCAGAGCATCACAGTGTCCATTGCACTTGAGGCCACAAACTCAGGGTTTCTCTCACATACCTGTATCTCAGAGAAGCCTTCACTTGAGGTGCTTGTGGAAAGTTGGTATTCCTCTAGAGTAGAAGCCAGGACGAAGCTCTCATCTCGAGTTGATTTGGGGTCCACGGAGCCCTTTCGTGTTGCTACAGTGACCTCAGGATCCCTCTATACTTGAGACCGTGATCTTGGGTTTTCTTTGGAGTGCCATCAAGGAAATCAAGTCTCCTTTAACGTCTGATGTGGAACACGGAATTGCTGTGCAGGCAGTGCAGGGGAATCGGGCCTCATCTCGCGGCGAGGGGGAAGTCTCATGGTTTTTCTCGAGTTGCGGCCGGACCCTGGGGTATATTCTCGAGTTACGACGGGGAGGGCCCTTCCAGACACGTGTTTGTTCAGCGACGTCAGGACTCCTGCCTAGGTGCGAGGGACACCTCGCGATTCTCCTCGATTCTTGGCATGGCTATTGGGACGTGTCTCCACGTGAGGCGGGAGACCCAGATCCCTTTCCACGTGCCACAGGGATCCTGGGACTCCTATCGATTTTCAAGAGGAGTCAGGCATCGTCTCCTTTGGAAGCATTGATCTCCGTGGACCTCTCGAGTTTTCAAAGGATGTGAGGCCCCCGGTCTCAATGAGGCGGAGAATAGGGTCTTTCTCTGTGGTCTCCACAGGGGATTCATACATCCCTTCGTCTTGGGAGATGCAAGACGAGCCTGCATTCAATTCACTGCAGGGATATCCGGCCTTACTTCGAGTCAGAGCATCTCGGTGTCCATTCCACTTGAGGCCACAAACTCAGGGTCCCTCAAATATACCTGTAGCTGAGAGAAACCTCCTCTTGAGGTGCTTGTGGAACGTTGGTATTCCTCTTGAGTCTAAGCCAGGGTCTACGCTCTCATCTCGAGTTGATTTGGGGTCCACGAAGCCCTTTCCTGTTGGTCCAGTGACCTCAGGATCCCTCTAGACTTGAGACAGTGATCTTGGGTTTTCTCTGGAGTTCCATCAAGGAATCAAGGCTCCTTTCACGTTTGATGTGGAACACGGAATTGCTCTGCACGCAGTGCAGGAGAATCGGGCCTCATCTCGCGGCGAGGGGGAAATCTCATGGTTTTTCTCGAGTTGCGGTGGAACCTGGGGTATATTCTCGAGTTAAGACGGGGAGGGCCCTTCCAGACACGTGTTTGTTCAGCGACGTCAGGACTCCTGCCTAGGTGCGAGGGACACCTTGGGATTCTCCTCGAGTCTTGGCATGGCAATTGGGAGGCGTCTGCACGTGAGACGTGAGACCCAGGGTCCCTTTCCTCGTGCCACAGGGTTCCTGGGACTCCTATCCATTTTCAAGAGGAGTCAGGCATCGTCTCCTTTGGAAACATTGATCTCCGCATATCTCTCGAATTTTCAAAGGATATGAGGCCTCCGGTCGCGATGAGGCGGTGGACTAGGTCTTTCTCTTTCGTCTCCACAGCGGATTCAGACATCCCTTCGTCTTGGGAGATGCAAGACGAGCCTGCATTCAATTCACTGCAGGGATATCCGATCTTACTTCGAGTCAGAGCATCTCGGTGTCCATTCCACTTGAGGCCACAAACTAAGGGTCCCTGTCACATACCTGTAGCTGAGAGAAGCCTCCTCTTTAGGTGCTTGTGGAAAGTTGGTATTCCTCTTGAGTCTAAGCCAGGGACTAAGCTCTCATCTCGAGTTGATTTGGGGTCCACGGAGCCCTTTCGTGTTGCTCCAGTGACCTCAGGATCCCTCTAGACTTGAGACAGTGATCTTGGGTTTTCTCTGGAGTGCCATCAAGGAAATCAAGGCTCCTTTCACGTTTGATGTGGAACACGGAATTGCTCTGCACGCAGTGCAGGGGAATCGGGCCTCAACTCGCAGCGAGGGGGAAATCTCATGGTTTTTCTCGAGTTGCGGGCGGAACCTGGGGTATATTATCGAGTTACGACGGGGAGGGCCCTTCCAGACACGTGTTTGTTCAGCGACGTCAGGACTCCTGCCTAGGTGCGAGGGACACCTCGGGATTCTCCTCGTGTCTTGGCATGGCAATTGGGAGGCGTCTCCACGTGAGGCGGGAGACCCAGGGTCCCTTTCCACGTGCCACAGGGATCCTGGGACTCCTATCCATTTTCAGGAGGAGTCAGGCATCGTCTCCTTGGGAAGTATTGATCTCCGCGGACCTCTCGAGTTTTCAAAGAATGTGAGGCCTCCGGTAGCGTTGAGGCGGAGGACTAGGTCTTTCTCTATGGTCTCCACAGGGGATTCAGACAACCCTTCGTCTTGGGAGATGCAAGACGAGCCTGCATTCAATTCACTGCAGGCATATCCGGCCTTACTTCGAGTCAGAGCATCTCGGTGTCCATTCCACTTGAGGCCACAAACTCAGGGTCCCTCTGACATACCAGTAGCTGAGAGAAGCCTCCTCTTGAGATGCTTGTGGAAAGTTGGTATTCCTCTTGAGTCGACGCCAGGGACTAAGCTCTCATCTCGAGTTGATTTGGGGTCCACGGAGAAATTTCGTGTTG
This sequence comes from Dama dama, assembly GCF_033118175.1. NCBI lineage: Eukaryota > Metazoa > Chordata > Mammalia > Artiodactyla > Cervidae > Dama > Dama dama. The sequence continues at coordinate 53,400,249 of NC_083682.1, read as the reverse complement.
CTCCAGTGACCTCAGGATCCCTCTAGACTTGAGACAGTGATCTTGGGTTTTCTCTGGAGTGCCATCAAGGAAATCAAGGTTCCGTTCACGTTTGATGTGGAACACGGAATTGCTCTGCACGCAGTGCAGGGGAATCGGGCCTCATCTCGCGGCGAGGGGTAAGTCTCATGGTTTTTCTCTAGTTGCGGCCGGAACCTGGGGTATATTCTCGAGTTACGACGGGGAGGGCCCTTCCAGACACGTGTTTGTTCAGCGACGTCAGGACTCCTGCCTAGGTGGGAGGACATCTCGGGATTCACCTCGAGTCTTGGCATGGCAATGGGGACGCGTCTCCACCTGAGGCGGGAGACCCAGGGTCCCTTTCCACGTGCCACACGGATCCTGGGACTCCTATCCATTTTCAAGAAGAGTCAGGCATCGTCTCCTTTGGAAGCATTGATCTCCGCAAACCTCTCGAGTTTTCAAAGGATGTGAGGCCTCCGGTCGCGATGAGGCGGAGAATTAGGTCTTTCTTTGTGGTCTCCACAGGGGTTTCAGACATCCCTTCGTCTTGGGAGATGCAAGACGAGCCTGCATTCAATTCACTGCAGGGATATCCGGCCTTACTTCGAGTCATAGCATCTCGGTGTCCATTCCACTTGAGGCCACAAACTCAGGGTCCCTCTCACATACATGTAGCTGAGAGAAGCCTCCTCTTGAGGTGCTTGTGGAAAGTTGGTATTCCTCTTGAGTCGAAGCCAAGGACTAAGCTCTCAGCTCGAGTTGATTTGGGGTCCACGGAGCCCTTTCGTGTTGCTCCAGTGACCTCAGGATCCCTCTAGACTTGAGACAGTGATCTTGGGTTTTCTCTGGAGTGCCATCAAGGAAATCAAGGCTCCTTTCACGTTTGATGTGGAACACGGAATTGCTCTGCACGCAGTGCAGGGGAATCGGGCCTCATCTCGCGGCGAGGGGGAAGTCTCATGGTTTTTCTCGAGTTGCGGCCGGAACCTGGGGTATATTCTCGAGTTACGATGGGGAGGGCCCTTCCAGACACTTGTTTATTCAGCGACATAAAGACTCCTGCCTAGGTGCGAGGGACAACTCGGGATTCTCCTCGAGTCTTGGCATGGTATTGGGACGCGTCTCCACGTGATGCGGGAGACCCAGGGACCCTTTCCACGTGCCACAGGGATCCTGGGACTCCTATCCATTTTCAAGAGGAGTCAGGCATCGTCTCCTTTGGAAGCATTGATCTCCGCGGACCTCTCGAGTTTTCAAAGGATGTGAGGCCTCCGGTCACGATGAGGCGGACAACTAGGTTTTTCTCTGTGGTCACAACAGGGGATTCAGACACCCCTTCGTCTTGGGAGATGCAAGACGAGCCTGCATTCAATTCACTGCAGGGATATCCAGCCTTACTTCGAGTCAGTGCATCTCTTTGTCCATTCCACTTGAAGCCACAAACTCAGGGTCCCTCTCACATACCTGTAGCGGAGAGAAGCCTCCTCTTGAGGGGCTTGTGGAAAGTTGGTATTCCTCTTGAGTCGAAGCCAGGGACTAAGCTTTCATCTCGAGTTGATTTGGGGTCCACGGAGGCCTATTGTTTTCCTTCAGTGACCTCAGAATCCCTCTAGACTTGAGACAGTGATCTTTGGTTTTCTCTGGAGAGCCATCAAGGAAATCAAGGCTCCTTTCACGTTCGATGTGGAACACGGAATTGCTCTGCACGCAGTGCAGGGGAATCGGGCCTCATCTCGCGGCGAGGGGGAAGTCTCATGGTTTTTCTCGAGTTGGGGCCGGAACCTCGGGTATATTGTCGAGTTATGACGGGGAGGGCCCTTAAAGATACTGATTTTTCAGCGACGTCAGGACTCCTGCCTAGGTGCGAGGGACACCTCGGGATGCTCCTCGAGTCTGGGCATGGCAATTGGGACGCGTCTCCACGTGAGGCGGGAGACCCAGGGTCCCTTTCCACGTGCCACAGGGATCCTGGGACTCCTATCCATTTTCAAGAGGAGTCAGGCATCGTCTCCTTTGGAAGCATTGATCTCCTCTGACCTCTCGAGTTTTCAAAGGATGTGAGGTCTCGGGTCACGATGAGGCGGAGAACTCGGTCTTTCTCTGTGGTCTCCATATAAAATTCAGACATCCCTTCGTCTTGGGAGATGCAAGACGAGCCTGCATTCAATTCACTGCAGGGATATCGGGCCTTACTTCGAGTCAGAGCATCTCGGGGTCCATTCCACTTGAGGCCACAAACTCAGGGTACCTCTCACATACCTGTAGCTGGGAGAAGCCTCCTCTTGAGGTGCTTTTGGAAAGTTGGTATTCCTCTTGAGTCGAAGCCAGGGACTAAGCTCTCATCTCGAGTTGATTTGGGGTCCACGGAGGCCTATTGTGTTCCTTTAGTGACCTCAGAATCCCTCTAGACTTGAGACAGTGATCTTGGGTTTTCTCTGGAGAGCCATCAAGGAAATCAAGGCTCCTTTCCCGTTTGATGTGGAACACGGAATTGCTCTGCACGCAGTGCAGGGGAATCGGGCCTCATCTCGCAGCGAGGGGGAAGTCTCATGGTTTTTCTCGAGTTGCGGCCGGAACCTGGGGTATATTCTCGAGTTACGACGGGGAGGGCCCTTCCAGACACGTGTTTGTTCAGCGACGTCAGGACTCGGGCCTAGGTGCGAGGAACACCTCGGGATTCTCCTCGAGTCTTGGCATGGCAATTGGGACGCGTCTCCACGTGAAGCGGGAGACACAGGGTCCCTTTCCACGTGCCACAGGGATCCTGGGACTCCTATCCATTTTCAAGAGGAGTCAGGCATCGTCTCCTTTGGAAGCATTGATCTCCGCGGACCTCTCGAGTTTTCAAAGGATGTGAGGCCTCCGGTCGCGATGAGGCGGAGAACTAGGTCTTTCTCTGTGGTTTCCACAGGGGAATCAGACCTCCCTTGGTCTTGAGAGATGCAAGACGAGCCTGCATTCAATTCACTGCTGGGATATCCGGCCTGACTTCGAGTCAGAGCATCTCGGTGTCCATTCCACTTGAGGCCACAAACTCAGGGTCCCTCTCACATACATATAGCTGAGAGAGGCCTCCTCTTGAGCTGCTTGTGGAAAGCTAGTATTCCTCTTGAGTCGAATCCAGGGACTAAGCTCTCATGTCGAGTTGATTTGGGGTCCACGGAGCCCTTTTATGTTGTTACAGTGACCTCAGGATCCCTCTAGACTTGAGACAGTGATCTTGGGTTTTCTCTGGAGTGCCATCAAAGAAATCAAGGCTCCTTTCAGGTTTGATGTGGAACACGGAATTGCTCTGCATGCAGTGCAGGGGAATCGGGCCTCATCTCATGGCGAGGGGGAAGTCTCATGGTTTTTCTCGAGTTGCGGGCGGACCTGGGGTATATTCTCGAATTACGACGGGGAGGGCCCTTCCAGGAACGTGTTTGTTCAGCGATGTCAGGACTTCTGCCTAGGTGCGAGGGACACCTCTGGATTCTCCTCGAGTCTTGGCATGGCAATTGGGACGCGTCTCCACGTGAGGAGGGAGACCCAGTTTCCCTTTCCACGTGCCACAGGGATCCTGGGACACCTATCAATTTAAAGTGGAGTCAGGCATCGTCTCCTTTGGAAGCATTGATCTCCGCGGACCTCTAGAGTTTTCAAAGGATGTGAGGCCTCCATTCGCGATGAGGCGGAGCCTAGTTCTTTCTATGTGGTCTGCACAGGGGATTCAGACATCCCTTCGTCTTGGGAGATGCAAGACGAGCCTACATTCAATTCCCTGCAGGGATATCCGGCCTTACTTCGAGTCAGAGCATGTCGGTGTCCATTCCACTTGAGGCCACACACTCAGGGTCCCTCTCACATACCTGTAGCTGAGAGAAGTCTCCTCTTGATGTGCTTGTGGAAAATTGGTACTCCTCTTGTGTCGCAGGCAGGGACTAAGCTCTCATCTCGAGTTGATTTGGGGTCCACCAAGCCCTTTCGTATTGCTACAGTGACCTGAGGATCCCTCTAGAATAGAGACAGTGATCTTGGGTTTTCTCTGGAGTACCATCAAGGAAATCAAGGCTCCTTTCACGTTTGATGTGGAACACGGAATTGCTCTGCACGCAGTGCACGGAATCGGGCCTCATCTCGCGGCGAGGTGGAAGTCTCATGGTTTTCTCGAGTTGCGGCCGGAACCTGGGGTATATTCCCGAGTTACGACGGGGAGGGCCCTTCCAGACACGTGTTTGTTCAGCGTCGTCAGGACTCCTGCCTAGGTGCGAGGGACACCTCGGGATTCTCCTCGAGTCTTGGCATGGCAATTTGGACGCGTCTCCACGTGAGGCGGGAGACCCAGTGTCCCTTTCCACGTGCAACAGGGATCCTGGGACTCCTATCCATTTCCGAGAGGAGTCAGGCATCGTCCCCTTTGGAAGCATTGATCTCCGCATACCTCTCGAATTTTCAAAGGATGTGAGGCCTCCTGTCGCGATGAGGCGGAGGACTAGGTCTTTCTCTGTCGTCTCCACAGAGGATTCAGACATCCCTTCGTCTTGGGAGATGCAAGACGAGCCTGCATTCAATTCACTGCAGGGATATCCGGCCTTACTTCGAGTCAGAGCATCTCGGTGTCCATTCCACTTGAGGCCACAAACTCAGGGTCCCTCTCACATACCTATAGCTGAGAGAAGCCTCCTCTTGAGGTGCTTTTGGAAAGTTGGTATTCCTCTTGAGTCGAAGACAGGGACTAAGCTCTCATCTCGAGTTGATTTGGGGTCCACGGAGCGCTTTCGTGTTGCTCCAGTGACCTCAGGATCCCTCTAGACTTGAGACAGTGATCTTGGGTTTTCTCTGGAGTGCCATCAAGGAAATCAAGGCTCCTTTCACGTTTGATGTTGAACACGGAATTGCTCTGCATGCAGTGCAGGGGAATCGGGCCTCAACTCGCGGCGAGGGGGAAATCTCATGGTTTTTGTCGAGTTGCGGCCCGAACCTGGGGTATATTCTCGAGTTACGACGGGGAGGGCCCTTCCAGACACGTGTTTTTTCAGCGACGTCAGGACTCCTGCCTAGGTGCGAGGGACACCTCGGGATTCTCCTCGAGTCTTGGCATGGCAATTGGAACGCGTCTCCACGTGAGGCGGGAGACCCAGGGTCCCTTTCCACATGCCACAGGGATCCTGGGACTCTTAACCATTTTCAAGAGGAGTCAGGCATCGTCTCCTTTGGAAGCATTGATCTCCGCGGACCTCTCGAGTTTTCAAAGGATGTGAGGCCTCCGGTCGCGATGAGGCGGAGAACTAGGTCTTTCTCTGTGGTCTCCACAGGGGATTCAGACCTCCCTTCGTCTTGGGAGATGCAAGACGAGACTGCATTCAATTCACTTCAGGGATATCCGGCCTTAATTCGAGTCAGAGCATCTCGGTGTCCATTCCACTTGAGGCCACAAACTCAGGGTCTCTCTCACATACCTGTAGTTGAGAGAAGCCTCCTCTTGAGGTGCTTGTGGAAAGTTGGTATTCCTCTTGAGTCTAAGCCAGGGACTAAGCTCTCATCTCGAGTTGATTTGGGTTCCACGGAGCCCGTTCGTGTTGCTCCTGTGACCTCAGGATCCCTCTAGACTTGAGACAGTGAACTTGGGTTTTCTCTGGAGTGCCATCAAGGAAATCAAGGCTCATTTCACGTTTGATGTGGAACACGGAATTGCTCTGCACGCAGTGCAGGGGAATCGGGTCTCATCTCGCGGCGAGGGGGAAATCTCATGGTTTTTCTCGAGTTGTGGCCGGAACCTGGGGTATATTCTCGAGTAACGACGGGGAGGGCCCTTCCAGACACGTGTTTGTTCAGCGACGTCAGGACTCCTGCCTAGGTGCGAGGGACACCTCGGGATTCTCCTCGAGTCTTGGCATGGCAATTGGGACGCGTCTCCACGTGAGGCGGGAGACCCAGGGTCCCTTTCCACGTGCCACAGGGATCCTGGGACTCCTATCCATTTTCAAGAGGAGTCAGGCATCGTCTCCTTCGGAAGTATTGATCTCCGCGGACCTCTCGAGTTTTCAAAGGATATGAGGCCTCCGGTTGCGTTGAGGTGGAGGACTAGGTCTTTCTCTGTGGTCTCCACAGGGCATTCAGACATCCCTTCATCTTGGGAGATGCAAGACGAGCCTGGATTCAATTCACTGCAGGGATATCCGGCCTTACTTCGAGTCAGACCATCTCGGTGTCCATTCCACTTGAGGCCACTAACTCAGGGTCCCTCTCACATACCGGTAGCTGAGAGAAGCCTCCTCTTGAGGTGCTTGTGGAAAGTTGGTATTCCTCTTGACTCGAAGCCAGGGACTAAGCTCTCATCTCGAGTTGATTTGGGGTCCACGGAGCCCTTTCGTGTTGCTCCAGTGACCTCAGGATCCCTCTAGACTTGAGACAGCGATCTTGGGTTTTCTCTGGAGTGCCATCAAGGAAATCAAGGCTCCTTTCACGTTTGATGTGGAACACAGAATTGCTCTGCATGCAGTGCAGGGGAATCGGGCCTCAACTCGCGGCGAGGAGGAAATCTCATGGTTTTTCTCGAGTTGCGGCCCGAACCTGGGGTATATTCTCGAGTTACGACGGGTAGGGCCCTTCCAGACACGTGTTTGTTCAGCGACGACAGGACTCCTCCCTAGGTGCGAGGGACACCTCGGGATTCTCCTCGAGTCTTGGCATGGCAATTGGGACGCGTCTCCACGTGAGGCGTGAGACACACTGTCCCTTTCCACGTGCCACAGGGATCCTGGGACTCCTATCCATTTTCAAGAGGAGGCAGGCATCGTCTCCTTCGGAAGCATTGATCTCCGCGGACCTCTCGAGTTTTCAAAGGATGTGAGGCCTCCGGTCTCGATGAGGCGGAGAACGAGGTCTTTCTCTGTGGTCTCCACTGGGGATTCAGACAACCCTTCGTCTTGGGAGATGCAAGACGAGCCTTCATTCAATTCACTGCAGGGATATCCGGCCTTATTTCGAGTCAGAGCATCTCGGTGTCCATTCCACTTGAGGCCACAAACTCAGGGTCCCTCTCACATACATGTAGCTGAGAGAAGCCTCCTCTTGAGGTGCTTGTGGAAACTTGGTATTCCTCTTGAGTCTAAGCCAGGGACTAAGCTCTCATCTCAAGTTGATTTGCGGTCCACGGAGCCCTTTCCTGTTGCTCCAGTGACCTCAGGATCCCTCTAGACTTGAGACAGTGATCTTGCGTGTTCCCTGGAGTGCCATCAAGGAAATCAAGGCTCCTTTCACGTTTGATGTGGAACACGGAATTGCTCTGCATGCAGTGCAGGGGAATCGGGCCTCAACTCGCAGCGAGTGGGAAATCTCATGGTTTTTCACGAGTTGCGGCCGGAACCTGGGGTATATTCTCGAGTAACGACGGGGAGGGCCCTTCAAGACAGGTGTTTGTTCAGCGACTTCAGGACTCCTGCCTAGGTGCGAGGGACACCTCGGGATTCTCCTCGAGTCTTGGCATGGCAATTGGGACGCGTCGCCACGTGAGGCGGAGACCCAGTGTCCATTTCCACGTGCCACAGGGATCCAGGGACTCCTATCCATTTTCAAGAGGAGTCAGGCATCGTCTCCTTTGGAAGCACTGATCTCTGCGGACCTCTCGAGTTTTCAAAGGATGTGAGGCTTCTGGTCGCGATGAGGCGGAGACCTAGGTCTTTCTCTGTGGTCTCCACAGGGGATTCAGACATCCCTTCTTCTTGGGAGATGCAAGACGAGCCTGCATTCAATTCACTGCAGGGATATCCGGCCTTACTTCGAGTCAGAGCATCTCGGTGTCCATTCCACTTGAGGCCACAAACTCAGGGTCCCTCTCACATACCTGTAGATGAGAGAAGCCTCCTCTTGAGGTGCTTGTGGAAAGTTGGTATTCCTCTTGAGTCTAAGCCAGGGACTAAGCTCTCATCTCAAGTTGATTTGGGGTCCACGGAGCCCTTTCCTGTTGCTCCAGTGACCTCAGGATCCCTCTAGACTTGAGACAGTGATCTTGGGTTTTCTCTGGAGTGCCATCAAGGAAATCAATGCTCCTTTCACGTTTGATGTGGAACAAGGAATTGCTATGCACGCAGTCCAGAGGAATCGGGCCTCTTCTCGCGGCGAGGGGGAAGTGTCATGGTTTTTCTCGAGTTGCTGCTGGAACCTGGGGTATATTCTCGAGTTACGACAGGGAGGGCCCTTCCAGACACGTGTTTGTTCAGCGACGTCAGGACTCCTGCCTAGGTGCGAGGGAGACCTCGGGATTTTCCTCGAGTCTTGGCATGGCAATTGGGACGCGTCTCCACGTGAGGCGGGAGACCCAGGGTCCCTTTCCACGTGCCACAGGGATCCTGGGACTCCTATCCATTTTCAAGAAGAGTCAGGCATCTTCTCCTTTGGAAGCATTGATCTCCGCGGACCTCTCGAGTTTTCAAAGGATGTGAGGCCTCCGGTCGCGATGAGGCGGAGGTCGAGGTCTTTCTCTGTGGTCTCCATTGGGGATTCAGACAACCCTTCGTCTTGGGAGATGCAAGACGAGACTGCATTCAATTCACTGCAGGGATATCCGGCCTTTATTCGAGTCAGAGCATCTCGGTGTCCATTCCACTTGAGGCCACAAACTCAGGGTCCCTCTCACATACCTGTAGATGAGAGAAGCCTCCTCTTGAGGTGCTTGTGGAAAGTTGGTATTCCTCTTGAGTCTAAGCCAGGGACTAAGCTCTCATCTCGAGTGGATTTGGTGTCCACGGAGCCCTTTGTTGTTGCTCCAGTGACCTCAAGATCTCTCTAGACTTGAGACAGTGAATTTGGGTTTTCTCTGGAGTGCCATCAAGGAAATCAAGGCTCCTTTCACGTTTGATGTGGAACACGGAATTGCTCTGCATGCAGTGCAGGGGAATCAGGCCTCAACTCGCGGCGAGTGGGAAATCTCATGGTTTTTCACGAGCTGCGGCCGGAACCTGGGGTATATTCTCGAGTTACGACGGGGAGGGCCTTCAAGACAGGTGTTTGTTCAGCGACGACAGGACGCCTGCCTAGGTGCGAGGGACACCTCGGGATTCTCCTCGAGTCTTGGCATGGCAATTGGGACGCGTCTCCACGTGAGGCGGAGACCCAGTGTCCCTTTCCACGTGCCACAGGGATCCAGGGACTCCTATCCATTTCCAAGAGGAGTCAGGCATCGTCTCCTTTGGAAGCACTGATCTCCGCGGACCTCTCGAGTTTTCAAAGGATGTGAGGCCTCTGGTCGCGATGAGGCGGAGGACTAGGTCTTTCTCTGTGGTCTCCACAGGGGATTCAGACATCCCTTCTTCTTGGGAGATGCAAGACGAGCCTGCATTCAATTCACTGCAGGGATATCCGGCCTTACTTCGAGTCAGAGCATCTTGGTGTCCATTCCATTTGAGGCCACAAACTCAGAGTCCCTCTCACATACCTGTAGATGAGAGAAGCCTCCTCTTGAGGTGCTTGTGGAAAGTTGGTATTCCTCTTGAGTCTAAGCCAGGGACTACGCTCTCATCTCAAGTTGATTTGCGGTCCACGGAGCCCTTTCCTGTTGCTCCAGTGACCTCAGGATCCCTCTAGACTTGAGACAGTGATCTTGGGTTTTCCCTGGAGTGCCATGAAGGAAATCAAGGCTCCTTTCACCTTTGATCTGGAACACGGAATTGCTCTGCATGCAGTGCAGGGGAATCGGGCCTCAACTCGCGGCGAGTGGGAAATCTCATGGTTTTTCACGAGTTGCGGCCGGAACCTGGGGTATATTCTCGAGTAACGACGGGGAGGGCCCTTCAAGACAGGTGTTTGTTCAGCGACTTCAGGACTCTTGCCTAGGTGCGAGGGACACCTCGGGATTCTCCTCGAGTCTTGGCATGGCAATTGGGACGCGTCGCCACGTGAGGCGGAGACCCAGTGTCCCTTTCCACGTGCCACAGGGATCCAGGGACTCCTATCCATTTTCAAGAGGAGTCAGGCATCGTCTCCTTTGGAAGCACTGATCTCCGCGGACCTCTCGAGTTTTCAAAGGATGTGAGGCTTCTGGTCGCGATGAGGCAGAGACCTAGGTCTTTCTCTGTGGTCTCCACAGGGGATTCAGACATCCCTTCTTCTTGGGAGATGCAAGACGAGCCTGCATTCAATTCACTGCAGGGATATCCGGCCTTACTTCGAGTCAGAGCATCTCGGTGTCCATTCCACTTGAGGCCACAAACTCAGGGTCCCTCTCACATACCTGTAGATGAGAGAAGCCTCCTCTTGAGGTGCTTGTGGAAAGTTGGTATTCCTCTTGAGTCTAAGCCAGGGACTAAGCTCTCATCTCAAGTTGATTTGGGGTCCACGGAGCCCTTTCCTGTTGCTCCAGTGACCTCAGGATCCCTCTAGACTTGAGACAGTGATCTTGGGTTTTCTCTGGAGTGCCATCAAGGAAATCAAGGCTCCTTTCACGTTTGATGTCGAACACGGAATTGCTCTGCATGCAGTGCAGGGGAATCGGGCCTCAACTCGCGGCTAGGGGGAAATCTCATGGTTTTTCTAGAGTTGTGGCCGGAACCTGGGGTATATTCTCGAGTAACGACGAGGAGGGCCCTTCAAGACAGGTGTTTGTTCAGCGACTTCAGGACTCTTGCCTAGGTGCGAGGGACACCTCGGGATTCTCCTCGAGTCTTGGCATGGCAATTGGGACGCGTCGCCACGTGAGGCGGAGACCCAGTGTCCCTTTCCACGTGCCACAGGGATCCTGGGACTCCTATCCATTTTCAAGAGGAGTCAGGCATCGTCTCCTTTGGAAGCATTGATCTCCGCGGACCTCTTGAGTTTTCAAAGGATGTGAGGCCTCCTATCGCGATGAGGCGGAGAACTAGGTCTTTCTCTGTGGTCTCCACAGGGGATTCAGACATCCCTTCGTCTTGGGAGATGCAAGATGAGACTGCATTCAATTCACTGCAGGCATATCCGGCCTTACTTCGAGTCAGAGCATCTCGGTGTCCATTCCACTTGATGCCACAAATTCAGGGTCCCTCTCACATACCTGTAGCTGAGAGAAGCCTCCTCTTAAGGGGCTTTTGGAAAGTTGGTATTTCTCTTGAGTCGAATCCAGGGACTAAGCTCTCATCTCGAGTTGACTTGGGGTCCACGGAGCCCTTTCGTGTTGCTCCAGTGACCTCAGGATCCCTCTAGACTTGAGACAGTGATCTTGGGTTTTCTCCGGAGTGCCATCAAGGAAATCAAGGCTCCTTTCACGTTTGATGTGGAGCACGGAATTGCTCTGCACGCAGGGCAGGGGAATCGGGCCTCATCTCGCGGCGAGGGGGAAGTCTCATGGTTTTTCTCGAGTTGCGGCAGGAACCTGGGTTATATTCTCGAGTTACCAAGGGGAGGGCCCTTCCAGACACGTGTTTGTTCAGCGACTTCAGGACTCCTGCCTAGGTGTGAGGGACACCTCGGGATTCTCCTCGAGTCTGGGCATGGCAATTTGGACGCGTCTCCACGTGAGGCGGGAGACCCAGGGTCCCTTTCCACGTGCCACAGGGGTCCTGGGACTCCTATCCATTTTCAAGAAGAGTCAGGCATCGTCTTCTTTGGAAGCATTGATCTCCGCGGACCTCTCGAGTTTTCAAAGGATGTGAGGCCTCCGGTCGCGATGAGGCGGAGAACGAGGTCTTTCTCTGTGGTCTCCACAGGGGATTCAGACAACCCTTCGTCTTGGGAGATGCAAGACGAGCCTGCATTCAATTCACTGCAGGGATATCCGGCCTTACTTCGAGTCAGAGCATCTCGGTGTCCATTCCACTTGAGGCCACAAACTCAGGGTCCCTCTCACATACATGTAGCTGAGAGAAGCCTCCTCTTGAGGTGCTTGTGGAACGTTGTTATTCCTCTTGAATCTAAGCCAGGGATTAAGCTCTCATCTCGAGTTGATTTGGGGTCCACGGAGACCTTTCCTGTTGGTCCAGCGACCTCAGGATCCCTCTAGACTTGAGACAGTGATCTTGGGTTTTCTCTGGAGTGCCATCAAGGAAATCAAGGCTCCTTTCACGTTTGATGTGGAACACGGAATTGCTCTGCATGCAGTGCAGGGGAATCGGGCCTCAACTCGCGGCGAGGGGGAAGTGTCATGGTTTTTCTTGAGTTGCGGCCGGAACCTGGGGTATATTCTCGAGTTACGACGGGGAGGGCCCTTCCAGACACGTGTTTGTTCAGCGACGTCAGGACTCCTGCCTAGGTGCGAGGGACACCTCGGGATTCTCCTCGAGTCTTGGCATGGCAATTGGGACGCGTCTGCACGTGAGGCGGGATTCCCAGGGTCCCTTACCACGTGCCACAGGGATCCTGGGACTCCTAACCATTTTCAAGAAGAGTCAGGCATCTTCTCCTTTGGAAGCATTGATCTCCGCGGACCTCTTGAGTTTTCAAATGATGTGAGGCTTCCGGTCTCGATGAGGCGGAGAACTAGGTCTTTCTCTGTGGTCTCCACAGGGGATTCAGACATCCCTTCGTCTTGGGAGATGCAAGACGAGCCTGCATTCAATTCACTGCAGGGATATCCGGCCTTACTTCGAGTCAGAGCATTTCGGTGTCCATTCCACTTGAGGCCACAAACTCAGGGTCCCTCTCACATACCTGTAGCTGAGGCAAGCCTCCTCTTGAGGTGCTTGTGGAAAGTTGGTATTCCTCTTGAGTCTAAGCCAGGGACTAAGCTCTCATCTCGAGTGGATTTGGTGTCCACGGAGCCCTTTGTTGTTGCTCCAGTGACCTCAAGATCCCTCTAGACTTGAGACAGTGATCTTGGGTTTTCTCTGGAGTGCCATCAAGGAAATCAAGGCTCCTTTCACGTTTGATGTGGAACACGGAATTGCTCTGCATACAGTGCAGGGGAATCGGGCCTCAACTCGCGGCGAGTGGGAAATCTCATGGTTTTTCACGAGTTGCGGCCGGAACCTGGGGTATATTCTCGAGTTACGACGGGGAGGGCCCTTCAAGACAGGTGTTTGTTCAGCGACGACAGGACTCCTGCCTAGGTGCGAGGGACACCTCGGGATTCTCCTCGAGTCTTGGCATGGCAATAGGGACGCGTCTCCACGTGAGGCGGAGACCCAGTGTCCCTTTCCACGTGCCACAGGGATCCAGGGACTCCTATCCATTTTCAAGAGGAGTCAGGCATCGTCTCCTTTGGAAGCACTGATCTCCGTGGACATCTCGAGTTTTCAAAGGATGTGAGGCCTCTGGTCGCGATGAGGCGGAGAACTAGATCTTTCTCTGTGGTCTCCCCAGGGGATTCAGACATCCCTTCTTCTTGGGAGATGCAAGACGAGCCTGCATTCAATTCACTGCAGGGATATCCGGCCTTACTTCGAGTCAGAGCATCTCGGTGTCCATTCCACTTGAGGCCACAAACTCAGGGTCCCTCTCACATACCTGTAGATGAGAGAAGCCTCCTCTTGAGGTGCTTGTGGAAAGTTGGTATTCCTCTTGAGTCTAAGCCAGGGACTAAGCTCTCATCTCAAGTTGATTTGGGGTCTACGGAGCCCTTTCCTGTTGCTCCAGTGACCTCAGGATCCCTCTAGACTTGAGACAGTGATCTTGGGTTTTCTCTGGAGTGCCATCAAGGAAATCAAGGCTCCTTTCACGTTTGATGTGGAACACGGAATTGCTCTGCACGCAGTCCAGAGGAATCGGGCCTCATCTCGCGGCGAGGGGGAAGTGTCATGGTTTTTCTCGAGTTGCTGCTGGAACCTGGGTTATATTCTCGAGTTACGACAGGGAGGGCCCTTCCAGGCACGTGTTTGTTCAGCGACGTCAGGACTCCTGCCTAGGTGCGAGGGACACCTCGGGATTCTCCTCGAGTCTTGGCATGGCAATTGGGACGCGTCTCCACCTGAGGCGGGAGACCCAGGGTCCCTTTCCACGTGCCACAGGGATCCTGGGACTCCTATCCATTTTCAAGAAGAGTCAGGCATCGTCTCCTTTGGAAGCATTGATCTCCGCGGACCTCTCGAGTTTTCAAAGGATGTGAGGCCTCCGGTCGCGATGAGGTGGAGGTCGAGGTCTTTCTCTGTGGTCTCCACAGGGGATTCAGACAACCCTTCGTCTTGGGAGATGCAAGACGAGACTGCATTCAATTCACTGCAGGGATATCCGGCCTTAATTCGAGTCAGAGCATCTCGGTGTCCATTCCACTTGAGGCCACAAACTCAGGGTCAATCAAATATACCTGTAGCTGAGAGAAGCCTCCTCTTGAGGTGCTTGTGGAAAGTTGGTATTCCTCTTGAGTCGAAGCCAGGGACTAAGCTCTCATCTCGAGTTGATTTGGGGTCCACGGAGCCCTTTCGTGTTGCTCCAGTGACCTCAGGATCCCTCTAGTCTTGAGACAGTGATCTTGGGTTTTCTCTGGAGTGCCATCAAGGAAATCAAGGCTCCTTTCACGTTTGATGTGGAACACGGAATTGCTCTGCATGCAGTGCAGGGGAATCGGGCCTAAACCCGCGGCTAGGGGGAAATCTCATGGTTTTTCTAGAGTTGTGGCCGGAACCTGGGGTATATTCTCGAGTAACGACGAGGAGGGCCCTTCCAGATACGTGTTTGTTCAGCGACGTCAGGACTCCTGCCTAGGTGCGAGGGACACCTCGGGATTCTCCTCGGGTCTTGGCATGGCAATTGGGACGCGTCTCCACGTGAGGCGGGAGACCCAGGGTCCCTTTCCACGTGCCACAGGGATCCTGGGACTCCTATCCATTTTCAAGAGGAGTCAGGCATCGTCTCCTTTGGAAGAATTGATCTCCGCGGACCTCTCGAGTTTTCAAAGGATGTTAGGCCTCCGCTCGCGATGAGGCGGAGAATTTGGTTTTTCTCTGTGGTCTCCACAGAGGATTCAGACATCCCTTCGTCTTGGGAGATGCAAGCCGAGCCTGCATTCAATTCAGTGCAGGTATATCCGGCCTTACTTCGAGTCAGAGCATCTCGGTGTCCATTCCACTTGAGGCCACAAACTCAAGGGCCCTCTCACATACCTGTAGCTGAGAGAAGCCTCCTCTTGAGGTGCTTGTGGAAAGTTGGTATTCCTCTTGAGTCGAAGCCAGGGACTAAGCTCTCATCTCGAGTTGATTTGGGGTCCACGGAGCCCTTTCGTGTTGCTCCAGTGACCTCAGGATCCCTCTAGACTTGAGACAGTGATATTGGGTTTTCTCTGGAGTGCCATCAAGGAAATCAAGGCTCCTTTCACGTTTGATGTGGAACACGGAATTGCTCTGTACGCAGTGCAGGGGAATCGGGCCTCAACTCGCGGCAAAGGGGATGTCTCATGGTTTTTCTCAAGTTGCGGCCGGAACCTCGGGTATATTCTAGAGTTACGACGGGGAGGGCCCTTCCAGACACGTGTTTTTTCTGCGATGTCAGGACTCCTGCCTAGGTGCGAGGGACACCTCGGGATTCTCCTCGAATCTTGGCATGGCAATTGGGACGCGTCTCCACGTGAGGCGGGAGACCCAGGGTCCCTTTCCACGTGCCACAGGGATCCTGGGACTCCTATCCATTTTCAAGAAGAATCAGGCATCTTCTCCTTTGGAAGCATTGATCTCCACGGACCTCTCGAGTTTTCAAAGGATGTGAGGCCTCCGGTCTCGATGAGGCGGGGAACTAGGTCTTTCTCTGTGGTCTCCACAGGGGATTCAGACAACCCTTCGTCTTGGGACATGCAAGACGAGCCTGCATTCAATTCACTGCAGGGATATCCGGCCTTACTTCGAGTCAGAGCATCTCGGTGTCCATTCCACTGGAGGCCACAGACTCAGGGTCCCTCTAACATACCTGTAGATGAGAGAAGCCTCCTCTTGAGGTGCTTGTGGAAGGTTGGTATTCCTCTTTAGTCGAAGACAGAGACTAAGCTCTCATCTCGAGTTGATTTGGGGTCCACGGAGCCCTTTCCTGTTGGTCCAGTGACCTCAGGATCCCTCTAGACTTGAGACAGTGAACTTGGGTTTTCTCTGGAGTGCCATCAAGGAAATCAAGGCTCCTTTCACGTTTGATGTGGAACAAGGAATTGCTCTGCACGCAGTGCAGGGGAATCGGGCCTCATCTCGCGGCAAAGGGGATCTCTCATGGTTTTTCTCAAGTTGCGGCCGAAACCTGGGGTATATTCTCGAGTTACGACGGGGAGGGCCCTTTCAGACACGTGTTTGTTCAGCGACGTTAGGACTCCTGCCTAGGTGCGAGGGACACCTCGGGATTCTCCTCGAGTCTTGGCATGGCAATTGGGACGCGTCTCCACGTGAGGCGGGAGACCCAGTGTCCCTTTCCACGTGCCACAGGGATCCTGGGACTCCTATCCATTTTCAAGAGGAGTCAGGCATCGTCTCCTTTGGAAATATTGATCTCCGCGGACCTCTCGAGTTTTCAAAGATATGAGGCCTCCGGTTGCGTTAGGGGGAAGACTAGGTCTTCCTCTGTGGTCTCCACAGGGGATTCAGACATCCCTTCGTCTTGGGAGATGCAAGACGAGCCTGCATTCAATTCACTGCAGGGATAACTGGCCTTATTTCGAGTCAGAGCATCTCGGTGTCCATTCCACTTGATGCCACAAACTCGGGGTCCCTCAAATATACCTGTAGCTGAGAGAAGCCTCCTCTTGAGGTGCTTGTGGAAAGTTGGTATTCCTCTTGAGTCGAAGCCAGGGAATATGCTCTCATCTCGAGTTGATTTGGGGTCCACGGAGCCATTTCCTGTTGGTCCAGTGACCTCAGGATCCCTCTAGACTTGAGACAGTGATCATGGGTTTTCTCTGGAGTGCCATCAAGGAAATCAAGGCTCCTTTCACGTTTGATGTGGAACACGGAATTGCTCTGCATGCAGTGCAGGGGAATCGGGCCTCATCTCGCGGCGAGGGGGAAATCTCATGTTTTTTCTCGAGTTGGGGCCCGAACCTGGGGTATATTCTCGAGTTACGACGGGGAGGGCCCTTCCAGACACGTGTTTTTTCAGGGACGTCAGGACTCCTGCCTAGGTGCGCGGGACACCTCGGGATTCTCCTCGAGTCTTGACAATGCAATTTGGACGCGTCTCCACGTGAGGCGGGAGACCCAGGGTCCCTTTCCACGTGCCACAGGTATCCTGGGACTCCTATCCATTTTCAAGAGGAGTCAGGCATCGTCTCCTTTGGAAGCATTGATCTCCGTGGACCTCTCGAGTTTTCAAAGGATGTGAGGGCTCCGGTCGCCATGGGGCGGAGAACTCGGTCTTTCTCTGTGGTCTCCACAGCGGATTCAGACATCCCTTCGTCTTGGGAGATGCAAGACGAGCCTGCATTCAATTCACTGCAGGGATATCCGGCCTTACTTCGAGTCAGAGCATCTCGGTGTCCATTCCACTTGAGGCCACAAACTCAGGGTCCCTCTCACATACCTGTAGCTGAGAGAAGCCTCCTCTTGAGGTGCTTGTGGAAAGTTGGTATTCCTCTTGAGTTGAAGCCAGGGACTAAGCTCTCATCTCGAGTTGATTTGGGGTCCACGGAGCCCTTTCCTGTTGCTCCAGTGACCTCAGGATCCCTCTAGACTTGAGACAGTGATCTTGGGTTTTCTCTGGAGTGCCATCAAGGAAATCAAGGCTCCTTTCACGTTTGATGTGGAACACGGAATTGCTCTGCACGCAGTGCAGGGGAATCGGGCCTCATCTCGCGGCAAAGGGGATGTCTCATGGTTTTTCTCAAGTTGCGGCTGAAACCTGGGGTATATTCTCGAGTTACGACGGGGAGGGCCCTTCCAGACACGTGTTGTTCAGCGACGTCAGGACTCCTGCCTAGGTGCGAGGGACACCTCGGGATTCTCCTCGAGTCTTGGCATGGCAATTGGGACACGTCTCCATGTGAGGCGGGAGACCCAGTGTCCCTTTCCACGTGCCACAGGGATCCTGGGACTCCTATCCATTTTCAAGAAGAGTCAGGCATCTTCTCCTTTGGAAGCATTGATCTCCGCGGACCTCTCGAGTTTTCAAAGGATGTGAGGCCTCCGGTCTCGATGAGGCGGAGAACGAGATCTTTCTCTGTGGTCTCCACAGGGGATTCAGACATCCCTTCGTCTTGGGAGATACAAGACGAGCCTGGATTCAATTCACTGCAGGGTTATCCGGCCTTATTTCGAGTCAGAGCATCTCGGTGTCCATTCCACTTGAGGCCACAAACTCAGGGTCCCTCTCACATTCCTGTAGCTAAGAGAAGCCTCCTCCTGAGGTGCTTGTGGAAAGTTGGTATTCCTCTTGACTCGAAGCCAGGGACTAAGCTCTCATCTCGAGTTGATTTGGGGTCCACGGAGCCCTTTCGTGTTGCTCCAGTGACCTCAGGATCCCTCTAGACTTGAGACAGTGATCTTGGGTTTTCTCTGGAGTGCCATCAAGGAAATCAAGGCTCCTTTCACTTTTGATGTGGAACACGGAATTGCTCTGCACGCAGGGCAGGGGAATCGGGCCTCATCTCGGGGCGAGGGGGAAGTCTCATGGTTTTTCTCGAGTTGCGGCCGGAACCTCGTGTATATTCTGCAGTTACTACGGGGAGGGCTCTTCCAGACACGTGTTTGTTCAGCGACGTCAGGACTCCTGCCTAGGTGCGAGGGACACCTCGGGATTCTCCTCGAGTCTTGGCATGGCAATTGGGACGCGTCTCCACGTGAGGCGGGAGACCCAGGGTCCCTTTCCACGTGCCACAGGGATCCTGGGACTCCTATCCATTTTCAAGAGGAGTCGGGCATCGTCTCCTTTGGAAGCATTGATCTCTGCAGACCTCTCGACTTTTCAAAGGATGTGAGGCCTCCGGTCGCGATCAGGCGGAGGACTAGGTCTTTCTCTGTGGTCTCCACAGGGGATTCAGACATCCCTTCGTCTTGGGAGATGCAAGACGACCCTGCATTCAATTCACTGCAGGGATATCTGGCCTTACTTCGAGTCAGGGCATCTCGGTGTCCATTCCACTTGAGGCCACAAACTCGGGGTCCCTCAAATATACCTGTAGCTGAGAGAAGCCTCCTCTTGAGGTGCTTGTGGAAAGTTGGTATTCCTCTTGAGTCTAATCCAGGGACTAAGCTGTCATCTCGAGTTGATTTGGGGTCCACGGAGCCCTTTCCTGTTGGTCCAGTGACCTCAGGATCCCTCTAGACTTGAGACAGTGATCTTGGGTTTTCTCTGGAGTGCCATCAAGGAAATCAAGGCTCCTTTCACGTTTGATGTGGAACACGGAATTGCTCTGCATGCAGTGCAGGGGAATCGGGCCTCAACTCGCGGCGAGGGGGAAATCTCATGGTTTTTCTCGAGTTGCGGCCGGAACCTGGGGTATATTCTCGAGTTACGACGGGGAGGGCCCTTCCAGACACGTGTTTGTTCAGCGACGTCAGGACTCCTGGCTAGGTGTGAGGGACACCTCGGGATGCTCCTCGAGTCTTGGCATGGCAATTGGGACGCGTCTCCACGTGAGGCGGGAGACCCAGGGTCCCTTTCCACGTCCAAAGGGATCCAGGGACTCCTATCCATTTTCAAGAGGAGTCAGGCATCGTCTCCTTGGGAAGCATTGATCTCCGCAGACCTCTAGAATTTTCAAAGGATGTTAGTCATCCGGACGCGATGAGGCGGAGAACTAGGTCTTTCTCTGTGGTCTCCACAGGGCATTCGGACATCCCTTGGTCTTGGGAGATGCAAGACGAGCCTGCATTCAATTCCCTGCAGGGATATCCGTCCTTACTTCGAGTCAGAGCATCTCGGTGTCCATTCCACTTGAGGCCACAAACTCAGGGTCCCTCTCACATACCTGTAGCTGAGAGAAGCCTCCTCTTGAGGTGCTTGTGGAAAGTTGGTATTCCTCTTAAGTCGAAGCCAGGGACTAAGCTCTCATCTCGAGTTGATTTGTGGTCCACGCAGCCCTTTCATGGTGCTACAGTGACCTCAGGATCCCTCTAGACTTGAGACAGTGATCTTGGGTTTTCTCTGGAGTGCCATCAAGGAAATCAAGGCTGCTTTCACGTTTGATGTGGAACACGGAATTGCTCTGCACGCAGTGCAGGTGAATCGGGTCTCATCGCCTGGCGAGGGGTAGTCTCATGGTTTTTCTCGAGTTGCTGCCGAAACCAGGGGTATATTCTCGAGTTACGGTGGGAAGGGCCCTTCCAGACATGTGTTTATTCTGCGAGGTCAGAACTCCTGCCTACGTGCGAGGGACACCTCGGGATTCTCCTCGAGTCTTGGCATGGCAACTGGGACGCGTCCCCACGTGAGGCGGGAGACCCAGTGTCCCGTTCCACGTGCCACAGGGATCCTGGGACTCCTATCCATTTTCAAGAGGAGTCAGACATCGTCTCCTTGGGAAGCATTGATCTCTGCGGACCTCTAGAGTTTTCAAAGGATGTGAGGCCTCCGGACGCGATGAGGCAGAGAACTAGGTCTTTCTCTGTGGTCTCCACTGGGGATTCAGATATCCCTTCGTCGTGGGAGATGCAAGACGAGGCTGCATTCAATTCACTGCAGGGATATCCAGCCTTACTTCGAATCAGAGCATCTCGGTGTCCATTCCAATTGAGGCCACAAACTCAGGGTCCCTCTCACATACCTGTAGCTGAGAGAAGACTCCTCTTGAGGTGCTTGTGGAAAGTTGGTATTCCTCTTGAGTCGAAGCCAGGAACTAAGCTCTCAACTCGAGTTGATTTGTGGTCCACGGAGCCTTTTCGTGTTGCTCCAGTGACTCAGGATCCCTCTAGACTTGAGAGAGTGATCTTGTGTTTGCTCTGGAGTGCCATCAAGGATATCAAGGCTCCTTTCACGTTTGTTGTGGAACACGGAATTGCACTGCACGCAGTGCAGGGGAATCGGGCCTCATCTCACGGTGAAGGGGAAATCTCATGGTTTTTCTCGAGTTGCGGCCGGAACCTGGGGTGTATTCTCGAGTTACGACGGGGAGGGCCCTTCCAGACACGTGTTTTTTCAGCGACGTCAGGACTCCTGCCTAGGTGCGAGGGACACGTCGGGATTCTCCTCGAGTCTTGGCATGGCAATTGGGACGCGTCTCCACGAGAGGCGGGAGACCCAGGGTCCCTTTCCACTTGCCACAGGGATCCTGGGACTCCTATCCATTTTCAAGAGGAGTCAGGCATCGTCTCCTTTGGAAGCACTGATCTCCACAGACCTCTCGAATTTTCAAAGGATGTGAGGTCTCCGCTCGCGATGAGGCGGAGGACTAGGACTTTCTCTGTGGTCTCCACAGGGGATTCAGACATCCCTTCATCTTGGGAGATGCAAGAGGAGCCTGCATTCAATTCACTGCAGGGATATCCGGCCTTACTTCGAGTCAGAGCATCTCGGTGTCCATTCCACTTGAGGCCACAAACTCAGGGTCCCTCTCACATACATGTAGCTGAGAGAAGCCTCCTATTGAGGTGTTATGAAAAGTTGGTATTCCTCTTGAGTCGAAGCCAGGGTCTAATCTCTCATCACGAGTTGATTTGGGGTCCACGCAGCCCTTTCGTGTTGCTCCAGTGACCTCAGGATCCCTCTAGACTTGAGACAGTGATCTTGGGTTTTCTCTGGAGTGCCATCAAGGAAATCAAGGCTCCTTTCACGTTTGATGTGGAACACGGAATTGCTCTGCACGCAGTGCAGGGGAATCGGGCCTCATCTCGCGGAGAGGGGAAAGTCTCATGGTTTTTCTCGAGTTGCGGCCAGAACCTGCGGTATATTCTCGAGTTACGACGCGGAGGGCCCGTCCAGACACGTGTCTCTTCAGCGACATCAGAACTCCTGCCTAGGTTCGATGGACACCTCGGTATTCTCCCCGAGTCTTGGCATGGCAATT
Source organism: Dama dama (assembly GCF_033118175.1). Lineage (NCBI taxonomy): Eukaryota > Metazoa > Chordata > Mammalia > Artiodactyla > Cervidae > Dama > Dama dama. The sequence continues at coordinate 53,378,456 of NC_083682.1, read as the reverse complement.
GGGACGCGTCTCCACGTGTGGCCTGAGACCCAGTGTCGTTTTTGACGGGCCACAGGGATTCTGGGACTCCTATCTATTTTCAAGAGGAGTCAGGCATCGTCTCCTTTGGAAGCATTGATCTCCGCGGACCTCTCGAATTTTCAAAGGATGTGAGGCCTCCGGTCGCGTTGAGGCGGAGGACTAGGTCTTTCTCTGTGGTCTCCACAGGGGATTCAACATCCCTTCGTCTTGGGAGATGCAAGACGAGGCTGCATTCAATTCACTGCAGGGATATCCAGCCTTACTTCGAATCAGAGCATCTCGGTGTCCATTCCAAGTGAGGCCACAAACTCAGGGTCCCTCTCACATACCTGTAGCTGAGAGAAGACTCCTCTTGAGGTGCTTGTGGAAAGTTGGTACTCCTCTTGAGTTGAAGCCAGGGACTAAGCTCTCATCTCGAGTCGATTTGGGTTCCACGGAGCCCTTTCATGCTGCTACAGTGGCCTCAGGATCCCTCTAGACTTGAGACAGTGACTTTTGGTTTTCTCTGGAGTGCCATCAAGGAAATCAAGGCTCCTTTCACGTTTGATGTGGAACACGGAATTGCTCTGCACGCAGTGCAGGGGAATCGGGCCTCATCTCGCGGCGAGGGGGAAGTCTCATGGTTTTTCTTGAGTTCCGGCCGGAACCTGGGGTATATTCTGGAGTTACGACGGGGAGGGCCCTTCCAGACACGTGTTTGTTCAGCGTCGTCAGGACTCCTGCCTAGGTGCGAGGGACACCTCGGGATTCTCCTCGAGTCTTGGCATGGCAATTGGGACGCGTCTCCACGTGAAGCGGGAGACCCAGGGTCCCTTTCCACGTGCCACAGGGATCCTGGTACTCCTATTCATTGTCAAGAGGAGTCAGGCATCGTCTCCTTTGGAAGCATTGATCTCCGCGGACCTCTCGAGTTTTCAAAGGATGTGAGGACTCCGGTCGCGATGAGGCGGAGAACTAGTCTTTCTCTGTGGTCTCCACAGGGGAATCAGACATCCCTTCGTCGTGGGAGATGCAAGACGAGCCTGCATGCAATTCACTGCACGGATATCCGGCCTTCCTTCGAGTCAGAGCATCTCGGTGTCCATTCCACTTGAGGCCACAAACTCAGGGTCCCTCTCACATACCTGTAGCTGAGAGAAGCCTCCTCTTGAGGTGCTTGTGGAAAGTGGGTATTCCTCTTGAGTCGAAGCCAGCGAAGAAGCTATCATCTCGAGTTGATTTGGGGTCCACGGAGCCCTTTCGTGTTGCTACAGTGACCTCAGGATCCCTCTAGACTTGAGACAGTAATCTTGGGTGTTCTCTGGAGTGCCATCAAGGAAATCAAGGCTCCTTTCATGTTTGATGTGGAACACGGAATTGCTCTGCACGCAGTGCAGGGGAATCGGGCCTCATCTCGCAGCGAGGGGGAAGTCTCATGGTGTTTCTCGAGTTGCGGCCGGAACCTGCGGTATATTCTCGAGTTACGACGCGGAGGGCCCTTCCAGACACGTGTTTGTTCAGCGACGTCAGGACTCCTGCCTAGGTGCGCGGGACACCTTGGGATTCTCCTCGAGTCTTGGCATGGCCATTGGGACGTGTCTCCACGTGAGCGGGAGACCCAGGGTCCCTTTCCACGTGCCACAGGGATCCTGGGACTCCTATCCATTTTCAAGAGGAGTCAGGCATCGTCTCCTTTGGAAGCATTGATCTCCGTGGACCTCTCGAGCTTTCAAAGGACGTGAGGCCTCCGGTCGCGATGAGGCAGAGAACTAGGTCTTTCTCTGTGGTCTCCACAAGGGATTCAGACATCCCTTCGACGTGGGAGATGCAAGAAGAGCCTGCATTTAATTCACTGCAGGGATATTCGGCCTTCCTTCGAGTCAGAGCATCTCGGTGTCCATTCCATTTGAGGCCACAAACTCAGGGTCCCTCACACATACCTGTAGCTGAGAGAAGCCTCCTCTTGAGGTGCTTGTGGAAAGTGGGTATTCCTCTTGAGTCGAAGCTAGGGAAGAAGCTCTCATCTCGAGTTGATTTGAGGTTCACGGAGCCCTTTCGTGTTGCTACAGTGACCTCAGGATCCCTCTAGATTGAGACAGTGATCTTGGGTGTTCTCTGGAGTGCCATTAAGGAAATCAAGGCTCCTTTCATGTTTGATGTGGAACACGGAATTGCTCTGCACGCAGTGCATGGGAATCGGGCCTCATCTCGCGGCGAGGGGGAAGTCTCATGGTTTTTCTCGAGAAGCGGCTGGAACCTGGGGAATATTCTCGAGTTACGACGGGGAGGGCCCTTCCAGACACGTGTTTGTTGAGCGACGTCAGGACTCCTGCCCAGGTGTGAGGGACACCTCGGGATTCTCCTCGAGTCTTGGCATGGCCATTGGGACGCGTCTCCACGTGAGGCGGGAGACCAAGGGTCCCTTTCCACGTGCCACAGTGATCCTGGGACTCCTATCCATTTTCAAGAGGAGTCAGGCATCGTCTCCTTTGGAAGCATTGATCTCCGCGCAGCTCTCGAGTTTTCAAAGGATGTGAGGCCTCCGGGCGCGATGAGGCAGAGAACTAGGTCTTTCTCTGTGGCCTCCACAGGGGATTCAGACATCCCTTCGTCGTGGGAGATGCAAGACGAGCCTGCATGCAATTCACTGCACGGATATCCGGCCTTCCTTCGAGTCAGAGCATCTCGGTGTCCATTCCACTTGAGGCCACAAACTCAGGGTCCCTCTCACATACATTTAGCTGAGAGATGCCTCCTCTTGAGGTGCTTGTGGAAAGTGGGTATTCCTTTTGAGTCGAAGCCAGGGAAGAAGCTATCATCTCGAGTTGATTTGAGGTCCACGGAGCCCTTTAGTGTTGCTACAGTGACCTCAGGATCCCTCTAGACTTGAGACAGTGATCTTGGGTGTTCTCTGGAGTGCCATTAAGGAAATCAAGGCTCCTTTCATGTTTGATGTGGAACACGGCATTGCTCTGCACGCAGTGCAGGGGAATCGGGCCTCATCTCGCGGCGAGGGGGAAGTCTCATGGTTTTTCTCGAGTTGCGGTCGGAACCTGCGGTATATTCTCGAGTTACGACGGGGAGGGCCCTTCCAGACACGTGTTGGTTCAGCGACGTCAGGACTCCTGCCTAGGTGTGAGGGACACCTCGGGATTCTCCTCGAGTCTTGGCATGGCCATTGGGACGCGTCTCCATGTGAGGCGGGAGACCCAGGGTCCCTTTCCACGTGCCACAGGGATCCTGGGACTCCTATCCATTTTCAAGAGGAGTCAGGCATCGTCTCCTTTGGAAGCATTGATCTCCGCGCACCTCTCGAGTTTTCAAAGGACGTGAGGCCTCCGGTCGCGATGAGGCAGAAACTAGGTCTTTCTCTGTGGTCTCCACAAGTGATTCAGACATCCCTTCGACGTGGGAGATTCAAGACGAGCCTGCATTCAATTCACTGCAGGGATATCTGGCCTTCCTTCGAGTCAGAGCATCTCGGTGTCCATTCCACTTGAGGCCACAAACTCAGGGTCCCTCTCACATACCTGTAGCTGAGAGAAGCCTCCTCTTGAGGTGCTTGTGGAAAGTGGGTATTCCTCTTGAGTCGAAGCTAGGGAAGAAGCTCTCATCTCGAGTTGATTTGAGGTTCACGGAGCCCTTTCGTGTTGCTACAGTGACCTCAGGATCCCTCTAGATTGAGACAGTGATCTTGGGTGTTCTCTGGAGTGCCATTAAGGAAATCAAGGCTCCTTTCATGTTTGATGTGGAACACGGAATTGCTCTGCACGCAGTGCATGGGAATCGGGCCTAATCTCGCGGCGAGGGGGAAGTCTCATGGTTTTTCTCGAGTTGCGGGCGGACCCTGGGGTATATTCTCGAGTTACGACGGGGAGGGCCCTTCCAGACACGTGTTTGTTCAGCGTCGTCATGACTCCTGCCTAGGTGCGAGGGACACCTCGGGATTCTCCTCGAGTCTTGGCATGGCCATTGGGACGCGTCTCCACGTGAGGCGGGAGACCCAGGGTCCCTTTATACGTGCCACAGGGATCCTGGGACTCCTATCCATTTTCAAGAGGAGTCAGGCATCGTCTCCTTTGGAAGCATTGATCTCCACGGACCTCTCGAGTTTTCAAAGAATGTGAGGCCTCCGGGCGCGATGAGGGGGAGAACTAGGTCTTTCTCTGTGGTCTCCATAGGGGATTCAGACATCCCTTCGTCGTGGGAGATGCAAGACGAGCCTGCATTCAATTCACTGCAGGGATATCCGGCCTTACTTCGAGTCAGAGCATCTCGGTGTCCATTCCACTTGAGGCCACAATCTCAGGGTCCCTCTCACATACCTGTAGCTGAGAGAAGCCTCCTCTTGAGGTGCTTGTGGAAAGTGGGTATTCCTCTTGAGTAGAAGCCAGGGACGAAGCTCTCATCTCGAGTTGATTTGGGGTCCATGGAGCCCTTTTCTTTTGCTACAGTGACCTCAGGATCCCTCTAGACTTGAGACAGTGATCTTGGGTGTTCTCTGGAGTGCCATCAAGGAAATCAAGGCTCCTTTCATGTTTGATGTGGAACACGGAATTGCTCTGCACGCAGTTCAGGGGAATCGGGCCTCTTCTCGCGGCGAGGGGGAAGTCTCATGTTTTTTCTCGAGTTGCGGGCGGACCCTGGGGTATATTCTCGAGTTACGACGGGGAGGGCCCTTCCAGACACGTGTTTGTTCAGCGACGTCAGGACTCCTGCCTACATGCGAGGGACACCTCGGGATTCTCCTCGAGTCTTGGCATGGCCATTGGGACGCGTCTCCACTTGAGGCGGGAGACCCAGGGGCCCTTTCCACATGCCACAGGGATCCTGGGACTCCTATCCATTTTCAAGAGGAGTCAGGAATCGTCTTTTTTGGAAGCATTGATCTCCGCGGACCTCTCGAGATTTCAAAGGATGTGAGGCCTCCGGGCCCGATGAGGCGGAGAACTAGGTCTTTCTCTGTGGTCTCCACAGGGGATTCAGACATCCCTTCGTCGTGGGATATGCAAGACAAGCCTGCATTCAATTCACTGCACGGATATCCGGGTTTCCTTCGAGTCAGAGTATCTCGGTGTCCATTCCACTTGAGGCCACAAATTCAGGGTCCCTCTCACATACCTGTAGCTGAGAGAAGCCTCCTCTTGAGGTGCTTTTGGAAAGTGAGTATTCCTCTTGAGTTGAAGCCAGGGACGAAGCTCTCATCTCGGGTTGATTTGGGGTCCAGGGAGCCCTTTCGTGTTGCTACAGAGACCTCAGGATCCCTCTAGACTTAAGACAGTGATCTTGGGTGTTCTCTGGAGTGCCATCAAGGAAATCAAGGCTCCTTTCATGTTTGATGTGGAACACGGAATTGTCCTGCACGCAGTGCAGGGGAATCGGGCCTCATCTCGCGGCGAGGGGGAAGTCTCATGGTTTTTCTCGAGTTGCAGCCGGAACCTGGGGTATATTCTCGAGTTACGACGGGGAGGGACCTTCCAGACACGTGTTTGTTCAGCGACGTCAGGACTCCTGCCTAGGTGCGAGGGACACCTCGGGATTCTCCTCGAGTCTTGGCATGGCCATTGGGACGCGTCTCCACGTGAGGCGGGAGACCCAGGGTCCCTTTCCACGTGCCACAGGGATCCTGGGACTCCTATCCATTTTCAAGAGGAGTCAGGCATCGTCTCCTTTGGAAGCATTGATCTCCGTGTACCTATCGAGTTTTCAAAGGACGTGAGTCCTCCTGTCGCGATGAGGTAGAGAACTTGGTCTTTCTCTGTGGTCTCCACAGGGGATTCAGACATCCCTTCGTCGTGTTAGATGCAAGACGAGCCTGCATTCAATTCACTGCGGTGATATCCGGCCTTCCTTCGAGTCAGAGCATCTCGGTGTCCATTCCACTTGAGGCCACAAACTCAGGGTCCCTCTCACATACATGTAGCTGAGAGAAGCCTCCTCTTGAGGTGCTTGTGGAAAGTGGGTATTCCTCTTGAGTCGAAGCCAGGGACTAAGCTCTCATCTCGAGTTGATTTGGGGTCCACGCAGCACTTTTGTGTTGCTACAGTGACCTCAGGATCCCTCTAGACTTGAGACAGTGATCTTGGGTGTTCTCTGGAGTGCCATCAAGGAAATCAAGGCTCCTTTCATGTTTGATGTGGATCACGGCATTGCTCTGCACGCAGTGCAGGGGAATCGGGCCTCATCTCGCGGCGAGGGGGAAGTCTCATGGTTTTTCTCGAGTTGCGGGCGGACCCTGGGGTATACTCTCGAGTTACGACGGGGAGGGCCCTTCCAGACACGTGTTTGTTCAGCGACGTCAGGACTCCTGCCTAGGTGCGAGGGACACCTCGGGATTCTCCTCGAGTCTTGGCATGGCCATTGGGACGCGTCTCCACGTGAGGCGGGAGACCCAGGGTCCCTTTCCACGTGCCACAGGGATTCTGGGACTCGTATCCATTTTCAAGAGGAGTCAGGCATCGTCTCCTTTGGAAGCATTGATCTCCGCGGACCTCTCGAGTTTTCAAAGGACGTGAGGCCTCCAGTCACGATGAGGCGGAGAACTAGGTCTTTCTCTGTGGTCTCCACAGGGGATTCAGACATCCCTTCGTCGTGGGAGATGCAAGACGAGCCTGCATGCAATTCACTGCACGGATATCCGGCCTTCCTTCGAGTCAGAGCATCTCGGTGTCCATTCCACTTGAGGCCACAAACTCAGGGTCCCTCTCACATACCTGTAGCTGAGAGAAGCCTCCTCTTGAGGTGCTTGTGGAAAGTGGGTATTCCTCTTGAGTCGAAGCCAGCGAAGAAGCTATCATCTCGAGTTGATTTGGGGTCCACGGAACCCTTTCGTGTTGCTACAGTGACCTCAGGATCCCTCTAGACTTGAGACAGTGATCTTGGGTGTTCTCTGGAGTGCCATTAAGGAAATCAAGGCTCCTTTCATGTTTGATGTGGAACACGGCATTGCTCTGCACGCAGTGCAGGGGAATCGGGCCTCATCTCGCAGCGAGGGGGAAGTCTCATGGTTTTTCTCGAGTTGCGGCCGGAACCTGGGGTATATTCTCGAGTTACGACGGAGAGGGCCCTTCCAGACACGTGTTTGTTCAGCGACGTCAGGACTCCTGCCTAGGTGGGAGGGACACCTCGGGATTCTCCTCGAGTCTTGGCATGGCCATTGGGACGAGTCTCCACGTGAGGCGGGAGACCCAGGGTCCCTTTCCACGTGCCACAGGGATCCTGGGACTCCTATCCATTTTCAAGAGGAGTCAGGCATCGTCTCCTTTGGAAGCATTGATCTCTGCGGACCTCTCGAATTTTCAAAGGACGTGAGGCCTCCGGTCACGATGAGGCGGAGAACTAGGTCTTTCTCTGTGGTCTCCACAGGGGATTCAGACATCCCTTCGTTGTGGGAGATGCAAGACGAGCCTACATGCAATTCACTGCACGGATATCCGGCCTTCCTTCGAGTCAGAGCATCTCGGTGTCCATTCCACTTGAGGCCACAAACTCAGGGTCCCTCTCACATACCTGTAGCTGAGAGAAGCCTCCTCTTGAGGTGCTTGTGGAAAGTGGGTATTCCTCTTGAGTCGAAGCCAGGGAAGAAGCTATCATCTCGAGTTGAATTGGGGTCCACAGAGCCCTTTCGTGTTGCTACAGTGACCTCAGGATCCCTCTAGACTTGAGACAGTGATCTTGTGTGTTCTCTGGAGTGCCATTAAGGAAATCAAGGCTCCTTTCATGTTTGATGTGGAACACGGCATTGCTCTGCATGCAGTTCAGGGGAATCGGGCCTCATCTCGCAGCGAGGGGGAAGTCTCATGGTTTTTCTCGAGTTGCGGCCGGAACCTGCGGTATATTCTCGAGTTACGACGGGGAGGGCCCTTCCAGACACGTGTTTGTTCAGCGACGTCAGGACTCCTGCCTAGGTGTGAGGGACACCTCGGGATTCTCCTCGAGTCTTGGCATGGCCATTGGGACGCGTTTCCATGTGAGGCGGGAGACCCAGGGTCGCTTTCCACGTGCCACAGGGATCCTGGGACTCCTATCCATTTTCAAGAGGAGTCAGGCATCGTCTCCTTTGGAAGCATTGATCTCCGCGGACCTCTCGAGTTTTCAAAGGACGTGAGGCCTCCGGTCGCGATGAGGCAGAGAACTAGGTCTTTCTCTGTGGTCTCCACAAGGGATTCAGACATCCCTTCGTCGTGGGAGATGCAAGACGAGCCTGCATTCAATTCACTGCAGGGATATCCGGCCTTCCTTCGAGTCAGAGCATCTCGGTGTCCATTCCACTTGAGGCCACAAACTCAGGGTCCCTCTCACATACCTGTAGCTGAGAGAAGCCTCCCCTTGAGGTGCTTGTGGAAAGTGGGTATTCCTCTTGAGTCGATGCCAGGGACTAAGCTCTCATCTCGAGTTGATTTGGGGTCCACGGAGACCTTTTGTTTTGCTGCAGTGACCTCAAGATCCCTCTAGACTTGAGACAGTGATCTTGGGTGTTCTCTGGAGTGCCATCAAGGAAATCAAGGCTCCTTTCATGTTTGATGTGGAACACGGAATTGCTCTGCACGCAGTGCACGGGAATTGGGCCTCATCTCGCGGCGAGGGGGAAGTCTCATGGTTTTTCTCGAGTTGCGGCCGGAACCTGGGGTATATTCTCGAGTTACGACGGGGAGGGCCCTTCCAGACACGTGTTTGTTCAGCGACGTCAGGACTCCTGCCTAGGTGCGAGGGACACCTCGGGATTCTCCTCGAGTCTTGGCATGGCCATTGGGACGTGTCTCCACGTGAGGCGGGAGACCCAGGGTCCCTTTCCACGTGCCACAGGGATCCTGGGACTCCTATCCATTTTCAAGAGGAGTAAGGCATCGTCTCCTTTGGAAGCATTGATCTCCGCGGACCTCTCGAGGTTTCAAAGGACGTGAGGCCTCCGGTCGCGATGAGGCAGAGAACTAGGTCTTTCTCTGTGGTCTACACAAGGGATTCAGATATCCCTTCGTCTTGGGAGATGCAAGACGAGCCTGCATTCAATTCACTGCAGGGATATCCGGCCTTCCTTCGAGTCAGAGAATCTAGGTGTCCATTCCACTTGAGGCCACAAACTCAGGGTCCCTCTCACATACCTGTAGCTGAGAGAAGCCTCCTCTTGAGGTGCTTGTGAAAAGTGGGTATTCCTCTTGAGTCGAAGCCAGGGACGAAGCTCTCATCTCGAGTTGATTTGGGGTCCACGCAGCCCTTTTGTGTTGCTACAGTGACCTCAGGATCCCTCTAGACTTGAGACAGTGATCTTGGGTGTTCTCTGGAGTGCCATCAAGGAAATCAAGGCTCCTTTCATGTTTGATGTGGAACACGGCATTGCTCTGCACGCAGTGCAGGGGAATCGGGCCTCATCTCGCGGCGAGGGGGAAGTCTCATGGTTTTTCTCGAGTTGCTGGCGGACCCTGGGGTATATTCTCGAGTTACGACGGGGAGGGCCCTTCCAGACACGTGTTTCTTCAGCGACGTCAGGACTCCTGCCTAGGTGCGAGGGACACCTCGGGATTCTCCTCGAGTCTTGGCATGGCCATTGGGACGGGTCTCCACGTGAGGCGGGAGACCCAGGGTCCCTTTCCACGTGCCACAGGGATCCTGGGACTCCTATCCATTTTCAAGAGGAGTCAGGCATCGTCTCCTTTGGAAGCATTGATCTCCGCGGACCTCTCGAGTTTTCAAAGGACATGAGGCCTCCGGTCACGATGAGGCGGAGAACTAGGTCTTTCTCTGTGGTCTCCACAGGGGATTCAGACATCCCTTCGTCGTGGGAGATGCAAGACGAGCCTGCATGCAATTCACTGCACGGATATCCGGCCTTCCTTCGAGTCAGAGCATCTCGGTGTCCATTCCACTTGAGGCCACAAACTCAGGGTCCCTCTCACATACCTGTAGCTGAGAGAAGCCTCCTCTTGAGGTGCTTGTGGAAAGTGGGTATTCCTCTTGAGTCGAAGCCAGCGAAGAAGCTATCATCTCGAGTTGATTTGGGGTCCACGGAGCCCTTTCGTGTTGCTACAGTGACCTCAGGATCCCTCTAGACTTGAGACAGTGATCTTGCGTGTTCTCTGGAGTGCCATTAAGGAAATCAAGGCTCCTTTCATGTTTGATGTGGAACACGGCATTGCTCTGCACGCAGTGCAGGGGAATCGGGCCTCATCTCGCGGCGAGGGGGAAGTCTCATGGTTTTTCTCGAGTTCCGGCCGGAACCTGGGGTATAGTCTCGAGTTACGACGGGGAGGGCCCTTCCAGACACGTGTTTCTTCAGCGACGTCAGGACTCCTGCCTAGGTGCGAGGGACACCTCGGGATTCTTCTCGAGTCTTGGCATGGCCATTGGGACGAGTCTCCACGTGAGGCGGGAGACCCAGGGTCCCTTTCCACGTGCCACAGGGATCCTGGGACTCCTATCCATTTTCAAGAGGAGTCAGGCATCGTCTCCTTTGGAAGCATTGATCTCCGCGGACCTCTCGAGTTTTCAAAGGACGTGAGGCCTCCTGGCGCGATGAGGTGGAGAACTTGGTCTTTCACTGTGGTCTCCACAGGGGATTCAGACATCACTTCGTCATGTTAGATGCAAGACGAGCCTGCATTCAATTCACTGCAGGGATATCCGGCCTTCCTACGAGTCAGAGCATCTCGGTGTCCATTCCACTTGAGGCCACAAACTCAGGGTCCCTCTCACATACATGTAGCTGAGAGAAGCCTCCTCTTGAGGTGCTTGTGGAAAGTTGGTATTCCTCTTGAGTCGAAGCCAGGGACGAAGCTCTCATCTCGAGTTGATTTGGGGTCCACGGAGCCCTTTTGTGTTGCTACAGTGACCTCAGGATCCCTCTAGACTTGAGACAGTGATCTTGGGTGTTCTCTGGAGTGCCATCAAGGAAATCAAGGCTGCTTTCATGTTTGATGTGGAACACGGAATTGCTCTGCACGTAGTGCAGGGGAATCGGGCCTCATCTCGCGGCGACTGGGAAGTCTCATGGTTTTTCTCGAGTTTCGGGCGGAACCTGGGGTATATTCTCGAGTTACGACGGGGAGGGCCCTTCCAGACACGTGTTTGTTCAGCGACGTCAGGACTCCTGCCTAGGTGCGAGGGACACCTCGGGATTCTCCTCGAGTCTTGGCATGGCCATTGGGACGCGTCTCCACGTGAGGCGGGAGACCCAGGGTCCCTTTCCACGTGCCACAGGGATCCTGGGACTCCTTACAATTTTCAAGAGGAGTCAGGCATCGTCTCCTTTGGAAGCATTGATTTCCGCAGACCTCTCGAGTTTTCAAAGGATGTGAGGCCTCCGGTCGCGATGAGGCGGAGAACTAGGTCTTTCTCTGTGGTCTCCACAAGGGGTTCAGACATCCCTTCGTCTTGGGAGATGCAAGACGAGCCTGCATTCAATTCACTGCAGGGATATCCGGCCTTACTGCGAGACAGAGCATCTAGGTGTCCATTCCACTTTAGGCCACAAACTCAAAGTACCTCTCACATACATGTAGCTGAGACAAGCCTCCACTTGAGGTGCTTGTGGAAACTTGGTATTCCTCTTGAGTCGAAGCCAGGGACTAAGCTCTCATCTTGAGTTGATTTGGGGTCCACGAAGCCCTTTCGTGTTGCTCCAGTGACCTCAGGATCCCTCTAGACTTGAGACAGTGATCATGGGTTTTCTCTGGAGTGCCATCAAGGAAATCAAGGCTCCTTTCACGTTTGATGTGGAACACGGAATTGCTCTGCACGCAGTGCAGGGGAATTGGGCCTCATCTCGCGGGAGGGGGAAGTCTCATGGTTTTTCTCGAGTTGCGGGCGGAACCTGGGGTATATTCTCGAGTTACGACGGGGAGGGCCCTTCCAGACAAGTGTTTGTTCAGCGACGTCAGGACTCCTGCCTAGGTGCGAGGGACACCTCGGGATTCTCCTCGAGTCTTGGCATGGCAATTGGGACGCGTCTCCACGTGAGGTGGGAGACCCAGAGTCCCTTTCCACGTGCCACAGGGATCCTGGGACTCCTATCAATTTTCATGCGGAGTCAGGCATCGTCTCCTTTGGAAGCATTGATCTCCGCGGACCTCTCGAGTTTTCAAAGGATGTGAGGCCTCCGGTCGCGATGAGGCGGAGGACTAGGTCTTTCTCTGTGGTCTCCACAGGGGATTCAGACATCCCTTCGTCTTGGGAGATGGAAGACGAGCCTGCATTCAATTCACTGCACGGATATCCAGCCTTAGTTCAAGTCAAAGCATCTCAGTGTCCATTCCACTTGAGGCCACAAACTCAGGGTACCTCTCACATACCTGCAGCTGACAGAAGCCTCCTCTTGAGGTGCTTGTGGAAAGTTGGTATTCCTCTTGAGTCGAAGCCAGGGAATAAGCTCTCATCTCGAGTTGATTTGGGGTCCACGGAGCCCTTTCGTGTTGCTCCAGTGACCTCAGGATCCCTCTAGACTTGAGACAGTGATCTTGGGTTTTCTCTGGAGTGCCATCAAGGAAATCAAGGCTCCTTTCACGTTTGATGAGGAACACGGAATTGCTCTGCACGCAGTGCAGTGGAATCGGGCCTCATCTCGCGGCGAGGGGGAAGTCTCATGGTTTTTCTCGAGTTGCGGCCGGAACCTGGGGTATATTCTCGAGTTACGACGGGGAGGGCCCTTCCAGACACGTGTTTTTTAAGCGACATCAGGACTCCTGCCTAGGTGCGAGGGACACCTCGGGATTCTCCTCGAGTCTTGGCATGGCAATTGGGACGCGTCTCCACGTGAGGCGGGAGACCCAGGGTCCCTTTCCACATGCCACAGGGATCCTGGGACTCCTATCCATTTTCAAGAGGAGTCAGGCATCGTCTCCTTTGGAAGCATTGATCTCCGCGGACCTCTCGAGTTTTCAAAGGATGTGAGGCCTCCGGTCGCGGTGAGGCGGAGGACTAGGTCTTTCTCTGTGGCCTCCACAGGGGATTCAGATATCCCTTCGTCTTGGGAGATGGAATACGAGCCTGCATTCAATTCACTGCAGGGATATCCGGCCTTACTTCGAGTCAGAGCATCTCGGTGTCCATTCCACTTGAGGCCACAAACTCAGGGTCCCTCTCACATACCTGTAGCTGAGAGAAGCCTCCTCTTGAGGTGCTTGTGGAAAGTTGGTATTCCTCATGAGTCGAAGTGAGGGACTAAGCTCTTATCTCGAGTTGATTTGGGGTCCACGGAGCCCTTTCTTGTTGCTACAGTGACCTCAGGATCCCTCTAGACTTGAGACAGTGATCTTGGGTTTTCTCTGGAGTGCCATCAAGGAAATCAAGGCTCCTTTCACGTTTGATGTGGAACACCGAATTGCTCTGCACGCAATGCAGGGGAATCGTGCATCATCTCGCGGCGAGGGGGAAATCTCATGGTTTTTCTCGAGTTGCGGCCGGAAACTGGTTTATATTCTCGAGTTACGATGGGGAGGGCCCTTCCCGAAATGTATTTGTTCAGCGACGTCAGGACTCCTGCCTAGGTGCGATGGACACCTCGGGATTCTCCTCTGGTCTTGGCATGGCAATTGGGACGCGTCTCCACGTGAGGCGGGAGACCCAGGGTCCCTTTCCATGTGCCACAGGGATCCTGGGACTCCTATCAATTTTCAAGCGGAGTCAGGCATCGTCTCCTTTGGAAGCATTGATCTCTGCAGACCTCTAGAGTTTTCAAAGGATGTGAGGCCTCCAGTCGGGATGAGGCGGAGACTAGGTCTTTCTCTGTGGTTTCCACAGGGGATTCAGACATCCCTTCGTCTTGGGAGATGCAAGACGAGCCTGCATTCAATTCACTGCAGTGATATCCGGCCTTACTTCGAGTCAGAGCATCTCGGTGTCCATTCCACTTGAGGCCACAAACTCAGGGTCCCTCTCACATACCTGTAGCTGAGAGAAGCCTCCTCTTGAGGTGCTTGTGGAAAGTTGGTATTCCTCTTGAGTCGAAGCCAGGGACTAAGCTCTAATCTCGAGTTGATTTGGGGTCCACGGAGCCCTTTCGTGTTGCTACAGTGACCTCAGGATCCCTCTAGACTTGAGACAGTGATCTTGGGTTTTCTCTGGAGTGCCATCAAGGAAATCAAGGCTCCTTTCACGTTTGATGTGGAACACGGAATTGCTCTGCATGCAGTGCAGGGGAATCGGGCCTCATCTCGCGGCGAGGGGAAGTCTCATGGTTTTTCGCGAGTTGCGGCCGGAACCTGGGGTATATTCTCGAGTTACGACGGGGAGGGCCCTTCCAGACACGTGTTTTTTAAGCGACGTCAGGACTCTTGCCTAGGTGCGAGGGACACCTCGGGATTCTCCTCGAGTCTTGGCATGGCAATTGGGACGCGTCTCCACGTGAGGCGGGAGACCCAGGGTCCCTTTCCACGTGCCACAGGGATCCTGGGACTCCTCTCCATTTTCAGGAGGAGTCAGGCGTCGTCTCCTTTGGAAGCATTGATCTCCGCGGACCTCTCGAGTTTTCAAAGGATGTGAGGCCTCCGGTCGCGATGAGGCGGAGGACTAGGTCTTTCTCTGTGGCCTCCACAGGGGATTCAGACATCCCTTCGTCTTGGGAGATGAAAGACGAGCCTGCATTCAATTCACTGCAGGGATATCGGGCCTTACTTCGAGTCAGAGCATCTCGGTGTCCATTCCACTTGAGGCCACAAACTCAGGGTCCCTCTCACATACCTATAGCTGAGAGAAGCCTCCTCTTGAGGTGCTTGTGGAAAGTTGGTATTCCTCTTGAGTCGAAGCCAGGGACTAAGCTCTCATCTCGAGTTGATTTGGGGTCCACGGAGCCCTTTCTTGTTGCTCCAGTGACCTCAGGATCCCTCTAGATTTGAGACAGTGATCTTGGGTGTTCTCTGGAGTGCCATCAAGGAAATCAAGGCTCCTTTCACGTTTGATGTGGAACACGGAATTGCTCTGCACGCAGTGTAGGGGAATCGGGCCTCATCTCGCGGCGAGGGGGAAGTCTCATGGTTTTTCTCGAGTTGCGGCCGGAACCTGGGGTATATTCTCGAGTTACGATGGGGAGGGCCCTTCCAGACACGTGTTTGTTCAGCGACGTCAGGACTCCTGCCTAGCTGCGAGGGACACCTCGGGATTCTCCTCGAGTCTTGGCATGGCAATTGGGACGCGTCTCCACGTGCAGCGGGAGACCCAGAATCCCCGTCCATGTGGACAGGGATCCTGGGACTCCTATCCATTTTAAAGAGGAGTCAGGCATTGTCTCCTTTGGAAGCATTGATCTCCGTGGACCTCTCGAGTTTTCAAAGGATGTGAGGCCTCCGGTCACGTGAGGCGGAAGACTAGGTGTTTCTCTGTTTCCTCCACAGGGGATTCAGACATCCCTTCGTCTTGGGAGATGGAAGACGAGCCTGCATTCAATTCACTGCAGGGATATCCGGCCTTACTTCGAGTCAGAGCATCTCGGTGTCCATTCCACTTGAGGCCACAAACTCAGGGTCCCTCTCACATACCTGTAGCTGTGAGAATCCTCCTCTTGAGGTGCTTTTGGAAAGTTGGTATTCCTCTTGAGTCGAAGCCAGGGACTAAGCTTTCATCTCGAGTTGATTTGGGATCCACGGAGCCCTTTCTTCTTGCTCCAGTGACCTCAGGATCCCTCTAGACTTGAGACAGTAATCTTGGGTTTTCTCTGGAGTGCCATCAAGGAAATCAAGGCTCCTTTCACGTTTGATGTGGAACACGAAATTGCTCTGCACGCAGTGCAGGGGAATCGGGCCTCATCTCGCGGCGAGTGGGAAGTCTCATGGTTTTTCTCGAGTTGCGGCCGGAACCTGGGGTATATTCTCGAGTTACGACGGGGAGGGCCCTTCCAGACACGTGTTTGTTCAGCGACGTCAGGACTCCTGCCTAGGTGCGAGGGACACCTCTGGATTCTGCTCGAGTCTTGGCATGGCAATTGGGACGCGTCTCCACGTGAGGCGGGAGACCCAGGGTCCCTTTCCACGTGCCACAGGGATCCTGGGACTCCTATCAATTTTCAAGCGGAGTCAGGCATCGCCTCCTTTGGAAGCATTGATCTCCGTGGACCTCTAGAGTTTTCAAAGGATGTGAGACCTCCACTCGCGATGAGGCGGAGACTAGGTCTTTCTCTGTGGTCTCCACAGGGGATTCAGACATCCCTTCGTCTTGGGAGACGCAAGACGAGCCTGCATTCAATTCACTTCAGGGATATCCGGTCTATTTCGAGTCAGAGCATCTTGGTGTCCATTCCATTTGAGGCCACAAACTCAGGGTCCCTGTCACATACCTGTTGCTGAGAGAAGCCTCCTCTTGAGGTGCTTGTGGAAAGTTGGTATTCCTCTTGAGGCGAAGCCAGGGACTAAGCTCTCATCTCGAGTTGATTTGTGGTGTACGGAGCCCTTTCCTGTTACTCCAGTGACCTCAGGATCCCTCTAGACTTGAGACAGTGATATTGGGTTTTCTCTGGAGTGCCATCAAGGACGTCAAGGTTCCTTTCACGTTTGATGTGGAACACGGAATTGCTCTGCACGCAGTGCAGGGGAATCGGGCCTCATCTCACGGCGAGGGGGAAGTCTCATGGTTTCTCTCGAGTTGCGTCCAGAACCTGGGGTATATTCTCGAAATACGACGGGGAGGGCCCTTCCAGACACGTGTTTGTTCAGGGACGTCAGGACTCCTGCCTAGGTGCGAGGGACATGTCGGGATTCTCCTCTTCTATTGGCATGGCCATTGGGACGCGTCTCCACGTGAGGCGGGAGACCCAGGGTCCCTTTCAAGTGCCACAGGGATCCTGGGACTCCTATCCATTTTCAAGAGGACTCAGGCATCGTCTCCTTTGGAAGCATTGATTTCCGCAGACCTCTCGAGTTTTCAAAGGATGTGAGGCCTCCCGTCGCGATGAGGCAGAGAACTAGGTCTTTCTCTGTGGTCTCCACAGGGGATTCAGACATCCCTTCGTCGTGGGAGATGCAAGACGAGCCTGCATTCAATTCACTGCAGGGATATCCGGCCCTCCTTCGAGTCAGAGCATCTCGGTGTCCATTCCACTTGAGGCCACAAACTCAGGGTCCCTCTCACATACCTGTAGCTGAGAGAAGCCTCCTCTTGAGGTGCTTGTGGAAAGTGGGTATTCCTCTTGAGTCGAAGCTAGGGAAGAAGCTCTCATCTCGAGTTGATTTGGGGTTCGCGAAGCCCTTTCGTGTTGCTACAGTGACCTCAGGATCCCTCTAGATTGAGACAGTGATCTTGGGTGTTCTCTGGAGTGCCATTAAGGAAATCAAGGCTCCTTTCAAGTTTGATGTGGAACACGGAATTGCTCTGCACGCAGTGCAGGGGAATCGGGCCTCATCTCGCGGCGAGGGGGAAGTCTCATGGTTTCTCTCGAGTTGCGGCCGGAACCAGGGGTATATTCTCGAGTTACGTCGAGGAGGGCCCTTCCAGACACGTGTTTGTTCAGCGACGTCAGGACTCCGGCCTAGGTGTGAGGGACACCTCGGGATTCTCCTCGAGTCTTGGCATGGCCATTGGGACGCGTCTCCACGTGAGGCGGGAGACCCAGGGTCCCTTTCCACGTGCCACAGGGATCCTGGGACTCCTATCCATTTTAAAGAGGAGTCAGGCATTGTCTCCTTTGGAAGCATTGATCTCCGCGGACCTCTCGAGTTTTCAAAGGACGTGAGGCCTCCGGTCGCGATGAGGCGGAGAACTAGGTCTTTCTCTGTGGTCTCCACAGGGGATTCAGACATCCCTTCGTCGTGGGAGATGCAAGACGAGCCTGCATTCAATTCACCTCACGGATATCCGGCCTTCCTTCGAGTCAGAGCATCTCGGTGTCCATTCCACTTGAGGCCACAAACTCAGGGTCCCTCTCACATACCTGTAGCTGAGAGAAGCCTCCTCTTGAGGTGCTTGTGGAAAGTGGGTATTCCTCTTGAGTCGAAGCCAGGGTCGTGGCTCTCATCTCGAGTTGATTTGGGGTTCACGGAGCCCTTTCGTGTTGCTCCAGTGACCTCAGGATCCCTCTAGACTTGAGACAGTGATCTTGGGTTTTCTCTGGAGTGCCATCAAGGAAGTCAAAGATCCTTTCACGTTTGATGTGGAACACGGAATTGCTCTGCACGCAGTGCAGGGGAATCGGGCCTCATCTCGCGGCGAGGGGGAAGTCTCATTGTTTTTCTCGAGTTTCGGCCGGAACCTGGGGTATATTCTCGTGTTATGACGGGGAGGGCCCATCCAGACACGTGTTTGTTCAACGACGTCAGAACTCCTGTCTAGGTGCGAGGGACACCTCGGGATTCTCCACGAGTCTTGGCATGGCAATTGGGACGCGTCTCCACGTGAGGCGGGAGACCCAGGATCCCTTTCCACGTGCCACAGGGATCCTGGGACTCCTATCCATTTTCACGAGGAGTCAGGCATCGTCTCCTTTGGAAGCATTGATCTCCGCGGACCTCTCGAATTTTCAAATGATGTGAGGACTCCGGTCGCGATGAGGCGGAGAACTAGGTCTTTCTCTGTGGCCTCCACAGGGGATTCAGACATCCCTTCGTCTTGGGAGATGCAAGACGAGCCTGCATTGAATTCACTGCAGGGATATCCGGCCTTACTTCGAGTCAGAGCATCTCGGTGTCCATTCCACTTGAGGAAACAAACTCAGGGGCCCTCTCACATACCTGTAGCTGAGAGAAGCCTCCTCTTGAGGTGCTTGTGGAAAGTTGGTGTTCCTCTTGAGTCGAGGCCAAGGACTAAGCTTTCATCTCGAGTTGACTTGGGGTCCACGGAGCTCTTTCGTGTTGCTACAGTGACCTCAGGATCCCTCTAGACTTGAGACAGTGATTTTGGCTGTTCTCTGGAGTGCCATTAAGGAAATAAAGGCTCCTTTCATGTTTGATGTGGAACACGGCATTGCTCTGCACGCAGTGCAGGGGAATCGGGCCTCATCTCGCGGCGAGGGGGAAGTCTCATGGTTTTTCTCGAGTTGCGGCCGGAACCTGAGGTATATTCTCGAGTTACGATGGGGAGGGCCCTTCCAGACACGTGTTTGTTCAGCGACGTCAGGACTCCTGCCTAGGTGCGAGGGACACCTTGGGATTCTCCTCGAGTCTTGGCATGGCCATTGGGACGCGTCTCCTCGTGAGGCGGGAGACCCAGGGTCGCTTTCCACGTGCCACAGGGATCCTGGGACTCCTATCCATTTTCAAGAGGAGTCAGGCATCGTCTCCTTTGGAAACATTGATCTCCGCGGACCTCTCGAGTTTTCAAAGGACCTGAGGCCTCAGGTCGCGATGAGGCGGAGAACTCGGTCTTTCTCTGTGGTCTCCACAGGGGATTCAGACATCCCTTCGTTGTGGGAGATGCAAGAAGAGCCTGCATTCAATTCACTGCAGGGATATCCGGCCTTCTTTCGAGTCAGAGCATCTCGGTGTGCATTCCACTTGAGGCCACAAATTCAGGGTCCCTCTCACATACCTGTAGATGAGAGAAGCCTCCTCTTGAGGTGCTTGTGGAAAGTGGGTATTCCTCTTGAGTCGAAACCAGGGACTAAGCTCTCATCTCGAGTAGATTTGGGGTCCACGGAGCCCTTTCGTGTTGCTACAGTGACCTCAGGATCCCTCTAGACTTGAGACTGTGATCTTGGGTGTTCTCTGGAGTGCCATCAAGGAAATCAACGCTCCTTTCATGTTTGATGTGGAACATGGAATTGCTCGGCACGCAATGCAGGGGAATCGGTCCTCATCTCGCGGCGAGGGGGAAGTCTCATGGTTTTTCTCGAGTTGCGGCCGGAACCTGGGGTATATTCTCGAGTTACGACGGGGAGGGCCCTTCCAGACACGTGTTGGTTCAGAGCCGTCAGGACTCCTGCGTAGGTGCGAGAGACACCTCGGGATTCTCCTCGAGTCTTGGCATGGCCATTGGGACGCGTCTCCACGTGAGGCGGGAGACCCAGGTTCGCTGTCCACGTGCCTCAAGGATCCTGGGACTCCTATCCATTTTCAAGAGGAGTCAGGCATCGTGTCCTTTGGAAGCATTGATCTCCGCGGACCTCTCGAGTTTTCAAAGGACGTGAGGCCTACGGTCGCGATGAGGTGGAGAACTAGGTCTTTTTCTGTGGTCTCCACAGGGGATTCAGACATCCCTTTGTCGTGGGAGATGCAAGACGAGCCTGCATTCAATTCGCTGCAGGGATATCCGGCCTTCCTTCGAGTCAGAGCATCTCGGTGTCCATTCCACTTGAGGCCACAAACTCAGGGTCCCTCTCACATACCTGTAGCTGAGAGAAGCCTCCTCTTGAGGTGCTTGTGGAAAGTGGGTTTTCCTCTTGAGTCGAAGCCAGGGACGAAGCTCTCATCTCGAGTTGATTTGGGGTCCACGGAGCCCTTTTGTGTTGCTACAGTGACCTCAGGATCCCTCTAGACTTGAGACAGTGATCTTGGGTGTTCTCTGGAGTGCCATCAAGGAAATCAAGGCTCCTTTCATGTTTGATGTGGAACACGGAATTGCTCTGAACGCAGTCCAGG
This sequence comes from Dama dama, assembly GCF_033118175.1. Classification (NCBI taxonomy): domain Eukaryota; kingdom Metazoa; phylum Chordata; class Mammalia; order Artiodactyla; family Cervidae; genus Dama; species Dama dama. Next base: position 53,357,967 of record NC_083682.1, on the reverse strand, counting down.
GGAATCGGGCCTCATCTCGCGGCGAGGGGGAAGTCTCATGGTTTTTCTCGAGTTGCGGCCGGAACCTGGGTATATTCTCGAGTTACGACGGGGAGGGCCCTTCCAGACACGTGTTTCTTCAGCGACGTCAGGACTCCTGCCTAGGTGCGAGCGACACCTCGGGATTCTCCTCAAGTCTTGGCATGGCCATTAGGACGTGTCTCCAAGTGAGGCGGGAGACCCAGGGTCCCTTTCCACGTGCCACAGGGATCCTGGGACTCCTATCCATTTTCAAGAGGAGTCAGGCATCGTCTCCTTTGAAACCATTGATCTCCGCGGACCTCTCGAATTTTCAAAGGATGTGAGGCCTCCCGTCGCGATGAGGCAGAGAACTAGGTCTTTCTCTGTGGTCTCCACAGGGGATTCAGACATCCCTTCGTCGTGGGAGATGCAAGACGAGCCTGCATTCAATTCACTGCAGGGATATCCGGCCTTCCTTCGAGTCAGAGCATCTCGGTGTCCATTCCACTTGAGGCCACAAACTCAGGGTCCCTCTCACATACCTGTAGCTGAGAGAAGCCTCCTCTTGAGGTGCTTGTGGAAAGTGGGTATTCCTCTTGAGTCGAAGCCAGGGAAGAAGCTATCATCTCGAGTTGATTTGGGGTCCACGGAGCCCTTTCGTCTTGCTACAGTGACCTCAGTATACCTCTACACTTGAGACAGTGATCTTGGATGTTGTCTGGAGTGCCATTAAGGAAATAAAGGCTCCTTTCATGTTTAATGTGGAACACGGCATTGCTCTGCACGCAGTGCATGGGAATCGGGCCTCATCTCGTGGCGAGGGGGAAGTCTCATGGTTTTTCTGGAGTTGCGGCCGGAACCTGGGGTATATTCTCGAGTTACGACGGGGAGGGCCCTTCCAGACACGTGTTTCTTCAGCGACGTCAGGACTCCTGCCTAGGTGCGAGGGACACCTCGGGATGCTCCTCGAGTCTTGGCATGGCCATTGAGACGCGTCTCCACGTGAGGCGGGAGACCCAGGGTCCCTTTCCACGTGCCACAGGGATCCTGGGACTCCTATCCATTTTCAAGAGGAGTCAGGCATCGTCTCCTTTGGAAGCATTGATCTCCGCGGACCTCTCGAGTTTTCAAAGGACGTGAGGCCTCCGGTCGCGATGAGGCGGAGAACTACCTCTTTCTCTGTGGTCTCCACAGGGGATTCAGACATCCCTTCGTCGTGGGAGATGCAAGAAGAGCCTGCGTTCAATTCACTGCAGGGATATCCGGCCTTCCTTCGAGTCAGAGCATCTCGGTGTCCATTCCACTTGAGGCCACAAACTCAGGGTCCCTCTCACATACTTGTAGCCTAGAGTAGCCTCCTCCTGAGGTGATTGTGGAAAGTGGGTATTCCTCTTGAGTCGAAGCCAGGGATGTGGCTCTCATCTCGAGTTGATTTGGGGTCCACGGAGCCCTTTTGTGTTGCTACAGTGACCTCAGGATCCCTCTAGACTTGAGACAGTGATCTTGGGTGTTCTCTGCAGTGCCATCAAGGAAATCAAGGCTCCTTTCATGTTTGATGTGGAACACGGAATTGCTCTGAACGCAGTCCAGGGGAATCGGGCCTCATCTCGCGGCGAGGGGGAAGTCTCATGGTTTTTCTCGAGTTGCGGCCGGAACCTGGGTATATTCTCGAGTTACGACGGGGAGGGCCCTTCCAGACACGTGTTTGTTCAGCGACGTCAGGACTCCTGCCTAGGTGCGAGGGACACCTCGGGATTCTCCTCGAGTCTTGGCATGGCCATTGGGACGCGTCTCCAGGTGAGGCGGGAGACCCAGGGTCCCTTTCCACGTGCCACAGGTATCCTGGGACTCCTATCCATTTTCAAGAGGAGTCAGGCATCATCTCCTTTGGAAGCATTGATCTCCGCGGAACTCTCGAGTTTTCAAAGGACGTGAGGCCTCCGGTCGCGATGAGGCGGAGAACTAGGTCTTTCTCTGTGGTCTCCACAGGGGATTCAGACATCCCTTCGTCGTGGGAGATGCAAGACGAGCCTGCATTCAATTCACTGCAGGGATATCCGGCCTTCCTTCGAGTCAGAGCATCTCGGTGTCCATTCCACTTGAGGCCACAAACTCAGGGTCCCTCTCTCATACCTGTAGCTGAGAGAAGCCTCCTCTTGAGGTGCTTGTGGAAAGGTGGTATTCCTCTTGAGTCGAAGCCAGGGACTAAGCACTCATCTCGAGTTGATTTGGGGTCCAGGGAGCTCTTTCTTGTTGCTACAGTGACCTCAGGATCCCTCTAGACTTGAGACAGTGATCTTGGGTGTTCTCTGGAGTGCCATCAAGGAAATCAAGGCTCCTTTCATGTTTGATGTGGAACACGGAATTGCTCTGCACGCAGTGCGGGGGAATCGGGCCTCATCTCGCGGCGAGGGGAAAGTCTCATGGTTTTTCTCAAGTTGCGGCCGGAACCTGGGGTATATTCTCGAGTTTCGATGGGGAGGGCCCTTCCAGACACGTGTTTGTTCAGGGACGTCAGGACTCCTGCCTAGGTGCGAGGGACACGTCGGGATTCTCCTCGAGTCTTGGCATGGCCATTGGGACGCGTCTCCACGTGAGGCGGGAGACCCAGGGTCCCTTTCCAAGTGGCACAGGGATCCTGGGACTCCTATCCATTTTCAAGAGGACTCAGGCATCGTCTCCTTTGTAAGCATTGATCTCCGCGGACGTCTCGAGTTTTCAAAGGACGTGAGGCCTCCTGTCGCGATGAGGCGTAGAAATAGGTCTTTCTCTGTGGTCTCCAGTGGGGATTCAGACATCCCTTCGTCTTGGGAGATGCAAGAGGAGCCTGCATTCAATTCACTGCAGGGATATCCTGACTTACTTCGAGTCAGAGCATCTCGGTGTCCATTCCACTTGAGGCCACAAACTCAGGGTCCCTCTCTCATACCTGTAGCTGAGAGAAGCCTCCTCTTGAGGTACTTCTGGAAAGTGAGTATTCCTCTTGAGTCGAAGCCAGGGAAGAAGCTCTCATCTCGACTTGGTTTGGGGTCCACGGAGCCCGTTAGTGTTGCTACAGTGACCTCAGGATCCCTCTAGACTTGAGATAGTGATCTTGGGTGTTCTCTGGAGTGCCATCAAGGAAATCAAGGCTCCTTTTACGTTTGATGTGGAACACAGAATTGCTCTGCACGCAGTGCAGGGGAATCAGGCCTCATCTCGTGGCGACGGGAAGTCGCATGCTTTTTCTCGAGTTGCGGCCGGAACCTGGGGTATATTCTCGAGTTACGACTGGGAGGGCCTTTCCAGACACGTGTTTGTTCAGCGACCTCAGGACTCCTGCCTAGGGGCGAGGGACACCTCGGGATTCTCCTCGAGTCTTGGCATGGCAATTTGGACGCGTCTCCACGTGAGGCGGGAGACCCAGGGTCCCTTTCCACGTGCCACAGGGATCCTGGGACTCCTATCCATTTTCAAGAGGAGTCAGGCATCGTCTCCTTTGGAAGCATTGATCTCCGCGGACCTCTCGAGTTTTCAAAGGATGTGAGGCCTCCGGTCGCGTTGAGGCGGAGGACTAGGTCTTTCTCTGTGGTCTCCACAGGGGATTCAGACAACCCTTCGTCTTGGGAGATGCAAGACGAGCCTGCATGCAATTCACTGCAGCGATATCCGGCCTTACTTCGAGTCAGAGCATCTCGGTGTCCATTCCACTTGAGGCCACAAACTCAGGGTCCCTGTCACATACCTGTAGCTGAGAGAAGCCTCCTCTTGAGGTGCTTGTGGAAAGTTGGTATTCCTCTTGAGTCGAAGCCAGGTACTAAGCTCTCATCTCGAGTTGATTTGGGTCCACGGAGCCCTTTCGTGTTGCTCCAGTGACCTCAGGATCCCTCTAGACTTGAGACAGTGATCTTGGGTTTTCTCTGGAGTGCCATCAAGGAAATCAAGGCTCCTTTCACGTTTGATGTGGAACACGGAATTGCTCTGCACGCATTGCAGGGGAATCAGGCCTCATCTCGCGGCGAAGGGGAAATCTCATGGTTTTTCTCGAGTTGCGGCCGGATCCTGGGGTATATTCTCTATTTACGACGGAGAGGGCCCTTCCAGACACGTGTTTGTTCAGCGATGTCAGGACTCCTGCCTAGGTGCGAGGGACACCTCGGGATTATCCTCGAGTCTTGGCATGGCAATTGGGACGCGTATCCACATGAGGCGGGAGACCCAGAGTCCCTTTCCACGTGCCGCAGGGATCCTGGGACTCCTATCCATTTTCAAGAGGAGTCAGGCATCGTCTCCTTTGGAAGCATTGATCTCCGCATACCTCTCGAATTTTCAAAGGATGTGAGGCCTCCTGTCGCGATAAGGCGGTGGACTAGGTATTTCTCTGTTGTCTCCACAGGGGATTCAGACATCCCTTCGTCTTGGGAGATGGAAGACGAGCCTGCATTCAATTCACTGTTGGGATATCCGGCCTTACTTCGAGTCAGAGCATCTCGGTGTCCATTCCACTTGAGGCCACAAACTCAGGGTACCTCTCACATACCTGTAGCTGAGAGAAGCCTCCTCTTGAGGTGCTTGTGGAAAGTTGATATTCCTCTTGAGTCGAAGCCCGGGACTAAGCTCTCATCTCGAGTTGATTTGGGTCCACGGAGCCCTTTCGTGTTGCTCCAGTGACCTCAGGATCCCTCTAGACTTGAGACAGTGATCTTGGGTTTTCTCTGGAGTGCCATCAAGGAAATCAAGGCTCCTTTCACGTTTGATGTGGAACACGGAATTGCTCTGCACGCAGTGCAGGGGAATCGGGCCTCATCTCGTGGCGAGGGGGAAGTCTCATGGTTTTTCTCGAGTTGCGGCCAGAACCTGGGGTATATTCTCGAGTTACGACGGAGAGAGCCCTTCCAGACACGTGTTTGTTCAGCGACGTCAGGACTCCTGCCTAGGTGCGAGGGACACCTCGGGATTCTCCTCGAGTCTTGGCATGGCAATTGGGATGCGTCTCCACGTGAGGCGGGAGACCCTGGGTCCCTTTCCACGTGCCACAGGGATCCTGGGACTCCTATCCATTTTCAAGAGGAGTCAGGCATCGTCTCCTTTGGAAGCATTGATCTCCGCGTACCTCTCGAGTTTTCAAAGATGTGAGGCCTCCGGTCGCGATGAGGCGGAGAACTAGGTCTTTCTCTGTGGTCTCCACAGGGGATTCAGACATCCCTACGTCTTGGGAGATGCAAGAGGAGCCTGCCTTCAATTCACTGCAGGGATATCAGGTCCTACCTCGTGTCACAGCATCTCGGTGTCCATTTCACTTGAGGCCACAAACTTAGGGTCCCTCTCACACACCTGTAGCTGAGAGGAGCCTCCTCTTGAGGTGCTTGTGGAAAGTTGGAATTCCTCTTGAGTCCAAGCCAGGGACTAAGCTCTCATCTCGAGTTGATTTGGGGTCTACGGAGCCCTTTCGTGTTGCTACAGTGACCTCAGGATCCCTCTAGACTTGAAACAGTGATCTTGGGGATTCTCTGGAGTGCCATCAGGGAAATCAAGGCTCCTTTCACCTTTGATGTGGAACACGGAATTGCCTTGTACGCAGTGCAGGGGAATCGGGCCTCATCTCGCGGCGAGGGGGAAGTCTCATGGTTTTTCTCGAGTTGCAGCCGGAACCTGGGGTATATTCTCGAGTTACAATGGGGAGGACGCTTCCAGACACGTGATTGTTCCGCGTAGACAGGACTGCGTCCTAGGTGTGAGGGCCACCTCCGGGTTTTGTTCAAATCTTGGCATGGCAATTGGGACGCGTGTCCCCGTAAGGCGGGAGTCCCAGGGTCCCTTTCCACGTGCCACAGGGATCCTGGGACTCCTATCCATTTTCAAGAAGAGTCAGGCATCGTCTCCTTTGGAAGCATTGATCTCCGCGGACCTCTCGAATTTTCAAAGGATGTGAGGCCACCGGTCGCGATGATGTGGAGAACTAGGTTATTCTCTGTGGTCTCCACAGGGGATTCAGATATCCCTTCGTCTTGGGAGATGCAAGACGAGCCTGCATTCAATTTACTGCAGGGATATCCGGCCTTACTTCGAGTCAGAGCATCTCGGTGTCCATTCTACATGAGGCCACAAACTCAGGGTCCGTCTCACATAGCTGTAGCTGAGAGAAGCCTCCTCTTGACATGCTTGTGGAAAGTTGGTATTCCTCTTGAGTCGAAGCCAGGGACTAAGCTCTCATCTCGAGTTGACTTGGGGTCCACGGAGCCCTTTCCTGTTGCTACAGTGACCTCAGGATCCCTCTAGACTTGAGACAGTGATCTTCGGTTTTCTCTGGAGTGCCATCAAGGAAATCAAGGCTCCTTTCACGTTTGATGTGGAACACGGAATTGCTCTGCACGCAGTGCAGGGGAATCGGGCCTCATCTCGTGGCGAAGGGGAAGTCTCATGGTTTTTCTCGAGTTGCGGCTGGAACCTGGGGTATATTCTGCAGTTACGACGGGGAGGGCCCTTCCAGACACGTGTTTGTTCAGCGACGTCAGGACTGCTGCCTAGGTGCGAGGGACACCTCGGGATTCTCCTCGAGTCTTGGCATGGCAATTGGGACGCGTATCCACGTGAGGCGGGAGACCCAGTGTCCCTTTCCACGTGCCACAGGGATCCTGGGACTCCTATCCATTTTTAAGAGAAGTCAGGCATCGTCTCCTTTGGAAGCATTGATCTCAGCGGACCTCTCGAGTTTTCAAAGGATGTGAGTCCTCCGCTCGCGATGAGGCGGAGAACTCGGTCTTTCTCTGTCATCTCCACAGGGGATTCAGACACCCCGTCGTCTTGGGAGATGCAAGACCAGCCTGCATTCAATTCACTGCAGGGATATCCCGCCTTACTTCGAGTCAGAGCATCTCGGTGTCCATTCCACTTGAGGCAACAAACTCAGGGGCCCTCTAACATACCTGTAGCTGAGAGAAGCCTCCTCTTGAGGTGCTTGTGGACAGTTGGTATTCCTCTTGAGTCAAAGCCAGGGACTAAGCTCTCATCTCGAGTTGATTTGTGGTCCACGGAGCCCTTTTGTGTTGCTCCAGTGACCTCAGGATCCCTCTAGACTTGAGACAGTGAACTTGGGTTTTCTCTGGAGTGCCATCAAGGAAATTAAGGCTCCTTTCACGTTTGATGTGGAACACGGAATTGCTCTGCACGCAGGGCTGGGGAATCGGGCCTCATCTCGCGGCGAGGGGGAAGTCTCATGGTTTTTCTCGAGTTGCGGCCGGAACCTGGGTATATTCTCGAGTTACGACGGGGAGGGCCCTTCCAGACACGTGTTTGTTCAGCGACTTCAGGACTCCTGCCTAGGTGCGAGGGACACCTCGGGATTCTCCTCGAGTCTTGGCATGGAAATTGGCTCGCGCCTCCACGTGAAGCGGGAGACCCTGGGTCCCCGTCCATGTGGACAGGGATCCTGGGAATTCTAACCATTTTCAAGAGGAGTCAGGCATCGTCTCCTTTGGAAGCATTGATCTCCCCGGACCTCTCGAGTTTTCAAAGGATGTGAGGCCTCCGGTCGCGATGAGGCGGAGAACTAGGTCTTTCTCTGTGGTCTCCACAGGGGATTCAGACATCCCTTCGTCGTGGGAGATGCAAGAAGAGCCTGGTTTCAATTCACTGCAGGGATATCCGGCCTTACTTCGAGTCAGAGCATCTCGGTGTCCATTCCACTTGAGGCCACAAACTCAGGGTCCCTCTCACATACCTGTAGCTGAGAGAAGCCTCCTCTTGAGATGCTTGTGGAAAGTTGGTATTCCTCTTGAGTCGAAGCCAGGAACTAAGCTCTCATCTCGAGTTGATTTGGGGTCGACGGAGGCCATTCGTGTTGCTGCAGTGACCTCAGGATCCCCCTAGCCTTGAGACAGTGATCTTGGGTTTTCTCTGGAGTGCCATCAAGGAAATCAAGTCTCCTTTCACGTTTGATGTGGAACACGGAATTGTTCTGCACGCAGTCCAGGGGAATCAGGCCTCATCTCGCGGCGAGTGGGAAGTCTCATGGTTTTCCTCGAGTGGCGGCCGGAACCTGGGGTATATTCTCGAGTTACGACGGGGAGGGTCCTTCCAGACACGTGTTTGTTCAGCGACGACAGGACTCCTGCCTAGGTGCGAGGGACACCTCGGGATTCTCCTCGAGTCTAGGCATGGCAATTGGGACGCGTCTCCACATGAGGCGGGAGACCCAGGGTCCCTTTCCACGTGCCATAGGTATCCTGGGACTCCTATCCATTTTCAAGAGGAGTCAGGCATCGTCTCCTTTGGAAGCATTGCTCTCCGTGGACATCTCGAGTTTTCAAAGTATGTGAGGCCTCCGGTCGCGATGAGGCGGAGAATTAGGTCTTTCTCTGTGGTCTCCACAGGGGATTCAGACATCCTTTCGTCTTGGGAGATGCAAGACGAGCCTGCATTCAATTCATTGCAGGGATATCCGGCCTTACTTCGAGTCAGAGCATCTTGGTGTCCATTCCACTTGAGGCCACAAACTCAGGGGCCCTCTCACATACCTGTAGCTGAGAGAAGCCTCCTCTTGAGGTGCTTGTGGAAAGTTGGTATACCTCTTGAGTCGAAGCCAGGGACTAAGCTCTCATCTCGAGTTGATTTGGGGTCCACGGAGCCCTTTCGTGTTGCTACAGTGACCTCAGGATCCCTCTAGACTAGAGACAGTGATCTTGGGTTTTCTCTGGAGTGCCATCAAGGAAATCAAGGCTCCTTTCACTTTTGATGTGGAATACGGAATGGCTCTGCACGCAGGGCAGGGGAATCGGGCCTCATCTCGCGGCGAGGGGGAAGTCTCATGTTTTTTCTCGATTTGCGGCCGGAACCTGGGGTATATTCTCGAGTTACGACGGGGAGGTCCCTTCCAGACACGTGTTTGTTAAGCGACGTCAGGACTCCTGCCTAGGTGCGAGGGACACTTCGGGATTCTCCTCGAGACTTGGCATGGCAATTGGGATGCGTCTCAACGTGAGGCGGGAGACCCAGGGTCCCTTTGCATGTGCCACAGGGATCCTGGGACTCCTATCCATTTTCAAGAGGAGTCAGGCATCGTCTCCTTTGGAAGCATTGATCTCTGCAGACCTCTCGAGTTTTCAAAGGATGTGAGGCCTCCGGTCGCGATGAGGCGGAGGACTAGGTCTTTCTCTGTCGTCTCCACAGGGGATTCAGACATCCCTTCGTCTTGGGAGATGCAAGACGAGCCTGCATTCAATTCACTGCAGGGATATCCGGGCTTACTTCGAGTCAGAACATCTCGGTGTCCATTCCACTTGAGGCCACAAACTCAGGGTCCCTCTCACATACCTGTAGCTGAGAGAAGCCTCATATTGAGGTGCTTGTGGAAAGTTGGTATTCCTCTTGAGTCGAAGCCAGGGACTAAGCTCTCATCACGAGTTGATTTGGGGTCCACGGAGCACATTGGTGTTGATCCAGTGACCTCAGGATCCCTCTAGACTTGAGACAGTGATCTTGGGTTTTCTCTGGAGTGCCATCAAGGAAATCAAGGCTCCTTTCAAGTTTGATGTGGAACACGGAATTGCTCTGCACGCAGTGCAGGGGAATCAGGCCTCATCTCGCGGCGAGGGGGAAGTCTCATGGTTTTTCTTAAGTTGCGGCCGGAACCTGGGGTATATTCTCGAGTTACGACGGGGAGGGCCCTTCCAGACACGTGTTTGTTCAGCGATGTCAGGACTCCTGCCTAGGAGCGAGGGACACCTCGGAATTCTCCTCGAGTCTTGGCATGGCAATTGGGACGCGCCTCCACGTGTGGCGGGAGACCAAGTTTCGTTTTTAACGTGCCACAGGGATCCTGGGACTCCTATCTATTTTCAAGAGGAGTCAGGCATCGTCTCCTTTAGAAGCATTGATCTCTGCAGACCTCTCAAGTTCTCAAAGGATGTGAGGCCTCCGGTCGCGATGAGGCGGAGGACTAGGTCTTTCTCTGTCGTCTCCACAGGGGATTCAGACATCCCTTCGTCTTGGGAGATGCAAGACGAGCCTGCATTCAATTCACTGCAGGGATATCCGGCCTTACTTCGAGTCAGAGCATCTCGGTGTCCATTCCACTTGAGGCCACAAACTCAGGGTCCCTCTCACATACCTGTAGCTGAGAGAAGCCTCCTCTTGAGGTGCTTGTGGAAAGATGGTATTCCTCTTGAGTTTAAGCCAGGGACTAAGCTCTAATCTCGAGTTGATTTGGGTTCCACGGAGCCCTTTCTTGTTGCTACAGTGACCTCAGGATCCCTCTAGACTTGAGACAGTGATCTTGGGTTTTCTCTGTAGTGCCATCAAGGAAATCAAGGCTCCTTTCACGTTTGATGTGGAACACGGAATTGCTCTGCACGCAGTGAAGGGGAATCAGGCCTCATCTCGCGGCGAGGGGGAAGTCTCATGGTTTTTCTCAAGTTGCGGCCGGAACTTGGGGTATATTCTCGAGTTACGACGGGGAGGGCCCTTCGAGACACGTGTTTGTTCAGCGACGTCAGGACTCCTGCCTAGATGCGAGGGACATCCCGGGATTCTCCTCGCGTCTTGGCATGGCAATTGGGACGTGTCTCCAAGTGTGACCTGAGACCCAGTGTCGTTTTTAACGTACCACAGGTATTCTGGGGCTCCTATCTATTTTCGAGAGGAGTCAGGCATCGTCTCCTTTGGAAGCATTGATCTCCGTGGACCTCTCGAATTTTCAAAGGATGTGAGGCCTCCGGTCGCGATGAGGCGGAGGACTAGGTCTTTCTCTGTCGTCTCCACAGCGGATTCAGACATCCCTTCGTCTTGGGAGATGCAAGACGAGCCTGCATTCAATTCACTGCAGGGATATCCGGCCTTAGTTCGAGTCAGAGCATCTCTGTGTCCATTCCACTTGAGGCCACAAACTCAGTGTCCATCTCACATACCTCTAGCTGAGAGAAGCCTCCTCTTGAGGTCCTTGTGGAAAGTTGGTATTCCTCTTGAGTTGAAGCCAGGGACTAAGCTCTCATCTCGAGATGATTTGGGGTCCACGGAGCCCTTTCGTGTGGCTCCAGTGACCTCAAGATCCCTCTAGACTAGAGACAGTGACTTTGGGTTTTCTCTGGAGTGCCATCAAGGAAATCAAGGCTCCTTTCACGTTTGATGTGGAACACGGAATTGCTCTGCACGCAGTGCAGGGGAATCGGGCCTCATCTCGCGGTGAGGGGGAAGTCTCATGGTTTTTCTCGACTTGCGGCCGGAACCTGGGTATATTCTCGAGTTACGACGGGGAGGGCCCTTCCAGACACGTGTTTGTTCAGCGACGTCAGGACTCCTGCCTAGGTGCGAGGGACACCTCGGAATTCTCCTCGAGTCTTGGCATGGCCATTGGGACGCGTCTCCAGGTGAGGCGGGAGACCCTGGGTCCCTTTCCACGTGCCACAGGTATCCTGGGACTCCTATCCATTTTCAAGAGGAGTCAGGCATCATCTCCTTTGGAAGCATTGATCTCCGCGGAACTCTCGAGTTTTCAAAGGACGTGAGGCCTCCGGGCGCGATGAAGTGGAGAACTAGGTCTTTCTCTGTGGTCTCCACAAGGGATTCAGACATCCCTCCGTCGTGGGAGATGCAAGACGAGCCTGCATTCAATTCACTGCAGGGATATCCGGCCTTCCTTCGAGTCAGAGCATCTCGGTGTCCATTCCACTTGAGGCCACAAACTCAGGGTCACTCTCACATACCTGTAGCTGAGAGAAGCCTCCTCTTGAGGTGTTTGTGGAAAGTGGGTATTCCTCTTGAGTCGAAGCTAGGGAAGAAGCTCTCATCTCGAGTTGATTTGGGGTTCACGCAGCCCATTCGTGTTGCTACAGTGACCTCAGGATCCCTCTAGATTGAGACAGTGATCTTGGGTGTTCTCTGGAGTGCCATTAAGGAAATCAAGGCTCCTTTCATGTTTGATGTGGAACACGGAATTGCTCTTCACGCAGTGCAGGGGAATCGGGCCTCATCTCGCGGCGAGGGGGAAGTCTCATGGTTTTTCTCGAGTTGCGGCCGGAACCTGTTGTATATTCTCGAGTTACGACGGGGAGGGCCCTTCCAGACACGTGTTTGTTCAGCGACGTCAGGACTCCTGCCTAGGTGCGAGGGACACCTCGGGATTCTCCTCGAGTCTTGGCATGGCCATTGGGACGCGTCTCCACGTGAGGCGGGAGACCCAGTGTCCCTTTCCACGTGCCACAGGGATCCTGGGACTCCTATCCATTTTCAAGAGGAGTGAGGCATCGTCTCCTTTGGAAGCATTGATCTCCGCGGACCTCTCGAGTTTTCAAAGGACGTGAGGCCTCCGGTCGCGATGAGGCGGAGAACTAGGTCTTTCTCTGTGGTCTCCACAGGGGATTCAGACATCCCTTCGTCGTGGGAGATGCAAGACGAGCCTGCATTCAATTCACTGCACGGATATCCGGCCTTCCTTCGAGTCAGAGCATCTCGGTGTCCATTCCACTTGAGGCCACAAACTCAGGGTCCCTCTCTCATACCTGTAGCTGAGAGAAGCCTCCTCTTGAGGTGCTTGTGGAAAGGTGGTATTCCTCTTGAGTCGAAGCCAGGGACTAAGCACTCATCTCGAGTTGATTTGGGGTCCACGGAGCCCGTTAGTGTTGCTACAGTGACCTCAGGATCCCTCTAGACTTGAGACAGTGATCTTGGGTGTTCTCTGGAGTGCCATCAAGGAAATCAAGGCTCCTTTTACGTTTGATGTGGAACACAGAATTGCTCTGCACGCAGTGCAGGGGAATCAGGCCTCATCTCGGGGCGACGGGAAGTCGCATGCTTTTTCTCGAGTTGCGGCCGGAACCTGGGGTATATTCTCGAGTTACGACTGGGAGGGCCTTTCCAGACACGTGTTTGTTCAGCGACCTCAGGACTCCTGCCTAGGGGCGAGGGACACCTCGGGATTCTCCTCGAGTCTTGGCATGGCAATTTGGACGCGTCTCCACGTGAGGCGGGAGACCCAGGGTCCCTTTCCACGTGCCACAGGGATCCTGGGACTCCTATCCATTTTCAAGAGGAGTCAGGCATCGTCTCCTTTGGAAGCATTGATCTCCGCGGACCTCTCGAGTTTTCAAAGGATGTGAGGCCTCCGGTCGCGTTGAGGCGGAGGACTAGGTCTTTCTCTGTGGTCTCCACAGGGGATTCAGACAACCCTTCGTCTTGGGAGATGCAAGACGAGCCTGCATGCAATTCACTGCAGCGATATCCGGCCTTACTTCGAGTCAGAGCATCTCGGTGTCCATTCCACTTGAGGCCACAAACTCAGGGTCCCTGTCACATACCTGTAGCTGAGAGAAGCCTCCTCTTGAGGTGCTTGTGGAAAGTTGGTATTCCTCTTGAGTCGAAGCCAGGTACTAAGCTCTCATCTCGAGTTGATTTGGGTCCACGGAGCCCTTTCTTGTTGCTCCAGTGACCTCAGGATCCCTCTAGACTTGAGACAGTGATCTTGGGTTTTCTCTGGAGTGCCATCAAGGAAATCAAGGCTCCTTTCACGTTTGATGTGGAACACGGAATTGCTCTGCACGCATTGCAGGGGAATCAGGCCTCATCTCGCGGCGAAGGGGAAATCTCATGGTTTTTCTCGAGTTGCGGCCGGATCCTGGGGTATATTCTCTATTTACGACGGAGAGGGCCCTTCCAGACACGTGTTTGTTCAGCGATGTCAGGACTCCTGCCTAGGTGCGAGGGACACCTCGGGATTATCCTCGAGTCTTGGCATGGCAATTGGGACGCGTATCCACATGAGGCGGGAGACCCAGAGTCCCTTTCCACGTGCCGCAGGGATCCTGGGACTCCTATCCATTTTCAAGAGGAGTCAGGCATCGTCTCCTTTGGAAGCATTGATCTCCGCATACCTCTCGAATTTTCAAAGGATGTGAGGCCTCCTGTCGCGATAAGGCGGTGGACTAGGTATTTCTCTGTTGTCTCCACAGGGGATTCAGACATCCCTTCGTCTTGGGAGATGGAAGACGAGCCTGCATTCAATTCACTGTTGGGATATCCGGCCTTACTTCGAGTCAGAGCATCTCGGTGTCCATTCCACTTGAGGCCACAAACTCAGGGTACCTCTCACATACCTGTAGCTGAGAGAAGCCTCCTCTTGAGGTGCTTGTGGAAAGTTGATATTCCTCTTGAGTCGAAGCCCGGGACTAAGCTCTCATCTCGAGTTGATTTGGGTCCACGGAGCCCTTTCGTGTTGCTCCAGTGACCTCAGGATCCCTCTAGACTTGAGACAGTGATCTTGGGTTTTCTCTGGAGTGCCATCAAGGAAATCAAGGCTCCTTTCACGTTTGATGTGGAACACGGAATTGCTCTGCACGCAGTGCAGGGGAATCGGGCCTCATCTCGTGGCGAGGGGGAAGTCTCATGGTTTTTCTCGAGTTGCGGCCAGAACCTGGGGTATATTCTCGAGTTACGACGGAGAGAGCCCTTCCAGACACGTGTTTGTTCAGCGACGTCAGGACTCCTGCCTAGGTGCGAGGGACACCTCGGGATTCTCCTCGAGTCTTGGCATGGCAATTGGGACGCGTCTCCACGTGAGGCGGGAGACCCTGGGTCCCTTTCCACGTGCCACAGGGATCCTGGGACTCCTATCCATTTTCAAGAGGAGTCAGGCATCGTCTCCTTTGGAAGCATTGATCTCCGCGTACCTCTCGAGTTTTCAAAGATGTGAGGCCTCCGGTCGCGATGAGGCGGAGAACTAGGTCTTTCTCTGTGGTCTCCACAGGGGATTCAGACATCCCTACGTCTTGGGAGATGCAAGAGGAGCCTGCCTTCAATTCACTGCAGGGATATCAGGTCCTACCTCGTGTCACAGCATCTCGGTGTCCATTTCACTTGAGGCCACAAACTCAGGGTCCCTCTCACACACCTGTAGCTGAGAGGAGCCTCCTCTTGAGGTGCTTGTGGAAAGTTGGAATTCCTCTTGAGTCCAAGCCAGGGACTAAGCTCTCATCTCGAGTTGATTTGGGGTCTACGGAGCCCTTTCGTGTTGCTACAGTGACCTCAGGATCCCTCTAGACTTGAGACAGTGATCTTGGGGATTCTCTGGAGTGCCATCAGGGAAATCAAGGCTCCTTTCACCTTTGATGTGGAACACGGAATTGCCTTGTACGCAGTGCAGGGGAATCGGGCCTCATCTCGCGGCGAGGGGGAAGTCTCATGGTTTTTCTCGAGTTGCAGCCGGAACCTGGGGTATATTCTCGAGTTACAATGGGGAGGACGCTTCCAGACACGTGATTGTTCCGCGTAGACAGGACTGCGTCCTAGGTGTGAGGGCCACCTCCGGGTTTTGTTCGAATCTTGGCATGGCAATTGGGACGCGTGTCCCCGTAAGGCGGGAGTCCCAGGGTCCCTTTCCACGTGCCACAGGGATCCTGGGACTCCTATCCATTTTCAAGAGGAGTCAGGCATCGTCTCCTTTGGAAGCATTGATCTCCGCGGACCTCTCGATTTTTCAAAGGATGTGAGGCCACCGGTCGCGATGATGTGGAGAACTAGGTTATTCTCTGTGGTCTCCACAGGGGATTCAGATATCCCTTCGTCTTGGGAGATGCAAGACGAGCCTGCATTCAATTTACTGCAGGGATATCCGGCCTTACTTCGAGTCAGAGCATCTCGGTGTCCATTCTACATGAGGCCACAAACTCAGGGTCCGTCTCACATAGCTGTAGCTGAGAGAAGCCTCCTCTTGACATGCTTGTGGAAAGTTGGTATTCCTCTTGAGTCGAAGCCAGGGACTAAGCTCTCATCTCGAGTTGACTTGGGGTCCACGGAGCCCTTTCCTGTTGCTACAGTGACCTTAGGATCCCTCTAGACTTGAGACAGTGATCTTCGGTTTTCTCTGGAGTGCCATCAAGGAAATCAAGGCTCCTTTCACGTTTGATGTGGAACACGGAATTGCTCTGCATGCAGTGCAGGGGAATCGGGCCTCATCTCGTGGCGAAGGGGAAGTCTCATGGTTTTTCTCGAGTTGCGGCTGGAACCTGGGGTATATTCTGCAGTTACGACGGGGAGGGCCCTTCCAGACACGTGTTTGTTCAGCGACGTCAGGACTGCTGCCTAGGTGCGAGGGACACCTCGGGATTCTCCTCGAGTCTTGGCATGGCAATTGGGACGCGTATCCACGTGAGGCGGGAGACCCAGTGTCCCTTTCCACGTGCCACAGGGATCCTGGGACTCCTATCCATTTTTAAGAGAAGTCAGGCATCGTCTCCTTTGGAAGCATTGATCTCAGCGGACCTCTCGAGTTTTCAAAGGATGTGAGTCCTCCGCTCGCGATGAGGCGGAGAACTCGGTCTTTCTCTGTCATCTCCACAGGGGATTCAGACACCCCTTCGTCTTGGGAGATGCAAGACCAGCCTGCATTCAATTCACTGCAGGGATATCCCGCCTTACTTCGAGTCAGAGCATCTCGGTGTCCATTCCACTTGAGGCAACAAACTCAGGGGCCCTCTAACATACCTGTAGCTGAGAGAAGCCTCCTCTTGAGGTGCTTGTGGACAGTTGGTATTCCTCTTGAGTCGAAGCCAGGGACTAAGCTCTCATCTCGAGTTGATTTGTGGTCCACGGAGCCCTTTTGTGTTGCTCCAGTGACCTCAGGATCCCTCTAGACTTGAGACAGTGAACTTGGGTTTTCTCTGGAGTGCCATCAAGGAAATTAAGGCTCCTTTCACGTTTGATGTGGAACACGGAATTGCTCTGCACGCAGGGCTGGGGAATCGGGCCTCATCTCGCGGCGAGGGGGAAGTCTCATGGTTTTTCTCGAGTTGCGGCCGGAACCTGGGTATATTCTCGAGTTACGACGGGGAGGGCCCTTCCAGACACGTGTTTGTTCAGCGACTTCAGGACTCCTGCCTAGGTGCGAGGGACACCTCGGGATTCTCCTCGAGTCTTGGCATGGAAATTGGCTCGCGCCTCCACGTGAAGCGGGAGACCCTGGGTCCCCGTCCATGTGGACAGGGATCCTGGGAATTCTAACCATTTTCAAGAGGAGTCAGGCATCGTCTCCTTTGGAAGCATTGATCTCCCCGGACCTCTCGAGTTTTCATCGGATGTGAGGCCTCCGGTCGCGATGAGGCGGAGAACTAGGTCTTTCTCTGTGGTCTCCACAGGGGATTCAGACATCCCTTCGTCGTGGGAGATGCAAGAAGAGCCTGGTTTCAATTCACTGCAGGGATATCCGGCCTTACTTCGAGTCAGAGCATCTCGGTGTCCATTCCACTTGAGGCCACAAACTCAGGGTCCCTCTCACATACCTGTAGCTGAGAGAAGCCTCCTCTTGAGATGCTTGTGGAAAGTTGGTATTGCTCTTGAGTCGAAGCCAGGAACTAAGCTCTCATCTCGAGTTGATTTGGGGTCGACGGAGGCCATTCGTGTTGCTGCAGTGACCTCAGGATCCCCCTAGCCTTGAGACAGTGATCTTGGATTTTCTCTGGAGTGCCATCAAGGAAATCAAGTCTCCTTTCACGTTTGATGTGGAACACGAAATTGTTCTGCACGCAGTCCAGGGGAATCGGGCCTCATCTCGCGGCGAGTGGGAAGTCTCATGGTTTTCCTCGAGTGGCGGCCGGAACCTGGGGTATATTCTCGAGTTACGACGGGGAGGGTCCTTCCAGACACGTGTTTGTTCAGCGACGACAGGACTCCTGCCTAGGTGCGAGGGACACCTCGGGATTCTCCTCGAGTCTAGGCATGGCAATTGGGACGCGTCTCCACATGAGGCGGGAGACCCAGGGTCCCTTTCCACGTGCCATAGGTATCCTGGGACTCCTATCCATTTTCAAGAGGAGTCAGGCATCGTCTCCTTTGGAAGCATTGCTCTCCGTGGACATCTCGAGTTTTCAAAGTATGTGAGGCCTCCGGTCGCGATGAGGCGGAGAATTAGGTCTTTCTCTGTGGTCTCCACAGGGGATTCAGACATCCTTTCGTCTTGGGAGATGCAAGACGAGCCTGCATTCAATTCATTGCAGGGATATCCGGCCTTACTTCGAGTCAGAGCATCTTGGTGTCCATTCCACTTGAGGCCACAAACTCAGGGGCCCTCTCACATACCTGTAGCTGAGAGAAGCCTCCTCTTGAGGTGATTGTGGAAAGTTGGTATACCTCTTGAGTCGAAGCCAGGGACTAAGCTCTCATCTCGAGTTGATTTGGAGTCCACGGAGCCCTTTCGTGTTGCTACAGTGACCTCAGGATCCCTCTAGACTAGAGACAGTGATCTTGGGTTTTCTCTGGAGTGCCATCAAGGAAATCAAGGCTCCTTTCACTTTTGATGTGGAATACGGAATGGCTCTGCACGCAGGGCAGGGGAATCGGGCCTCATCTCGCGGCGAGGGGGAAGTCTCATGTTTTTTCTCGATTTGCGGCCGGAACCTGGGGTATATTCTCGAGTTACGACGGGGAGGTCCCTTCCAGACACGTGTTTGTTAAGCGACGTCAGGACTCCTGCCTAGGTGCGAGGGACAACTCGGGATTCTCCTCGAGACTTGGCATGGCAATTGGGATGCGTCTCAACGTGAGGCGGGAGACCCAGGGTCCCTTTCCATGTGCCACAGGGATCCTGGGACTCCTATCCATTTTCAAGAGGAGTCAGGCATCGTCTCCTTTGGAAGCATTGATCTCTGCAGACCTCTCGAGTTTTCAAAGGATGTGAGGCCTCCGGTCGCGATGAGGCGGAGGACTAGGTCTTTCTCTGTCGTCTCCACAGGGGATTCAGACATCCCTTCGTCTTGGGAGATGCAAGACGAGCCTGCATTCAATTCACTGCAGGGATATCCGGGCTTACTTCGAGTCAGAACATCTCGGTGTCCATTCCACTTGAGGCCACAAACTCAGGGTCCCTCTCACATACCTGTAGCTGAGAGAAGCCTCATATTGAGGTGCTTGTGGAAAGTTGGTATTCCTCTTGAGTCGAAGCCAGGGACTAAGCTCTCATCACGAGTTGATTTGGGGTCCACGGAGCACATTGGTGTTGATCCAGTGACCTCAGGATCCCTCTAGACTTGAGACAGTGATCTTGGGTTTTCTCTGGAGTGCCATCAAGGAAATCAAGGCTCCTTTCAAGTTTGATGTGGAACACGGAATTGCTCTGCATGCAGTGCAGGGGAATCAGGCCTCATCTCGCGGCGAGGGGGAAGTCTCATGGTTTTTCTTAAGTTGCGGCCGGAACCTGGGGTATATTCTCGAGTTACGACGGGGAGGGCCCTTCCAGACACGTGTTTGTTCAGCGATGTCAGGACTCCTGCCTAGGAGCGAGGGACACCTCGGGATTCTCCTCGAGTCTTGGCATGGCAATTGGGACGCGCCTCCACGTGTGGCGGGAGACCAAGTTTCGTTTTTAACGTGCCACAGGGATCCTGGGACTCCTATCTATTTTCAAGAGGAGTCAGGCATCGTCTCCTTTAGAAGCATTGATCTCTGCAGACCTCTCAAGTTCTCAAAGGATGTGAGGCCTCCGGTCGCGATGAGGCGGAGGACTAGGTCTTTCTCTGTCGTCTCCACAGGGGATTCAGACATCCCTTCGTCTTGGGAGATGCAAGACGAGCCTGCATTCAATTCACTGCAGGGATATCCGGCCTTACTTCGAGTCAGAGCATCTCGGTGTCCATTCCACTTGAGGCCACAAACTCAGGGTCCCTCTCACATACCTGTAGCTGAGAGAAGCCTCCTCTTGAGGTGCTTGTGGAAAGTTGGTATTCCTCTTGAGTTTAAGCCAGGGACTAAGCTCTAATCTCGAGTTGATTTGGGTTCCACAGAGCCCTTTCTTGTTGCTACAGTGACCTCAGGATCCCTCTAGACTTGAGACAGTGATCTTGGGTTTTCTCTGTAGTGCCATCAAGGAAATCAAGGCTCCTTTCACGTTTGATGTGGAACACGGAATTGCTCTGCACGCAGTGAAGGGGAATCGGGCCTCATCTCGCGGCGAGGGGGAAGTCTCATGGTTTTTCTCAAGTTGCGGCCGGAACTTGGGGTATATTCTCGAGTTACGACGGGGAGGGCCCTTCGAGACACGTGTTTGTTCAGCGACGTCAGGACTCCTGCCTAGATGCGAGGGACATCCCGGGATTCTCCTCGCGTCTTGGCATGGCAATTGGGACGTGTCTCCAAGTGTGACCTGAGACCCAGTGTCGTTTTTAACGTACCACAGGTATTCTGGGGCTCCTATCTATTTTCGAGAGGAGTCAGGCATCGTCTCCTTTGGAAGCATTGATCTCCGTGGACCTCTCGAGTTTTCAAAGTATGTGAGGCCTCCGGTCGCGATGAGGCGGAGGACTAGGTCTTTCTCTGTCGTCTCCACAGCGGATTCAGACATCCCTTCGTCTTGGGAGATGCAAGACGAGCCTGCATTCAATTCACTGCAGGGATATCCGGCCTTAGTTCGAGTCAGAGCATCTCTGTGTCCATTCCACTTGAGGCCACAAACTCAGTGTCCATCTCACATACCTCTAGCTGAGAGAAGCCTCCTCTTGAGGTCCTTGTGGAAAGTTGGTATTCCACTTGAGTTGAAGCCAGGGACTAAGCTCTCATCTCGAGATGATTTGGGGTCCACGGAGCCCTTTCGTGTGGCTCCAGTGACCTCAAGATCCCTCTAGACTAGAGACAGTGACTTTGGGTTTTCTCTGGAGTGCCATCAAGGAAATCAAGGCTCCTTTCACGTTTGATGTGGAACACGGAATTGCTCTGCACGCAGTGCAGGGGAATCGGGCCTCATCTCGCGGTGAGGGGGAAGTCTCATGGTTTTTCTCGAGTTGCGGCCGGAACCTGGGGTATAATCTCGAGTTACGACGGGGAGGGCCCTTCCAGACACGTGTTTATTCAGCGACGTCACGACTCCAGCCTAGGTGCGAGGGACACCTTGGGATTCTCCTCGAGTCTTGGCATGGCAATTGAGACGCCTCTCCAAGTGAGGCGGGAGACCCAGGGTCCCTTTCCGCGTGACACAGGGATCCTGGGTCTCCTATCCATTTTCAAGAGGAGTCAGGCATCGTCTCCTTTGGAAGCATTGATCTCCGCGGACCTCTCGAGTTTTCAAAGGATGTGAGGCCTCCGGACGCGATGAGGCGGAGGACTAGGTCTTTCTCCGTGGTATCCACAGGGGATTCAGATATCCCTTCGTCTTGGGAGACGCAAGACGAGCTTGCATTCAATTCACTGCAGGGATATCCGGCCTGACTTCGAGTCAGAGCATCTCAGTGTCCATTCCACTTGAGGCCACAAACTCAGGGTCCCTCTCACATACCTGTAGCTGAGAGAAGCCTCCTCTTGAAGTGCTTGTGGAAAGTTGGTATTCCTCTTGAGTCGAAGCCAGGGACTAAGCTCTCATCTCGAGTTGATTTGCGGTCCACGGAGACCTTTCGTGCTGCTACAGTGACCTCAGGATCCCTCTAGACTTGAGACAGTGACTTTGGGTTTTCTCTGGAGTGCCATCTAGGAAATCAATGCTCCTTTCACGTTTGATGTGGAACACGGAATTGCTCTGCACGCAGTGCAGGGGAATCGGGCCTCATCTCGCGGCGAGGGGGAAGTCTCATGGTTTTTCTCGAGTTGCGGCCGGACCCTGGGGTATATTCTCGAGTTACGACGGGGAGGGCCCTTCCAGACACGTGTTTGTTCAGCGACGTCAGGACTCCTGCCTAGGTGCGAGGGACACCTCGGGATTCTCCTCGAGTCTTGGCATGGCAATTGGGACGCGTCTCCACTTGAGGCGGGAGACCCAGGGTCCCTTTCCACGTGCCATAGGGATCCTGGGACTCCTATCCATTTTCAAGAGGAGTCAGGCATCGTCTCCTTTGGAAGCATTGATCTCCGCGGACCTCTCGAGTTTTCAAAGGATGTGAGGCCTCCGGTCGCGAAGAGGCGGAGAATGAGGTCTTTCTCTGTGGTCTCCACAGGGGATTAAGACATCCCTTCGTCTTGGGAGATGCAAGACGAGCCTGCATTCAATTCACTGCAGGGATATCCGGCCTTACTTCGAGTCAGAGCATCTCGGTGTCCATTCCACTTGAGGCCACAAACTCAGGGTCCCTCTCACATACCTGTAGCTGAGAGAAGCCTCCTCTTGAGGTGCTTGTGGAAAGTTGGTATTCCTCTTGAGTAGAAGCCAGGGACTAAGCTCTCATGTCGAGTTGATTTGGGGTCCACGGAGAACTTTCGTGTTGCTCCAGTGACCTCAGGATCCCTCTAGACTTGAGACAGTGATCTTGGGTTTTCTCTGGAGGGCCATCAAGGAAATCAAGGCTCCTTTCCCGTTTGATGTGGAACACGGAATTGCTCTGCACGCAGTGCAGGGGAATCGGGCCTCATCTCGCGGCGAGGGGGAAGTCTCATGGTTTTTCTCGAGTTGCGGCCGGACCCTGGGGTATATTCTCGAGTTACGATGGGGAGGGCCCTTCCAGACACGTGTTTGTTCAGCGACGTCAGGACTCCTGCCTAGGTGCGAGGGACACCTCGGGATTCTCCTCGAGTCTTGGCATGGAAATTGGCTCGCGTCTCCACGTGAAGCGGGAGACCCAGGGTCCCCGTCCATGTGGACAGGGATCCTGGGACTCCTATCCATTTTCAAGAGGAGTCAGGCATCGTCTCCTTTGGAAGCATTGATCTCCGGGGACCTCTCGAGTTTTCAAAGGATGTGAGGCCTCCGGTTGCGATGAGGTGGAGAATTAGGTCTTTCTCTGTGGTCTCCACAGGGGATTCAGACATCCCTTCGTCTTGGGAGATGCAAGACGAGCCTGCATTCAATTCACTGCAGGGATATCCGGCCTTACTTCGAGTCAGAGCATCTCGGTGTCCATTCCACTTGAGGCCACAAACTCAGGGGCACTCTCACATACCTGTAGCTGAGAGAAGCCTCCTCTTGAGGTGCTTGTGGAAAGTTGGTATTCCTCTTGAGTCGAATCCAGGGACTAAGCTCTCATCTCGAGTTGATTTGGGTTCCACGGAGCCCTTTCATGCTGCTACAGTGGCCTCAGGATCCCTCTAGACTTGAGACAGTGATCTTGGGTTTTCTCTGGAGTGCCATCAAGGAAATCAAGGCTCCATTCACGTTTTATGTGGAACACGGAATTGCTCTGCACGCAGTGCAGGGGAATCGGGCCTCATCTCGCTGCGAGGGGGAATTCTCATGGTTTTTCTCGAGTTGCAGCCGGAACCTGGGGTATATTCTCGAGTTACGACGGGGAGGGCCCTTCCAGACACGTGTTTGTTCAGAGACGTAAGGACTCCTGCCTAGGTGCGAGGGCCACTTCGGGATTCTCCGCGAGTCTTGGCATGGCAATTGGGACGCGTCTCCACGTGAGGCGGGAGACCCAGGGTCCCTTTCCACGTGCCACAGGGATCCTGGGAGTCCTATCCATTTTCAAGAGGAGTCAGGCATCGTCTCCTTTGGAAGCATTGATCTCCGTGGACCGATCGAGTTTTCAAAGGATGTGAGGCCTCCGGTCGCGATGAGGCGGAGGACTTGGTCTTTCTCTGTGGTCTCCACAGGGGATTCAGACATCCCGTCGTCTTGGGAGATGCAAGACGAGCCTGCATTCAATTCACTGCAGGGATATCCGGCCTTACTTCGAGTCAGAGCATCTCGGTGTCCATTCCACTTGAGGCCACAAAATCAGGGTCCCTTTCACATACCTGTAGCTGAGAGAAGCCTCCTCTTGAGGTGCTTGTGGAAAGTTGGTATCCCAGTTGAGTCGAAGCCAGGGAATAAGCTCTCATCTCGAGTTGATTTGGGGTCCACGGAGCCCTTTCGTGTTGCTCCAGTGACCTCAGGATCCCTCTAGACTTGAGACAGTGATTTTGGGTTTTCTCTGGAGTGCCATCAAGGAAATCAAGGCTCCTTTCCCGTTTGATATGGAAGACGGAATTGCTCTGCACGCAGTGCAGGGGAATCGGGCCTCATCTCGTGGCGAGGGGGAAGTCTCATGGTTTTTCTGGAGTTGCGGCCGGACCCTGGGCTATATTCTCGAGTTACGATGGGGAGGGCCCTTCCAGACACGTGTTTCTTCATCGACGTCAGGACTCCTGCCTAGGTGCGAGGGACACCTCGGGATTCTCCTCGAGTCTTGGCATGGCAATTGGGACGTGTCTCCACGTGAGGCGGGAGACACAGGGTCCCTTTGCACGTGCCACAGGGATCCTGGGACTCCTATCCATTTTCAAGAGGAGTCAGGCATCGTCTCCTTCGGAGGTACTGATCTCCGCAGACCTCTCGAGTTTTCAAAGGATATGAGGCCTCCGGTTGCATTGAGGTGGAGGAAGGCCTTTCTCTGTGGTCTCCACAGGGGATTCAGACAACCCTTCGTCTTGGGAGATGCAAGACGAGCCTGCATTCAATTCACTGCAGAAATATCCTGCCTTACTTCGAGTCAGAGCATCTCGGTGTCCATTCCACTTGAGGCCACAAACTCAGGGTTCCTCTCACATACCTGTAGCTGAGAGAAGCCTCCTCTTGAGGTGCTTGTGGAAAGTTGGTATTCCTCTTGAGTCGAAGCCAGGGACTAAGCTCTCATCTCGAGTTGATTTGTGGTCCACGGAGCCCTTTCGTGTTGCTCCAGTGACCTCAGGATCCCTCTAGACTTGAGACAGTGATCTTGGGTTTTCTCTGGAGTGCCATCAAGGAAATCAAGGCTCCTTTCACGTTTGATGTGGAACACGGAATTGCTCTGCACGCAGTGCAGGGGAATCGGGCCTCATCTCGCGGCGAGGGGGAAGTCTCATGGTTTTTCTCGAGTTGCGGCCGGACCCTGGGGTATATTCTCGAGTTACGACGGGGAGGGCCCTTCCAGACACGTGTTTGTTCAGCGACGTCAGGACTCCTGCCTTGGTGCGAGGACACCTCGGGATTCTCCTCGAGTCTTGGCATGGCAATTGGGACGCGTCTCCACGTGAGGCGGGAGACCCGGGGCCCTTTCCACGTGCCACAGGGATCCTGGGACTCCTATCCATTTTCAAGAGGAGTCAGGCATCGTCTCCTTTGGAAGCATTGATCTCCGCGGACCTCTCGAGTTTTCAAAGGATGTGAGGCCTCTGGTCGCGATGAGGCGGAGAACTAGGTCTTTCTCTGTGGTCTCCAAAGGGGATTCAGACATCCCTTCTTCTTGGGAGATACAAGAAAAGCCTGCTTTCAATTCACTGCAGGGATATCCGGCCTTACTTCGAGTCAGAGCATCTCGGTGTCCATTCCACTTGAGGCCACAAACTCAGGGTCCCTCTCACATACCTGTAGCTGAGAGAAGCCTGCTCTTGAGGTGCTTGTGGAAAGTTGGTATTCCTCTTGAGTCGAAGCCAGTGACGAAGCTCTCATCTCGAGTTGATTTGGGGTCCACGGAGCCCTTTCGTGTTGCTCCAGTGACCTCAGGATCCCTCTAGACTTGAGACAGTGATCTTGGGTTTTCTCTGGAGTGCCATCAAGGAAATCAAGGCTCCTTTCCCGTTTGATGTGGAACACGGAATTGCTCTGCACGCAGTGCAGGGGAATCGGGCCTCATCTCGCGGCGAGGGGGAAGTCTCATGGTTTTTCTCGAGTTGCGGCCAGAACCTGGAGTATATTCTCGAGTTACGACGGGGAGGGCCCTTCCAGACACGTGTTTGTTCAGCGACGTCAGGACTCCTGCCTAGGTGCGAGGGACACCTCGGGATTCTTCTCGAGTCTTGACATGGCATTTGGGTCGCGTCTCCACGTGAGGCGGGAGACCCAGGGTCCCTTTCCACGTGCCACAGGGATCCTGGGACTCCTATCCATTTTCAAGAGGAGTCAGGCATCGTCTCCTTTGGAAGCATTGATCTCTGCAGACCTCTCGAGTTTTAATGGATGTGAGGCCTCCGGTCGCGATGAGGCGGAGGACTAGGTCTTTCTCTGTGGTCTCCACAGGGGATTCAGATATCCCTTCGTCTTGGGAGATGCAAGACGAGCCTGCATTCAATTCACTGCAGGGATATCCGGCCTTATTTCGAGTCAGAGCATCTCGGTGATCATTCCACTTGAGGCCACAAAATCAGGGTCCCTCTCACATACCTGTAGCTGAGGGAATCCTCCTCTTGAGGTGCTTGTGGAAAGTTGGTATGACTCTTGAGTCGAAGCCAGGGATTAAGCTCTCATCTCGAGTTTTTTGGGGTCCACGGAGCCCTTTCGTGTTGCTACAGTGACCTCAGGATCCCTCTAGAATTGAGACAGTGATTTTGGGTTTCATCTGGAGTGCCATCAAGGAAATCAAGGCTCCTTTCACGTTTGATGTGGAACACGGAATTGCTCTGCACGCAGTGCAGGGGAATCGGGCCTCATCTCGAGGAGAGGCGGAAGTCTCATGGTTTTTCTCGAGTTGCGGCCGGAACCTGGGGTATATTCTCGAGTTACGACGGGGAGGGCCCTTCCAGACACGTGTTTGTTCAGCGACGTCAGGACTCCAGCCTAGGTTCGAGGGACAACTTGGGATTCTCCTCGAGTCTTGGCATGGCAAGTGGGACGCGTCTCCACGTGAAGCGGGAGACCCAGAGTCCCTTTGCACTTGCCACAGGGATCCTGGATCTCCTATCCATTTTCAAGAAGAGTCAGGCATCGTCTCCTTGGGAAGCATTGATCTCCGCAGACCTCTCGAGTTTTCAAAGGATGTGAGGCCTCCGGTCGCGATGAGGCGGAGAACTAGGTCTTTCTCTGTTGTCTCCACAGGGGATTCAGACATCCCTTCGTCTTGGGAGATGCAAGACGAGCCTGTATTCAATTCACTGTTGAGATATCCGGCCTTACTTCGAGTCAGAGCATCTCGGTGTCCATTCCACTTGAGGCCACAAACTCAGGGTCCCTCTCACATACCTGTAGCTGAGAGAAGCCTCCTCTTGAGGTGCTTGTGAAAAGTTGGTATTCCTCTTGAGTCGAAGCCAGGGACTAAGCTCTCATCTCGAGTTGATTTGTGTTCCACGGAGCCCTTTCGTGTTGCTACAGTGACCTCAGGATCCCTCTAGACTTGAGAAAGTGATCTTCGGTTTTCTCTGGTGTGCCATCAAGGAAATCAAGGCTCCTTTCACGTTTGATGTGGAACACGGAATTGCTCTGCACGCAGTGCAGCGGAATCGGGCCTCATCTCATGGCGAGGGGGAAGTCTCATGGTTTTTCTCGAGTTGCAGCAGGAACCTGGGGTATATTCTCGAGTTAGGACGGGGAGGGCCCTTCCAGACATGTGTTTGTTCAGCGACGTCAGGACTCCTGCCTAGGTGCGAGGGACACCTCGGGATTCTCCTCGAGTCATGGCATGGCAATTTGGACGCGTCTCCACGTGAGGCGGGAGACCCAGTGTCCCTTTCCACGTGCAACAGGGATCCTGGGACTCCTATCCATTTTCAAGAGGAGTCAGGCATCGTCTCCTTTGGAAGCATTGATCTCCGCATACCTCTCGAATTTTCAAAGAATGTGAGGCCTCCGGTCGCGATGAGGCGGAGGACTAGGTCTTTCTCTGTGGTCTCCACAATGGATTCAGACATCCCTTCGTCTTGGGAGATGCAAGAAGAGCCTGCATTCAATTTACTGCAGGGATATCCCGCCTTACTTCGAGTCAGAGCATCTCGGTGTCCATTCAACTTGAGGCCACAAACTCAGGGTCCCTCTCACATACCTGTAGCTGAGAGAAGCCTCCTCTTGAGGTGCTTGTGGAAAGTTGGTATTCCTCTTGAGTTGAAGCCAGGGACTAAGCTCTCATCTCGAGTTGATTTGGGGTCCACGGAGCCCTTTCGTGTTGCTCCAGTGACCTCAGGATCCCTCTAGACTTGAGACAGTGTCTTTGGGTTTTCTCTAGAGTGCCATCAAGGAAATCAAGGCTCCTTTCACGTTTGATGTGGAACACGGAATTGCTCTGCTCGCAGTCCAGGGGAATCGGGCCTCATGTCGCGGCGAGGGGGAAGTCTCATGGTTTTTCTCGAGTTGCGGCCGGAACCTGGGGTATATTCTCGAGTAACGGCGGGGAGGGCCCTTCAAGACACGTGTTTGTTCAGCGACGTCACGACTCCAGCCTAGGTGCGAGGGACACGTCGGTATTCTCCTCGAGTCTTGGCATGGCAATTGGGACGCGTCTCCTCGTGAGGGGGGAGACCCAGGGTCCCTTTCCACGTGCCACAGGGATCCTGGGACTCCTATCCATTTTCAAGAGGAGTCAGGCATCGTCTCCTTTGGAAGCATTGATCTCCGCGGACCTCTTGAGTTTTCAAAGGATGTCAGGCCCCGGTCGCGTTGAGCCGGAGAACTAGGTCTTTCTCTGTGTTCTGCACAGGGGATTCAGACATCCCTTCGTCTTGGGAGATGCAAGACGAGCCTGCATTCAATTCACTGCAGGGATATCCGGCCCTACTTCGAGTCAGAGCATCTCGGTGTCCATTGCACTTGAGGCCACAAACTCAGGGTTCCTCTCACATACCTGTAGCTGAGAGATGCCTCCTCTTGAGGTGCTTGTGGAAAGTTGGTATTCCAGTTGACTTGAAGCCAGGGACTAAGCTCTCATCTCGAGTTGATTTGGGGTCCTTGGAGCCCTTTCGTGTTGCTCCAGTGACCTCAGGATCCCTCTAGGCTTGAAATAGTGATCTTGGGTTTTCTCTGGAGTGCCATCAAGGAAATCAAGGCTCCTTTCCCGTTTGATATGGAACACGGAATTGCTCTGCACGCAGTGCAGGGGAATCGGGCCTCATCTCGTGGCGAGGGGGAAGTCTCATGGTTTTTCTCGAGTTGCGGCCGGAACTTGGGGTATATTCTGGAGTTAGAAGGGGAGCGCCCTTCCTGACACGTGTTTGTTCAGCGACGTCAGGACTCCTGCCTAGGTGCGAGGGACACCTCGGGATTCTCCTCGAGTCTTGGCATGGCAATTGGGACGCGTCTCCACGTGAGGCGGGAGACCCAGGGTCCCTTTCCAAGTTCCACAGGAGTCCTGGAACTCCTATCCATTTTCAAGAGGAGTCAGGCATCGTCTCCTTTGGAAGCATTGATCTCTGCGGACCTCTCGAGTTTTTAAAGGATGTGAGGCCTCCGGCCGCGATGAGGCGGAGAACTAGGTCTTTCTCTGTGGTCTCCACAGGGGATTCAGACATCCCTTTGTCTTGGGAGATGCAAGACGAGCCTGCATTCAATTCACTGCAGGGATATCCGGCCTAACTTCGAGTCAGAGCATCTCTGTGTCCATTCCACTTGAGGCCACAAAATCAGCGTCCCTCTCACATACCTGTAGCTGAGAGAAGCCTCCTCTTGAGGTGCTTGTGGAAAGTTGGCATTCCTCTTGAGTCGAAGCCAGGGGCTAAGCTCTCATCTCGAGTTGATTTGGGGTCCACGGAGCCCTTTCGTGTTGGTACAGTGACCTCAGGATCCCTCTAGACTTGAGACAGTGATCTTGGGTTTTCTCTGGAGTGCCATCAAGGAAATCAAGTCTTTTTTCACGTTTGATGTGGAACACGGAATTGCTCTGCACGCAGTCCAGGGGAATCGGGCCTCATGTCGCGGCGAGGGGGAAGTCTCATGGTTTTTCTCGAGTTGCGGCCGGAACCTGGGGTATATTCTCGAGTTACGACGGGGAGGGCCCTTCCAGACACGTGTTTGTTCAGCGACTTTAAGACTCCTACCTAGGAGCGAGGGACACCTCGGGATTCTCCTCGAGTCTTGGCATGGCAATTGGGAGGCGTCTCCACGTGAGGCGGGAGACCCAGGGTCCCTTTACACGTGCCAAAGGGATCCTGGGACTCCTATCCATTTTCAAGAGGAGTCAGGCATCGTCTCCTTTGGAAGCATTGATCTCCGCGGACCTCTCGAGTTTTCAAAGGATGTGAGGCCTCCGTCAGCGATGAGGCGGAGAACTAGGTCTTTCTCTGTGGTCTCCACAGGGGATTCAGACATCCCTTCGTCTTGGGAGATGCAAGACGAGTCTGCATTCAATTCACTGCAGGGATATCCGGCCTTACTTCGAGTCAGAGCATCTCGGTGTCCATTCCACTTGAGGCCACAAACTCAGGGTCCCTTCACATACCTTCAGCTGAGAAAAGCCTCCTCTTGAGGTGCTTTTGGAAAGTTGGTATTCCTCTTGAGTCGAAGCCAGGGACTAAGCTCTCATCTCGAGTTGATTTGGGGTCCACGGAGCCCTTTCGTGTTGCTCAAGTGACCTCAGGATCCCTCTAGACTTGAGACAGTGATCTTGGGTTTTCTCTGGAGTGCCATCAAGGAAATCAAGGCTCCTTTCACGTTTGATGTGGAACTCTGAATTGCTCTGCACGCAGTGCAGGGGAATCGGGCCTCATCTCGCGGCGAGGGGGAGGTCTCATATTTTTTCTAAAGTTGCGGCCGGAACCTGGGGTATATTCTCGAGTTACGACGGGGAGGGCGCTTCCAGACACGTGTTTGTTCAGCGACGTCAGGACTCCTGCCTAAGTGCGAGGTACACCTCGGGATTCTCCTCGAGTCTTGGCATGGCAATTGGGACGCGTCTCCACGTGAGGCGGGAGACCCAGGGTCCCTTTCCACGTGCCACAGGGATCCTGGGACTCCTATCCATTTTCAAGAGGAGTCAGGCATCGTCTCCTTTGGAAGCGTTGTTCTGCGCGGACCTCTAGAGTTTTCAAAGGATGTGAGGCCTCCGGTCGCGTTGAGGCGGAGGACTAGGTCTTTCTCTGTGGTCTCCACAGGGGATTCAGACATCCCTTCGTCTTGGGAGATGCAAGACGAGCCTGCATTCAATTCACTGCAGGGATATCCGGCCTTACTTCGAGTCAGAGCATCTCGGTGTCCATTCCATTTGAGGCCACAAACTCAGGGTCCTCTCACATACCTGTAGCTGAGAGAAGCCTCCTCTTGAGGTGCTTGTGGAAAGTTGGTATTCCTCTTGAGTCGAAGCCAGGGACTAAGCTCTCATCTTGAGTTGATTTGGGGTCCACGGAGCCCTTTCGTGTTGCTCCAGTGACCTCAGGATCCCTCTAGACTTGAGACAGTGATCTTGGGTTTTCTCTGGAGTGCCATCAAGGAAATCAAGGCTCCTTTCACGTTTGATGTGGAACTTTGAATTGCTCTGCAGGCAGTGCAGGGGAATCGGGCCTCATCTCGCGGCGAGGGGGAAGTCTCATGGTTTTTTTCGAGTTGCGGCCGGAACCTGGGGTATATTCTCGAGTTACGACGGGGAGGGCCCTTCCAGACACGTGTTTGTTCAGCGACGTCAGGACTCCTGCCTAGGTGCGAGGGACACCTCGGGATTCTCCTAGAGTCTTGGCATGGCAAATTGGATGCGGCTCCACGTGAGGCGGGAGACCCAGGGTCCCTTTCCACGTGCTACAGGGATCCTGGGACTCCTATCCATTTTCAAGAGGAGTCAGGCATCGTCTCCTTTGGAAGCATTGATCTCCGGGGACCTCTCGAGTTTTCAAAGGATGTGAGGCCTCCGGTCGCGATGAGGCAGAGGACTAGGCCTTTCTCTGTGGTCTCCACAGCGGATTCAGACATCCCTTCGTCATGGGAGATGCAAGACGAGCCTGCATTCAATTCACTGCAGGGATTTCCAGCCTTACTTCGAGTCAGAGCATCTCGGTGTCCATTCCACTTGAGGGCACAAACTCAGGGTCCCTCTCACATACCTGTAGCTGAGAGAAGCCTCCTCTTGAGGTGCTTGTGGAAAGTTTGTATTCCTCTTGAGTCGAAGCCAGGGACTAAGCTCTCATCTCGAGTTGATTTGGTGTCCACGGAGAACTTTCGTTTTGCCCCAGTTATCCCAGGATCCCTCTAGACTTGAGACAATGATCTTGGGTTTTCTCTGGAGTGCCATCAAGGAAATCAAGGCTCCTTTCACGTTTGATGTGGAACTCTGAATTGCTCTGCACGCAGTGCAGGGGAATCGGGCCTCATCTCGCGGCGAGGGGGAAGTCTCATGGTTTTTCTCGAGTTGCGGCCTTAACCTGGGGTATATTCTCGAGTTACGACGGGGAGGGCCCTTCCAGACACGTGTTTGTTCAGCGACGTCAGGACTCCTGCCTAGGTGCGAGGGACACCTCGGGATTCTCCTCGAGTCTTGGCATGGCAAGTGAGACGCGTCTCCACGTGATGCGAGAGACCCAGGGTCCCTTTCCACGTGCCACAGGGATCCTGGGACTCCTATCCATTTTCAAGAGGAGTGAGGCATCGTCTCCTTTGGAAGCATTGATCTCCGCGGACCTCTCGAGTTTTCAAAGGACGTGAGGCCTCCGGTCGCGATGAGGCGGAGAACTAGGTCTTTCTCTGTGGTCTCCACAGGGGATTCAGACATCCCTTCGTCGTGGGAGATGCAAGACGAGCCTGCATTCAATTCACTGCACGGATATCCGGCCTTCCTTCGAGTCAGAGCATCTCGGTGTCCATTCCACTTGAGGCCACAAACTCAGGGTCCCTCTCTCATACCTGTAGCTGAGAGAAGCCTCCTCTTGAGGTGCTTGTGGAAAGGTGGTATTCCTCTTGAGTCGAAGCCAGGGACTAAGCACTCATCTCGAGTTGATTTGGGGTCCACGGAGCCCGTTAGTGTTGCTACAGTGACCTCAGGATCCCTCTAGACTTGAGACAGTGATCTTGGGTGTTCTCTGGAGTGCCATCAAGGAAATCAAGGCTCCTTTTACGTTTGATGTGGAACACAGAATTGCTCTGCACGCAGTGCAGGGGAATCAGGCCTCATCTCGGGGCGACGGGAAGTCGCATGCTTTTTCTCGAGTTGCGGCCGGAACCTGGGGTATATTCTCGAGTTACGACTGGGAGGGCCTTTCCA
This sequence comes from Dama dama, assembly GCF_033118175.1. NCBI lineage: Eukaryota > Metazoa > Chordata > Mammalia > Artiodactyla > Cervidae > Dama > Dama dama. The sequence goes on along the minus strand of NC_083682.1, from coordinate 53,325,253 downwards.
GACACGTGTTTGTTCAGCGACCTCAGGACTCCTGCCTAGGGGCGAGGGACACCTCGGGATTCTCCTCGAGTCTTGGCATGGCAATTTGGACGCGTCTCCACGTGAGGCGGGAGACCCAGGGTCCCTTTCCACGTGCCACAGGGATCCTGGGACTCCTATCCATTTTCAAGAGGAGTCAGGCATCGTCTCCTTTGGAAGCATTGATCTCCGCGGACCTCTCGAGTTTTCAAAGGATGTGAGGCCACCGGTCGCGTTGAGGCGGAGGACTAGGTCTTTCTCTGTGGTCTCCACAGGGGATTCAGACAACCCTTCGTCTTGGGAGATGCAAGACGAGCCTGCATGCAATTCACTGCAGCGATATCCGGCCTTACTTCGAGTCAGAGCATCTCGGTGTCCATTCCACTTGAGGCCACAAACTCAGGGTCCCTGTCACATGCCTGTAGCTGAGAGAAGCCTCCTCTTGAGGTGCTTGTGGAAAGTTGGTATTCCTCTTGAGTCGAAGCCAGGTACTAAGCTCTCATCTCGAGTTGATTTGGGTCCACGGAGCCCTTTCTTGTTGCTCCAGTGACCTCAGGATCCCTCTAGACTTGAGACAGTGATCTTGGGTTTTCTCTGGAGTGCCATCAAGGAAATCAAGGCTCCTTTCACGTTTGATGTGGAACACGGAATTGCTCTGCACGCATTGCAGGGGAATCAGGCCTCATCTCGCGGCGAAGGGGAAATCTCATGGTTTTTCTCGAGTTGCGGCCGGATCCTGGGGTATATTCTCTATTTACGACGGAGAGGGCCCTTCCAGACACGTGTTTGTTCAGCGATGTCAGGACTCCTGCCTAGGTGCGAGGGACACCTCGGGATTATCCTCGAGTCTTGGCATGGCAATTGGGACGCGTATCCACATGAGGCGGGAGACCCAGAGTCCCTTTCCACGTGCCGCAGGGATCCTGGGACTCCTATCCATTTTCAAGAGGAGTCAGGCATCGTCTCCTTTGGAAGCATTGATCTCCGCATACCTCTCGAATTTTCAAAGGATGTGAGGCCTCCTGTCGCGATAAGGCGGTGGACTAGGTATTTCTCTGTTGTCTCCACAGGGGATTCAGACATCCCTTCGTCTTGGGAGATGGAAGACGAGCCTGCATTCAATTCACTGTTGGGATATCCGGCCTTACTTCGAGTCAGAGCATCTCGGTGTCCATTCCACTTGAGGCCACAAACTCAGGGTACCTCTCACATACCTGTAGCTGAGAGAAGCCTCCTCTTGAGGTGCTTGTGGAAAGTTGATATTCCTCTTGAGTCGAAGCCCGGGACTAAGCTCTCATCTCGAGTTGATTTGGGTCCACGGAGCCCTTTCGTGTTGCTCCAGTGACCTCAGGATCCCTCTAGACTTGAGACAGTGATCTTGGGTTTTCTCTGGAGTGCCATCAAGGAAATCAAGGCTCCTTTCACGTTTGATGTGGAACACGGAATTGCTCTGCACGCAGTGCAGGGGAATCGGGCCTCATCTCGTGGCGAGGGGGAAGTCTCATGGTTTTTCTCGAGTTGCGGCCAGAACCTGGGGTATATTCTCGAGTTACGACGGAGAGAGCCCTTCCAGACACGTGTTTGTTCAGCGACGTCAGGACTCCTGCCTAGGTGCGAGGGACACCTCGGGATTCTCCTCGAGTCTTGGCATGGCAATTGGGACGCGTCTCCACGTGAGGCGGGAGACCCTGGGTCCCTTTCCACGTGCCACAGGGATCCTGGGACTCCTATCCATTTTCAAGAGGAGTCAGGCATCGTCTCCTTTGGAAGCATTGATCTCCGCGTACCTCTCGAGTTTTCAAAGATGTGAGGCCTCCGGTCGCGATGAGGCGGAGAACTAGGTCTTTCTCTGTGGTCTCCACAGGGGATTCAGACATCCCTACGTCTTGGGAGATGCAAGAGGAGCCTGCCTTCAATTCACTGCAGGGATATCAGGTCCTACCTCGTGTCACAGCATCTCGGTGTCCATTTCACTTGAGGCCACAAACTCAGGGTCCCTCTCACACACCTGTAGCTGAGAGGAGCCTCCTCTTGAGGTGCTTGTGGAAAGTTGGAATTCCTCTTGAGTCCAAGCCAGGGACTAAGCTCTCATCTCGAGTTGATTTGGGGTCTACGGAGCCCTTTCGTGTTGCTACAGTGACCTCAGGATCCCTCTAGACTTGAGACAGTGATCTTGGGGATTCTCTGGAGTGCCATCAGGGAAATCAAGGCTCCTTTCACCTTTGATGTGGAACACGGAATTGCCTTGTACGCAGTGCAGGGGAATCGGGCCTCATCTCGCGGCGAGGGGGAAGTCTCATGGTTTTTCTCGAGTTGCAGCCGGAACCTGGGGTATATTCTCGAGTTACAATGGGGAGGACGCTTCCAGACACGTGATTGTTCCGCGTAGACAGGACTGCGTCCTAGGTGTGAGGGCCACCTCCGGGTTTTGTTCGAATCTTGGCATGGCAATTGGGACGCGTGTCCCCGTAAGGCGGGAGTCCCAGGGTCCCTTTCCACGTGCCACAGGGATCCTGGGACTCCTATCCATTTTCAAGAGGAGTCAGGCATCGTCTCCTTTGGAAGCATTGATCTCCGCGGACCTCTCGATTTTTCAAAGGATGTGAGGCCACCGGTCGCGATGATGTGGAGAACTAGGTTATTCTCTGTGGTCTCCACAGGGGATTCAGATATCCCTTCGTCTTGGGAGATGCAAGACGAGCCTGCATTCAATTCACTGCAGGGATATCCGGCCTTACTTCGAGTCAGAGCATCTCGGTGTCCATTCTACATGAGGCCACAAACTCAGGGTCCGTCTCACATAGCTGTAGCTGAGAGAAGCCTCCTCTTGACATGCTTGTGGAAAGTTGGTATTCCTCTTGAGTCGAAGCCAGGGACTAAGCTCTCATCTCGAGTTGACTTGGGGTCCACGGAGCCCTTTCCTGTTGCTACAGTGACCTTAGGATCCCTCTAGACTTGAGACAGTGATCTTCGGTTTTCTCTGGAGTGCCATCAAGGAAATCAAGGCTCCTTTCACGTTTGATGTGGAACACGGAATTGCTCTGCATGCAGTGCAGGGGAATCGGGCCTCATCTCGTGGCGAAGGGGAAGTCTCATGGTTTTTCTCGAGTTGCGGCTGGAACCTGGGGTATATTCTGCAGTTACGACGGGGAGGGCCCTTCCAGACACGTGTTTGTTCAGCGACGTCAGGACTGCTGCCTAGGTGCGAGGGACACCTCGGGATTCTCCTCGAGTCTTGGCATGGCAATTGGGACGCGTATCCACGTGAGGCGGGAGACCCAGTGTCCCTTTCCACGTGCCACAGGGATCCTGGGACTCCTATCCATTTTTAAGAGAAGTCAGGCATCGTCTCCTTTGGAAGCATTGATCTCAGCGGACCTCTCGAGTTTTCAAAGGATGTGAGTCCTCCGCTCGCGATGAGGCGGAGAACTCGGTCTTTCTCTGTCATCTCCACAGGGGATTCAGACACCCCTTCGTCTTGGGAGATGCAAGACCAGCCTGCATTCAATTCACTGCAGGGATATCCCGCCTTACTTCGAGTCAGAGCATCTCGGTGTCCATTCCACTTGAGGCAACAAACTCAGGGGCCCTCTAACATACCTGTAGCTGAGAGAAGCCTCCTCTTGAGGTGCTTGTGGACAGTTGGTATTCCTCTTGAGTCGAAGCCAGGGACTAAGCTCTCATCTCGAGTTGATTTGTGGTCCACGGAGCCCTTTTGTGTTGCTCCAGTGACCTCAGGATCCCTCTAGACTTGAGACAGTGAACTTGGGTTTTCTCTGGAGTGCCATCAAGGAAATTAAGGCTCCTTTCACGTTTGATGTGGAACACGGAATTGCTCTGCACGCAGGGCTGGGGAATCGGGCCTCATCTCGCGGCGAGGGGGAAGTCTCATGGTTTTTCTCGAGTTGCGGCCGGAACCTGGGTATATTCTCGAGTTACGACGGGGAGGGCCCTTCCAGACACGTGTTTGTTCAGCGACTTCAGGACTCCTGCCTAGGTGCGAGGGACACCTCGGGATTCTCCTCGAGTCTTGGCATGGAAATTGGCTCGCGCCTCCACGTGAAGCGGGAGACCCTGGGTCCCCGTCCATGTGGACAGGGATCCTGGGAATTCTAACCATTTTCAAGAGGAGTCAGGCATCGTCTCCTTTGGAAGCATTGATCTCCCCGGACCTCTCGAGTTTTCAAAGGATGTGAGGCCTCCGGTCGCGATGAGGCGGAGAACTAGGTCTTTCTCTGTGGTCTCCACAGGGGATTCAGACATCCCTTCGTCGTGGGAGATGCAAGAAGAGCCTGGTTTCAATTCACTGCAGGGATATCCGGCCTTACTTCGAGTCAGAGCATCTCGGTGTCCATTCCACTTGAGGCCACAAACTCAGGGTCCCTCTCACATACCTGTAGCTGAGAGAAGCCTCCTCTTGAGATGCTTGTGGAAAGTTGGTATTGCTCTTGAGTCGAAGCCAGGAACTAAGCTCTCATCTCGAGTTGATTTGGGGTCGACGGAGGCCATTCGTGTTGCTGCAGTGACCTCAGGATCCCCCTAGCCTTGAGACAGTGATCTTGGATTTTCTCTGGAGTGCCATCAAGGAAATCAAGTCTCCTTTCACGTTTGATGTGGAACACGGAATTGTTCTGCACGCAGTCCAGGGGAATCGGGCCTCATCTCGCGGCGAGTGGGAAGTCTCATGGTTTTCCTCGAGTGGCGGCCGGAACCTGGGGTATATTCTCGAGTTACGACGGGGAGGGTCCTTCCAGACACGTGTTTGTTCAGCGACGACAGGACTCCTGCCTAGGTGCGAGGGACACCTCGGGATTCTCCTCGAGTCTAGGCATGGCAATTGGGACGCGTCTCCACATGAGGCGGGAGACCCAGGGTCCCTTTCCACGTGCCATAGGTATCCTGGGACTCCTATCCATTTTCAAGAGGAGTCAGGCATCGTCTCCTTTGGAAGCATTGCTCTCCGTGGACATCTCGAGTTTTCAAAGTATGTGAGGCCTCCGGTCGCGATGAGGCGGAGAATTAGGTCTTTCTCTGTGGTCTCCACAGGGGATTCAGACATCCTTTCGTCTTGGGAGATGCAAGACGAGCCTGCATTCAATTCATTGCAGGGATATCCGGCCTTACTTCGAGTCAGAGCATCTTGGTGTCCATTCCACTTGAGGCCACAAACTCAGGGGCCCTCTCACATACCTGTAGCTGAGAGAAGCCTCCTCTTGAGGTGATTGTGGAAAGTTGGTATACCTCTTGAGTCGAAGCCAGGGACTAAGCTCTCATCTCGAGTTGATTTGGGGTCCACGGAGCCCTTTCGTGTTGCTACAGTGACCTCAGGATCCCTCTAGACTAGAGACAGTGATCTTGGGTTTTCTCTGGAGTGCCATCAAGGAAATCAAGGCTCCTTTCACTTTTGATGTGGAATACGGAATGGCTCTGCACGCAGGGCAGGGGAATCGGGCCTCATCTCGCGGCGAGGGGGAAGTCTCATGTTTTTTCTCGATTTGCGGCCGGAACCTGGGGTATATTCTCGAGTTACGACGGGGAGGTCCCTTCCAGACACGTGTTTGTTAAGCGACGTCAGGACTCCTGCCTAGGTGCGAGGGACAACTCGGGATTCTCCTCGAGACTTGGCATGGCAATTGGGATGCGTCTCAACGTGAGGCGGGAGACCCAGGGTCCCTTTCCATGTGCCACAGGGATCCTGGGACTCCTATCCATTTTCAAGAGGAGTCAGGCATCGTCTCCTTTGGAAGCATTGATCTCTGCAGACCTCTCGAGTTTTCAAAGGATGTGAGGCCTCCGGTCGCGATGAGGCGGAGGACTAGGTCTTTCTCTGTCGTCTCCACAGGGGATTCAGACATCCCTTCGTCTTGGGAGATGCAAGACGAGCCTGCATTCAATTCACTGCAGGGATATCCGGGCTTACTTCGAGTCAGAACATCTCGGTGTCCATTCCACTTGAGGCCACAAACTCAGGGTCCCTCTCACATACCTGTAGCTGAGAGAAGCCTCATATTGAGGTGCTTGTGGAAAGTTGGTATTCCTCTTGAGTCGAAGCCAGGGACTAAGCTCTCATCACGAGTTGATTTGGGGTCCACGGAGCACATTGGTGTTGATCCAGTGACCTCAGGATCCCTCTAGACTTGAGACAGTGATCTTGGGTTTTCTCTGGAGTGCCATCAAGGAAATCAAGGCTCCTTTCAAGTTTGATGTGGAACACGGAATTGCTCTGCACGCAGTGCAGGGGAATCAGGCCTCATCTCGCGGCGAGGGGGAAGTCTCATGGTTTTTCTTAAGTTGCGGCCGGAACCTGGGGTATATTCTCGAGTTACGACGGGGAGGGCCCTTCCAGACACGTGTTTGTTCAGCGATGTCAGGACTCCTGCCTAGGAGCGAGGGACACCTCGGGATTCTCCTCGAGTCTTGGCATGGCAATTGGGACGCGCCTCCACGTGTGGCGGGAGACCAAGTTTCGTTTTTAACGTGCCACAGGGATCCTGGGACTCCTATCTATTTTCAAGAGGAGTCAGGCATCGTCTCCTTTAGAAGCATTGATCTCTGCAGACCTCTCAAGTTCTCAAAGGATGTGAGGCCTCCGGTCGCGATGAGGCGGAGGACTAGGTCTTTCTCTGTCGTCTCCACAGGGGATTCAGACATCCCTTCGTCTTGGGAGATGCAAGACGAGCCTGCATTCAATTCACTGCAGGGATATCCGGCCTTACTTCGAGTCAGAGCATCTCGGTGTCCATTCCACTTGAGGCCACAAACTCAGGGTCCCTCTCACATACCTGTAGCTGAGAGAAGCCTCCTCTTGAGGTGCTTGTGGAAAGTTGGTATTCCTCTTGAGTTTAAGCCAGGGACTAAGCTCTAATCTCGAGTTGATTTGGGTTCCACGGAGCCCTTTCTTGTTGCTACAGTGACCTCAGGATCCCTCTAGACTTGAGACAGTGATCTTGGGTTTTCTCTGTAGTGCCATCAAGGAAATCAAGGCTCCTTTCACGTTTGATGTGGAACACGGAATTGCTCTGCACGCAGTGAAGGGGAATCGGGCCTCATCTCGCGGCGAGGGGGAAGTCTCATGGTTTTTCTCAAGTTGCGGCCGGAACTTGGGGTATATTCTCGAGTTACGACGGGGAGGGCCCTTCGAGACACGTGTTTGTTCAGCGACGTCAGGACTCCTGCCTAGATGCGAGGGACATCCCGGGATTCTCCTCGCGTCTTGGCATGGCAATTGGGACGTGTCTCCAAGTGTGACCTGAGACCCAGTGTCGTTTTTAACGTACCACAGGTATTCTGGGGCTCCTATCTATTTTCGAGAGGAGTCAGGCATCGTCTCCTTTGGAAGCATTGATCTCCGTGGACCTCTCGAGTTTTCAAAGTATGTGAGGCCTCCGGTCGCGATGAGGCGGAGGACTAGGTCTTTCTCTGTCGTCTCCACAGCGGATTCAGACATCCCTTCGTCTTGGGAGATGCAAGACGAGCCTGCATTCAATTCACTGCAGGGATATCCGGCCTTAGTTCGAGTCAGAGCATCTCTGTGTCCATTCCACTTGAGGCCACAAACTCAGTGTCCATCTCACATACCTCTAGCTGAGAGAAGCCTCCTCTTGAGGTCCTTGTGGAAAGTTGGTATTCCACTTGAGTTGAAGCCAGGGACTAAGCTCTCATCTCGAGATGATTTGGGGTCCACGGAGCCCTTTCGTGTGGCTCCAGTGACCTCAAGATCCCTCTAGACTAGAGACAGTGACTTTGGGTTTTCTCTGGAGTGCCATCAAGGAAATCAAGGCTCCTTTCACGTTTGATGTGGAACACGGAATTGCTCTGCACGCAGTGCAGGGGAATCGGGCCTCATCTCGCGGTGAGGGGGAAGTCTCATGGTTTTTCTCGAGTTGCGGCCGGAACCTGGGGTATAATCTCGAGTTACGACGGGGAGGGCCCTTCCAGACACGTGTTTATTCAGCGACGTCACGACTCCAGCCTAGGTGCGAGGGACACCTTGGGATTCTCCTCGAGTCTTGGCATGGCAATTGAGACGCCTCTCCAAGTGAGGCGGGAGACCCAGGGTCCCTTTCCGCGTGCCACAGGGATCCTGGGTCTCCTATCCATTTTCAAGAGGAGTCAGGCATCGTCTCCTTTGGAAGCATTGATCTCCGCGGACCTCTCGAGTTTTCAAAGGATGTGAGGCCTCCGGACGCGATGAGGCGGAGGACTAGGTCTTTCTCCGTGGTATCCACAGGGGATTCAGATATCCCTTCGTCTTGGGAGACGCAAGACGAGCTTGCATTCAATTCACTGCAGGGATATCCGGCCTGACTTCGAGTCAGAGCATCTCAGTGTCCATTCCACTTGAGGCCACAAACTCAGGGTCCCTCTCACATACCTGTAGCTGAGAGAAGCCTCCTCTTGAAGTGCTTGTGGAAAGTTGGTATTCCTCTTGAGTCGAAGCCAGGGACTAAGCTCTCATCTCGAGTTGATTTGCGGTCCACGGAGACCTTTCGTGCTGCTACAGTGACCTCAGGATCCCTCTAGACTTGAGACAGTGACTTTGGGTTTTCTCTGGAGTGCCATCTAGGAAATCAATGCTCCTTTCACGTTTGATGTGGAACACGGAATTGCTCTGCACGCAGTGCAGGGGAATCGGGCCTCATCTCGCGGCGAGGGGGAAGTCTCATGGTTTTTCTCGAGTTGCGGCCGGACCCTGGGGTATATTCTCGAGTTACGACGGGGAGGGCCCTTCCAGACACGTGTTTGTTCAGCGACGTCAGGACTCCTGCCTAGGTGCGAGGGACACCTCGGGATTCTCCTCGAGTCTTGGCATGGCAATTGGGACGCGTCTCCACTTGAGGCGGGAGACCCAGGGTCCCTTTCCACGTGCCATAGGGATCCTGGGACTCCTATCCATTTTCAAGAGGAGTCAGGCATCGTCTCCTTTGGAAGCATTGATCTCCGCGGACCTCTCGAGTTTTCAAAGGATGTGAGGCCTCCGGTCGCGAAGAGGCGGAGAATGAGGTCTTTCTCTGTGGTCTCCACAGGGGATTAAGACATCCCTTCGTCTTGGGAGATGCAAGACGAGCCTGCATTCAATTCACTGCAGGGATATCCGGCCTTACTTCGAGTCAGAGCATCTCGGTGTCCATTCCACTTGAGGCCACAAACTCAGGGTCCCTCTCACATACCTGTAGCTGAGAGAAGCCTCCTCTTGAGGTGCTTGTGGAAAGTTGGTATTCCTCTTGAGTCGAATCCAGGGACTAAGCTCTCATCTCGAGTTGATTTGGGTTCCACGGAGCCCTTTCATGCTGCTACAGTGGCCTCAGGATCCCTCTAGACTTGAGACAGTGATCTTGGGTTTTCTCTGGAGTGCCATCAAGGAAATCAAGGCTCCATTCACGTTTTATGTGGAACACGGAATTGCTCTGCACACAGTGCAGGGGAATCGGGCCTCATCTCGCTGCGAGGGGGAATTCTCATGGTTTTTCTCGAGTTGCAGCCGGAACCTGGGGTATATTCTCGAGTTACGACGGGGAGGGCCCTTCCAGACACGTGTGTGTTCAGAGACGTAAGGACTCCTGCCTAGGTGCGAGGGCCACTTCGGGATTCTCCGCGAGTCTTGGCATGGCAATTGGGACGCGTCTCCACGTGAGGCGGGAGACCCAGGGTCCCTTTCCACGTGCCACAGGGATCCTGGGAGTCCTATCCATTTTCAAGAGGAGTCAGGCATCGTCTCCTTTGGAAGCATTGATCTCCGTGGACCGATCGAGTTTTCAAAGGATGTGAGGCCTCCGGTCGCGATGAGGCGGAGGACTTGGTCTTTCTCTGTGGTCTCCACAGGGGATTCAGACATCCCGTCGTCTTGGGAGATGCAAGACGAGCCTGCATTCAATTCACTGCAGGGATATCCGGCCTTACTTCGAGTCAGAGCATCTCGGTGTCCATTCCACTTGAGGCCACAAAATCAGGGTCCCTTTCACATACCTGTAGCTGAGAGAAGCCTCCTCTTGAGGTGCTTGTGGAAAGTTGGTATCCCAGTTGAGTCGAAGCCAGGGAATAAGCTCTCATCTCGAGTTGATTTGGGGTCCACGGAGCCCTTTCGTGTTGCTCCAGTGACCTCAGGATCCCTCTAGACTTGAGACAGTGATTTTGGGTTTTCTCTGGAGTGCCATCAAGGAAATCAAGGCTCCTTTCCCGTTTGATATGGAAGACGGAATTGCTCTGCACGCAGTGCAGGGGAATCGGGCCTCATCTCGCGGCGAGGGGGAAGTCTCATGGTTTTTCTGGAGTTGCGGCCGGACCCTGGGCTATATTCTCGAGTTACGACGGGGAGGGCCCTTCCAGACACGTGTTTGTTCAGCGACGTCAGGACTCCTGCCTAGGTGCTAGGGACACCTCGGGATTCTCCTCGAGTCTTGGCATGACAATTGGGACGCGTCTCCACGTGAGGGGGGAGACCCAGGGTCCCTTTCCACGTGCCACAGGGATCCTGGGACTCCTATCCATTTTCAAGAGGAGTCAGGCATCGTCTCCTTTGGAAGCATTGATCTCCGTGGACCTCTCGAGTTTTCAAAGGATGTGAGGCCTCCGGTCACGAAGAGGCGGAGAATGAGGTCTTTCTCTGTGGTCTCCACAGGGGATTCAGACATCCCTTCGTCTTGGGAGATGCAAGACGAGCCTGCATTCAATTCACTGCAGGGATATCCGGCCTTACTTCGAGTCAGAGCATCTCAGTGTCCATTCCACTTGAGGCCACAAACTCAGGGTCCTTCTCACATACCTGTAGCTGAGAGAAGCCTCCTCTTGAGGTGCTTGTGGAAAGTTGGTATTCCTCTTGAGTCGAAGCCAGGGACTAAGCTCTCATCTCGAGTTGATTTGGGGTCCACGGAGCCCTTTCGTGTTGCTCCAGTGACCTCAGGATCCCTCTAGACTTCAGACAGTGATCTTGGGTTTTCTCTGGAGAGCCATGAAGGAAATCAAGGCTCCTTTCCCGTTTGATGTGGAACACGGAATTGCTCTGCATGCAGTGCAGGGGAATCGGGCCTCATCTCGGGGCGAGGGGGAAGTCTCATGGTTTTTCTCGAGTTGCGGCCGGACCCTGGGGTATATTCTCGAGTTACGATGGGGAGGGCCCTTCCAGACACGTGTTTGTTCAGCGACGTCAGGACTCCTGCCTAGGTGCGAGGGACACCTCGGGATTCTCCTCGAGTCTTGGCATGGCAATTGGGACGTGTCTCCACGTGAGGCGGGAGACACAGGGTCCCTTTGCACGTGCCACAGGGATCCTGGGACTCCTATCCATTTTCAAGAGGAGTCAGGCATCGTCTCCTTCGGAGGTACTGATCTCCGCAGACCTCTCGAGTTTTCAAAGGATATGAGGCCTCCGGTTGCATTGAGGTGGAGGAAGGCCTTTCTCTGTGGTCTCCACAGGGGATTCAGACAACCCTTCGTCTTGGGAGATGCAAGACGAGCCTGCATTCAATTCACTGCAGAAATATCCTGCCTTACTTCGAGTCAGAGCATCTCGGTGTCCATTCCACTTGAGGCCACAAACTCAGGGTCCCTCTCACATACCTGTAGCTGAGAGAAGCCTCCTCTTGAGGTGCTTGTGGAAAGTTGGTATTCCTCTTGAGTCGAAGCCAGGGACTAAGCTCTCATCTCGAGTTGATTTGTGGTCCACGGAGCCCTTTCGTGTTGCTCCAGTGACCTCAGGATCCCTCTAGACTTGAGACAGTGATCTTGGGTTTTCTCTGGAGTGCCATCAAGGAAATCAAGGCTCCTTTCACGTTTGATGTGGAACACGGAATTGCTCTGCACGCAGTGCAGGGGAATCGGGCCTCATCTCGCGGCGAGGGGGAAGTCTCATGGTTTTTCTCGAGTTGCGGCCGGACCCTGGGGTATATTCTCGAGTTACGACGGGGAGGGCCCTTCCAGACACGTGTTTGTTCAGCGACGTCAGGACTCCTGCCTTGGTGCGAGGACACCTCGGGATTCTCCTCGAGTCTTGGCATGGCAATTGGGACGCGTCTCCACGTGAGGCGGGAGACCCGGGGCCCTTTCCACGTGCCACAGGGATCCTGGGACTCCTATCCATTTTCAAGAGGAGTCAGGCATCGTCTCCTTTGGAAGCATTGATCTCCGCGGACCTCTCGAGTTTTCAAAGGATGTGAGGCCTCTGGTCGCGATGAGGCGGAGAACTAGGTCTTTCTCTGTGGTCTCCAAAGGGGATTCAGACATCCCTTCTTCTTGGGAGATACAAGAAAAGCCTGCTTTCAATTCACTGCAGGGATATCCGGCCTTACTTCGAGTCAGAGCATCTCGGTGTCCATTCCACTTGAGGCCACAAACTCAGGGTCCCTCTCACATACCTGTAGCTGAGAGAAGCCTGCTCTTGAGGTGCTTATGGAAAGTTGGTATTCCTCTTGAGTCGAAGCCAGTGACGAAGCTCTCATCTCGAGTTGATTTGGGGTCCACGGAGCCCTTTCGTGTTGCTCCAGTGACCTCAGGATCCCTCTAGACTTGAGACAGTGATCTTGGGTTTTCTCTGGAGTGCCATCAAGGAAATCAAGGCTCCTTTCCCGTTTGATGTGGAACACGGAATTGCTCTGCACGCAGTGCAGGGGAATCGGGCCTCATCTCGCGGCGAGGGGGAAGTCTCATGGTTTTTCTCGAGTTGCGGCCAGAACCTGGAGTATATTCTCGAGTTACGACGGGGAGGGCCCTTCCAGACACGTGTTTGTTCAGCGACGTCAGGACTCCTGCCTAGGTGCGAGGGACACCTCGGGATTCTTCTCGAGTCTTGACATGGCATTTGGGTCGCGTCTCCACGTGAGGCGGGAGACCCAGGGTCCCTTTCCACGTGCCACAGGGATCCTGGGACTCCTATCCATTTTCAAGAGGAGTCAGGCATCGTCTCCTTTGGAAGCATTGATCTCTGCAGACCTCTCGAGTTTTAATGGATGTGAGGCCTCCGGTCGCGATGAGGCGGAGGACTAGGTCTTTCTCTGTGGTCTCCACAGGGGATTCAGATATCCCTTCGTCTTGGGAGATGCAAGACGAGCCTGCATTCAATTCACTGCAGGGATATCCGGCCTTATTTCGAGTCAGAGCATCTCGGTGATCATTCCACTTGAGGCCACAAAATCAGGGTCCCTCTCACATACCTGTAGCTGAGGGAATCCTCCTCTTGAGGTGCTTGTGAAAAGTTGGTATTCCTCTTGAGTCGAAGCCAGGGACTAAGCTCTCATCTCGAGTTGATTTGTGTTCCACGGAGCCCTTTCGTGTTGCTACAGTGACCTCAGGATCCCTCTAGACTTGAGAAAGTGATCTTCGGTTTTCTCTGGAGTGCCATCAAGGAAATCAAGGCTCCTTTCACGTTTGATGTGGAACACGGAATTGCTCTGCACGCAGTGCAGCGGAATCGGGCCTCATCTCATGGCGAGGGGGAAGTCTCATGGTTTTTCTCGAGTTGCAGCAGGAACCTGGGGTATATTCTCGAGTTAGGACGGGGAGGGCCCTTCCAGACATGTGTTTGTTCAGCGACGTCAGGACTCCTGCCTAGGTGCGAGGGACACCTCGGGATTCTCCTCGAGTCATGGCATGGCAATTTGGACGCGTCTCCACGTGAGGCGGGAGACCCAGTGTCCCTTTCCACGTGCAACAGGGATCCTGGGACTCCTATCCATTTTCAAGAGGAGTCAGGCATCGTCTCCTTTGGAAGCATTGATCTCCGCATACCTCTCGAATTTTCAAAGAATGTGAGGCCTCCGGTCGCGATGAGGCGGAGGACTAGGTCTTTCTCTGTGGTCTCCACAATGGATTCAGACATCCCTTCGTCTTGGGAGATGCAAGAAGAGCCTGCATTCAATTTACTGCAGGGATATCCCGCCTTACTTCGAGTCAGAGCATCTCGGTGTCCATTCAACTTGAGGCCACAAACTCAGGGTCCCTCTCACATACCTGTAGCTGAGAGAAGCCTCCTCTTGAGGTGCTTGTGGAAAGTTGGTATTCCTCTTGAGTTGAAGCCAGGGACTAAGCTCTCATCTCGAGTTGATTTGGGGTCCACGGAGCCCTTTCGTGTTGCTCCAGTGACCTCAGGATCCCTCTAGACTTGAGACAGTGTCTTTGGGTTTTCTCTAGAGTGCCATCAAGGAAATCAAGGCTCCTTTCACGTTTGATGTGGAACACGGAATTGCTCTGCTCGCAGTCCAGGGGAATCGGGCCTCATGTCGCGGCGAGGGGGAAGTCTCATGGTTTTTCTCGAGTTGCGGCCGGAACCTGGGGTATATTCTCGAGTAACGGCGGGGAGGGCCCTTCAAGACACGTGTTTGTTCAGCGACGTCACGACTCCAGCCTAGGTGCGAGGGACACGTCGGTATTCTCCTCGAGTCTTGGCATGGCAATTGGGACGCGTCTCCTCGTGAGGGGGGAGACCCAGGGTCCCTTTCCACGTGCCACAGGGATCCTGGGACTCCTATCCATTTTCAAGAGGAGTCAGGCATCGTCTCCTTTGGAAGCATTGATCTCCGCGGACCTCTTGAGTTTTCAAAGGATGTCAGGCCCCGGTCGCGTTGAGCCGGAGAACTAGGTCTTTCTCTGTGTTCTGCACAGGGGATTCAGACATCCCTTCGTCTTGGGAGATGCAAGACGAGCCTGCATTCAATTCACTGCAGGGATATCCGGCCCTACTTCGAGTCAGAGCATCTCGGTGTCCATTGCACTTGAGGCCACAAACTCAGGGTTCCATTCACATACCTGTAGCTGAGAGATGCCTCCTCTTGAGGTGCTTGTGGAAAGTTGGTATTCCAGTTGACTTGAAGCCAGGGACTAAGCTCTCATCTCGAGTTGATTTGGGGTCCTTGGAGCCCTTTCGTGTTGCTCCAGTGACCTCAGGATCCCTCTAGGCTTGAAATAGTGATCTTGGGTTTTCTCTGGAGTGCCATCAAGGAAATCAAGGCTCCTTTCCCGTTTGATATGGAACACGGAATTGCTCTGCACGCAGTGCAGGGGAATCGGGCCTCATCTCGTGGCGAGGGGGAAGTCTCATGGTTTTTCTCGAGTTGCGGCCGGAACTTGGGGTATATTCTGGAGTTAGAAGGGGAGCGCCCTTCCTGACACGTGTTTGTTCAGCGACGTCAGGACTCCTGCCTAGGTGCGAGGGACACCTCGGGATTCTCCTCGAGTCTTGGCATGGCAATTGGGACGCGTCTCCACGTGAGGCGGGAGACCCAGGGTCCCTTTCCAAGTTCCACAGGAGTCCTGGAACTCCTATCCATTTTCCAGAGGAGTCAGGCATCGTCTCCTTTGGAAGCATTGATCTCTGCGGACCTCTCGAGTTTTTAAAGGATGTGAGGCCTCCGGCCGCGATGAGGCGGAGAACTAGGTCTTTCTCTGTGGTCTCCACAGGGGATTCAGACATCCCTTTGTCTTGGGAGATGCAAGACGAGCCTGCATTCAATTCACTGCAGGGATATCCGGCCTAACTTCGAGTCAGAGCATCTCTGTGTCCATTCCACTTGAGGCCACAAAATCAGCGTCCCTCTCACATACCTGTAGCTGAGAGAAGCCTCCTCTTGAGGTGCTTGTGGAAAGTTGGCATTCCTCTTGAGTCGAAGCCAGGGGCTAAGCTCTCATCTCGAGTTGATTTGGGGTCCACGGAGCCCTTTCGTGTTGGTACAGTGACCTCAGGATCCCTCTAGACTTGAGACAGTGATCTTGGGTTTTCTCTGGAGTGCCATCAAGGAAATCAAGTCTTTTTTCACGTTTGATGTGGAACACGGAATTGCTCTGCACGCAGTCCAGGGGAATCGGGCCTCATGTCGCGGCGAGGGGGAAGTCTCATGGTTTTTCTCGAGTTGCGGCCGGAACCTGGGGTATATTCTCGAGTTACGACGGGGAGGGCCCTTCCAGACACGTGTTTGTTCAGCGACTTTAAGACTCCTACCTAGGAGCGAGGGACACCTCGGGATTCTCCTCGAGTCTTGGCATGGCAATTGGGAGGCGTCTCCACGTGAGGCGGGAGACCCAGGGTCCCTTTACACGTGCCAAAGGGATCCTGGGACTCCTATCCATTTTCAAGAGGAGTCAGGCATCGTCTCCTTTGGAAGCATTGATCTCCGCGGACCTCTCGAGTTTTCAAAGGATGTGAGGCCTCCGTCAGCGATGAGGCGGAGAACTAGGTCTTTCTCTGTGGTCTCCACAGGGGATTCAGACATCCCTTCGTCTTGGGAGATGCAAGACGAGTCTGCATTCAATTCACTGCAGGGATATCCGGCCTTACTTCGAGTCAGAGCATCTCGGTGTCCATTCCACTTGAGGCCACAAACTCAGGGTCCCTTCACATACCTTCAGCTGAGAAAAGCCTCCTCTTGAGGTGCTTTTGGAAAGTTGGTATTCCTCTTGAGTCGAAGCCAGGGACTAAGCTCTCATCTCGAGTTGATATGGGGTCCACGGAGCCCTTTCGTGTTGCTCAAGTGACCTCAGGATCCCTCTAGACTTGAGACAGTGATCTTGGGTTTTCTCTGGAGTGCCATCAAGGAAATCAAGGCTCCTTTCACGTTTGATGTGGAACTCTGAATTGCTCTGCACGCAGTGCAGGGGAATCGGGCCTCATCTCGCGGCGAGGGGGAGGTCTCATATTTTTTCTAAAGTTGCGGCCGGAACCTGGGGTATATTCTCGAGTTACGACGGGGAGGGCGCTTCCAGACACGTGTTTGTTCAGCGACGTCAGGACTCCTGCCTAAGTGCGAGGTACACCTCGGGATTCTCCTCGAGTCTTGGCATGGCAATTGGGACGCGTCTCCACGTGAGGCGGGAGACCCAGGGTCCCTTTCCACGTGCCACAGGGATCCTGGGACTCCTATCCATTTTCAAGAGGAGTCAGGCATCGTCTCCTTTGGAAGCATTGTTCTGCGCGGACCTCTAGAGTTTTCAAAGGATGTGAGGCCTCCGGTCGCGTTGAGGCGGAGGACTAGGTCTTTCTCTGTGGTCTCCACAGGGGATTCAGACATCCCTTCGTCTTGGGAGATGCAAGACGAGCCTGCATTCAATTCACTGCAGGGATATCCGGCCTTACTTCGAGTCAGAGCATCTCGGTGTCCATTCCATTTGAGGCCACAAACTCAGGGTCCTCTCACATACCTGTAGCTGAGAGAAGCCTCCTCTTGAGGTGCTTGTGGAAAGTTGGTATTCCTCTTGAGTCGAAGCCAGGGACTAAGCTCTCATCTTGAGTTGATTTGGGGTCCACGGAGCCCTTTCGTGTTGCTCCAGTGACCTCAGGATCCCTCTAGACTTGAGACAATGATCTTGGGTTTTCTCTGGAGTGCCATCAATGAAATCAAGGCTCCTTTCACGTTTGATGTGGAACACGAAATTGCTCTGCATGCAGTTCAGAGGAATCAGGCCTCAACTCGCGGCGAGGGGTAAATCTCATGGTTTTTCTCGAGTTGCGTCCCGAACCTGGGGTATATTCTCGAATTACGACGGGGAGGGCCTTTCCAGACACGTGTTTGTTCAGCGACGTCAGGACTCCTGCCTAGGTGCGAGGGACACCTCGGAATTCTCCTCGAGTCTTGGCATGGCAATTTGGACGCGTCTCCACGTGAGGCGGGAGACCCAAGGTCCCTTTCCACGTGCCACAGGGATCCTGGGACTCCTATCCATTTTCAAGAGGAGTCAGGCATCGTCTCCTTTGGAAGCATTGATCTCCGCAGACCTCTCGAGTTTTCAAAGGATGTGAGGCCACCGGACGCGATGAGGCGGAGAACTCGGTCTTTCTCTGTGATCTCCACAGGGGATTCAGACATCCCTTCGTCTTGGGAGATGCAAGATGAGCCTGCATTCAATTCACTGCAGGGATATCCGGCCTTTCTTCGAGTCAGAGCATCTCAGTGTCCATTCCACTTGAGGCCACACACTCAGGGTCCCTCTCACATACATGTAGCTGAGAGAAGCCTCCTCTTGAGGTGCTTGTGGAAAGTTCCTATTCCTCTTGAGTCGAAGCTAGGGACAAAGCTCTCATCTCGAGTTGATTTGGGGTCGATGGAGCCCTTTCATGTTGCTCCAGTGACCTCAGGATCCCTCTAGACGTGAGACAGTGATCTTGGGTTTTCTCTGGAGTGCCATCAAGGAAATCAAGGCTCCTTTCATGTTTGATGTGGAACACGGAATTGCTCTGCACGCAGTGCAGGGGAATCGGGCCTCATTTCGCAGCAAGGGGATGTCTCATGGTTTTTCTCAAGTTGCGGCCGGAACCTGGGGTATATTCTCGAGTTACGTCGGGGAGGGCCCTTCCAGACACGTGTTTGTTCAGCGACGTCAGGACTCCTGCCTAGGTGCGAGGGACTCCTCGGGATTCTCCTCGAGTCTTGGCATGGCAATTGGGACGCGTCTCCACGTGAGGCGGGAGACCCAGGGTCCCTTTCCAAGTGCCACAGGGAACCTGGGACTCCTATCCATTTTCAAGAAGGTTCAGGCATCGTCTCCTTTGGAAGCATTGATCTCTGCAGACCTCTCGAGTTTTCAAAGGATGTGATGCCTCCGGTCACGATGAGGCGGAGGACTAGGTCTTTCTCTGTGGTCTCCACAGGGGATTCAGACATCCCTTCGTCTTGGGAGATGCAACACGAGCCTGCATTCAATTCACTGCAGGGATATCCAGCCTTACTTCGAGTCAGAGCATCTCGGTGTCCATTCCCCTTGAGGCCACAAACTCAGGGTCCCTCTCACATACTTGTAGATGAGAGAAGCCTCCTCTTGAGGTGCTTGTGGAAAGTTAGTATTCCTCTTGAGTCGAAGCCAGGGACTAAGATATCATCTCGAGTTGATTTGGGGTCCACGGAGCCTTTTCGTGTTGCTCCAGTGACCTCAGGATCCCTCTAGATTTGAGACAGTGATCTTGGGTTTTCTCTGGAGTGCCATCAAGGAAATCAAGGCTCCTTTCACGTTTGATGTGGAACGTGGAATTGCTCTGCACGTAGTGCAGGGGAATCGGGCTTCATCTCGCGGTGAAGGGAAAATCTCATGGTTTTTCTCGAGTTGCGGCCGGAACCTGGGGTATATTCTCGAGTTACGACGTGGAGGGCCCTTCCATACACGTGTTTGTTCAGCGATGTCAGGACTCCTGCCTAGGTGCGAGGGACACCTCGGGATTCTCCACGAGTCTTGGCATGGCAATTGGGACGCGTCTCCACGTGAGGCGGGAGACCCAGTGTCCCTTTCCAGGTGCCACAGGGATCCTGGGACTCCTATCCATTTTCAAGAGGAGTCAGGCATCATCTCCTTTGGAAGCATTGATCTCCGCATACCTCTCATGTTCTCAAAGGATGTGAGGCCTCCGGTCGCGATGAGGCGAAGGACTAGGTCTTTCTCTGTGGTCTCCACAGGGGATTCAGACATCCCTTCGTCTTGGGAGTTGCAAGACGAGCCTGCTTTCAATTCACTGCAGGGATATCCGGCCTTACTTCGAGTCAGAGCATCTCGGTGTCCATTCCACTTGAGGCCACAAACTCAGGGTCCTACTCACATACCTGTAGCTGAGAGAAGCCTCCTCTTGAGGTGCTTGTGGAAAGTTGGTATTCCTCTTGAGTCGAAGCCAGGGACTAAGCTCTCATCTCGAATTGATTTGGGGTCCATGGAGACCTTTCGTGTTGCTCCAGTGACCTCAGGATCCCTCTAGACTTGAGACAGTGATCTTGGGATTTCTCTGGAGTGCCATCAAGGAAATCATGGCTCCTTTCACCTTTGATGTGGAACACGGAATTGCTATGCACGCAGTGCAGGTAAATCGGGCCTCATGTCGCGGCGAGGGGGAAGTCTCATGGTTTTTCTCGAGTTGCGGCCGAAACCTGGGGTATATTCTCGAGTAACGGCGGGGAGGGCCCTTCTAGACACGTGTTTGTTCAGCGACGTCACGACTCCAGCCTAGGTGCGAGGGACACGTCGGTATTCTCCTCGAGTCTTGGCATGGCAATTGGGACGCGTCTCCACGTGAGGGGGGAGACCCAGGGTCCCTTTCCACGTGCCACAGGGATCCTGGGACTCCTATCCATTTTCAAGAGGAGTCAGGCATCGTCTCCTTTGGAAGCATTGATCTCCGCGGACCTCTTGAGTTTTCAAAGGATGTGAGGCCCCGGTCGCGTTGAGCCGGAGAACTAGGTCTTTCTCTGTGTTCTGCACAGGGGATTCAGACATCCCTTCGTCTTGGGAGATGCAAGACGAGCCTGCATTCAATTCACTGCAGGGATATCCGGCCCTACTTCGAGTCAGAGCATCTCGGTGTCCATTGCACTTGAGGCGACAAACTCAGGGTTCCTCTCACATACCTGTAGCTGAGAGAAGCCTTCTCTTGAGGTGCTTGTGGAAAGTTGGTATTCCAGTTGACTTGAAGCCAGGGACTAAGCTCTCATCTCGAGTTGATTTGGGGTCCACGGAGCCCTTTCGTGTTGGTACAGTGACCTCAGGTTCCCTCTAGACTTGAGACAGTGATCTTGGGTTTTCTCTGGAGTGCCATCAAGGAAATCAAGTCTTTTTTCACGTTTGATGTGGAACACGGAATTGCTCTGCACGCAGTCCAGGGGAATCGGGCCTCATGTCGCGGCGAGGGGGAAGTCTCATGGTTTTTCTCGAGTTGCGGCCGGAACCTGGGGTATATTCTCGAGTTACGACGGGGAGGGCCCTTCCAGACACGTGTTTGTTCAGCGACTTTAAGACTCCTACCTAGGAGCGAGGGACACCTCGGGATTCTCCTCGAGTCTTGGCATGGCAATTGGGAGGCGTCTCCACGTGAGGCGGGAGACCCAGGGTCCCTTTACACGTGCCAAAGGGATCCTGGGACTCCTATCCATTTTCAAGAGGAGTCAGGCATCGTCTCCTTTGGAAGCATTGATCTCCGCGGACCTCTCGAGTTTTCAAAGGATGTGAGGCCTCCGTCAGCGATGAGGCGGAGAACTAGGTCTTTCTCTGTGGTCTCCACAGGGGATTCAGACATCCCTTCGTCTTGGGAGATGCAAGACGAGCCTGCATTCAATTCACTGCAGGGATATCCGGCCTTACTTCGAGTCAGAGCATCTCGGTGTCCATTCCACTTGAGGCCACAAACTCAGGGTCCCTTCACATACCTGTAGCTGAGAAAAGCCTCCTCTTGAGGTGCTTTTGGAAAGTTGGTATTCCTCTTGAGTCGAAGCCAGGGACTAAGCTCTCATCTCGAGTTGATTTGGGGTCCACGGAGCCCTTTCGTGTTGCTCAAGTGACCTCAGGATCCCTCTAGACTTGAGACAGTGATCTTGGGTTTTCTCTGGAGTGCCATCAAGGAAATCAAGGCTCCTTTCACGTTTGATGTGGAACTCTGAATTGCTCTGCACGCAGTGCAGGGGAATCGGGCCTCATCTCGCGGCGAGGGGGAGGTCTCATATTTTTTCTAAAGTTGCGGCCGGAACCTGATTTATATTCTCGAGTTACGACGGGGAGGGCCCTTCCAGACACGTGTTTGTTCAGCGACGTCAGGACTCCTGCCTAAGTGCGAGGTACACCTCGGGATTCTCCTCGAGTCTTGGCATGGCAATTGGGACGCGTCTCCACGTGAGGCGGGAGACCCAGGGTCCCTTTCCACGTGCCACAGGGATCCTGGGACTCCTATCCATTTTCAAGAGGAGTCAGGCATCGTCTCCTTTGGAAGCATTGTTCTGCGCGGACCTCTAGAGTTTTCAAAGGATGTGAGGCCTCCGGTCGCGTTGAGGCGGAGGACTAGGTCTTTCTCTGTGGTCTCCACAGGGGATTCAGACATCCCTTCGTCTTGGGAGATGCAAGACGAGCCTGCATTCAATTCACTGCAGGGATATCCGGCCTTACTTCGAGTCAGAGCATCTCGGTGTCCATTCCACTTGAGGCCACAAACTCAGGGTCCTCTCACATACCTGTAGCTGAGAGAAGCCTCCTCTTGAGGTGCTTGTGGAAAGTTGGTATTCCTCTTGAGTCGAAGCCAGGGACTAAGCTCTCATCTTGAGTTGATTTGGGGTCCACGGAGCCCTTTCGTGTTGCTCCAGTGACCTCAGGATCCCTCTAGACTTGAGACAGTGATCTTGGGTTTTCTCTGGAGTGCCATCAAGGAAATCAAGGCTCCTTTCACGTTTGATGTGGAACACGGAATTGCTCTGCACGCAGTGCAGGGGAATCGGGCCCCATCTCGCGGCGAGGGGGATGTCTCATGGTTTTACTTGAGTTCCGACCCGAACCTGGGGTATATTCTCGAGTTACGACGGGGAGGGCCCTTCCAGACACGTGTTTGTTCAGCGACGTCAGGACTCCTGCCTAGGTGCGAGGGACACCTAGGGATTCTCCTCGAGTCTTGGCATGGCAATTGGGACGCGTCTCCACGTGAGGCGGGAGACCCAGGGTCCCTTTCCACGTGCCACAGGGATCCTGGGACTCCTATCCATTTTCAAGAGGAATCAGGCATCGTCTCCTTTGGAAGCATTGATCTCCGCGGACCTCTTAAGTTTTCAAAGGATGTGAGGCCTCCGTTCGCGATGAGGCGGAGGACTAGGTCTTTCTCTGTGGTCTCCACAGCGGATTCAGACATCCCTTCGTTTTGGGAGATGCAAGACGAGCCTGCATTCAATTCACTGCAGGGATATCCGGCCTTACTTCGAGTCAGAGCATCTCGGTGTCCATTCCACTTGAGGGCACAAACTCAGGGTCCCTCTCACATACCTGTAGCTGAGAGAAGCCTCCTCTTGAGGTGCTTGTGGAAAGTTGGTATTCCTCTTAAGTCGAAGCCAGGGACTAAGCTCTCATCTCGAGTTGATTTGGGGTCCACGGAGAACTTTCGTTTTGCTCCAGTTATCCCAGGATCCCTCTAGACTTGAGACAGTGATCTTGGGTTTTCTCTGGAGTGCCATCAAGGAAATCAAGGCTCCTTTCACGTTTGATGTGGAACTCTGAATTGCTCTGCATGCAGTGCAGGGGAATCGGGCCTCATCTCGCGGCGAGGGGGAAGTCTCATGGTTTTTTTCGAGTTGCGGCCGGAACCTGGGGTATATTCTCGAGTTACGACAGGGAGGGCCCTTCCAGACACGTGTTTGTGCAGCGACGTCAGGACTCCTGCCTAGGTGCGAGGGACACCTCGGGATTCTCCTAGAGTCTTGGCATGGCAAATTGGATGCGGCTCCACGTGAGGCGGGAGACCCAGGGTCCCTTTCCACGTGCCACAGGGATCCTGGGACTCCTATCCATTTTCAAGAGGAGTCAGGCATCGTCTCCTTCGGAAGTATTGATCTGCGCGGATCTCTCGAGTTTTCAAAGGATATGAGGACTCCGGTTGGGTTGAGGTGGAGGACTAGGTCTTTCTCTGTGGTCTCCACAGGGGATTCAGACATCCCTTCTTCTTGGGAGATGCAAGACGAGCCTGCATTCAATTCACTGCAGGGATATCCAGCCTTACTTCGAGTCAGAGCATCTCGGTGTCCATTCCACTTGAGGCCACAAACTCAGGGTCCCTCTCACATACCTGTAGCTGAGAGAAGCCTCCTCTTGAGGTGCTTGTGGAAAGTTGGTATTCCTCTTGAGTCGAAGCCAGGGACTAAGCTCTCATCTCGAGTTGATTTGGGGTCCACGGAGCCCTTTCGTTTTGCTCCAGTGACCTCAGGATCCCTCTAGACTTGAGACAGTGATCTTGGGTTTTCTCTGGAGTGCCATCAAGGAAATCAAGGCTCCTTTCACGTTTGATATGGAACTCCGAATTGCTCTTCATGCAGTGCAGGGGAATCGGGCCTGAACTCCTGGCGAGGGGGAAATCTCATGGTTTTTCTCGTGTTGCGGCCCGAACCTGGGGTATATTCTCGAGTTACGACGGGGAGGGCCCTTCCAGACACGTGTTTGTTCAGCGAAGTCAGGACTCCTGCCTAGGTGCGAGGGACACCTCGGGATTCTCCTCGAGTCTTGGCATGGCAATTTGGACCCGTCTCCACGTGAGGCGGGAGACCCAGGCTCCCTTTCCACGTGCCACAGGGATTCTGGGACTCCTATCCATTTTCAAGAGGAGTCAGGCATCGTCTCCTTTGGAAGCATTTATCTCCACGGACCGCTCGAGTTTTCAAAGGATGTGAGGCCTCCGGTCGCCATGAGGCGGAGAACTCGGTCTTTCTCTGTGGTCTCCACAGGGGATTCACACATCCCATCGTCTTGGGAGGTGCAAGACAGGCCTACATTCAATCCACTGCAGGGATATCCGGCCTTACTTCGAGTCAGAGCATCTCGGTGTCCATTCCACTTGAGGCCACAAACTCAGGGTCTCTCTCACATACCTGTAGCTGAGAGAAGCCTCCTCTTGAGGTGCTTGTGGAAAGTTGGTATTCCTCTTGAGTCGAAGCCAGGGACTAAGCTCTCATCTAGAGTTTATTTGGGGTCCACGGAGAACTTTCGTGTTGCTCCAGTGACCTCAGGATCCCTCTAGACTTGAGACAGTGATCTTGGGTTTTCTCTGGAGTGCCATCAAGGAAATCAAGGCTCCTTTCACGTTTGATGTGGAACTTTGAATTGCTCTGCAGGCAGTGCAGGGGAATCGGGCCTCATCTCGCGGCGAGGGGGAAGTCTCATGGTTTTTTTCGAGTTGCGGCCGGAACCTGGGGTATATTCTCGAGTTACGACAGGGAGGGCCCTTCCAGACACGTGTTTGTGCAGCGACGTCAGGACTCCTGCCTAGGTGCGAGGGACACCTCGGGATTCTCCTAGAGTCTTGGCATGGCAAATTGGATGCGGCTCCACGTGAGGCGGGAGACCCAGGGTCCCTTTCCACGTGCCACAGGGATCCTGGGACTCCTATCCATTTTCAAGAGGAGTCAGGCATCGTCTCCTTTGGAAGCATTGATCTCCGGGGACCTCTCGAGTTTTCAAAGCATGTGAGGCCTCCGGTCGCGATGAGGCGGAGGACTAGGCCTTTCTCTGTGGTCTCCACAGCGGATTCAGACATCCCTTCGTCATGGGAGATGCAAGACGAGCCTGCATTCAATTCACTGCAGGGATTTCCGGCCTTACTTCGAGTCAGAGCATCTCGGTGTCCATTCGACTTGAGGGCACAAACTCAGGGTCCCTCTCACATACCTGTAGCTGAGAGAAGCCTCCTCTTGAGGTGCTTGTGGAAAGTTTGTATTCCTCTTGAGTCGAAGCCAGGGACTAAGCTCTCATCTCGAGTTGATTTGGGGTCCACGGAGAACTTTCGTTTTGCCCCAGTTATCCCAGGATCCCTCTAGACTTGAGACAGTGATCTTGGGTGTTCTCTGGAGTGCCATCAAGGAAATCAAGGCTCCTTTCACGTTTGATGTGGAACTCTGAATTGCTCTGCACGCAGTGCAGGGGAATCGGGCCTCATCTCGCGGCGATGGGGAAGTCTCATGGTTTTTCTCGAGTTGCGGCCTTAACCTGGGGTATATTCTCGAGTTACGACGGGGAGGGCCCTTACAGACACCTGTTTGTTCAGCGACGTCAGGACTCCTGCCTAGGTGCGAGGGACACCTCGGGATTCTCCTCGAGTCTTGGCATGGCAAAATGGACGCGGCTCCACGTGAGGCGGGAGACCCAGGGTCCCTTTCCACGTGCCACAGGGATCCTGGGACTCCTATCCATTTTCACGAGGAGTCAGGCATCGTCTCCTTCGGAAGTATTGATCTGCGCGGACCTCTCGAGTTTTCAAAGGATGTGAGGCCTCCGGTCGCGATGAAGCGGAGGACTAGGCCTTTCTCTGTGGTCTCCACAGCGGATTCAGACATCCCTTCGTCATGGGAGATGCAAGACGAGCCTGCATTCAATTCACTGCAGGGATATCCGGCCTTACTTCGAGTCAGAGCATCTCTGTGTCCATTCCACTTGAGGCCACAAACTCAGGGTCCCTCTCACATACCTGTAGCTGAGAGAAGCCTCCTCTTGAGGTGCTTGTGGAAAGTTGGTATTCCTCTTGAGTCGAAGACAGGGACTAAGCTCTCATCTCGAGTTGTTTTGGGGTCCACAGAGCCCTTTCGTGTTGCTCCAGTGACCTCAGGATCCATCTAGACTTGAGACAGTGATCTTGGGTTTTCTCTGGAGTGCCATCAAGGAAATCAAGGCTCCTTTCACGTTTGATGTGGAACTCGGAATTGCTCTGCATGCAGTGCAGGGGAATCGGGCCTGAACTCCTGGCGAGGGGTAAATCTCATGGTTTTTCTCGAGTTGCGGCCCGAAACTGGGGTATATTCTCGAGTTACGACGGGGAGGGCCCTTCCAGACACGTGTTTGTTCAGCGACGTCAGGACTCCTGCCTAGGTGCGAGGGACACCTCGGGATTCTCCTCGAGTCTTGGCATGGCAAGTGAGACGCGTTTCCACGTGATGCGGGAGACCCAGGGTCCCTTTCCACGTGCCACAGGGATCCTGGGACTCCTATCCATTTTCAAGAGGAGTCAGGCATCGTCTCCTTCGGAAGTATTGATTTCCGCGGACCTCTCGAATTTTCAAAGGATATGAGGCCTCCGGTTGCGTTGAGGTGGAGGACTAGGTCTTTCTCTGTTGTCTCCACAGGGGATTCAGACAACCCTTTGTCTTGGTAGAGGCAAGACGAGCCTGCATTCAATTCACTGCAGGGATATCCGGCCTTACTTCGAGTCAGAGCATCTCGGTGTCCATTCCACTTGAGGCCACAAACTCAGGGTCCCTCAAATATTCCTGTTGCTGAGAGAAGCCTCCTCTTGTGATGCTTGTGGAAAGTTGGTATTCCTCTTGAGTCGAAGCCAGGGACTAAGCTCTCATCTCGAGTTGATTTGGGGTCCACAGATCCATTTCCTGTTGATCCAGTGACCTCAGAATCCCTCTAGACTTGAGACAGTGATCTTGGGTTTTCTCTGGAGTGCCATCAATGAAATCAAGGCTCCTTTCACGTTTGATGTGGAACACGAAATTGCTCTGCATGCAGTTCAGAGGAATCAGGCCTCAACTCGCGGCGAGGGGTAAATCTCATGGTTTTTCTCGAGTTGCGTCCCGAACCTGGGGTATATTCTCGAATTACGACTGGGAGGGCCTTTCCAGACACGTGTTTGTTCAGCGACGTCAGGACTCCTGCCTAGGTGCGAGGGACACCTCGGAATTCTCCTCGAGTCTTGGCATGGGAATTTGGACGCGTCTCCACGTGAGGCGGGAGACCCAAGGTCCCTTTCCACGTGCCACAGGGATCCTGGGACTCCTATCCATTTTCAAGAGGAGTCAGGCATCGTCTCCTTTGGAAGCATTGATCTCCGCAGACCTCTCGAGTTTTCAAAGGATGTGAGGCCACCGGACGCGATGAGGCGGAGAACTCGGTCTTTCTCTGTGATCTCCACAGGGGATTCAGACATCCCTTCGTCTTGGGAGATGCAAGATGAGCCTGCATTCAATTCACTGCAGGGATATCCGGCCTTTCTTCGAGTCAGAGCATCTCAGTGTCCATTCCACTTGAGGCCACACACTCAGGGTCCCTCTCACATACCTGTAGCTGAGAGAAGCCTCCTCTTGAGGTGCTTGTGGAAAGTTCCTATTCCTCTTGAGTCGAAGCTAGGGACAAAGCTCTCATCTCGAGTTGATTTGGGGTCGATGGAGCCCTTTCATATTGCTCCAGTGACCTCAGGATCCCTCTAGACGTGAGACAGTGATCTTGGGTTTTCTCTGGAGTGCCATCAAGGAAATCAAGGCTCCTTTCATGTTTGATGTGGAACACGGAATTGCTCTGCACGCAGTGCAGGGGAATCGGGCCTCATTTCGCAGCAAGGGGATGTCTCATGGTTTTTCTCAAGTTGCGGCCGGAACCTGGGGTATATTCTCGAGTTACGTCGGGGAGGGCCCTTCCAGACACGTGTTTGTTCAGCGACGTCAGGACTCCTGCCTAGGTGCGAGGGACTCCTCGGGATTCTCCTCGAGTCTTGGCATGGCAATTGGGACGCGTCTCCACGTGAGGCGGGAGACCCAGGGTCCCTTTCCACGTGCCACAGGGAACCTGGGACTCCTATCCATTTTCAAGAAGGTTCAGGCATCGTCTCCTTTGGAAGCATTGATCTCTGCAGACCTCTCGAGTTTTCAAAGGATGTGATGCCTCCGGTCACGATGAGGCGGAGGACTAGGTCTTTCTCTGTGGTCTCCACAGGGGATTCAGACATCCCTTCGTCTTGGGAGATGCAACACGAGCCTGCATTCAATTCACTGCAGGGATATCCAGCCTTACTTCGAGTCAGAGCATCTCGGTGTCCATTCCCCTTGAGGCCACAAACTCAGGGTCCCTCTCACATACTTGTAGATGAGAGAAGCCTCCTCTTGAGGTGCTTGTGGAAAGTTAGTATTCCTCTTGAGTCGAAGCCAGGGACTAAGATATCATCTCGAGTTGATTTGGGGTCCACGGAGCCTTTTCGTGTTGCTCCAGTGACCTCAGGATCCCTCTAGACTTGAGACAGTGATCTTGGGTTTTCTCTGGAGTGCCATCAAGGAAATCAAGGCTCCTTTCACGTTTGATGTGGAACGCGTAATTGCTCTGCACGTAGTGCAGGGGAATCGGGCCTCATCTCGCGGTGAAGGGGAAATCTCATGGTTTTTCTCGAGTTGCGGCCGGAACCTGGGGTATATTCTCGAGTTACGACGGGGAGGGCCCTTCCAGACACGTGTTTGTTCAGCGATGTCAGGACTCCTGCCTAGGTGCGAGGGACACCTCGGGATTCTCCACGAGTCTTGGCATGGCAATTGGGACGCGTCTCCACGTGAGGCGGGAGACCCAGTGTCCCTTTCCAGGTGCCACAGGGATCCTGGGACTCCTGTCCATTTTCAAGAGGAGTCAGGCATCATCTCCTTTGGAAGCATTGATCTCCGCATACCTCTCATGTTCTCAAAGGATGTGAGGCCTCCGGTCGCGATGAGGCGGAGGACTAGGTCTTTCTCTGTGGTCTCCAGAGGGGATTCAGACATCCCTTCGTCTTGGGAGTTGCAAGACGAGACTGCTTTCAATTCACTGCAGGGATATCCGGCCTTACTTCGAGTCAGAGCATCTCGGTGTCCATTCCACTTGAGGCCACAAACTCAGGGTCCTACTCACATACCTGTAGCTGAGAGAAGCCTCCTCTTGAGGTGCTTGTGGAAAGTTGGTATTCCTCTTGAGTCGAAGCCAGGGACTAAGCTCTCATCTCGAATTGATTTGGGGTCCATGGAGACCTTTCGTGTTGCTCCAGTGACCTCAGGATCCCTCTAGACTTGAGACAGTGATCTTGGGATTTCTCTGGAGTGCCATCAAGGAAATCATGGCTCCTTTCACCTTTGATGTGGAACACAGAATTGCTATGCACGCAGTGCAGGGAAATTGGGCCTCATCTCGCGGCGAGGGGGAAGTCTCATGGTTTTTCTCGAGTTGCGGCCGGAACCTGGGGTATATTCTCGAGTTACGACGGGGAGGGCCCTTCCAGACACGTGTTTGTTCAGCCACGTCAGGACTCCTGCCTAGGTGCGAGGGACACCTCGGGATTCTCCTCGAGTCTTGGCATGGCAATTGATACGCGTCTCCACGTGAGGCGGGAGACCCAGGGTCCCTTTCCACGTGCCACAGGGATCCTGGGACTCTTATCCATTTTCAAGAGGAGTCTGGCATCGTCTCCTTTGGAAGCATTGATCTCCGCGGACCTCTCGACTTTTCAAAGGATGTGAGGCCTCCGGTCGCGATGAGGCGGAGGACTAGGACTTTCTTTGTGGTCTCCACAGGGGATTCAGACATTCCTTCGTCTTGGGAGATGCAAGACGAGCCTGCATTCAATTCACTGCAGGGATATCCGGCCTTACTTCGAGTCAGAGCATCCCAGTGTCCATTCCATTTGAGGCCACAAACTCAGGGTCCCTCTCACATACCTGTAGCTGAGAGAAGCCTCCTCTTGAGGTGCTTGTGGAAAGTTGGTATTCCTCTTGAATCGAAGGCTGGGACTAAGCTCTCATCACGAGTTGATTTGTGGTCCACGGAGCCCTTTCGTGTTGCTCCAGTGACCTCAGGATCCCTCTAGACTTGAGACAGTGATCTTGGGTTTTCTCTGGAGTGCCATCAAGGAAATCAAGGCACCTTTCACGTTTAATGTGGAACAAGGAATTGCTCTGCACGCAGTGCAGGGAAATCGGGCCTCATCTCGCGGCGAGGGGGAAGTCTCATGGTTTTTCTCGAGTTGTGGCCGGAACCTGGGGTATATTCTCGAGTTACGACGGGGAGGGCCCTTCCAGACACGTGTTTGTTCAGCGAGGTCAGGACTCCTGCCTAGGTGCGAGGGACACCTCGGGATTCTCCTCGAGTCTTGGCATGGCAATTGGGACGCGTCTCCACGTGAGGCGGGAGACCCAGGGTCCCTTTCAAAGTGCCACAGGGATCCTGGGACTCCTATCTATTTTCAAGAGGAGTCAGGCATCGTCTCCTTTGGAAGCATTGATTTCCGTGGAACTCTCGTGTTTTCAAAGGATGTGAAGCCTCCGGTCGCGTTGAGTCGGAGGGCTAGATCTCTCTGTGGTCTCCACAGTGGATTCAGACATCCCTTCGTCTTGGGAGATGCAAGACGAGCCTGCATTCAATTCACTGCAGGGATATCCAGCCTTACTTCGAGTCAGAGCATCTCGGTGTCCATTCCACTTGAGGCCACAAACTCAGGGTCCCTCTCACATACTTGTAGATGAGAGAAGCCTCCTCTTGAGGTGCTTGTGGAAAGTTGGTATTCCTCTTGAGTCGAAGCCAGGGACTAAGATATCATCTCGAGTTGATTTGGGGTCCACGGAGCCTTTTCGTGTTGCTCCAGTGACCTCAGGATCCCTCTAGACTTGAGACAGTGATCTTGGGTTTTCTCTGGAGTGCCATCAAGGAAATCAAGGCTCCTTTCACGTTTGATGTGGAACGCGGAATTGCTCTGCACGCAGTGCAGGGGAATCGGGCCTCATCTCGCGGCGAGGGGGTAGTCTCATGGTTTTTCTCGAGTTGTGACCGGAACCTGGGGTATATTCTCGAGTTACGACGGGGAGGGCCCTTCCAGACACGTGTTTGTTCAGCGACGTCAGGACTCCTGCCTAGGTGTGAGGGACACCTCCGGATTCTCCTCGAGTCTTGGCATGGCAATTGGGACGCGTCTCCACGTGAGGCGGGAGACCCAGTGTCCCTTTCGATGTGCCACAGGGATCCTGGGACTCCTATCCATTTTCAAGAGGAGTCAGGCATCGTCTCCTTTGGAAGCATTGATCTCCGCGGACCTCTCGAGTTTTCAAAGGATGTGAGGCCTCTGGTCGCGAGGAGGCGGAGAACTAAGTCTTTCTCTGTGGTCTCCACAGGGGATTCAGACATCCCTTCGTCATGGGAGATGCAAGACGAGCCTGCATTCAATTCACTGCACGGATATCCAGTCTTACTTCGAGTCAGAGCATCTCGGTGTCCAGTTCAATTGAGGCCACAACTCAGGGTCCCTCTCACATACCTGTAGCTGAGAGAAGCCTCCTCTTGAGGTGCTTGTGGAAAGTTGGTATTCCTCTTGAGTCGAAGCCAGGGACTAAGCTATCATCTCGAGTTGATTTGGGGTCCACGGAACCCTTTCGTGTTGCTCCAGTGACCTCAGGATCCCTCTATACTAGAGACAGTGATCTTGGGTTTTCTCTGGAGTGCCATCAAGGAAATCAAGGCTCCTTTCTCGTTTGATGTGGAACACGGAATTGCTCTGCACGCAGTGCAGGGGAATCGGGCCTCATCTCGCGGCGAAGGGGAAGTTCATGGTTTTTCTCGAGTTGCGGCCGGAACCTGGGGTATATTCTCGAGTTACGACGGGGAGGGCCCTTCCAGACACGTGTTTGTTCAGCGACGTCAGGACTCCTGCCTAGGTGCGAGGGACACCTCAGGATTCTCCTCGAGTCTTGGCATGGCAATTGGGACACGTCTCCATGTGAGGCGGGAGACCCAGTGTCCCTTTCCACGTGCCACAGGGATCCTGGGACTCCTATCCATTTTCAAGAGGAGTCAGGCATCGTCCCCTTTGGAAGCATTGATCTCCGCGGACCTCTCGAGTTTTCAAAGGATGTGAGTCCTCCGCTCACGATGAGGCGGAGAATTAGGTCTTTCTCTGTGGTCTCCACAGGGGATTCAGACATCCCTTCGTCTTGGGAGATTCAAGACGAGCTTGCATTCAATTCACTGCAGGGATATCCGGCCTTACTTTGAGTCAGAGTATCTCGGTGTCCATTCCAATTGAGGCCACAAACTCAGGGTACCTCTCACATACATGTAGCTGAGACAAGCCTCCTCTTGAGGTGCTTGTGGAAACTTGGTATTCCTCTTGAGTCGAAGCCAGGGACTAAGCTCTCATCTTGAGTTGATTTGGGGTCCACGGAGCCCTTTTGTTTTGCTCCAGTGACCTCAGGATCCCTCTAGACTTGAGAGAGTGACTTTGGGTTTTCTCTGAAGTGGCATCAAGGAAATCAAGGCTCCTTTCAGGCTTGATGTGGAACACGGAATTGCTCTGCACGCAGTGCAGGGAAATTGAGCCTCATCTCGTGGCGAGGGGTAAGTCTCATGGTTTTTCTCGAGTTGCCGCCGGAACCTTGGGTATATTCTCAAGTTACGACGGGGAGGGCTCTTCCAGACACGTGTTTGTTAAGCGACGTCAGGACTCCTGCCTAGGTGCGAGGGACACCTCGGTATTCTCCTCGAGTCTTGGCATGGCAATTGGGACGCGTCTCCACGTGAGGCGTGAGACACACTGTCCCTTTCCACGTGCCACAGGGATCCTGGGACTCCTATCCATTTTCAAGAGGAGGCAGGCATCGTCTCCTTCGGAAGCATTGATCTCCGCGGACCTCTCGAGTTTTCAAAGGATGTGAGGCCTCCGGTCGCGATGAGGCGGAGGACTAGGTCTTTCTCTGTGGTCTCCACAGGGGATTCAGACATCCCTTCGTCTTGGGAGATGCAAGACGAGCCTGCATTCAATTCACTGCACGGATATCCAGCCTTAGTTCAAGTCAAAGCATCTCAGTGTCCATTCCACTTGAGGCCACAAACTCAGGGTCCCTCTCACATACCTGTAGCTGAGAGAAGCCTCCTCTTGAGGTGCTTGTGGAAAGTTGGTATTCCTCTTGAATCGAAGGCTGGGACTAAGCTCTCATCACGAGTTGATTTGTGGTCCACGGAGCCCTTTCGTGTTGCTCCAGTGACCTCAGGATCCCTCTAGACTTGAGACAGTGATCTTGGGTTTTCTCTGGAGTGCCATCAAGGAAATCAAGGCTCCTTTCACGTTTAATGTGGAACAAGGAATTGCTCTGCACGCAGTGCAGGGAAATCGGGCCTCATCTCGCGGCGAGGGGGAAGTCTCATGGTTTTTCTCGAGTTGTGGCCGGAACCTGGGGTATATTCTCGAGTTACGACGGGGAGGGCCCTTCCAGACACGTGTTTGTTCAGCGAGGTCAGGACTCCTGCCTAGGTGCGAGGGACACCTCGGGATTTTCCTCGAGTCTTGGCATGGCAATTGGGACGCGTCTCCACGTGAGGCGGGAGACCCAGTGTCCCTTTCGATGTGCCACAGGGATCCTGGGACTCCTATCCATTTTCAAGAGGAGTCAGGCATCGTCTCCTTTGGAAGCATTGATCTCCGCGGACCTCTCGAGTTTTCAAAGGATGTGAGGCCTCTGGTCGCGAGGAGGCGGAGAACTAAGTCTTTCTCTGTGGTCTCCACAGGGGATTCAGACATCCCTTCGTCATGGGAGATGCAAGACGAGCCTGCATTCAATTCACTGCACGGATATCCAGTCTTACTTCGAGTCAGAGCATCTCGGTGTCCATTCCACTTGAGGGCACAAACTCAGGGTCCCTCTCACATACCTGTAGCTGAGAGAAGCCTCCTCTTGAGGTGCTTGTGAAAAGTTGGTATTCCTCTTGAGTCGAAGCCAGGGACTAAGCTATCATCTCGAGTTGATTTGGGGTCCACGGAACCCTTTCGTGTTGCTCCAGTGACCTCAGGATCCCTCTATACTAGAGACAGTGATCTTGGGTTTTCTCTGGAGTGCCATCAAGGAAATCAAGGCTCCTTTCTCGTTTGATGTGGAACACGGAATTGCTCTGCACGCAGTGCAGGGGAATCGGGCCTCATCTCGCGGCGAAGGGGAAGTTCATGGTTTTTCTCGAGTTGCGGCCGGAACCTGGGGTATATTCTCGAGTTACGACGGGGAGGGCCCTTCCAGACACGTGTTTGTTCAGCGACGTCAGGACTCCTGCCTAGGTGCGAGGGACACCTCAGGATTCTCCTCGAGTCTTGGCATGGCAATTGGGACACGTCTCCATGTGAGGCGGGAGACCCAGTGCCCCTTTCCACGTGCCACAGGGATCCTGGGACTCCTATCCATTTTCAAGAGGAGTCAGGCATCGTCCCCTTTGGAAGCATTGATCTCCGCGGACCTCTCGAGTTTTCAAAGGATGTGAGTCCTCCGCTCACGATGAGGCGGAGAATTAGGTCTTTCTCTGTGGTCTCCACAGGGGATTCAGACATCCCTTCGTCTTGGGAGATTCAAGACGAGCTTGCATTCAATTCACTGCAGGGATATCCGGCCTTACTTTGAGTCAGAGTATCTCGGTGTCCATTCCAATTGAGGCCACAAACTCAGGGTACCTCTCACATACATGTAGCTGAGACAAGCCTCCTCTTGAGTTGCTTGTGGAAACTTGGTATTCCTCTTGAGTCGAAGCCAGGGACTAAGCTCTCATCTTGAGTTGATTTGGGGTCCACGGAGCCCTTTTGTTTTGCTCCAGTGACCTCAGGATCCCTCTAGACTTGAGAGAGTGACTTTGGGTTTTCTCTGAAGTGGCATCAAGGAAATCAAGGCTCCTTTCAGGCTTGATGTGGAACACGGAATTGCTCTGCACGCAGTGCAGGGAAATTGAGCCTCATCTCGTGGCGAGGGGTAAGTCTCATGGTTTTTCTCGAGTTGCCGCCGGAACCTTGGGTATATTCTCAAGTTACGACGGGGAGGGCTCTTCCAGACACGTGTTTGTTAAGCGACGTCAGGACTCCTGCCTAGGTGCGAGGGACACCTCGGTATTCTCCTCGAGTCTTGGCATGGCAATTGGGACGCGCCTCCACGTGAGGCGTGAGACACACTGTCCCTTTCCAGGTGCCACAGGGATCCTGGGACTCCTATCCATTTTCAAGAGGAGGCAGGCATCGTCTCCTTCGGAAGCATTGATCTCCGCGGACCTCTCGAGTTTTCAAAGGATGTGAGGCCTCCGGTCGCGATGAGGCGGAGGACTAGGTCTTTCTCTGTGGTCTCCACAGGGGATTCAGACATCCCTTCGTCTTGGGAGATGCAAGACGAGCCTGCATTCAATTCACTGCACGGATATCCAGCCTTAGTTCAAGTCAAAGCATCTCAGTGTCCATTCCACTTGAGGCCACAAACTCAGGGTCCCTCTCACATACCTGCAGCTGAGAGAAACCTCCTCTTGAGGTGCTTGTGGAAAGTTGGTATTCCTCTTGAATCGAAGCCAGGGAATAAGCTCTCATCTCGAGTTGATTTGGGGTCCACGGAGCCCTTTCGTGTTACTCCAGTGACCTCAGGATCCCTCTAGACTTGAGACAGTGATCTTGGGTTTTCTCTGGAGTGCCATCAAGGAAATCAAGGCTCCTTTCACGTTTGATGAGGAACACGGAATTGCTCTGCACGCAGTGCAGGGGAATCGAGCCTCATCTCGCGGCGAGGGGGAACTCTCATGGTTTTTCTCGAGTTGCGGCCGGAACCAGGGGTATATTCCCGAGTTACGACCGGGAGGGCCCTTCCAGACACGTGTTTTTTAAGCCTCGTCAGGACTCCTGCCTAGGTGCGAGGGACACCTCGGGATTCTCCTCGAGTCTTGGCATGGCAATTGGGACGCGTCTCCACGTGAGGCGGGAGACCCAGGGTCCCTTTCCACATGCCACAGGGATCCTGGGACTCCTATCCATTTTCAAGAGGAGTCAGGCATCGTCTCCTTTGGAAGTGGGTATTCCTCTTGAGTCGAAGCCAGGGAAGAAGCTATCATCTCGAGTTGATTTGGGGTCCAAGGAGCCATTTCGTGTTGCTACAGTGACCTCAGGAGCCCTCTAGACTTGAGACAGTGATCTTGAGTGTTCTCTGGAGTGCCTTTAAGGAAATAAAGGCTCCTTTCATGTTTGATGTGGAACACGGAATTGCTCTGCACGCAGTGCAGGGGAATCGGCCTCATCTCGTGGCGAGGGGGAATTCTCATGGTTTTTCTCGAGTTGCGGCCGGAACCTGGTGTATATTCTCGAGTTACGACGGGGAGGGCCCTTCCAGACACGTGTTTCTTCAGCGACCTCAGGACTCCTGCCTAGGTGCGAGGGACAGCTCGGGATTCTCCTCGAGTCTTGGCATGGCCATTGGGACGCGTCTCCACGTGAGGCGGGAGACCCAGGGTCGCTTTCCACGTTCCACAGGGATCCTGGGACTCCTATCCATTTTCTAGAGGAGTCAGGCATCGTCTCCTTTGGAAGCATTGATCTCCGCGGACTTCTCGAGTTTTCAAAGGACGTGAGGCCTCCGGTCACGATGAGGAGGAGAACTAGGTTATTCTCTATGGTCTCCACAGGGGATTTAGACATCCCTTCGTCGTGGGAGATGCAAGACGAGCCTGCATTCAATTCACTGCAGGGATATCCGCCCTTCTTTCGAGTCAGAGCATCTCGGTGTCCATTCCACTTGAGGCCACAAACTCAGGGTCACTCTCACATATCTGTAGCTGAGAGAAGCCTCCTCTTGAGGTGCTTGTGGAAAGTGGGTATTCCTCTTGAGTCGAAACCAGGGACGAAGCTATCATCTCGAGATGATTTGGGGTCCACGGAGCCCTTTCATGTTGCTACAGTGTCCTCAGGATCCCTCTAGAATTGAGACAGTGATCTTGGGTGTTCTCTGGAGTGCCATCAAGGAAATCAAGGCTCCTTTCATGTTTGATGTGGAACATGGAATTGCTCTGCACGCAGTGCAGGGGAATCGGGCCTCATCTCGCGGCGAGGGGGAAGTCTCATGGTTTTTCTCGAGTTGCGGCCAGAACCTGGGGTATATTCTCGAGTTACGACGGGGAGGGCCCTTCCAGACATGTGTTTGTTCAGGGACGTCAGGACTCCTGCCTAGGTGCGAGGGACACCTCGGGATTCTCCTCGAGTCTTGGCATGGCCATTGGGACGCGTCTCCACGTGAGGCGGGAGACCAATGGTCCCTTTCTACGTGCCACAGGGATCCTGGGACTCCTATCCATTTAGAGGAGTTAGGCATCGTCTCCTTTGGAAGCATTGATCTTCGCGGACCTCTCGGGGTTTCAAAAGACCTGAGGCCTCCGGTCGCGATGAGGCAGAGAACTAGGTCTTTCTCTGTGGTCTTCACAGGGGATTCAGACATCCCTTCGTCGTTGGATTTGCATGACGAGAATGCATTCAATTCACTGCAGGGATATCCGGCCTTCCTTCGAGTCAGAGCATCTCGGTGTCCATTCCACTTGAGGCCACAAACTCAGGGTCCCTCTCACATACCTGTAGCTGAGAGAAGCCTCCTCTTGAGGTGCTTGTGGAAAGTGGGTATTCCTCTTGAGTCGAAGCTAGGGAAGAAGCTCTCATCTCGAGTTAATTTGGGGTCCACGGAGCCCTTTCGTGTTGCTACAGTGACCTCAGGATCCCTCTAGACTTGAG
The DNA here is from genome assembly GCF_033118175.1 of Dama dama. Lineage (NCBI taxonomy): Eukaryota > Metazoa > Chordata > Mammalia > Artiodactyla > Cervidae > Dama > Dama dama. The sequence continues at coordinate 53,287,557 of NC_083682.1, read as the reverse complement.
ACAGTGATCTTGGGTGTTCTCTGGAGTGCCATCAAGGAAATCAAGGCTCCTTTCATGTTTGATGTGGAACACGGAATTGCTCTGCACGCAGTGCAGGGGAATCGGGCCTCATCTCGCGGCGAGGGGGACGTCTCATGGTTTTTCTCGAGTTGCGGCCGGAACCTGGGGTATATTCTGGAGTTACGACGGGGAGGGCCCTTCCAGACACGTGTTTGTTCAGCGACGTCAGGACTCCTGCCTAGGTGCGAGGGACACCTCGGGATTCTCCTCGAGTCTTGGCATGGCCATTGGGACGCGTCTCCACGTGAGGCGGGAGACCCAGGGTCCCTTTCCACGTGCCACAGGGATCCTGGGACTCCTATCCATTTTCAAGAGGAGTCAGGCATCGTCTCCTTTGGAAGCATTGTTCTCCGCGGACCTCTCGAGTTTTCAAAGGACGTGAGGCCTCCGGTCGCAATGAGGTGGAGAACTAGGTCTTTCTCTGTGGTCTCCACAGGGGATTCAGACATCCCTTCTTCTTGGGAGATGCAAGACGAGCCTGCATTCAATTCACTGCAGGGATATCCGGCCTTCCTTCGAGTCAGAGCATCTCGGTGTCCATTCCACTTGAGGCCACAAACTCAGGGTCCCTCTCACATACCTGTAGCTGAGAGAAGTCTCCTCTTGAGGTGCTTGTGGAAAGTGGGTATTCCTCTTGAGTCGAAGCCAGGGAGGAATCTCTCATCTCGAGTTGATTGGGGTCCACGGAGCCCTTTCGTGTTGCTACAGTGACCTCAGGATCCCTCTAGACTTGAGACAGTGATCCTGGGTGTTCTCTGGAGTGCCATCAAGGAAATCAAGCCTCCTTTCATGTTTGATGTGGAACACGGAATTGCTCTGCACGCAGTGCAGGGTAATCGGGCCTCATGTCGCGGCGAGGGGGAAGTCTCATGGTTTTTCTCGAGTTGCGGGCGGAACATGGGGTATATTCTCGAGTTACGACGAGGAGGGCCCTTCCAGACACGTGTTTGTTCAGGGATGTCAGGACTCCTGCCTAGGTGCGAGGGACACCTCGGGATTCTCCTCGAGTCTTGGCATGGCCATTGGGACGCGTCTCCACTTGAGGTGGGAGTCCCAGAGTTGCTTTTCACGTGCCACAGGGATTCTGGGACCTCTATCTATTTTCTAGAGGAGTCAGGCATCGTCTCCTTTGGAAGCATTCGTCTCCACGGACCTCTCGAGTTTTCAAAGGATGTGAGGCCTCCGGTCACGATGAGGCGGAGAACTAGGTCTTTCTCTGTGGTCTCACAGTGGATTCAGACATCCCTTCGTCGTGGGAGATGCAAGAGGAGCCTGCATTCAATTCACTGCAGGGATATCCGGCCTTCCTTCGAGTCAGAGCATCTCGGTGTCCATTCCACTTGAGGCCACAAATTCAGGGTCCCTCTCACATACCTGTAGCTGAGAGAAGCCTCCTCTTGAGGTGCTTGTGGAAAGTGGGTATTCCTCTTGAGTCGAAGCTAGGGAAGAAGCTCTCATCTCGAGTTGATTTGGGGTCCACGGAGCACTTTCGTGTTGCTACAGTGACCTCAGGATCCCTCTAGACTTGAGACAGTGATCTTACGTGTTCTCTGGAGTGCCATCAAGGAAATCAAGGCTCCTTTCATGTTTGATGTGGAACACGGAATTGCTCTGCACGCAGTGCAGGGGAATCTGGCCTCATCTCGCTGCGAGGGGGAAGTCTCATGGTTTTTCTCGAGTAGCGGCCGGAACCTGGTGTATATTCTCGAGTTACGACGGGGAGGGCCCTTCCAGACACGTGTTTGTTCAGCGACATCAGGACTCCTGCCTAGGTGCGAGGGACACCACGGGATTCTCCGCGAGTCTTGTCATGGCCATTGGGATGTGTCTCCACGTGAAGCGGGATAACCAGGTTCCCTTTCCACGTGCCACAGGGATCCTGGGACTCCTATTCATTTTCAAGCGGAGTCAGGCATCGTCTCGTTTGGAAGCATTGACCTCCGCGGACCTCTCGAGTTTTCAAAGGACGTGAGGCTTCTGGTCGCGATGAGGCGGAGAACTAGGTCTTTCTCTGTGGTCTCCACAGGGAATTCAGACATCCCTTCGTCGTGGGAGATGCAAGACGAGCCTACATTACATACACTGCAGTGATATCCGGCCTTCCTTCGAGTCAGAGCATCTCGGTGGACATTCCACTTGAGGCCACACACTCAGGGTCCCTCTCACATACCTGTAGCTGAGAGAAGCCTCTTCTTGAGATGCTTGTGGAAAGTGGGTATTCCACTTGAGTCGAAGCCAGGGACAAAGCTCTCATCTCGAGTTGATTTGGGGTCCAGTGAGCCCTTTCGTGCTGCTACAGTGACCTCAGGATCCCTCTAGACTTGAGACAGTGATCTTGGGCGTTCTCTGGAGTGCCATCAAGGAAATCAAGGCTCCTTTCATGTTTGATGTGGAACACGGAATTGCTCTGCACGCAGGGCAGGGGAATCGGGCCTCATCTCGCGGCGAGGGGGAAGTCTCATGGTTTTTCTCGAGTTGCGGCCGGAACCTGGGGTATATTCTCGAGTTACGACGGGGAGGGCCCTTCCAGACACGTGTTTGTTCAGGGACGTCACGACTCCTGCCTAGGTGCGAGGGACACCTCGGGATTCTCCTCGAGTCTTGGCATGGCCATTGGGACGCGTCTCCACGTGAGGCGGGAGACCCAGGGTCCCTTTCCACGTGCCACAGGGATCCTGGGACTCCTATCCATTTTCAAGAGGAGTCAGGCATCGTCTCCTTTGGAAGCATTGATCTCCGTGGACCTCTCGAGTTTTCAAAGGACGTGAGGCCTCCGGTCGCAATGAGGAGGAGAACTAGGTCTTTCTCTGTGGTCTCCACAGGGGATTCAGACATCCCTTCGTCATGGGAGATACAAGACGATCCTGCATTCAATTCACTGCACGAATATCCAGCCTTCCTTCGTGTCAGAGCATCTCGGTGACCATTCCACTTGAGGCCACAAACTCAGGGTCCCTCTCACGTACCTGTAGCTGAGAGAAGCCTCCTCTTGAGGTGCTTGTGGAAAGTGGGTATTCCTCTTGAGTCGAAGCCAGGGAAGAAGCTATCATCTCGAATTGATTTGGGGTCCATGGAGCCCTTTCGTGTTGCTACAGTGAACTCAGGATCCCTCTAGACTTGAGACAGTGATCTTGGGTGTTCTCTGCAGTGCCATTAAGGAAATCAAGGCTCCTTTCATGTTTGATGTGGAACACGGAATTGCTCTGCACGCAGTGCAGGGGAATCGGGCCTCATCTCGCGGCGAGGGGAAAGTCTCATGGTTTTTCTCGAGTTGCGGCCGGAACCTGGGGTATATTCTCGAGTTACGACGGGGAGGGCCCTTCCAGACACGTGTTTGTTCAGCGACGTCAGGACTCCAGCCTAGGTGCGAGGGACACCTCGGGATTCTCCTCGAGTCTTGGCATGGCCATTGGGACGCGTCTCCACGTGAGGCGGGAGACCCAGGGTCCCTTTCCACGTGCCACAGGGATCCTGGGACTCCTATCCATTTTCAAGAGGATTCAGGCATCGTCTCCTTTGGAAGCATTGATCTCCGCGGACCTCTCGAGTTTTCAAAGGATGTGAGGCCTCCGGTCGCAATGAGGAGGAGAACTAGGTCTTTCTCTGTGGTCTCCACAGGGGATTCAGACATCCCTTCGTCGTGGGAGATGCAAGACGAGCCGGCATTCAATTCACTGCACGGATATCCGGCCTTCCTTCGTGTCAGATCATCTCGGTGTCCATTCCACTTGAGGCCACAAACTCAGGGTCCCTCTCACATACCTGTAGCTGAGAGAAGCCTCCTCTTGAGGTGCTTGTGGAAAGTGGGTATTCCTCTTGAGTCGAAGCCAGGGAAGAAGCTATCATCTCGAATTGATTTGGGGTCCATTGAGCCCTTTCGTGTTGCTACAGTGACCTCAGAATCCCTCTAGACTTGAGACAGTGATCTTGGGTGTTCTCTGGAGTGCCATTAAGGAAATCAAGGCTCCTTTTATGTTTGATGTGGAACACGGAATTGCTCTGCACGCAGTGCAGGGGAATCGGGCCTCATCTCGCGGCGAGGGGAAAGTCTCATGGTTTTTCTCGAGTTGCGGCCGGAACCTGGGGTATATTCTCGAGTTACGACGGGGAAGGCCCTTCCAGACACGTGTTTCTTCAGCGATGTCAGGACTCCTGCCTAGGTGCGAGGGACACCTCGGGATTCTCCTCGAGTCTTGGCATGGCCATTGGGACGCGTCTCCACGTGAGGCGGGAGACCCAGGGTCCCTTTCCACGTGCCACAGGGATCCTGGGACTCCTATCCATTTTCAAGAGGACTCAGGCATCGTCTCCTTTGGAAGCATTGATCTCCGCAGACCTCTCGAGTTCTCAAAGGACGTGAGGCCTCCGGTCGCGATGAGTCGGAGAACTAGGTGTTTCTCTGTGGTCTCCACAGGGGATTCAGACATCCCTTCGGCGTGATAGATGCAAGACGAGCCTGCATTCAATTCACTGCAGGGATATCCGGCCTTCCTTCCAGTCAGAGCATCTCCGTGTCCGTTCCACTTGAGGCCACAAACTCAGGGTCCCTCTCACATACCTGTAGCTGAGAGTAGCCTCCTCCTGAGGTGATTGTGGAAAATGGGTATTCCTCTTGAGTGGAAGCCAGGGATGTGGCTCTCATCTCAAGTTGATTTGGGGTCCACGGAGCCCTTTTGTGTTGCTACAGTGACCTCAGGATCCCTCTCGACTTCAGACAATGATCTTGGGTGTTCTCTGGAGTGCCATCAAGGAAATCAAGGCTCCTTTCATGTTTGATGTGGAACACGGAATTGCTCTGCACGCAGTCCAGGGGAATCGGGCCTCATCTCGCGGCGAGGGGGAAGTCTCATGGTTTTTCTCTAGTTGCGGCCGGAACCTGGGGTATATTCTCGAGTTACGACGGGGAGGGCTCTTCCAGACACGTGTTTGTTCAGCGATGTCAGGACTCCTGCCTAGTTGCAAGGGACACCTTGGGATTCTCCTCGAGTCTTGGCATGGCCATTGGGACGGGTCTCCACGTGAGGCGGGAGACCTAGTGTCCCTTTCCACGTGCCACAGGGATCCTGGGACTCCTATCCATTTTCAAGAGGAGTCAGGCATCGTCTCCTTTGGAAGCATTGATCTCTGCGGAACTCTCGAGTTTTCAAAGGACGTGAGGACTCCGGTCACGATGAGGTGGAGAACTAGGTCTTTCTCTGTGGTCTCCACAGGGGATTCAGACATCCCTTCGTCGTGGGAGATGCAAGACGAGCCTGCATTCATTTCACTGCAGGGATATCCGTCCTGCCTTCGAGTCAGATCATCTCGGTGTCCATTCCACTTGAGGCCACAAACTCAGGGTCCCTCTCACATACCTTTAGCTGAGAGAAGCCTCCTCTTGAGGTGCTTGTGAATAGTGGGTATTCCTCTTGAGTCGAAGCTAGGGAAGAAGCTCTCATCTCGAGTTGATTTGGGGTTCACGCAGCCCATTCGTGTTGCTACAGTGACCTCAGGATCCCTCTAGATTGAGACAGTGATCTTGGGTGTTCTCTGGAGTGCCATTAAGGAAATCAAGGCTCCTTTCATGTTTGATGTGGAACACGGAATTGCTCTGCACGCATTGCAGGGGAATCGGGCCTCATCTCGCGGCGAGGGGGAAGTCTCATGGTTTTTCTCGAGTTGCGGCCGGAACCTGGGGTATATTCTCGAGTTACGACGGGGAGGGCCCTTCCAGACACGTGTTTGGTCAGCGACGACAGGACTCCTGCCTAGGTGCGAGGGACACCTCGGGATTCTCCTCGAGTCTTGGCATGGCCATTGGGACGCGTCTCCAGGTGAGGCGGGAGACCCAGGGTCCCTTTCCACGTGCCACAGGGATCCTGGGACTCCTATCCATTTTCAAGAGGAGTCAGGCATCGTCTCCTTTGGAAGCATTGATCTCCGCGGACCTCTCGAGGTTTCAAAGGACGTGAGGCCTCCGGTCGTGATGAGGCAGAGAACTAGGTCTTTCTCTGTGGTCTCCACAAGGGATGCAGACATCCCTCCGTCGTGGGAGATGCAAGACGAGCCTGCATTCAATTCACTGCAGGGATATCCGTCCTTCCTTCGAGTCAGAGCATCTCGGTGTCCATTCCACTTGAGGTCACAAACTCAGGGTCCCTCTCACATACCTGTAGCTGAAAGAAGCCTCCTCTTGAGGTGCTTGTGGAAAGTTTGTATTCCTCTTGAGTCGAACCCAGGGACGTGTCTCTCATCTCGAGTTGATTTGGGGTCCACGGAGCCCTTTTGTGTTGCTACAGTGACCTCAGGATCCCTCTAGACTTGAGACAGTGACTTGGGTGTTCTCTGGAGTGCCATCAAGGAAATCAAGGCTCCTTTCATGTTTGATGTGGAACACGGAATTGCTCTGCACACAGTACAGGGGAATCGGGCCTCATGTCGCGGCGAGGGGGAAGTCTCATGGTTTTTCTCGAGTTGCGGCCGGAACCTGGGGTATATTCTCGAGTTACGACGGGGAGGGCCCTTCCAGACACGTGTTTCTTCAGCGACGTCAGGACTCCTGCCTAGGTGCGAGGGACACCTCGGGATTCTCCTCGAGTCTTGGCATGGCAATTGGGAGGCGTCTCCACGTGAGGCGGGAGACCCAGGGTCCCTTTCCACGTGCCACAGGGATCCTGGGACTCCTATCCATTTTCAAGAGGACTCAGGCATCATCTCCTTTGGAAGCATTGATCTCCGCGGACCTCTCGAGGTTTCAAAGGACGCGAGGCCTCCGGTCGCAATGAGGCAGAGGTCTTTCTCTGTGGTCTCCACAAGGGATTCAGACATCCCTCCGACGTGGGAGATGCAAGACGAGCCTGCATTCAATTCACTGCAGGGATATCCGGCCTTCCTTCGAGTCAGAGCATCTCGGTGTCCATTCCACTTGAGGCCACAAACTCAGGGTCACTCTCACATACCTGTAGCTGAGAGAAGCCTTCTCTTGAGGTGCTTGTGGAAAGTGGGTATTCCTCTTGAGTCGAAGCTAGGGAAGAAGCTCTCATCTCGAGTTGATTTGGGGTTCACGGAGCCCTTTTGTGTTGCTACAGTGACCTCAGGATCCCTCTAGATTGAGACAGGGATCTTGGGTGTTCTCTGGAGTGCCGTTAAGGAAATCAAGGCTCCTTTCATGTTTGATGTGGAACACGGAATTGCTCTGCACGCAGTGCAGGGGAATCGGGCCTCATCTCGCGGCGAGGGGGAAGTCTCATGGTTTTTCTCGAGTTGCGGCCGGAACCTGGGGTATATTCTCGAGTTACGACGGGGAGGGCCCTTCCAGACACGTGTTTGTTCAGCGATGACAGGACTCCTGCCTAGGTGCGAGGGACACCTCGGGATTCTCCTCGAGTCTTGGCATGGCCATTGGGACGCGTCTCCAGGTGAGGCGGGAGACCCAGGGTCCCTTTCCACGTGCCACAGGGATCCTGGGACTCCTATCCATTTTCAAGAGGAGTCAGGCATCGTCTCCTTTGGAAGCATTGATCTCCGCGGACCTCTCGAGTTTTCAAAGGACGTGAGGCCTCCGGTCGCGATGAGGCGGAGAACTAGGTCTTTCTCTGTGGTCTCCACAGGGGATTCAGACATCCCTTCGTCGTGGGAGATGCAAGAAGAGCCTGCTTTCAATTCACTGCAGGGATATCCGGCCTTACTTCGAGTCAGAGCATCTCGGTGTCCATTCCACTTGAGGCCACAAACTCAGGGTCCCTCTCACATACCTGTAGCTGAGAGTAGCCTCCTCCTGAGGTGCTTGTGGAAAGTGGGTATTCCTCTTGAGTCGAAGCCAGGGACGAAGCTCTCATCTCGAGTTGATTTGGGGTCCATGGAGCCCTTTCGTGTTGCTACAGTGACCTCAGGATCCCTCTAGACTTGAGACAGTGATCTTGGGTGTTCTCTGGAGTGCCATCAAGGAAATCAAGGCTCCTTTCATGTTTGATTTGGAGCACGGAATTGCTCTGCACACAGTCCAGGGGAATCGGGCCTCATCTCGCGGCGAGGGGGAAGTCTCATGGTTTTTCTCGAGTTGCGGCCGGAACCTGGGGTATATTCTCGAGTTACGACGGGGAGGGCCCTTCCAGACACGTGTTTCTTCAGCCACGTCAGGACTCCTGCCTAGGTGCGAGGGACACCTCGGGATTCTCCTCGAGTCTTGGCATGGCCATTGGGACGGGTCTCCATGTGAGGCGGGAGACCTAGTGTCCCTTTCCACGTGCCACAGGGATCCTGGGACTCCTATCCATTTTCAAGAGGAGTCAGGCATCGTCTCCTTTGGAAGCATTGATCTCCGCGGAACTCTCGAGTTTTCAAAGGACGTGAGGTCTCCGGTCGCGATGAGGTGGAGAACTAGGTCTTTCTCTGTGGTCTCCACAGGGGATTCAGACATCCCTTCGTCGTGGGAGATGCAAGACGAGCCTGCATTCAATTCACTGCAGGGATATCCGGCCTTCCTTCGAGTCAGATCATCTCGGTGTCCGTTCCACTTGAGGCCACAAACTCAGGGTCCCTCTCACATACCTGAGGCTGAGAGTAGCCTCCTCCTGAGGTGATTGTGGAAAATGGGTATTCCTCTTGAGTCGAAGCCAGGGATGTGGCTCTCATCTCGAGTTGATTTGGGGTCCACGGAGCCCTTTTGTGTTGCTACAGTGACCTCAGGATCCCTCTCGACTTCAGACAGTGATCTTGGGTGTTCTCTGGAGTGCCATCAAGGAAATCAAGGCTCCTTTCATGTTTGATGTGGAACACGGAATTGCTCTGCACGCAGTCCAGGGGAATCGGGCCTCATCTCGCGGCGAGGGGGAAGTCTCATGGTTTTTCTCGAGTTGCGGGCGGAACCTGGGGTATATTCTCGAGTTACGACGGGGAGGGCCCTTTCAGACCAGTGTTTGTTCAGCGACGTCAGGACTCCTGCCTAGTTGCAAGGGACACCTTGGGATTCTCCTCGAGTCTTGGCATGGCCATTGGGACGGGTCTCCATGTGAGGCGGGAGACCTAGTGTCCCTTTCCACGTGCCACAGGGATCCTGGGACTCCTATCCATTTTCAAGAGGAGTCAGGCATCGTCTCCTTTGGAAGCATTGATCTCCGCGGAACTCTCGAGTTTTCAAAGGACGTGAGGTCTCCGGTCACGATGAGGTGGAGAACTAGGTCTTTCTCTGTGGTCTCCACAGGGGATCAGACATCCCTTCGTCGTGGGAGATGCAAGACGAGCCTGCATTCAATTCACTGCAGGGATATCCGGCCTTCCTTCGAGTCAGATCATCTCGGTGTCCATTCCACTTGAGGCCACAAACTCAGGGTCCCTCTCACATACCTTTAGCTGAGAGAAGCCTCCTCTTGAGGTGCTTGTGAATAGTGGGTATTCCTCTTGAGTCGAAGCTAGGGAAGAAGCTCTCACCTCGAGTTGATTTGGGGTTCACGCAGCCCATTCGTGTTGCTACAGTGACCTCAGGATCCCTCTAGATTGAGACAGTGATCTTGGGTGTTCTCTGGAGTGCCATTAAGGAAATCAAGGCTCCTTTCATGTTTGATGTGGAACACGGAATTGCTCTGCACGCAGTGCAGGGGATTCGGGCCTCATCTCGCGGCGAGGGGGAAGTCTCATGGTTTTTCTCGAGTTGCGGCCGGAACCTGGGGTATATTCTCGAGTTACGACGGGGAGGGCCCTTCCAGACACGTGTTTGTTCAGCGACGTCAGGACTCCTGCCTAGGTGCGAGGGACACCTCGGGATTCTCCTCGAGTCTTGTCATGGCAATTGGGACGCGTCTCCACGTGAGGTGGGAGACCCAGGGTCCCTTTCCACGTGCCACAGGGATCCTGGGACTCCTATCCATTTTCAAGAGGAGTCAGGCATCGTCTCCTTTGGAAGCATTGATCTCCGCGGACCTCTCGAGGTTTCAAAGGACGTGAGGCCTCCGGTCGTGATGAGGCAGAGAACTAGGTCTTTCTCTGTGGTCTCCACAAGGGATGCAGACATCCCTCCGTCGTGGGAGATGCAAGACGAGCCTGCATTCAATTCACTGCAGGGATATCCGTCCTTCCTTCGAGTCAGAGCATCTCGGTGTCCATTCCACTTGAGGTCACAAACTCAGGGTCCCTCTCACATACCTGTAGCTGAAAGAAGCCTCCTCTTGAGGTGCTTGTGGAAAGTGGGTATTCCTCTTGAGTCGAACCCAGGGACGTGGCTCTCATCTCGAGTTGATTTGGGGTCCACGCAGCCCTTTTGTGTTGCTACAGTGACCTCAGGATCCCTCTAGACTTGAGACAGTGATCTTGGGTGTTCTCTGGAGTGCCATCAAGGAAATCAAGGCTCCTTTCATGTTTGATTTGGAACACGGAATTGCTCTGCACACAGTACAGGGGAATCGGGCCTCATGTCGCGGCGAGGGGGAAGTCTCATGGTTTTTCTCGAGTTGCGGCCGGAACCTGGGGTATATTCTCGAGTTACGACGGGGAGGGCCCTTCCAGACACGTGTTTCTTCAGGGACGTCAGGACTCCTGCCTAGGTGCGAGGGACACCTCGGGATTCTCCTCGAGTCTTGGCATGGCCATTGGGACGCGTCTCCACGTGAGGCGGGAGACCCAGGGTCCCTTTCCACGTGCCACAGGGATCCTGGGACTCCTATCCATTTTCAAGAGGACTCAGGCATCATCTCCTTTGGAAGCATTGATCTCCGCGGACCTCTCGAGGTTTCAAAGGACGCGAGGCCTCCGGTCGCAATGAGGCAGAGGTCTTTCTCTGTGGTCTCCACAAGGGATTCAGACATCCCTCCGACGTGGGAGATGCAAGACGAGCCTGCATTCAATTCACTGCAGGGATATCCGGCCTTCCTTCGAGTCAGAGCATCTCGGTGTCCATTCCACTTGAGGCCACAAACTCAGGGTCACTCTCACATACCTGTAGCTGAGAGAAGCCTCCTCTTGAGGTGCTTGTGGAAAGTGGGTATTCCTCTTGAGTCGAAGCTAGGGAAGAAGCTCTCATCTCGAATTGATTTGGGGTTCACGGAGCCCTTTTGTGTTGCTACAGTGACCTCAGGATCCCTCTAGATTGAGACAGGGATCTTGGGTGTTCTCTGGAGTGCCGTTAAGGAAATCAAGGCTCCTTTCATGTTTGATGTGGAACACGGAATTGCTCTGCACGCAGTGCAGGGGAATCGGGCCTCATCTCGCGGCGAGGGGGAAGTCTCATGGTTTTTCTCGAGTTGCGGCCGGAACCTGGGGTATATTCTCGAGTTACGACGGGGAGGGCCCTTCCAGACACGTGTTTGTTCAGCGACGACAGGACTCCTGCCTAGGTGCGAGGGACACCTCGGGATTCTCCTCGAGTCTTGGCATGGCCATTGGGACGCGTCTCCAGGTGAGGCGGGAGACCCAGGGTCCCTTTCCACGTGCCACAGGGATCCTGGGACTCCTATCCATTTTCAAGAGGAGTCAGGCATCGTCTCCTTTGGAAGCATTGATCTCCGCGGACCTCTCGAGTTTTCAAAGGACGTGAGGCCTCCGGTCGCGATGAGGCGGAGAACTAGGTCTTTCTCTGTGGTCTCCACAGGGGATTCAGACATCCCTTCGTCGTGGGAGATGCAAGAAGAGCCTACTTTCAATTCACTGCAGGGATATCCGGCCTTCCTTCGAGTCAGAGCATCTCGGTGTCCATTCCACTTGAGGCCACAAACTCAGGGTCCCTCTCACATACCTGTAGCTGAGAGTAGCCTCCTCCTGAGGTGCTTGTGGAAAGTGGGTATTCCTCTTGAGTCGAAGCCAGGGACGAAGCTCTCATCTCGAGTTGATTTGGGGTCCATGGAGCCCTTTCGTGTTGCTACAGTGACCTCAGGATCCCTCTAGACTTGAGACAGTGATCTTGGGTGTTCTCTGGAGTGCCATCAAGGAAATCAAGGCTCCTTTCATGTTTGATGTGGAACACGGAATTGCTCTGCACGCAGTGCAGGGGAATCGGGCCTCATCTCGCGGCGAGGGGAAAGTCTCATGGTTTTTCTCGAGTTGCGGCCGGAACCTGGGGTATATTCTCGAGTTACGACGGGGAGGGCCCTTCCAGACACGTGTTTGTTCAGCGATGTCAGGACTCCTGCCTAGGTGCGAGGGACACCTCGGGATTCTCCTCGATTATTGGCATGACAATTGGGAGGCATCTCCACGTGAGGCGGGAGACCCAGGGTCCCTTTCCACGTGCCACAGGGATCCTGGGACTCCTATCCATTTTCAAGAGGAGTCAGGCATCGTCTCCTTCCGAGGTACTGATCTCCGCAGACCTCTCGAGTTTTCAAAGGATATGAGGCCTCCGGTTGCATTGAGGTGGAGGACTAGGTCTTTCTCTGTGGTCTCCACAGGGGATTCAGACAACCCTTCGTCTTGGGAGTGCAAGACGAGCCTTCATTCAATTCACTGCAGATATATCCGGCCTTAGTTCGAGTCAGAGCATCTCGGTGTCCATTCCACTTGAGGCCACAAACTCAGGGTCCCACTCACATACATGTAGCTGAGAGAAGCCTCCTCTTTAGGTGCTTGTGGAAAGTTGGTATTCCTCTTCAGTCGAAGCCAGGGACTAAGCTCTCATCTCGAGTTGATTTGGGATCCACGGAGCCCTTTCGTGTTGCTCCAGTGACCTCAGGATCCCTCTAGACTTGAGACAGTGATCTTGGGTTTTCTCTGGAGTGCCATCAAGGAAATCAAGGCTCCTTTCACGTTTGATGTGGAACACGGAATTGCTCTGCACGCAGTCCAGGGGAATCGGGCCTCATGTCGCGGCGAGGGGGAAGTCTCATGGTTTTTCTCGAGTTGCGGCCGGAACCTGGGGTATATTCTCGAGTTAGGACGGGGAGGGCCCTTCCAGACACGTGTTTGTTCAGCGACGTCAGGACTCCTGCCTAGGAGCGAGGAACACCTCAGGATTCTCCTCGAGTCTTGGCATGGCAATTGGGAGGCATCTCCACGTGAGGCGGGAGTCCCAGGGTCCCTTTCCACGTTACACAGGGATCCTGGGACTCCTATCTATTTTCAAGAGGATTCAGGCATCGTCTCCTTTGGAAGCATTGATCTCCGAACACCTCTCGAGTTTTCAAAGGATGTGAGGCCTCCGGTCGCGATGAGGCGGAGGACTAGGTCTTTCTCTGTGGTCTCCACAGGGGATTCAAACATCCCTTCGTCTTGGGAGATGCAAGACGAGCCTGCATTCAATTCACTGCAGCGATATCCGGCCTTACTTCGAGTCAGAGCATCTCGGTGTCCATTCCACTTGAGGCCACAAACTCAGGGTCCCTCTCACATACCTGTAGCTGAGAGAAGCCTCCTCTTGAGGTTCTTGTGGATAGTTGGTATTCCTCTTGAGTCGAAGCCAGGGACTAAGCTCTCATCTCGAGTTGATTTGGGGTCCACGGAGCCCTTTCGTGTTGCTCCAGTGACCTCAGGATCCCTCTAGACTTGAGACAGTGATCTTGGGGTTTCTCTGGAGTGCCATCAAGGAAATCAAGGCTCCTTTCATATTTGATGTGGAACATGGAATTGCTTTGCATGCAGTGCAGGGGATTCGGGCCTCATCTTGCGGCGAGGGGGAAGTTTCATGGTTTTTCTCGAGTTGCGGCCAGAACCTGGGATGTATTCTCGAGTTACGACGGGGAGGGCCCTTCCAGACACGTGTTTGTTCAGCGACGTCAGGACTCCTGCCTAGGTGCGAGGGACACCTCGGGATTCTCCTCGAGTCTTGGCATGGCAATTGCGACGCATCTCCACGTGAGGCGGGAAACCCAGTGTCCCTTTGCACGAGCCACAGGGATCCTGGGGCTCCTATCCATTTTCAAGAGGAGTCAGGCATCGTCTCCTTTGGACGCATTTATCTCCGCGGACCTCTCGAGTTTTCAAAGGATGTGAGGCCTCCGGTCGCGATGAGGCGGAAATCTAGGTCTTTCTCTGTGGTCTCCACAGGGGATTGAGACATCCCTTCGTCTTGGGAGATGCAGGACGAGCCTGCATTCAATTCACTGCAGGGATATCCGGCCTTACTTCGAGTCAGAGCATCTCGGTGTAAATTCCACTTGAGGCCACAAACTCAGGGTCCCTCTCACATACCTGTAGCTGAGAGAAGCCTCCTCTTGAGGTGATTGTGGAAAGTTGGTATTCCTCTTGAGTCGAAGCCAGGGACTAAGCTCTCATCTCGAGTTGATTTGGAGTCCACGGATCCCTTTCGTGTTGCTCCAGTGACCTCAGGATCCCTGTTAGACTGGAGACAGTGATCTTGGGTTTTCTCTGGAGTGCCATCAAGGAAATCAAGGCTCCTTTCAGGTTTGATGTGGAAAACGGAATTGCTCTGCACGCAGTGCAGGGGAATCGGGCCTCATCTCGAGGCCAGGTGGAAGTCTCATGGTTTTTCTCGAGTTGCGGCCGGAACCTGGGGTATATTCTCGAGTTACGACGGGGAGGGCCCTTCCAGACAAGTGTTTGTTCAGCGACGTCAGGACTCCTGCCTAGGTGCGAGGGACAACTCGGGATTCTCCTCGAGTCTTGGCATGGCATTTGGGACGCGTCTCCACGTGAGGCGGGGGACCCAGGGTCCCTTTCCACGTCCCTCAGGGATCCTGGGACTCCTATCCATTTTCAAGAGGAGTCAGGCATCGTCTCCTTTGGAAGCATTGATCTCCGCAGACCTCTCGAGTTTTCAAAGGATGTGAGGCCTCCGGTCGAGTTGAGGCGTAGGACTAGGTCTTTCTCTGTGGTCTCCACAGGGGATTCAGACATCCCTTCGTGTTGGCAGATGCAAGACGAGCCTGCATTCAATTCACTGCAGGGATATCCGGCCTTAATTCGAGTGAGAGCATCTCGGTGTCCATTCCACTTGAGGCCACAAACTCAGTGTCCTTCTCACATACCTGTAGCTGAGAGAAGCCTCCTCTTGAGGTGCTTGTGGAAATTGGTATTCATCTTGAGTCGAAGCCAGGGACTAAGCTCTCATCTCGAGTAGATTTGGGGCCCACGGAGCCCTTTCTTGTTGCGCCAGTGACCTCCGGATCCCTCTAGACTTGAGACAGTGATCTTGTGTTTTCTCTGGAGTGCCACCAAGGAAATCAAGGCTCCTTTCACGTTTGATGTGGAACACGGAATTGCTGTGCTCACAGTGCAGGGGAATCAGGCCTCATATCGCGGCGAGGGGGAAGACTCATGGTTTTTCTCGAGTGGCGGCCGGAACCTGGGGTATATTCTCGAGTTACGACGGGGAGGGCCCTTCCAGACACATGTTTGTTCATCGAAGTCAGGACTCCTGCCTAGGTGCGAGGGACACCTCGGGATTCTCCTCGAGTCTTGGCATGGCAATTGGGACGCGTCTCCACGTGAGGCGGGAGACCCAGAGTCCCTTTCCACGTGCCACAGGGATCCTGGGACTCCTATCCATTTTCAAGAGGAGTCAGTCATCGTCTCCTTTGGAAGCATTGATCTCCGCAGACCTCTCGAGTTTTCAAAGGATGTGAGGCCTACGGTCTCGATGAGGCTGAGAACTAGGTCTTTCTCTGTGGTCTCCACAGGGGATTCAGATATCCCTTCGTCTTGGGAGATGCAAGACGAGCCTGCATTCAATTCACTGCAGGGATATCCGGCCTTACTTCGAGTCAGTGCATCTCGGTGTCCATTCCACTTGAGGCCACAAACTTAGGGTCCCTCTCACATACCTGCAGCTGAGAGAAGCCTCCTCTTGAGGTGCTTGTGGAAAGTTGGTATTCCTCTTGAGTCGAATCCAGGGACTAAGCTCTCATCTCGAGTTGATTTGGGGTCCACGGAGCCATTTCGTGTTGCTCCAGTGACCTCAGGATCCCTCTAGACTTGAGACAGTGATCTTGGGTTTTCTCTGTAGTGCCATCAAGGAAATCATGGCTCCTTTTACGTTTGATGTGGAACACGGAATTGCTCTGCATGCAGTGCAGGGGAATCGGGCCTCGTCTCGCGGCGAGGGGGAAATCTCATGGATTTTCTCGAGTTGCGGCTGGACCCTGGGGTATATTCTCGAGTTACGACGGGTAGGCCCCTTCCAGAAACGTGTTTGTTCAGCGACGTCAGGACTCCTGCCTAGGTGCGAGGGACAACTCGGGATTCTCCTCGAGTCTTGGCATGGCAATTGGGACGCGTCTCCCCGGGAGGCTGGATACCCAGGGTCCCTTTCCATGTGCCACAGGGATCCTGGGACTCATATCCATTTTCAAGAGGAGTCAGGCATCGTCTCCTATGGAAGCATTGATCTCCGCGGACCTCTCGAGTTTTCAAAGGATGTGAGGCCTCCGGTCGCGATGAGGCGGAGAACTAGGTCTTTCTCTGTGGTCTCCACAGGGGATTCAGACATCCCTTCGTCTTGGGAGATGCAAGACGAGCCTGCACTCAATTCACTGCAGGGATATCCGGCCTTAATTCGAGTCAGAGCATCTCGGTGTCCATTCCACTTGAGGCCACAAACTCAGGGTCCCTCTCACATACCTGTAGCTAAGATAAGCCTCCTCTTGAGGTGTTTGTGGAAAGTTGGTATTCCTCTTGAGTGGAAGCCAGGGACTAAGCTCTCATCTCGAGTTGATTTGGGGTCCTTGGAGCCCTTTCCTGTTGCTACAGTGTCCTCAGGATCCCTCTAGACTTGAGACAGTGATCTTGGGTTTTCTCAGGAGTGCCATCAATAAAATCAAGGCTCCTTTCACGGTTGATGTCGATCACGGAATTGTGCTGCACGCAGTGCAGGGGAATCGGGCCTCATCTCGCGGCGAGGGGTAAGTCTCATGGTTTTTCTCGAGTTGCGGCCGTAACCTGGGGTATATTCTCGAGTTATGACGGGGAGGGCCCTTCCAGACACGTGTTTGTTCAGCGACGTCAGGACTCCTGCCTAGGAGGGAGTGACACCTCGGGATTCTCCTCGAGTCTTGGCATGGCAATTGGGACGCATCTCCACGTGAGGCGGAAGACCCAGTGTCCCTTTCCACGTGCCACAGGGATCCTGGGACTCCTATCCATTTTCAAGAGGAGTCAGGCATCGTCTCCTTTCTAAGCATTGATCTCCGCGGTCCTCTCGAGTTTTCAAAGGATGTGAGGCCTCCGGTCGCGATGAGGAAGAGAACTAGGTCTTTCTCTGTGGTCTCCACAGGGGATTCAGACATCCCTTCGTCTTGGGAGATGCAAGGCGAGCCTGCATTCAATTCACTGCAGGGATATCCGGCCTTACTTCGAGTCAGAGCATCTCCGTGTCCATTCCACTTGAGGCCACAAAATCAGGGTCCCTCTCACATACTTGTAGCTGAGAGAAGCCTCCTCTTGAGGTGCTTGTGGAAAGTTGGTATCACTCTTGAGTCGAATCCAGGGACTAAGCTCTCATCTCGAGTTGATTTGGGGTCCACGGAGCCCTTTCATGTTGCTCCAGTGACCTCAGGATCCCTCTAGACTTGAGACAGTGATCTTGGGTTTTCTCTGGAGTGCCATCAAGGAAATCAAGGCTCCTTTCACGTTTGATGTGGAACACGGAATTGCTCTGCACGCAGTGCAGGGGAATCGGGCCTCATCTCGCGGCGAGGGGGAAGTCTCATGCTTTTCCTCGAGTTGCGGCCGGAACCTGGGGTATATTCTCGAGTTAAGACGGGGAGGGCCCTTCCAGACACGTGTTTGTTCAGCGAAGTCAGGACTCCTGCCTAGGTGCGAGGGACACCTCGGGATTCTCCTCGAGTCTTGGCATGGCAATTGGGACGCGTCTCCACGTGAGGCGGGAGACCCAGGGTCCCTTTCCACGTGCAACAGGGATCCTGGGACTCCTATCCATTTTCAAGAGGAGTCAGGCATCGTCTCCTTTGGAAGCATTGATCTCCGCGGACCTCTCGAGGTTTCAAAGGATGTGAGGCCTCCGGTCGCGATGAGGCGGAGAACTAGGTCTTTCTCTGTGGTCTCCACAGGGGATTCAGACATCCCTTCGTCTTGGGAGATGCAAGACGAGCCTGCATTCAATTCACTGTAGGGATATCTGGCCTTACTTCGAGTCAGAGCATCTCGGTGTCCATTCCACTTGAGGCCACAAACTCAGGGTCCCTCTCACATACCTGTAGCTGAGAGAAGCCTCCTCTTGAGGTGCTTGTGGAAAGTTGGTATTCCTCTTGAGTCGAAGCCAAGGACTAAGCTCTCATCTCGAGTTGATTTGGGGTCCACGGAGCCCTTTCGTGTTGCTACAGGGACCTCAGGATCCCTCTAGACTTGAGACAGTGATCTTGGGTTTTCTCTGGAGTGCCATCAAGGAAATCAAGGCTCCTTTTACGTTTGATGTGGAACACGGAATAGCTCTGCATGCATTGCAGGGGAATCGGGCCTCGTCTCGCGGCGAGGGGGAAATCTCATGGATTTTCTCGAGTTGCGGCTGGAACCTGGGGTATATTCTCGAGTTACGACGGGTAGGCCCCTTCCAGAAACGTGTTTGTTCAGCGACGTCAGGACTCCTGCCTAGGTGCGAGGGACACCTCGGTATTCTCCTCGAATCTTGGCATGTCAATTGGGACGCGTCTCCACGTGAGGCGGGAGACCCAGGGTCCCTTTCCACATGCCACAGGGATCCTGGGAATCCTATCCATTTCAAGAGGAGTCAGGCATCGTCTCCTTTGGAAGCATTGATCTCCGCGGACCTCTCGAGTTTTCAAAGGATGTGAGGCTTCCGGTTGCGATGAGGCGGAGAACTAGGACTTTCTCTGTGGTCTCCACAGGGGATTCAGACATCCCTTCGTCTTGGGAGTTGCAAGACGAGCCTGCATTCCATTCAATGCAGGGTTATCCGGCCTTACTTCGAGTCAGAGCATCTCGGTGTCCATTCCACTTGAGGCCACAAACTCAGGGTCCCTCTCACATACCTGTAGCTGAGAGAAGCCTCCTCTTGAGGTGCTTGTGGAAAGTTGGTATTCCTCTTGAGTCGAAGCCAAGGACTAAGCTCTCATCTCGAGTTGATTTGGGGTCGACGGAGCCCTTTCGTGTTGCTACCGGGACCTCAGGATCCCTCTAGACTTGAGACAGTGATCTTGGGTTTTCTCTGTAGTGCCATCAAGGAAATCAAGGCTCCTTTTACGTTTGATGTGGAACACGGAATTGCTCTGCATGCAGTGCAGGGGAATCGGGCCTCGTCTCGCGGCGAGGGGGAAATCTCTTGGATTTTCTCGAGTTGCGGCTGGAACCTGGGGTATATTCTCGAGTTACGTCGGGTAGGCCCCTTCCAGAAACGTGTTTGTTCAGTGACGTCAGGACTCCTGCCTAGGTGCGAGGGACACCTCGGTATTCTCCTCGAATCTTGGCATGACTATTGGGACGCGTCTCCACGTGAGGCGGGAGACCCAGGGTCCTTTTCCACATGCCACAGGGATCCTGGGAATCCTATCCATTTTCAAGAGGAGTCAGGCATCGTCTCCTTTGGAAGCATTGATCTCCGCGGACCTCTCGAGTTTTCAAAGGATGTGAGGCTTCCGGTTGCGATGAGGCGGAGAACTAGGACTTTCTCTGTGGTCTCCACAGGGGATTCAGACATCCCTTCGTCTTGGGAGTTGAAAGACGAGCCTGCATTCCATTCAATGCAGGGTTATCCGGCCTTACTTCGAGTCAGAGCATCTCGGTGTCCATTCCACTTGAGGCCACAAACTCAGGGTCCCTCTCACATACCTGTAGCTGAGAGAAGCCTCCTCTTGAGGTGCTTTTGGAAAGTTGGTATTCCTCTTGAGTCGAAGCCAGGGACTAAGCTCTCATCTCGAGAAGATTTGGAATCCACGGAGACCTTTCTTTTTGCAACAGTGACCTCAGGATCCCTCTAGACTAGAGACAGTGACTTTGGGTTTTCTCTGGAGTGCCATGAAGGAAATCAAGGCTCCTTTCACGTTTGATGTGGAACACGGAATTCCTCTGCACGCAGTTCAGGGGAATCGGGCCTCATCTCGCGGCGAGGGCGAAGTCTCATGGTTTTTCTCGAGTTGCGGCCGGAACCTGGGGTATATTCTCGAGTTACGACGGGGAGGGCCCATCCAGACACGTGTTTGTTCAGCGACGTCAGGACTCCTGCCTAGGTGCGAGGGACACCTCGGGATTCTCCTCGAGTCTTGGCATGGTAATTGGGACGCGTCTCCACGTGAGGCGGGAGACCCAGTGTCCCTTTCAACGTGCCACAGGGATCCTGGGACTCCTATCTATTTTCAAGAGGAGTCAGGCATCGTCTCCTTTGGAAGCATTGATCTCTGAACACCTCTCGAGTTTTCAAAGGATGTGAGGCCTCCGGTCGCGATGAGGCGGAGGACTAGGTCTTTCTCTGTGGTCTCCACAGGGGACTCAAACATCCCTTCGTCTTGGGAGATGCAAGACGAGCCTGCATTCAATTCACTGCAGCGATATCCGGCCTTACTTCGAGTCAGAGCATCTCGGTGTCCATTCCACTTGAGGCCACAAACTCAGGGTCCCTCTCACATACCTGTAGCTGAGAGAAGCCTCCTCTTGAGGTGCTTGTGGATAGTTGGTATTCCTCTTGAGTCGAAGCCAGGGACTAAGCTCTCATCTCGACTTGATTTGGGGTCCACGGAGCCCTTTCGTGTTGCTCCAGTGACCTCAGGATCCCTCTAGACTTGAGACAGTGATCTTGGGTTTTCTCTGGAGTGCCATCAAGGAAATCAAGGCTCCTTTCATATTTGATGTGGAACATGGAATTGCTTTGCATGCAGTGCAGGGGATTAGGGCCTCATCTTGCGGCGAGGGGGAAGTTTCATGGTTTTTCTCGAGTTGCGGCCGGAACCTGGGATGTATTCTCGAGTTACGACGGGGAGGGCCCTTCCAGACACGTGTTTGTTCAGCGACATCAGGACTCCTGCCTAGGTGCGAGGGGCACCTCGGGATTCTCCTCGAGTCTTGGCATGGCAATTGCGAAGCATCTCCACGTGAGGCGGGAGACCCAGTGTCCCTTTGCACGAGCCACAGGGATCCTGGGGCTCCTATCCATTTTCAAGAGGAGTCAGGCATCGTCTCCTTTGGACGCATTGATCTCCGCGGACCTCTCGAGTTTTCAAAGGATGTGAGGCTTCCGGTCGCGATGAGGCGGAAATCTAGGTCTTTCTCTGTGGTCTCCACAGGGGATTGAGACATCCCTTCGTCTTGGGAGATGCAGGACGAGCCTGCATTCAATTCACTGCAGGGATATCCGGCCTTATTTCGAGTCAGAGCATCTCGGGGTCCATTCCACTTGAGGCCACAAACTCAGGGTCCCTCTCACATACCTGTAGCTGAGAGAAGCCTCCTCTTGAGGTGATTGTGGAAAGTTGGTATTCCTCTTGAGTCGAAGCCAGGGACTAAGCTCTCATCTCGAGTTGATTTGGGGTCCACGGATCCCTTTCGTGTTGCTCCAGTGACCTCAGGATCCCTCTTAGACTGGAGACAGTGATCTTGGGTTTTCTCTGGAGTGCCATTAAGGAAATCAAGGCTCCTTTCAGGTTTGATGTGGAACACGGAATTGCTCTGCACGCAGTGCAGGGGAATCGGGCCTCATCTCGAGGCCAGGGGGAAGTCTCATGGTTTTTCTCGAGTTGCAGCCGGAACCTGGGGTATATTCTCGAGTTACGACCGGGAGGGCCCTTGCAGACACGTGTTTGTTCAGCGACGTCAGGACTCCTGCCTAGGTGTGAGGGACACCTCGGGATTCTCCTCAAGTCTTGGCATGGCATTTGGCACGCGTCTCCACGTGAGGCGGGGGACCCAGGGTCCCTTTCCACGTGCCACAGGGATCCTGGGACTCCTATCCATTTTCAAGAGGAGTCAGGCATCCTCTCCTTTGGAAGCATTGATCTCCGCGGACCTCTCGAGTTTTCAAAAGATGTGAGGCATCCGGTCGGGATGAGGCGGAGAACTAGGTCTTTCTCTGTGGTCTCCACAGGGGATTCAGACATCCCTTCGTCTTGGGAGATGCAA
The DNA here is from genome assembly GCF_033118175.1 of Dama dama. NCBI lineage: Eukaryota > Metazoa > Chordata > Mammalia > Artiodactyla > Cervidae > Dama > Dama dama. The sequence continues at coordinate 53,265,555 of NC_083682.1, read as the reverse complement.
AACGAGCCTGCATTCAATTCACTGCAGGGATATCCGGCCTTACTTCGAGTCAGAGCATCTCGGTGTCCATTCCACTTGAGGCCACAAACTCAGGGTCCCTCTCACATACATGTAGCTGAGAGAAGCCTTCTCTTGAGGTGCTTGTGGAATGTTGGTATTCCTCTTGAGTTGAATCCAGGGACTAAGCTCTCATCTTGAGTTGATTTGGGGTCCACGGAGCCCATTCGTTTTGCTCCAGTGACCTCAGGATCCCTCTAGACTTGAGACAGTGATCTTGGGTTTTCTCTGGAGTGCCATCAAGGAAATCAAGGCTCCTTTCACGTTTGATGTGGAACACGGAATTGCTCTGCATGCAGTGAAGGGGAATCGGGCCTCATCTCGCGGCGAGGGGGAAGTCTCATGGTATTTCTCGTGTTGCGGCCGGAACCTGGGGTATATTCTCGAGTTACGAAGGGGAGGGCCCTTCGAGACACGTGTTTGGTCAGCGACGTCAGGACTCCTGCCTAGGTGGGAGGGACACGTCGGGATTCTCCTCGAGTCTTGGCATGGCAATTGGGTCGCGTCTCCACGTGAGGCGGGAGACCCAGGGTCCCTTTCCACGTGCCACAGGGATCTTGGGACTCCTATCCATTTTCAAGAGGAGTCAGGCATCGTCTCCTTTGGAAGCATTGATCTCCGCGGACCTCTCGAGTTTTCAAAGGATGTGAGGCCTCCGGTCGCGAGGAGGCGGAGAACTAGGTCTTTCTCTGTGGTCTCCACAGGGGATTCAGACATCCCTTCGTGTTGGGAGATGCAAGACGAGCCTGCATTCAATTCACTGCAGGGATATCCGGCCTTATTTCGAGTGAGAGCATCTCGGTGTCCATTCCACTTGAGGCCACAAACTCAGGGTCCTTCTCACATACCTGTAGCTGAGAGAAGCCTCCTCTTGAGGTGCTTGTGGAAAATGGTATTCGTCTTGAGTCGAAGCCAGGGACTAAGCTCTCATCTCGAGTAGATTTGGGGCCCACGGAGCCCTTTCTTGTTGCTCCAGTGACCTCCGGATCCCTCTAGACTTGAGACAGTGATCTTGTGTTTTCTCTGGAGTGCCACCAAGGAAATCAAGGCTCCTTTCACGTTTGATGTGGAACACGGAATTGCTGTGCTCACAGTGCAGGGGAATCAGGCCTCATCTCCCGGCGAGGGGGAAGATTCATGGTTTTTCTCGAGTGGCGGCCGGAACCTGGGGTATATTCTCGAGTTACGACGGGGAGGGCCCTTCCAGACACGTGTTTGTTCAGCGACGTCAGGACTCCTGCCTAGGTGCGAGGGACACCTCGGGATTCTCCTCGAGTCTTGGCATGGCAATTGGGACGCGTCTCCACGTGAGGCGGGAGACCCAGGGTCCCTTTCCACGTGCCACAGGGATCCTGGGACTCCTATCCATTTTCAAGAGGAGTCAGGCATCGTCTCCTTTGGAAGCATTGATCTCCGCAGACCTCTCGAGTTTTCAAAGGATGTGAGGCATACGGTCTCGATGAGGCTGAGAACTAGGTCTTTCTCTGTGGTCTCCACAGGGGATTCAGATATCCCTTCGTCTTGGGAGATGCAAGACGAGCCTGCATTCAATTCACTGCAGGGATATCCGGCCTTACTTCGAGTCAGTGCATCTCGGTGTCCATTCCACTTGAGGCCACAAACTTAGGGTCCCTCTCACATACCTGCAGCTGAGAGAAGCCTCCACTTGAGGTGCTTGTGGAAAGTTGGTATTCCTCTTGAGTCGAATCCAGGGACTAAGCTCTCATCTCGAGTTGATTTGGGGTCCACGGAGCCATTTCGTGTTGCTCCAGTGACCTCAGGATCCCTCTAGACTTGAGACAGTGATCTTGGGTTTTCTCTGGAGTGCCATCAAGGAAATCAAGGCTCCTTTTACGTTTGATGTGGAACACGGAATTGCTCTGCATGCAGTGCAGGGGAATCGGGCCTCGTCTCGCGGCGAGGGGGAAATCTCATGGATTTTCTCGAGTTGCGGCTGGACCCTGGGGTATATCCTCGAGTTGCGACGGGTAGGCCCCTTCCAGAAACGTGTTTGTTCAGCGACGTCAGGACTCCTGCCTAGGTGCGAGGGACACCTCGGTATTCTCCTCGAATCTTGGCATGGCAATTGGGACGCGTCTCCACGTGAGGCGGGAGACCCAGGGTCCCTTTCCACATGCCACAGGGATCCTGGGAATCCTATCCATTTTCAAGAGGAGTCAGGCATCGTCTCCTTTGGAAGCATTGATCTCCGCGGACCTCTCGAGTTTTCAAAGGATGTGAGGCCTCCGGTTGCAATGAGGCGGAGAACTAGGACTATCTGTGTGGTCTCCACAGGGGATTGAGACATCCCTTCGTCTTGGGAGATGCAGGACGAGCCTGCATTCCATTCAATGCAGGGATATCCGGCCTTACTTCGAGTCAGAGCATCTCGGTGTGCATTCCACTTGAGGCCACAAACTCAGGGTCCCTCTCACATACCTGTAGCTGAGAGAAGCCTCCTCTTGAGGTGCTTGTGGAAAGTTGGTATTCCTCTTGAGTCGAAGCCAGGGACTAAGCTCTCATCTCGAGATGATTTGGAGTCCACGGAGACCTTTCTTTTTGCAACAGTGACCTCAGGATGCCTCTAGACTAGAGACAGTGACTTTGGGTTTTCTCTGGAGTGCCATGAAGGAAATCAAGGCTCCTTTCACGTTTGATGTGGAACACGGAATTCCTCTGCACGCAGTTCAGGGGAATCGGGCCTCATCTCGCTTCGAGGGGGACGTGTCATGGTTTTTCTCGAGTTGCGGACGTAACCTGGGGTATATTCTCGAGTTACGACGGGGAGGGCCCTTCCAGACACGTGTTTGTTCAGCGACGTCAGGACTCCTGCCTAGGTGGGATGGACACCTCGGGATTCTCCTCGAGTCTTGGCATGGCAATGGGATGCGTCTCCCCGTGAGGCTGGATACCCAGGGTCCCTTTCCATGTGCCACAGGGATCCTGGGACTCATATCCATTTTCAAGAGGAGTCAGGCATCGTCTCCTATGGAAGCATTGATCTCCGCGGACCTCTCGAGTTTTCAAAGGATGTGAGGCCTCCGGTCGCGATGACGCGGAGAACTAGGTCTTTCTCTGTGGTCTCCACAGGGGATTCAGACATCCCTTCGTCTTGGGAGATGCAAGACCAGCCTGCATTCAATTCACTGCAGGGATATCCGGCCTTAATTCGAGTCAGAGCATTTCGGTGTCCATTCCACTTGAGGCCACAAACTCAGGGTCCCTCTCACATACCTGTAGCTGAGAGAAGCCTCCTCTCGAGATGCTTGTGGAAAGTTGGTATTCCTCCTGAGTCGAAGCCAGGGACTAAGCTCTCATCTAGAGCTGATTTGGTGTCCACGGAGCCCTTTCGTGTTTCTCCAGTGACCTCAGGATCCCTCTAGGCTTGACACAGTGATCTTGCTTTTTCTCTGGAGTGCCATCAATGAAATCAAGCCTCCTTTCATGTTTGATGTGGATCACGGAATTGCTCTGCACACAGTGCAGGGAATCGGGCCTCATCTTGCGGAGAGGGAGAAGTCTCATTTTTTTTCTCGAGTTGCGGCCGGAACCTGTGGTATATTCTCGAGTTACGACGGGGAGGACCCTTCCCGAAACCTGTTTTTTCAGCGACCTCAGGACTCCTGCCTAGGTGCGAGGGACACCTCGGGATTCTCCTCAAGTCTTGGCATGGCAATTGGGACGCGTCTCCACGTAAGGAGGTAGACCCAGGGTCCCTTTCCACGTGCCACAGGGATCCTGTGTCTCATATCCATTTTAAGAGGAGTCAAGCATCTTCTCCTTTGGAAACATTGATCTCCGCGGACCTCTCGAGTTTTCAAAGTATATGAGGCCTCCGGTCGCGATGAGACGGAGAACTAGGTCTTTCTCTGTGGTCTCCACAGGGGATTCAGACATCCCTTCGTCTTGGCAGATGCAAGACGAGCCTGCATTCAATTCACTGCAGGGATATCCGGCCTTACTTCGAGTCAGAGCATAGAGGTGTCCATTCCACTTGAGGCCACAAACTCAGGGTCCCTCTCACATACCTGTAGCTGAGAGAAGCCTCCTCTTGAGGTGCATGTGGAAAGTTGGTATTCCCCTTGAGTCGAAGCCCGGTGCTAAGGTCTCATCACGAGTTGATTTGGGGTCCACGGGGCCCTTTCCTGTTGCTACAGTGACCTCATGATCCCTGTAGACTTGAGACAGTGATCTTGGGTTTTCTCTGGTGTGCCATCAAGGAAATCAAGGCTTCTTTCATGTTTGATGTGGAACACGCAATTGTTATGCACGCACGGCAGGGGAGTCGGGCCTCATCTCGCGGCGAGCGCGAAGTCTCATGGTTTTTCTCGAGTTGCGGCCGGAACCTGGGGTATATTCTCGAGTTACGACGGGGAGGGCCCTTCCAGACACGTGTTTGTTCAGCGACGTCAGCACTACTGCCTAGGTGCGAGGGACACCTTGGGATTCTCCTCGAGTCTTGGCATGGCAATTGGGACGCGTCTCCACGTGAGGCAGGAGACTCATGGTCCCTTTCCACGTGCCACAGGGATCCTGGGACTCCTATCCATTTTCACGAGGAGTCAGGCATCGTCTCCTTTGAAAGCATTGATCTCCGCGGACCTCTCGAGTTTTCAAAGGATGTGAGGGCTCTGCTCGCGATGAGGCGGAGAACTAGGTCTTTCTCTGTGGTCTCCACAGGGGATTCAGACATCCCTTCGTCTTGGGAGATGCAAAACGAGCCTGCATTCAATTCACTGCAGGGATATATGGCCTTACTTCGAGTCAGAGCATCTCGGTGTCCATTCCACTTGAGGCCACAAACTCAGGGTCCCTCTCACATACCTGTAGGTGAGAGAAGCCTCCTCTTGAGGTGCTTGTGGAAAGTTTGTGTTCCTCTTGAGCTGAAGCCAGGGACTAAGCTCTCATCTCGAGTTGATTTGGGGTCCACGGAGCCCTTTCGTTATGCTCCAGTGACCTGAGGATCCCTCTAGACTTGAGACAGTGATCTTGGGTTTTCTCTGGAGTGCCATCAAGGAAATCAAGGCTCCTTTCACGTTTGATGGGGAACACGGAATTGCTCTGCACGCAGTGCAAGGGAATCGGGCCTCATCTCGCGGCGAGGGGGAAGTCTCATGGTTTTTCTCGAGTGGCGGCCGGAACCTGGGCTATATTCTCGAGTTACGACGGGGGGGGCCTTTCCAGACATGTGTTTGTTCAGCGACGTCAGGACTCCTGCCTAGGTGCGAGGGACACCTCGGGATTCTCCTCGAGTCTTGGCATGGCAATTGGGACGCGTCTCCACATGAGGCGGGAGACCCAGGGTCCCTTTCCACGTGCCACAGGGATCCTGGGAATACTATCCATTTTCAAGAGGAGTCAGGCATCGTCTCCTTTGGAAGCATTGATCTCCGTGGACCTCTCGAGTTTTCAAAGGATGTGAGGCCTCCGTTCGCGATGAGGAAGAGAACTAGGTCTTTTTCTGTGGTCTCTACAGGGGATTCAGACATCCCTTCGTCTTGGGAGATGCAAGACGAGCCTGCACTCAATTCACTGCAGGGATATCCGGCCTTAATTCGAGTCAGAGCATCTCGGTGTCCATTCCTCCTGAGGCCACAAACTCAGGGTCCCTCTCACATACCTGTAGCTGAGAGAAGCCTCCTCTTGAGGTGTTTGTGGAAAGTTGGTATTCCTCTTGAGTTGAAGCCAGGGACTAAGCTCTCATCTCGAGTTGATTTGGGGTCCTTGGAGCCCATTCGTGTTGCTACAGTGTCCTCAGGATCCCTCTAGACCTGAGACAGTGATCTTGGGTTTTCTCAGGAGTGCCATCAATAAAATCAAGGCTCCTTTCCCGTTTGATGTCGATCACGGAATTGTGCTGCACGCAGGGCAGGGGAATCGGGCCTCATCTCGCGGCGAGGGGTAAGTCTCATGGTTTTTCTCGAGTTGCGGCCGGAACCTGGGGTATATTCTCGAGTTATGACGGGGAGGGCCCTTCCAGACACGTGTTTGTTCAGCGACATCAGGACTCCTGCCTAGGTGCGAGGGACACCTCGGGATTCTCCTCGAGTCTTGGCATGGCAATTGGGACGCATCTCCACGTGAGGCGGAAGACCCAGTGTCCCTTTCCACGTGCCACAGGGATCCTGGGACTCCTATCCATTTTCAAGAGGAGTCAGGCATCGTCTCCTTTCTAAGCATTGATCTCCGCGGTCCTCTCGAGTTTTCAAAGGATGTGAGGCCTCAGGTCGCGATAGGGCGGAGAACTAGGTCTTTCTCTGTGGTCTCCACAGGGTAATCAGACATCCCTTCGTCTTGGGAGATGCAAAACGAGCCTGCATTCAATTCACTGCAGGGATATCCGGCCTTCCTTCGAGTCAGAGCATCTCGGTTTCCATTCCACTTGAGGCCACAAACTCAGGGTCCCTCTCACATACCTGTAGCTCAGAGAAGCCTACTCTTGAGGTGCTTGTGGAAAGTTTGTATTCCTCTTGAGTCGAAGCCAGGGTCTAAGCCCTCATCTCGAGTTGATTTGGGGTCCACAGAGCCCTTTCGTGTTGCTCCAGTGACCTCAGGATCCCTCTAGACTTGAGACAGTGATCTTGGGTTTTCTCTGGAGTGCCATCAAGGAAATCAAGGCTCCTTTCTCGTTTGATGTGGAACACGGAATTGCTCTGCACGCAGTGCAGGGGAATCGGGCCTCATCTCGCGGCAAGGGGGATGTCTCATGGTTTTTCTCAAGTTGCGGCCGGAACCTGGGGTATATTCTCGAGTTACGACGGGGAGGGCCCTTCCTGACACGTGTTTGTTCAGCGACGTCAGGACTCCTGCCTACGTGCGAGGGATACCTCGGGATTCCCCTCGAGTCTTGGCATGGCAATTGGGACGCGTCTCCACGTGAGGCGGGAGACCGAGGGTCCCTTTCCACGTGCCAAAGGGATCCTGGGATTCCTATCCATTTTCAAGAGGAGTCAGCCATCGTCTCCTTTGGAAGCATTGATCTCCGCGGACCTCTCGAGTTTTCAAAGGATGTGAGGCCTCCGGTCGCGATGAGGCGGAGAACTAGGTCTTTCTCTGTCGTCTCCACAGGGGATTCAGACATCCCTTCGTCTTGGGAGATGTAAGACGAGCCTGCATTCTATTCACTGCAGGGATATCCGGCCTTACATCGAGTCAGAGCATCTCGGTGTCCATTCCACTTGAGGCCACAAATTCAGGGGCCCTCTCACATACATATAGCTGAGAGAAGTCTCCTCTTGAGGTGCTTGTGGAAAGCTGGTATTCCTCTTGTGTCGAATCCAGGGACGAAGCTCTCACCTCGAGTTTATTTGGGGTCCACGGAGCCCTTTCGTGTTGCTACAGTGACCTCAGGATCCCTCTAGACTTGAGATAGTGATCTTGGGTTTTCTCTGGAGTGCCATCAAGGAAATCAAGGCTCCTTTCACGTTTGATGTGGAACACGGAATTGCTCTGCACGCAGTACAGGGGAATCGGGCCTCATCTCGCGGCGAGGGGGAAGTCTCATGGTTTTTCTCGGGTTGCGGCCGGAACCTGGTTTATATTCTTGAGTTACGACGGGGGGGCCCTTCCAGACACGTGTTTGTTCAGCGACGTCAGGACTCCTGCCTAGGTGCGAGGGACACCTCGGAATTCTCCTCGAGTCTTGGCATGGCAATTGGGACGCGTCTCCACGTGAGGGGGGAAACCCAGCGTCCCTTTCCACGTGCCACAGGGATCCTGGGACTCCTATCCATTTTCAAGAGGAGTCACTAATCGTCTCCTTTGGAAGCATTGATCTCCGTGGACCTCTGGATTTTTCAAAGGATGTGAGGCCTCAGGTCGCGTTGAGGCGGAGGACTAGGTCTTTTCAGTGGTCTTCACAGGGGATTCAGTGATCCCTTCGTCTTGGGAGATGCAAGACGAGCCTGCATTCAATTCACTGCAGGGATATCCGGCCTTACTTAAAGTCAGAGCATCTCGGTGTCCATTCCACTTGAGGCCACAAACTCAGGGTCCCTCTCACATACCTGTAGCTGAGAGAAGCCTCCTCTTGAGGTGCTTGCGGAAAGTTGGTATTCCTCTTGAGTCGAAGCCAGTGACGAAGCTCTCATCTTGAGTTGATTAGGGGTCCATGGAGCCCTTTCGTCTTGCTCCAGTAACCTCAAGATCCCTCTAGACTTGAGACAGTGATCTTCGGTTTTCTCTGCAGTGCCATGAAGGAAATCAAGGCTCCTTTCACGTTTGATGTGTAAGACGGAATTGGTCTGCACGCATTGCAAGGGAATCCGGCCTCATCTCGCAGCGAGGGGGAAGTCTCATGGTTTTTCTCGAGTTGCGGCCGGAACTTGGGGTATATTTTGGAGTTAGAAGGGGAGGGCCCTTAAAGACACGTGTTTGTTCAGCGACGTCAGGACTCCTGCCTAGGTGCGAGGGACACCTCGGGATTCTCCTCGAGTCTTGGCATGGCAATTGGGACGCGTCTCCACGTGAGGCGGGAGACCCAGGGTCCCTTTCCAAGTTCCACAGGAGTCCTGGAACTCCTATCCATTTTCAAGGGGAGTCAGGCATCGTCTCCTTTGGAAGCATTGATCTCCGCGGACCTCTCGAATTTTTAAAGGATGTGAGGCCTCCGGCCGCGATGAGGCGGAGAACTAGGTCTTTCTCTGTGGTCTCCACAGGGGATTCAGACATCCCTTTGCCTTGGGAGATGAAAGACGAGCCTGCATTCAATTCACTGCAGGGATATCCGGCCTTACTTCGAGTCAGAGCATCTCTGTGTCCATTCCACTTGAGGCCACAAAATCAGTGTCCCTCTCACATACCTGTAGCTGAGAGAAGCCTCCTCTTGAGGTGCTTGTGGAAAGTTGGCATTCCTCTTGAGTCGAAGCCAGGGGATAAGCTCTCATCTCGAGTTGATTTCGGGTCCACGGAGCCCTTTCGTGTTGGTACAGTGACCTCAGGATCCATCTAGACTTGAGACAGTGATCTTGGGTTTTCTCTGGAGTGCCATCAAGGAAATCAAGGCTCCTTTCACGTTTGATGTGGAACACGGAATTGCTCTGCAAGCAGTCCAGGGGAATCGGGCCTCATGTCGCGGCGAGGGGGAAGTCTCATGGTTTTTCTCGAGTTGCGGCCGGAACCTGGGGTATATTCTCGAGTTACGACGGGGAGGGCCCTTCCAGACACGTGTTTGTTCAGCGACGTCAGGACTCCTGCCTAGGTGCGAGGGACACCTTGGTATTCTCCTCGAGTCTTGGCATGGCAATTGGGACGCGTCTCCACGTGAGGCGGGAGACCCAGGGTCCCTTTCCACGTGCCACAGGGATCCTGGGACTCCTATCCATTTTCAAGAGGAGTCAGGCATCGTTTCCTTAGGAAGCATTGATCTCCGCAGACCTCTCGAGTTTTCAAAGGATGTGAGGCCTCCGGTATCGATGAGGCGGAGAAATAGGTCTTTCTCTGTGGTCTCCGCAGGGGATTCAGACATCCCTTCGTCTTGAGAGATGCAAGAGGAGCCTGCATTCAATTCACTGCAGGGATATCCGTCCTTACTTCAAGTCAGAGCATATCGGTGTCCATTCCACTTGAGGCCACAAACTCAGGGTCCCTTCACATACCTGTAGCTGAGAAAAGCCTCCTCTTGAGGTGCTTGTGGAAAGTTGGTATTCCTCTTGAGTCGAAGCCAGGGACTAAGCTATCATCTCGAGTTGATTTGGGGTCCACGGAGCACTTTCGTGTTGCTCCAGTGACCTCAGGATCCCTCTAGACTTGAGAAAGTGATCTTGGGTTTTCTCTGGAGTGCCATCAAGGAAATCAAGGCTCCTTTCACGTTTGATGTGGAACACGGAATTGCTCTGCACGCAGTGCAGGGGAATCGGGCCTCATCTCGCGGCGAGGGGGAAGTCTCATGGTTTTTCTCGAGTTGCGGCCGGAACCTGGGGTATATTCTCGAGTTACGACGGGGAGGGCCCTTCCAGACACGTGTTTGTTCAGGGACGTCAGGACTCCTGCCTAGGTGCGAGGGACACCTCGGGATTCTCCTGGAGTCTTGGCATGGCAATTGGGCCGCGTCTCCACGTGAGGCGGGAGACGCAGGGTCCCTTTCCACGAGCCACAGGGATCCTGGGACTCCTATCCATTTGCAAGAGGAGTCAGGCATCGTCTCCTTTGGAAGCATTGATCTCCGCGGACCTCTCGAGTTTTCAAAGGATGTGAGGCCTCCGTTCGCGTTGAGGCGGAGGACTAGGACTTTCTCTGTGGTCTCCACAGGGGATTCAGACATCCCTTCGTCTTGGGAGATGCAAGAGGAGCCTGCATTCAATTCACTGGAGGGATATCCGTCCTTACTTCACGTCAGAGCATATCGGTGTCCATTCCACTTGAGGCCACAAACTCAGGGTCCCTTCACATACCTGTAGCTGAGAAAAGCCTCCTCTTGAGGTGCTTGTGGAAAGTTGGTATTCCTCTTGAGTCGAAGCCAGGGACTAAGCTCTCATCTCGAGTTGATTTGGGGTCCACGGAGCCCTTTCGTGTTGCTCAAGTGACCTCAGGATCCCTCTAGACTTGAGACAGTGATCTTGGGTTTTCTCTGGAGTGCCATCAAGGAAATCAAGGCTCCTTTCACGTTTGATGTGGAACACGGAATTGCTCTGCACGCAGTGCAGGGGAATCGGGCCTCATCTCGTGGCGAGGGGGAAGTCTCATGGTTTTACTTGAGTTCCGACCCGAACCTGGGGTATATTCTCGAGTTACGACGGGGAGGGCCCTTCCAGACACGTGTTTGTTCAGCGACGTCAGGACTCCTGCCTAGGTGCGAGGGACACCTCGGGATTCTCCTCGAGTCTTGGCATGGCAATTGGGACGCGTCTCCACGTGAGGCGGGAGACCCAGGGTCCCTTTCCACGTGCCACAGGGATCCTGGGACTCCTATCCATTTTCAAGAGGAGTCAGGCATCGTCTCCTTGGGAAGCATTGATCTCTGCAGACCTCTCGAGTTTTCAAAGGATGTGAGGCCTCCGTTCGCGATGAGGCAGAGGACTAGGTCTTTCTCTGTGGTCTCCACAGGGGTTTCAGACATCCCTTCATCTTGGGAGATGCAAGACGAGCCTGCATTCAATTCACTGCAGAGGATATCCGGGCTTACTTCGTGTCAGAGCATCTCGGTGTCCATTCCACTTGAGGCCACAAACTCAGGGGCACTCTCACATACCTGTAGCTGAGAGAAGCCTCCTCTTGAGGTGCTTGTGGAAAGTTGGTATTCCTCTTGAGTCGAAGCCAGGGACTAAGCTCCCATCTCGAGTTGATTTGGGGTCTACGGAGCCCTTTCGTGTTGCTCCAGTGACCTCAGGATCCCTCTAGACTTGAGACAGTGATCTTGGGTTTTCTCTGGAGTGCCATCAAGGAAATCAAGGCTCTTTTCATTTTTGATGTGGAACACGGAATTGCTCTGCACGCAGGGCAGGGGAATCGGGCCTCATCTCTCGGCGAGGCGTAAGTGTCATGGTTTTTCTCGAGTTGCGGCCGGACCCTGGGGTATATTCTCGAGTTACGACGGGGAGGGCCCTTCCAGACACGTGTTTGTTCAGCGACGTCAGGACTCCTGCCTAGGTGCGAGGGACGCCTCGGGATTCTCCTCGAGTCTTGGCATGACAATTGGGATGCGTATCACGTGAGGCGGGAGACCCAGGGTCCATTTCCACGTGGCAAAGGGATCCTGGGACTCCTATCCATTTTCAAGAGGAGGCAGGCATCGTCTCCTTCGGAAGCATTGATCTCCGCGGACCTCTCGAGTTTTCAAAGGATGTGAGGCCTCCGGTCTCGATGAGGCGGAGAACGAGGTCTTTCTCTGTGGTCTCCACAGGGGATTCAGACAACCCTTCGTCTTGGGAGATGCAAGACAAGCCTTCATTCAATTCACTGCAGGGATATCCGGCCTTATTTCGAGTCAGAGCATCTCGGTGTCCATTCCACTTGAGGCCACAAACTCAGGGTCCCTCTCACATACATGTAGCTGACAGAAGCCTCCTCTTGAGGTGCTTGTGGAAAGTTGGTATTCCACTTGAGTCGAAGCCAGGGACTAAGCTCTCATCTCGAGTTGATTTGGGGTACATGGAGCCCTTTCCTGTTGGTCCAGTGACATCAGGATCCCTCTAGACTTGAGAGAGTGATCCTGGGTTTTCTCTGGAGTGCCATCAAGGAAATCAAGTCTCCTCTCACGTTTGATGTGGAACACGGAATTGCTCTGCATGCAGTGCAGGGGAATCGGGCCTCATCTCGCGTCGAGCGGGAAATCTCATGGTTTTTCTCGAGTTGCGGCTGGAACCTGGGGTATATTCTCGAGTTACGACGGGGAGGGCCCTTCCAGACACGTGTTTGTTCAGCGACGTCAGGACTCCTGCCTAGGTGCGAGGGACACATCGGGATTCTCCTCGAGTCTTGGCATGGCAATTTGGACGCGTCTCCACGTGAGGCGGGAGACCCAGGGTCCCTTTCCACGTGCCACAGTGATCCTGGGACTCCTATCCATTTTCAAGAGGAGTCAGGCATCGTCTCCTTTGGAAGCATTGATCTCCGCGGACCTCTAGAGTTTTCAAAGGATGTGAGGGATACGGTCGCCATGAGGCAGAGGACTAGGTCTTTCTCTGTGGTCTCCACAGGGGATTCAGACATCCCTTCGTCTTGCGAGATGCAAGACGAGCCTGCATTCAATTCACTGCAGGGATAACCGGCCTTACTTCGAGTCAGAGCATCTCGCTGTCCATTCCACTTGAGGCCACAAACTCAGGGGCCCTCTCACATACCTGTAGCTGAGAGAAGCCTCCTCTTGAGGTGCTTGTGGAAAGTTGGTATTCCTCTTGAGTCTAAGCCAGGGACTAAGCTCTCATCTCGATTTGATTTGGGGTCCACGGAGCCCTTTCCTGTTGGTCGAGTGACCTCAGGATCCCTCTAGACTTGAGACAGTGATCTTGGGTTTTCTCTGGAGTGCCATCAAGGAAATCAAGGCTCCTTTCACGTTTGATGTGGAACACGGAATTGCTCTGCATGCAGTGCAGGGGAATCGGGCATCAACTCGCGGCGTGGGGGAAATCTCTTGGTTTTTCTCGAGTTGCGGCCCCAACCTGGGGTATATTCTCGAGTTACGATGGGGAGGGCCCTTCAGACACGTGTTTTTTCAGTGACGTCAGGACTCCTGCCTAGGTGCGAGGGACACCTCGGGATTCTCCTCGAGTCTTGGCATGGCAATTGGGACGCGTCTGCACGTGAGGCGGGAGACCCATGGTCCCTTACCACGTGCCAAAGGGATCCTGGGACTCCTAACCATTTTCAAGAAGAGTCAGGCATCTTCTCCTTTGGAAGCATTGATCTCCGCGGACCTCTCGAGTTTTCAAATGATGTGAGGCTTCCGGTCTCGATGAGGCGGAGAACTAGGTCTTTCTCTGTGGTCTCCACAGGGGATTCAGACATCCCTTCGTCTTGGGAGATGCAAGACGAGCCTGCATTCAATTCACTGCAGGGATATCCGGCCTTATTTCGAGTCAGAGCATCTCGGTGTCCATTCCACTTGAGGCCACAAACTCAGGGTCCCTCTCACGTACCTGTAGCTGAGAGAAGCCTCCTCTTGAGGTGCTTGTGGAAAGTTGGTATTCCTCTTGAGTCGAAGCCAGGGACTAAGCTCTCATCTCGATTTGATTTGGGGTCCACGGAGCTCTTTCGTGTTGCTCCAGTGACCTCAGGATCCCTCTAGACTTGAGACAGTGATCTTGGGTTTTCTCTGGAGTGCCATCAAGGAAATCAAGGCTCCTTTCACGTTTGATGTGGAACACGGAATTGCTCTGCACGCAGTGCAGGGGAATCGGGTCTCATCGCCTGGCGAGGGGTAGTCTCATGGTTTTTCTCGAGTTGCTGCCGAAACCAGGGGTATATTCTCGAGTTACGGTGGGAAGGGCCCTTCCAGACATGTGTTTATTCTGCGATGTCAGAACTCCTGCCTAGGTGCGAGGGACACCTCGGGATTCTCCTCGAGTCTTGGCATGGCAACTGGGACGCGTCTCCACGTGAGGCGGGAGACCCAGTGTCCCTTTTCACGTGCCACAGGGATCCTGGGACTCCTATCCATTTTCAAGAGGAGTCAGACATCGTCTCCTTGGGAAGCATTGATCTCCGCGGACCTCTAGAGTTTTCAAAGGATGTGAGGCCTCCGGACGCGATGAGGCAGAGAACTAGGTCTTTCTCTGTGGTCTCCACTGGGGATTCAGACATCCCTTCGTCTTGGGAGATGCAAGACGAGCCTGCATTCAATTCACTGCAGGGATATCCGGCCTTACTTCGCGTCAGAGCATCTCGGTGTCCATTCCACTTGAGGCCACAAACTCAGGGTCCCTCTCACATACCTGTAGCTGAGAGAAGCCTCCTCTTGAGGTGCTTGTGGAAAGTTGGTATTCCTTTTGAGTCGAAGCCCGGGACTAAGCTCTAATCTCGAGTTGATTTGTGATCCACGCAGCCCTTTCATGGTGCTACAGTTACCTCAGGATTCCTCTAGACTTGAGACAGTGATCTTGGGTTTTCTCTGGTGTGCCATCAAGGAAATCAAGGCTGCTTTCACTTTTAATGTGGAACACGGAATTGCTCTGCACGCAGTGCAGGGGAATCGGGCCTCATCTCGCGGCGAGGGGGAAGTCTCATGCTTTTTCTCGAGTTGCGGCCGGAACCTGGGGTATATTCTCGAGTTACGACGGGGAGGGCCCTTCCAGACACTTGTTTGTTCAGCGACGTCAGGACCCCTGCCTAGGTGCGAGGGACACCTCGGGATTCTCCTCGAGTCTTTGCATTGCAATTGGGACGCGTCTCCACGTGAGGCGGGAGACCCAGGCTCCCTTTCCACGTGCCATAGATATCCTGGGACTCCTATCCATTTTCAAGAAGAGTCAGGCATCGTCTCCTTTGGAAGCATTGATCTCCGCGGACCTCTAGCCTTTTCAAAGGATGTGAGGCCTCCGCTCGCGATGAGGCAGAGGACTAGGTCTTTCTCTGTGGTCTCCACAGCCGATTCAGACATCCCTTCGTCTTGGGGGATGCAAGACGAGCCTGCATTCAATTCACTGCAGGGATATCCGGCCTTACTTCGAGTCAGAGTATCTCGGTGTCCATTCCACTTGAGGCCTCAAACTCAGGGTCCCTCTCACATACCTGTAGCTGAGAGAAGCCTCCTCTTGAGGTGCTTGTGGAAAGTTGGTATTCCTCTTGACTCGAAGCCAGGGACTAAGCTCTCAATTCGACTTGTTTTGTGGTCCACGGAGTGCTTTCGTGTTGCTACAGTGACCTCAGGATCCCTCTAGACTTGAGACAGTGATCTTGGGTTTTCTCTGGAGTGCCATCAAGGAAATCAAGGCTCCTTTCACGTTTGATGTGGAACACGGAATTGCTCTGCACGCATTGCAGGGGAATCGGGCCTCATGTCGCGGCGAGGGGGAAGTCTCATGGTTTTTCTCGAGTTGCGGCCGGAACCTGGGGTATATTCTCGAGTTACGACGGGGAGGGCCCTTCCAGACACGTGTTTGTTCAGCGACGTCAGGACTCCTGTCTAGGAGCGAGTGACACCTCGGGATTCTCCTCGAGTCTTGGCATGGCAATTGGGAGGCATCTCCACGTGAGGCGGGAGACCCAGGGTCCCTTTCCACGTGACACATGGATCCTGGGACTCCTATCCATTTTCAAGAGGAGGCAGGCATCGTCTCCTTTGGAAGCATTGATCTCCTCGGACCTCTCGAGTTTTTAAAAGGATGTGAGGCCTCCGGTCGCGATGAGGCGGAGAACTCGGTCTTTCTCTGTGGTCTCCACAGGGGATTCAGACATCCCTTCGTCTTGGGAGATGCAAGATGAGCCTGCATTCAATTCACTGCAGGGATATCCGGCCTTACTTCGAGTCAGAGTATCTCGGTGTCCATTCCACTTGAGGCCAAAAACTCGGGGTCCCTCAAATATACCTGTAGCTGAGAGAAGCCTCCTCTGGAGGTGCTTGTGGAAAGTTGGTATTCCTCTTGACTCTAAGCCAGGGACTAAGCTCTCATCTCGAGTTGATTTGGGGTCCACGCAGCCCTTTCCTGTTGGTCCAGTGACATCAGGATCCCTCTAGACTTGAGACAGTGATCTTGGGTTTTCTCTGGAGTGCCATCAAGGACATCAAGGCTCCTTTCACGTTTGATGTGGACTACATAATTGCTCTGCACGTAGTGCAGGGGAATCGGGTCTCATCTCGCGGGGAGGGGGAACTCTCATGGTTTTTCTCAAGTTGCGGCCGGAACCTGGGGTATATTCTCGAGTTACGACGGGGAGGGCCCTTCCAGACAAGTGTTTGTTAAGCGACGACAGGACTCCTTCCTAGGTTCGAGGGACACCTCGGGATTCTCCTAAAGTCTTGGCATGTCATTTGTGACGTGTCTCCACATGAAGCGGGAGACCCAGGGTCCCTTTCCACGTGCCACAGGGATCCTGGGACTCCTATCCATTTTCAAGAGGAGTCAGGCATCTTCTCCTTTGGAAGCATTAATCTCCGCAGGCCTCTCGAGTTTTCAAAGGATGCGAGGCCTCCGGTCGCGATGAGGTGGAGGACTAGGTCTTTCTCTGTCGTCTCCACAGGGGATTCAGACATCCCTTCGTCTTGGGAGATGCAAGACGAGCCTGCATTCAATTCACTGCAGGGATATCCGGCCTAACTTCGAGTCAGAGCTTCTCCTTGTCCATTCCACTTGAGGCCACAAACTCAGGGTACCTCTCACATACCTGTAGCTGAGAGAAGCCTCCTCTTGATGTGCTTATGGAAAGTTGGTACTCCTCTTGAGTCGAAGCCAGGGACTAAGCTCTCATCTCGAGTTGATTTGGGGTCCACGGAGCCCTTTCGTGTTGCTACAGTGACCTCAGGATCCCTCTAGACTTGAGACAGTGATCTTGGGTTTTCTCTGGAGTGCCATCAAGGAAATCAAGGCTCCTTTCACGTTTGATGTGGAACACGGAATTGCTCTGCACGCAGTGCAGGGGAATGGGGCCTCATCTCGCGGCGAGGGGGAAGTCTCATGCTTTTTCTCGAGTTGCGGCCGGAACCTGGGGTATATTCTCGAGTTACGACGGGGAGGGCCCTTCCAGACACGTGTTTGTTCAGCGACGTCAGGACCCCTGCCTAGGTGCGAGGGACACCTCGGGATTCTCCTCGAGTCTTTGCATTGCAATTGGGACGCGTCTCCACGTGAGGCAGGAGACCCAGGGTCCCTTTCCACGTGCCACAGATATCCTGGGACTCCTATCCATTTTCAAGAGTAGTCAGGCATCGTCTCCTTTGGAAGCATTGATCTCCGCGGACCTCTAGATTTTTCAAAGGATATGAGGCCTCCGCTCGCGATGAGGCAGAGGACTAGGTCTTTCTCTGTGGTCTCCACAGCAGATTCAGACATCCCTTCGTCTTGGGAGATGCAAGACGAGCCTGCATTCAATTCACTGCAGGGATATCCGGCCTTACTTCAAGTCAGAGCATCTCGGTGTCCATTCCACTTGAGGCCTCAAACTCAGGGTCCCTCTCACATACCTGTAGCTGAGAGAAGCCTCCTCTTGAGGTGCTTGTGGAAAGTTGGTATTCCTCTTGACTCGAAGCCAGGGACTAAGCTCTCAATTCGACTTGTTTTGTGGTCCACGGAGTGCTTTCGTGTTGCTACAGTGACCTCAGGATCCCTCTCGACTTGAGACAGTGATCTTGGGTTTTCTCTGGAGTGCCATCAAGGAAATCAAGGCTCCTTTCACGTTTGATGTGGAACACGGAATTGCTCTGCACGCATTGCAGGGGATTCGGGCCTCATGTCGCGGCGAGGGGGAAGTCTCATGGTTTTTCTCGAGTTGCGGCCGGAACCTGGGGTATATTCTCGAGTTACGACGGGGAGGGCCCTTCCAGACACGTGTTTGTTCAGCGACGTCAGGACTCCTGCCTAGGAGGGAGTGACACCTCGGGATTCTCCTCGAGTCTTGGCATGGCAATTGGGAGGCATCTCCACGTGAGGCCGGAGACCCAGGGTCCCTTTCCACGTGCCACAGGGATCCTGGGACTCCTATCCATTTTCAAGAGGAGTCAGGCATCGTCTCCTTTGGAAGCATTGATCTCCTCGGACCTCTCGAGTTTTCAAAGTATGTGAGGCCTCCGGTCGCGATGAGGCGGAGAACTCGGTCTTTCTCTGTGGTCTCCACAGGGGATTCAGACATCCCTTCGTCTTGGGAGATGCAAGATGAGCCTGCATTCAATTCACTGCAGGGATATCCGGCCTTACTTCGAGTCAGAGCATCTCGGTGTCCATTCCACTTGAGGCCAAAACCTCGGGGTCCCTCAAATATACCTGTAGCTGAGAGAAGCCTCCTCTGGAGGTGCTTGTCGAAAGTTGGTATTCCTCTTGACTCTAAGCCAGGGACTAAGCTCTCATCTCGAGTTGATTTGGGGTCCACGCAGCCCTTTCCTGTTGGTCCAGTGACATCAGGATCCCTCTAGACTTGAGACAGTGATCTTGGGTTTTCTCTGGAGTGCCATCAAGGACATCAAGGCTCCTTTCACGTTTGATGTGGACTACGTAATTGCTCTGCACGTAGTGCAGGGGAATCGGGTCTCATCTCGCGGGGAGGGGGAACTCTCATGGTTTTTCTCAAGTTGCGGCCGGAACCTGGGGTATATTCTCGAGTTACGACGGGGAGGGCCCTTCCAGACAAGTGTTTGTTTAGCGACGACAGGACTCCTTCCTAGGTTCGAGGGACACCTCGGGATTCTCCTAAAGTCTTGGCATGTCATTTGTGACGTGTCTCCACATGAAGCGGGAGACCCAGGGTCCCTTTCCACGTGCCACAGGGATCCTGGGACTCCTATCCATTTTCAAGAGGAGTCAGGCATCGTCTCTTTGGAAGCATTGATCTCCGCGGACCTCACGAGTTTTCAAAGGATGTGAGGCCCCCGGTCGCGATGAGGCGGAGAACTAGGTCTTTCTCTGTGGTCTCCACAGGGGATTAGGACATCCCTTCGTCTTGAGAGATGCAGGACGAGCCTTCATTCAATTCACTGCAGTGATATCGGGCCTTACTTCTAGTCAGAGCATCTCGGTGTCCATTCCACTTGAGGCCACAAACTCAGGGTCCCTCTCACATACCTGTAGCTGAGAGAAGCCTCCTCTTGAGGTGCTTGTGGAAAGTTGGTATTCCTATTGAGTCGAAGCCATTGACTAAGCTCCCATCTCGAGATGATTTGGGGTCCACGGAGCCCTTTCGTGTTGCTCCAGTGACCTCAGGATCCCTCTAGACTAGAGACAGTGACTTTGGGTTTTCTCTGGAGTGCCATCAAGGAAATCAAGGCTCCTTTCCCGTTTGATGTGGAACACGGAATTGCTCTGCACGCAGTGCAGGGGAATCGGCCCTCATCTCGCGGTGAGGGCGAAGTCTCATGGTTTTTCTCGAGTTGCGGCCGGAACCTGGGGTATATTCTGGAGTTACGACGGGGAGGGCCCTTCCAGACACGTGTTTGTTCAGCGACATCAGGACTCCTGCCTAGGTGCGAGGGACACCTCGGGATTCTCCTCGAGTTTTGGCATGGCAATTGGGACGCGTCTCCACGTGAGGCGGGAGACCCAGGGTCCCTTTCCACGTGCCATAGGGATCCTGGGACTCCTATCCATTTTCAAGAGGAGTCAGGCATCGTCTCCTTTGGAAGCATTGATCTCCGCGGACCTTCAAGTTCTCAAAGGATGTGAGGCCTCCGGTCGCGATGAGGGGGAGGACTAGTTCTTTCTCTGTCGTCTCCACAGGGGATTCAGACATCCCTTCGTCTTGGGAGATGCAAGACGAGCCTGCATTCAATTCACTGCAGGGATATCCGGCCTTACTTCGAGTCAGAGCATCTTGGTGCCCATTCCACTTGAGGCCACAAACTCAGTGTCCCTCTCACATACATCTAGCTGAGAGAAGCCTCCTCTTGAGGTGCTTGTGGAAAGTTGGTATTCCTCTTGAGTCAAAGCCAGGGACTAAGCTCAAATCTCGAGATGATTTGGGGTCCACGGACCCCTTTCGTTTTGCTCCAGTGACCTCAGGATCCCTCTAGTCTAGAGACAGTGACTTTGGGTTTTCTCTGGAGTGCCATCAAGGAAATCAAGGCTCCTTTCACGTTTGATGTGGAACACGGAATTGCTCTGCACGCAGTGCAGGGGAATCGGGCCTCATCTCGCGGCGAGGGGGAAGTCTCATGGCTTTTTGCGAGTTGCGGCCGGAACCTGGGGTATATTCTCGAGTTACGACGGGGAGGGCCCTTCGAGACACGTGTTTGTTCAGCGACGACAGGACTCGTGCCTAGGTGTGAGGGACACCTCGGGATTCTCCTCGAGTCTTGGCATGTCAATTGGGACGCATCTCCACGTGAGGCGGGAGACCCAGGGTCCCTTTCCACGTGCCACAGGGATCCTGGGACTCCTATCCATTTTCAAGAGGAGTAAGGCATCTTCTCCTTTGGAAGCATTAATCTCCGCAGCCTCTCGAGTTTTCAAAGGATGTGAGGCCTCCGGTCGCGATGAGGTGGAGGACTAGGTCTTTCTCTGTCTTCTCCACAGGGGATTCAGACATCCCTTCGTCTTGGGAGATGCAAGACGAGTCTGCATTCAATTCACTGCAGGGATATCCGGCCTTACTTCGAGTCAGAGCATCTCGGTGTCCATTCCACTTGAGGCCACAAATTCAGGGTCCCTCTCACATACCTGCAGCTGAGAGAAGCCTCCGCTTGAGGTGATTGTGGAAAGTTGGCATTCCTCTTGATTCGAAGCCAGGGACTAAGCTCTCATCACGAGTTAATTTGGGTTCCACGGAGCCCTTTCTTGTTGCTACAGTGACCTCAGGATCCCTCTAGACTTGAGACAGTGATCTTGGGTTTTGTCTGGGGTGCCATCAAGGAAATCAAGGCTCCTTTCACGTATGATGTGGAACACGGAATTGCTCTACTTGCAGTGCAGGGCAATCCGGCCTCATCTCGCGGCAAGGGGGAAGTCTCATGATTTTTCTAGAGTTGCGGCCGGAACCTGGGGTATATTCTCGAGTTACAACAGGGAGGGCCCTTCCAGACACGTGTTTGTTCAGCGACGTCAGGACTCCTGCCTAGGTGCGAGTGACACCTCGGGATTCTCCACGAATCTTGGCATGGCAATTGGGAGGCGTCTCCACATGAGGCGGGAGACACAGGTTCCCTTTCCACGTGCCACAGGGATCCTGGGACTCCTATCCATTTTCAAGAGGAGTCAGGCATCGTCTCCTTTGGAAGCATTGATCTCCGCGGACCTCTTGAGTTTTCAAAGGATGTGAGGCCTCCTATCGCGATGAGGCGGAGAACTAGTTCTTTCTCTGTGGTCTCCACAGGGGATTCAGACATCCCTTCGTCTTGGGAGATGCAAGATGAGACTGCATTCAATTCACTGCAGGCATATCCGGCCTTACTTCGAGTCAGAGCATCTCGGTGTCCATTCCACTTGATGCCACAAATTCAGGGTCCCTCTCACATACCTGTAGCTGAGAGAAGCCTCCTCTTAAGGGGCTTTTGGAAAGTTGGTATTCCTCTTGAGTCGAATCCAGGGACTAAGCTCTCATCTCGAGTTGACTTGGGGTCCACGGAGCCCTTTCGTGTTGCTCCAGTGACCTCAGGATCCCTCTAGACTTGAGACAGTGATCTTGGGTTTTCTCCGGAGTGCCATCAAGGAAATCAAGGCTCCTTTCACGTTTGATGTGGAGCACGGAATTGCTCTGCACGCAGGGCAGGGGAATCGGGCCTCATCTCGCGGCGAGGGGGAAGTCTCATGGTTTTTCTCGAGTTGCGGCCGGAACCTGGGGTATATTCTCGAGTTACCAAGGGGAGGGCCCTTCCAGACACGTGTTTCTTCAGCGACGTCAGGACTCCTGCCTAGGTGCGAGGGACACCTCGGGATTCTCCTCAAGTCTTGGCATGGCAATTTGGACGCGTCTCCCCTGAGGCGGGAGATCCAGGGTCCCTTTCCACGTGCCACAGGGATCCTGGGACTCCTATCCATTTTCAAGAGGAGTCAGGCATCGTCTCCTTTGGAAGAATTGATCTCCGAGGACCTCTCGAGTTTTCAAAGGATGTGAGGCCTCCGGTCGCCATGAGGCGGAGAACTCGGTCTTTCTCTGTGGTCTCCACAGCGTATTCAGACATCCCTTCGTCTTGGGAGATGCAAGACGAGCCTGCATTCAATTCACTGCAGGGATATCCGGCCTAACTTCGAGTCAGAGCATCTCGGTGTCCATTCCACTTGAGGCCACAAATTCAGGGTCCCTCTTACGTACCTGTAGCTGAGAGAAGCCTCCTCTTGAGGTGCTTGTGGAAAGTTAGTATTCCTCTTCAGTCGAAGCCAGGGACTAAGCTCTCATCTCGAGTTGATTTGGGGTCCACGGAGCTCTTTCGTGTTGCTCCAGTGACCTCAGGATCCCTCTAGACTTGAGAGAGTGATCCTGGGTTTTCTCTGGAGTGCCATCAAGGAAATCAAGGCTCCTCTCACGTTTGATGTGGAACACGGAATTGCTCTGCATGCAGTGCAGGGGAATCGGGCCTCATCTCGCGGCGAGGGGGAAATCTCATGGTTTTTCTCGAGTTGCGGCTGGAACCTGGGGTATATTCTCGAGTTACGACGGGGAGGGCCCTTCCAGACACGTGTTTGTTCAGCGACGTCAGGACTCCTGCCTAGGTGCGAGGGACACAACGGGATTCTCCTCGAGTCTTGGCATGGCAATTTGGACGCGTCTCCACGTGAGGCGGGAGACCCAGGGTCCCTTTCCACGTGCCACAGTGATCCTGGGACTCCTATCCATTTTCAAGAGGAGTCAGGCATCGTCTCCTTTGGAAGCATTGATCTCCGCGGACCTCTAGAGTTTTCAAAGGATGTGAGGGATCCGGTCGCCATGAGGCGGAGGACTAGGTCTTTCTCTGTGGTCTCCACAGGGGATTCAGACATCCCTTCGTCTTGGGAGATGCAAGACGACCCTGCATTCAATTCACTGCAGGGATAACCGGCCTTACTTCGAGTCAGAGCATCTCGCTGTCCATTCCACTTGAGGCCACAAACTCAGGGGCCCTCTCACATACCTGTAGCTGAGAGAAGCCTCCTCTTGAGGTGCTTGTGGAAAGTTGGTATTCCTATTGAGTCGAAGCCATTGACTAAGCTCCCATCTCGAGATGATTTGGGGTCCACGGAGCCCTTTCGTGTTGCTCCAGTGACCTCAGGATCCCTCTAGACTAGAGACAGTGACTTTGGGTTTTCTCTGGAGTGCCATCAAGGAAATCAAGGCTCCTTTCCCGTTTGATGTGGAACACGGAATTGCTCTGCACGCAGTGCAGGGGAATCGGCCCTCATCTCGCGGTGAGGGCGAAGTCTCATGGTTTTTCTCGAGTTGCGGCCGGAACCTGGGGTATATTCTGGAGTTACGACGGGGAGGGCCCTTCCAGACACGTGTTTGTTCAGCGACGTCAGGACTACTGCCTAGGTGCGAGGGACACCTCGGGATTCTCCTCGAGTTTTGGCATGGCAATTGGGACGCGTCTCCACGTGAGGCGGGAGACCCAGGGTCCCTTTCCACGTGCCATAGGGATCCTGGGACTCCTATCCATTTTCAAGAGGAGTCAGGCATCGTCTCCTTTGGAAGCATTGATCTCCGCGGACCTCTCAAGTTCTCAAAGGATGTGAGGCCTCCGGTCGCGATGAGGGGGAGGACTAGTTCTTTCTCTGTCGTCTCCACAGGGGATTCAGACATCCCTTCGTCTTGGGAGATGCAAGACGAGCCTGCATTCAATTCACTGCAGGGATATCCGGCCTTACTTCGAGTCAGAGCATCTTGGTGCCCATTCCACTTGAGGCCACAAACTCAGTGTCCCTCTCACATACATGTAGCTGAGAGAAGCCTCCTCTTGAGGTGCTTGTGGAAAGTTGGTATTCCTCTTGAGTCAAAGCCAGGGACTAAGCTCAAATCTCGAGATGATTTGGGGTCCACGGACCCCTTTCGTTTTGCTCCAGTGACCTCAGGATCCCTCTAGTCTAGAGACAGTGACTTTGGGTTTTCTCTGGAGTGCCATCAAGGAAATCAAGGCTCCTTTCACGTTTGATGTGGAACACGGAATTGCTCTGCACGCAGTGCAGGGGAATCGGGCCTCATCTCGCGGCGAGGGGGAAGTCTCATGGCTTTTTGCGAGTTGCGGCCGGAACCTGGGGTATATTCTCGAGTTACGACGGGGAGGGCCCTTCGAGACACGTGTTTGTTCAGCGACGACAGGACTCGTGCCTAGGTGTGAGGGACACCTCGGGATTCTCCTCGAGTCTTGGCATGTCAATTGGGACGCATCTCCACGTGAGGCGGGAGACACAGGGTCCCTTTGCACGTGCCACAGGGATCCTGGGACTCCTATCCATTTTCAAGAGGAGTCAGGCATCTTCTCCTTTGGAAGCATTAATCTCCGCAGGCCTCTCGAGTTTTCAAAGGATGTGAGGCCTCCGGTCGCGATGAGGTGGAGGACTAGGTCTTTCTCTGTCGTCTCCACAGGGGATTCAGACATCCCTTCGTCTTGGGAGATGCAAGACGAGTCTGCATTCAATTCACTGCAGGGATATCCGGCCTTACTTCGAGTCAGAGCATCTCGGTGTCCATTCCACTTGAGGCCACAAATTCAGGGTCCCTCTCACATACCTGCAGCTGAGAGAAGCCTCCGCTTGAGGTGATTGTGGAAAGTTGGCATTCCTCTTGATTCGAAGCCAGGGACTAAGCTCTCATCACGAGTTAATTTGGGTTCCACGGAGCCCTTTCTTGTTGCTACAGTGACCTCAGGATCCCTCTAGACTTGAGACAGTGATCTTGGGTTTTGTCTGGGGTGCCATCAAGGAAATCAAGGCTCCTTTCACGTATGATGTGGAACACGGAATTGCTCTACTTGCAGTGCAGGGCAATCCGGCCTCATCTCGCGGCAAGGGGGAAGTCTCATGATTTTTCTAGAGTTGCGGCCGGAACCTGGGGTATATTCTCGAGTTACAACAGGGAGGGCCCTTCCAGACACGTGTTTGTTCAGCGACGTCAGGACTCCTGCCTAGGTGCGAGTGACACCTCGGGATTCTCCACGAATCTTGGCATGGCAATTGGGACGCGTCTCCACATGAGGCCGGAGACACAGGTTCCCTTTCCACGTGCCACAGGGATCCTGGGACTCCTATCCATTTTCAAGAGGAGTCAGGCATCGTCTCCTTTGGAAGCATTGATCTCCGCGGACCTCTCGAGTTTTCAAAGGATGTGAGGCCTCCTATCGCGATGAGGCGGAGAACTAGTTCTTTCTCTGTGGTCTCCACAGGGGATTCAGACATCCCTTCGTCTTGGGAGATGCAAGATGAGACTGCATTCAATTCACTGCAGGCATATCCGGCCTTACTTCGAGTCAGAGCATCTCGGTGTCCATTCCACTTGATGCCACAAATTCAGGGTCCCTCTCACATACCTGTAGCTGAGAGAAGCCTCCTCTTAAGGGGCTTTTGGAAAGTTGGTATTCCTCTTGAGTCGAATCCAGGGACTAAGCTCTCATCTCGAGTTGACTTGGGGTCCACGGAGCCCTTTCGTGTTGCTCCAGTGACCTCAGGATCCCTCTAGACTTGAGACAGTGATCTTGGGTTTTCTCCGGAGTGCCATCAAGGAAATCAAGGCTCCTTTCACGTTTGATGTGGAGCACGGAATTGCTCTGCACGCAGGGCAGGGGAATCGGGCCTCATCTCGCGGCGAGGGGGAAGTCTCATGGTTTTTCTCGAGTTGCGGCCGGAACCTGGGGTATATTCTCGAGTTACCAAGGGGAGGGCCCTTCCAGACACGTGTTTCTTCAGCGACGTCAGGACTCCTGCCTAGGTGCGAGGGACACCTCGGGATTCTCCTCAAGTCTTGGCATGGCAATTTGGACGCGTCTCCCCTGAGGCGGGAGACCCAGGGTCCCTTTCCACGTGCCACAGGGATCCTGGGACTCCTATCCATTTTCAAGAGGAGTCAGGCATCGTCTCCTTTGGAAGAATTGATCTCCGCGGACCTCTCGAGTTTTCAAAGGATGTGAGGCCTCCGGTCGCCATGAGGCGGAGAACTCGGTCTTTCTCTGTGGTCTCCACAGCGTATTCAGACATCCCTTCGTCTTGGGAGATGCAAGACGAGCCTGCATTCAATTCACTGCAGGGATATCCGGCCTAACTTCGAGTCAGAGCATCTCGGTGTCCATTCCACTTGAGGCCACAAACTCAGGGTCCCTCTTACGTACCTGTAGCTGAGAGAAGCCTCCTCTTGAGGTGCTTGTGGAAAGTTAGTATTCCTCTTCAGTCGAAGCCAGGGACTAAGCTCTCATCTCGAGTTGATTTGGGGTCCACGGAGCTCTTTCGTGTTGCTCCAGTGACCTCAGGATCCCTCTAGACTTGAGAGAGTGATCCTGGGTTTTCTCTGGAGTGCCATCAAGGAAATCAAGGCTCCTCTCACGTTTGATGTGGAACACGGAATTGCTCTGCATGCAGTGCAGGGGAATCGGGCCTCATCTCGCGGCGAGGGGGAAATCTCATGGTTTTTCTCGAGTTGCGGCTGGAACCTGGGGTATATTCTCGAGTTCCGACGGGGAGGGCCCTTCCAGACACGTGTTTGTTCAGCGACGTCAGGACTCCTGCCTAGGTGCGAGGGACACAACGGGATTCTCCTCGAGTCTTGGCATGGCAATTTGGACGCGTCTCCACGTGAGGCGGGAGACCCAGGGTCCCTTTCCACGTGCCACAGTGATCCTGGGACTCCTATCCATTTTCAAGAGGAGTCAGGCATCGTCTCCTTTGGAAGCATTGATCTCCGCGGACCTCTAGAGTTTTCAAAGGATGTGAGGGATCCGGTCGCCATGAGGCGGAGGACTAGGTCTTTCTCTGTGGTCTCCACAGGGGATTCAGACATCCCTTCGTCTTGGGAGATGCAAGACGACCCTGCATTCAATTCACTGCAGGGATAACCGGCCTTACTTCTAGTCAGAGCATCTCGCTGTCCATTCCACTTGAGGCCACAAACTCAGGGGCCCTCTCACATACCTGTAGCTGAGAGAAGCCTCCTCTTGAGGTGCTTGTGGAAAGTTGGTATTCCTCTTGAGTCTAAGCCAGGGACTAAGCTCTCATCTCGATTTGATTTGGGGTCCACGGAGCCCTTTCCTGTTGGTCGAGTGACCTCAGGATCCCTCTAGACTTGAGACAGTGATCTTGGGTTTTCTCTGGAGTGCCATCAAGGAAATCAAGGCTCCTTTCACGTTTGATGTGGAACACGGAATTGCTCTGCATGCAGTGCAGGGGAATCGGCCCTCATCTCGCGGTGAGGGCGAAGTCTCATGGTTTTTCTCGAGTTGCGGCCGGAACCTGGGGTATATTCTGGAGTTACGACGGGGAGGGCCCTTCCAGACACGTGTTTGTTCAGCGACGTCAGGACTACTGCCTAGGTGCGAGGGACACCTCGGGATTCTCCTCGAGTTTTGGCATGGCAATTGGGACGCGTCTCCACGTGAGGCGGGAGACCCAGGGTCCCTTTCCACGTGCCATAGGGATCCTGGGACTCCTATCCATTTTCAAGAGGAGTCAGGCATCGTCTCCTTTGGAAGCATTGATCTCCGCGGACCTCTCAAGTTCTCAAAGGATGTGAGGCCTCCGGTCGCGATGAGGGGGAGGACTAGTTCTTTCTCTGTCGTCTCCACAGGGGATTCAGACATCCCTTCGTCTTGGGAGATGCAAGACGAGCCTGCATTCAATTCACTGCAGGGATATCCGGCCTTACTTCGAGTCAGAGCATCTTGGTGCCCATTCCACTTGAGGCCACAAACTCAGTGTCCCTCTCACATACATGTAGCTGAGAGAAGCCTCCTCTTGAGGTGCTTGTGGAAAGTTGGTATTCCTCTTGAGTCAAAGCCAGGGACTAAGCTCAAATCTCGAGATGATTTGGGGTCCACGGACCCCTTTCGTTTTGCTCCAGTGACCTCAGGATCCCTCTAGTCTAGAGACAGTGACTTTGGGTTTTCTCTGGAGTGCCATCAAGGAAATCAAGGCTCCTTTCACGTTTGATGTGGAACACGGAATTGCTCTGCACGCAGTGCAGGGGAATCGGGCCTCATCTCGCGGCGAGGGGGAAGTCTCATGGCTTTTTGCGAGTTGCGGCCGGAACCTGGGGTATATTCTCGAGTTACGACGGGGAGGGCCCTTCGAGACACGTGTTTGTTCAGCGACGACAGGACTCGTGCCTAGGTGTGAGGGACACCTCGGGATTCTCCTCGAGTCTTGGCATGTCAATTGGGACGCATCTCCACGTGAGGCGGGAGACCCAGGGTCCCTTTCCACGTGCCACAGGGATCCTGGGACTCCTATCCATTTTCAAGAGGAGTCAGGCATCTTCTCCTTTGGAAGCATTAATCTCCGCAGGCCTCTCGAGTTTTCAAAGGATGTGAGGCCTCCGGTCGCGATGAGGTGGAAGACTAGGTCTTTCTCTGTCGTCTCCACAGGGGATTCAGACATCCCTTCGTCTTGGGAGATGCAAGACGAGTCTGCATTCAATTCACTGCAGGGATATCCGGCCTTACTTCGAGTCAGAGCATCTCGGTGTCCATTCCACTTGAGGCCACAAATTCAGGGTCCCTCTCACATACCTGCAGCTGAGAGAAGCCTCCGCTTGAGGTGATTGTGGAAAGTTGGCATTCCTCTTGATTCGAAGCCAGGGACTAAGCTCTCATCACGAGTTAATTTGGGTTCCACGGAGCCCTTTCTTGTTGCTACAGTGACCTCAGGATCCCTCTAGACTTGAGACAGTGATCTTGGGTTTTGTCTGGGGTGCCATCAAGGAAATCAAGGCTCCTTTCACGTATGATGTGGAACACGGAATTGCTCTACTTGCAGTGCAGGGCAATCCGGCCTCATCTCGCGGCAAGGGGGAAGTCTCATGATTTTTCTAGAGTTGCGGCCGGAACCTGGGGTATATTCTCGAGTTACAACAGGGAGGGCCCTTCCAGACACGTGTTTGTTCAGCGACGTCAGGACTCCTGCCTAGGTGCGAGTGACACCTCGGGATTCTCCACGAATCTTGGCATGGCAATTGGGACGCGTCTCCACATGAGGCGGGAGACACAGGTTCCCTTTCCACGTGCCACAGGGATCCTGGGACTCCTATCCATTTTCAAGAGGAGTCAGGCATCGTCTCCTTTGGAAGCATTGATCTCCGCGGACCTCTTGAGTTTTCAAAGGATGTGAGGCCTCCTATCGCGATGAGGCGGAGAACTAGTTCTTTCTCTGTGGTCTCCACAGGGGATTCAGACATCCCTTCGTCTTGGGAGATGCAAGATGAGACTGCATTCAATTCACTGCAGGCATATCCGGCCTTACTTCGAGTCAGAGCATCTCGGTGTCCATTCCACTTGATGCCACAAATTCAGGGTCCCTCTCACATACCTGTAGCTGAGAGAAGCCTCCTCTTAAGGGGCTTTTGGAAAGTTGGTATTCCTCTTGAGTCGAATCCAGGGACTAAGCTCTCATCTCGAGTTGACTTGGGGTCCACGGAGCCCTTTCGTGTTGCTCCAGTGACCTCAGGATCCCTCTAGACTTGAGACAGTGATCTTGGGTTTTCTCCGGAGTGCCATCAAGGAAATCAAGGCTCCTTTCACGTTTGATGTGGAGCACGGAATTGCTCTGCACGCAGGGCAGGGGAATCGGGCCTCATCTCGCGGCGAGGGGGAAGTCTCATGGTTTTTCTCGAGTTGCGGCCGGAACCTGGGGTATATTCTCGAGTTACCAAGGGGAGGGCCCTTCCAGACACGTGTTTCTTCAGCGACGTCAGGACTCCTGCCTAGGTGCGAGGGACACCTCGGGATTCTCCTCAAGTCTTGGCATGGCAATTTGGACGCGTCTCCCCTGAGGCGGGAGACCCAGGGTCCCTTTCCACGTGCCACAGGGATCCTGGGACTCCTATCCATTTTCAAGAGGAGTCAGGCATCGTCTCCTTTGGAAGAAATGATCTCCGAGGACCTCTCGAGTTTTCAAAGGATGTGAGGCCTCCGGTCGCCATGAGGCGGAGAACTCGGTCTTTCTCTGTGGTCTCCACAGCGTATTCAGACATCCCTTCGTCTTGGGAGATGCAAGACGAGCCTGCATTCAATTCACTGCAGGGATATCCGGCCTAACTTCGAGTCAGAGCATCTCGGTGTCCATTCCACTTGAGGCCACAAACTCAGGGTCCCTCTTACGTACCTGTAGCTGAGAGAAGCCTCCTCTTGAGGTGCTTGTGGAAAGTTAGTATTCCTCTTCAGTCGAAGCCAGGGACTAAGCTCTCATCTCGAGTTGATTTGGGGTCCACGGAGCTCTTTCGTGTTGCTCCAGTGACCTCAGGATCCCTCTAGACTTGAGAGAGTGATCCTGGGTTTTCTCTGGAGTGCCATCAAGGAAATCAAGGCTCCTCTCACGTTTGATGTGGAACACGGAATTGCTCTGCATGCAGTGCAGGGGAATCGGGCCTCATCTCGCGGCGAGGGGGAAATCTCATGGTTTTTCTCGAGTTGCGGCTGGAACCTGGGGTATATTCTCGAGTTACGACGGGGAGGGCCCTTCCAGACACGTGTTTGTTCAGCGACGTCAGGACTCCTGCCTAGGTGCGAGGGACACAACGGGATTCTCCTCGAGTCTTGGCATGGCAATTTGGACGCGTCTCCACGTGAGGCGGGAGACCCAGGGTCCCTTTCCACGTGCCACAGTGATCCTGGGACTCCTATCCATTTTCAAGAGGAGTCAGGCATCGTCTCCTTTGGAAGCATTGATCTCCGCGTACCTCTAGAGTTTTCAAAGGATGTGAGGGATCCGGTCGCCATGAGGCGGAGGACTAGGTCTTTCTCTGTGGTCTCCACAGGGGATTCAGACATCCCTTCGTCTTGGGAGATGCAAGACGACCCTGCATTCAATTCACTGCAGGGATAACCGGCCTTACTTCGAGTCAGAGCATCTCGCTGTCCATTCCACTTGAGGCCACAAACTCAGGGGCCCTCTCACATACCTGTAGCTGAGAGAAGCCTCCTCTTGAGGTGCTTGTGGAAAGTTGGTATTCCTCTTGAGTCTAAGCCAGGGACTAAGCTCTCATCTCGATTTGATTTGGGGTCCACGGAGCCCTTTCCTGTTGGTCGAGTGACCTCAGGATCCCTCTAGACTTGAGACAGTGATCTTGGGTTTTCTCTGGAGTGCCATCAAGGAAATCAAGGCTCCTTTCACGTTTGATGTGGAACACGGAATTGCTCTGCATGCAGTGCAGGGGAATCGGGCATCAACTCGCGGCGTGGGGGAAATCTCTTGGTTTTTCTCGAGTTGCGGCCCCAACCTGGGGTATATTCTCGAGTTACGATGGGGAGGGCCCTTCAGACACGTGTTTTTTCAGCGACGTCAGGACTCCTGCCTAGGTGCGAGGGACACCTCGGGATTCTCCTCGAGTCTTGGCATGGCAATTTGGACGCGTCTCCACGTGAGGAGGGAGACCCAGGGTCCCTTTCCACGTGCCACAGGGATCCTGGGACTCCTATCCATTTTCAAGTGGAGGCAGGCATCGTCTCCTTTGGAAGCATTGATCTCCGCGCACCTCTAGAGTTTTCAAAGGATATGAGGCCTCCGGTTGCGTTGAGGTGGAGGACTAGGTCTTTCTCTGTGGTCTCCACAGGGCATTCAGACATCCCTTCATCTTGGGAGATGCAAGACGAGCCTGGATTCAATTCACTGCAGGGATATCCGGCCTTATTTCGAGTCAGAGCATCTCGGTGTCCATTCCACTTGAGGCCACTAAATCAGGGTCCCTCTCACATAACTGTAGCTGAGAGAAGCCTCCTCTTGAGGTGCTTGTGGAAAGTTGGTATTCTTCTTGACTCGAAGCCAGGGACTAAGCTCTCATCTCGAGTTGATTTGGGGTCCACGGAACCCTTTCGTGTTGCTCCAGTTACCTCAGGATCCCTCTAGACTTGAGACAGCGATCTTGGGTTTTCTCTGGAGTGCCATCAAGGAAATCAAGGCTCCTTTCACGTTTGATGTGGAACACAGAATTGCTCTGCATGCAGTGCAGGGGAATCGGGCCTCAACTCGCGGCGAGGAGGAAATCTCATGGTTTTTCTCGAGTTGCGGCCCGAACCTGGGGTATATTCTCGAGTTACGACGGGTAGGGCCCTTCCAGCCACGTGTTTGTTCAGCGACGACAGGACTCCTCCCTAGGTGCGAGGGACACCTCGGGATTCTCCTCGAGTCTTGGCTTGGCAATTGGGACGCGTCTCCACGTGAGGCGTGAGACACAGTGTCCCTTTCCACGTGCCACAGGGATCCTGGGACTCCTATCCATTTTCAAGAGGAGACAGGCATCGTCTCCTTTGGAAGCATTGATCTCCATGGACCTCTCGAGTTTTCAAATGATGTGAGGCCTCTGGTCTCGATGAGGCGGAGAACGAGGTCTTTCTCTGTGGTCTGCACAGGGGATTCAGACAACCCTTCGTCTTGGGAGATGCAAGACGAGCCTGCATTCAATTCACTGCAGGGATATCCGGCCTTATTTCGAGTCAGAGCATCTCGGTGTCCATTCCACTTCAGGCCACAAACTCAGGGTCCCTCTCACATACATGTAGCTGAGAGAAGCCTCCTCTTGAGGTGCTTGTGGAAAGTTGGTATTCCTCTTGAGTCGAAGCCAGGGACTAAGCTCTCATCTCGAGTTGATTTGGGGTCCATGGAGCCCTTTCCTGTAGGTCCAGTGACCTCAGGATCCCTCTAGACTTGAGACAGTGATCTTGGGTTTTCTCTGGAGTGCCATCAAGGAAATCAAGGCTCCTTTCACGTTTGATGTTGAACACGGAATTGCTCTGCATGCAGTGCAGGGGAATCGGGCCTCAACTCGCGGCGAGGCGGAAATCTCATGGTTTTTCTCGAGTTGCGGCCCGAACCTGGGGTATATTCTCGAGTTACGACGGGGAGGGCCCTTCCAGACACGTGTTTGTTCAGCGACGTCAGGACTCCTGCCTAGGTGCGAGGGACACCTCGGGATTCTCCTCGAGTCTTGGCATGGCAATTGGGACGCGTCTGCACGTGAGGCGGGAGACCCAGGGTCCCTTACCACGTGCCACAGTGATCCTGGGACTCCTAACCATTTTCAAGAAGAGTCAGGCATCTTCTCCTTTGGAAGCATTGATCTCCGCGGACCTCTCGAGTTTTCAAATGATGTGAGGCTTCCGGTCTCGATGAGGCGGAGAACTAGGTCTTTCTCTGTGGTCTCCACAGGGGATTCAGACATCCCTTCGTCTTGGGAGATGCAAGACGAGCCTGCATTCAATTCACTGCAGGGATATCCGGCCTTATTTCGAGTCAGAGCATCTCGGTGTCCATTCCACTTGAGGCCACAAACTCAGGGTCCCTCTCACATACCTGTAGCTGAGGCAAGCCTCCTCTTGAGGTGCTTGTGGAAAGTTGGTATTCCTCTTGAGTCTAAGCCAGGGACTAAGCTCTCATCTCGAGTGGATTTGGTGTCCACGGAGCCCTTTGTTGTTGCTCCAGTGACCTCAAGATCCCTCTAGACTTGAGACAGTGATCTTTGGTTTTCTCTGGAGTGCCATCAAGGAAATCAAGGCTCCTTTCACGTTTGATGTGGAACACGGAATTGCTCTGCATGCAGTGCAGGGGAATCGGGCCTCAACTCGCGGCGAGTGGGAAATCTCATGGTTTTTCACGAGTTGCGGCCGGAAGCTGGGGTATATTCTCGAGTTACAACGGGGAGGGCCCTTCAAGACAGGTGTTTGTTCAGCGACGACAGGACTACGGCCTAGGTGCGAGGGACACCTAGGGATTCTCCTCGAGTCTTGGCATGGCAATTGGGACGCATCTCCACGTGAGGCGGGAGACCCAGTGTCCCTTTCCACGTGCCACAGGGATCCTGGGACTCCTATCCATTTTCAAGAGGAGTCAGGCATCGTCTCCTTCGGAAGTATTGATCTCCGCGGACCTCTCGAGTTTTCAAAGGACATGAGGCCTCCGGTTGCGTTGAGGTGGAGGACTAGGTCTTTCTCTGTGGTCTCCACAGGTCATTCAGACATCCCTTCGTCTTGGGAGATGCAAGACGAGGCTGGATTCAATTCACTGCAGGGATATCCGGCCTTATTTCGAGTCAGAGCATCTCGGTGTCCATTCCACTTGAGGCCACAAACTCAGGGTCCCTCTCACATACATGTAGCTGAGAGAAGCCTCCTCCTGAGGTGCTTGTGGAAAGTTGGTATTCCTCTTGACTCGAAGCCAGGGACTAAGCTCTCATCTCGAGTTGATTTGGGGTCCACGGAGCCCTTTCGTGTTGCTCCAGTGACCTCAGGATCCCTCTAGACTTGAGACAGTGATCTTGGGTTTTCTCTGGAGTGCCATCAAGGAAATCAAGGCTCCTTTCACTTTTGATGTGGAACAAGGAATTGCTCTGCACGCAGGGCAGGGGAATCGGGCCTCATCTCGGGGCGAGGGGGAAGTCTCATGGTTTTTCTCGAGTTGCGGCCGGAACCTCGGGTATATTCTGGAGTTACAACGGGGAGGGCCCTTCCAGACACTTGTTTGTTCAGTGACGTCAGAACTCCTGCCTAGGTGCGAGGGACACCTCGGGATTCTCATCGAGTATTGGCATGGCAATTGGGATGCGTCTCCACGTGAGGCGGGAGACCCAGGGTCCCTTTCCACGTGCCATAGGGATCCTGGGACTCCTATCCATTTTCAAGAGGAGTCGGGCATCGTCTCCTTTGGAAGCATTGATCTCTGCAGACCTCTCGAGTTTTCAAAGGATGTGAGGCCTCTGGTCTCGATGAGGCGGAGAACGAGGTCTTTCTCTGTGGTCTCCACAGGGGATTCAGACAACCCTTCGTCTTGGGAGATGCAAGACGAGCCTGCATTCAATTCACTGCAGGGATATCCGGCCTTATTTCGAGTCAGAGCATCTCGGTGTCCATTCCACTTCAGGCCACAAACTCAGGGTCCCTCTCACATACATGTAGCTGAGAGAAGCCTCCTCTTGAGGTGCTTGTGGAAAGTTGGTATTCCTCTTGAGTCGAAGCCAGGGACTAAGCTCTCATCTCGAGTTGATTTGGGGTCCATGGAGCCCTTTCCTGTAGGTCCAGTGACCTCAGGATCCCTCTAGACTTGAGACAGTGATCTTGGGTTTTCTCTGGAGTGCCATCAAGGAAATCAAGGCTCCTTTCACGTTTGATGTTGAACACGGAATTGCTCTGCATGCAGTGCAGGGGAATCGGGCCTCAACTCGCGGCGAGGCGGAAATCTCATGGTTTTTCTCGAGTTGCGTCCCGAACCTGGGGTATATTCTCGAGTTACGACGGGGAGGGCCCTTCCAGACACGTGTTTGTTCAGCGACGTCAGGACTCCTGCCTAGGTGCGAGGGACACCTCGGGATTCTCCTCGAGTCTTGGCATGGCAATTGGGACGCGTCTGCACGTGAGGCGGGAGACCCAGGGTCCCTTACCACGTGCCACAGGGATCCTGGGACTCCTATCCATTTTCAAGAGGAGTCGGGCATCGTCTCCTTTGGAAGCATTGATCTCTGCAGACCTCTCGAGTTTTCAAAGGATGTGAGGCCTCCGGTCGCGATGAGGCGGAGGACTAGGTCTTTCTCTGTGGTCTCCACAGGGGATTCAGACA
The DNA here is from genome assembly GCF_033118175.1 of Dama dama. NCBI lineage: Eukaryota > Metazoa > Chordata > Mammalia > Artiodactyla > Cervidae > Dama > Dama dama. Next base: position 53,229,775 of record NC_083682.1, on the reverse strand, counting down.
TCCATTTGTCTTGGGAGATGCAAGACGAGCCTGCATTCAATTCACTGCCAGGATATCTGGCCTTACTTCGAGTCAGAGCATCTCGGTGTCCATTCCACTTGAGGCCACAAACTCGGGGTCCCTCAAATATACCTGTAGCTGAGAGAAGCCTCCTCTTGAGGTGCTTGTGGAAAGTTGTTATTCCTCTTGAGTCTAAGCCAGGGACTAAGCTCTCATCTCGAGTTGATTAGGGGTCCACGGAGCCCTTTCCTGTTGGTCCAGTGACCTCAGGATCCCTCTAGACTTGAGACAGTGATCTTGGGTTTTCTATGGAGTGCCATCAAGGAAATCAAGGCTCCTTTCACGTTTGATGTGGAACACAGAATTGCTCTGCATGCAGTGCAGGGGAATCGGGCCTCAACTCGCGGCGAGGGGGAAATCTCATGGTTTTTCTCGAGTTGCGGCCGGAACCTGGGGTATATTCTCGAGTTACAACGGGGAGGGCCCTTCAAGACAGGTGTTTGTTCAGCGACGACAGGACTCCTGCCTAGGTGCGAGGGACACCTAGGGATTCTCCTCGAGTCTTGGCATGGCAATTGGGACGCATCTCCACGTGAGGCGGGAGACCCAGTGTCCCTTTCCACGTGTCACAGGGATCCTGGGACTCCTATCCATTTTCAAGAGGAGTCAGGCATCGTCTCCATTGGAAGCATTGATCTCCGCGGACCTCTCGAGTTTTCAAAGGATGTGAGGGCTCCGGTCGCCATGAGGCGGAGAACTCGGTCTTTCTCTGTGGTCTCCACAGCGTATTCAGACATCCCTTCGTCTTGGGAGATGCAAGACGAGCCTGCATTCAATTCACTGCAGGGATATCCGGCCTAACTTCGAGTCAGAGCATCTCGGTGTCCATTCCACTTGAGGCCACAAACTCAGGGTCCCTCTCACGTACCTGTAGCTGAGAGAAGCCTCCTCTTGAGGTGCTTGTGGAAAGTTGGTATTCCTCTTGAGTCGAAGCCAGGGACTAAGCTCTCATCTCGAGTTGATTTGGGGTCCACGGAGCTCTTTCGTGTTGCTCCAGTGACCTCAGGATCCCTCTAGACTTGAGACAGTGATCTTGGGTTTTCTCTGGAGTGTCATCAAGGAAATCAAGGCTCCTTTCACGTTTGATGTGGGACACGGAATTGCTCTGCACGCAGTGCAGGGGAATCGGGCCTCAACTCGTGGCAAAGGGGAAGTCTCATGGTTTTCCTCGAGTTGCGGCCGGAACCTGGGGTATATTCTCGAGTTACGACGGGGAGGGCCCTTCCAGACACGTGTTTGTTCAGCGACGTCAGGACTCCTTCCTAGGTGCGAGGGACAACTCGGAATTCTCCTCGAGTCTTGGCATGGCAATTGGGACGCGTCTCCACGTGAGGCGGGAGACCCAGGGTCCCTTTCCACGTGCCACAGGGATCCTGGGACTCCTATCCATTTTCAAGAGGAGTCAGGCATCGTCTCCTTCGGAAGTATTGATCTCCGCGGACCTCTCGAGTTTTCAAAGGATATGAGGCCTCCGGTTGCGTTGAGGTGGAGGACTAGGTCTTTCTCTGTGGTCTCCACAGGGCATTCAGACATCCCTTCGTCTTGGGAGATGCAAGACGAGGCTGGATTCAATTCACTGCAGGGATATCCGGCCTTATTTCGAGTCAGAGCATCTCGGTGTCCATTCCACTTGAGGCCACAAACTCAGGGTCCCTCTCACATACATGTAGCTGAGAGAAGCCTCCTCCTGAGGTGCTTGTGGAAAGTTGGTATTCCTCTTGACTCGAAGCCAGGGACTAAGCTCTCATCTCGAGTTGATTTGGGGTCCACGGAGCCCTTTCGTGTTGCTCCAGTGACCTCAGGATCCCTCTAGACTTGAGACAGTGATCTTGGGTTTTCTCTGGAGTGCCATCAAGGAAATCAAGGCTCCTTTCACTTTTGATGTGGAACAAGGAATTGCTCTGCACGCAGGGCAGGGGAATCGGGCCTCATCTCGGGGCGAGGGGGAAGTCTCATGGTTTTTCTCGAGTTGCGGCCGGAACTTCGGGTATATTCTGGACTTACAACGGGGAGGGCCCTTCCAGACACGTGTTTGTTCAGCGACGTCAGAACTCCTGCCTAGGTGCGAGGGACACCTCGGGATTCTCCTCGAGTCTTGGCATGGCAATTTGGACGCGTCTCCACGTGAGGCGGGAGACCCAGGGTCCCTTTCCACGTGCCACAGGGATCCTGGGACTCCTATCCATTTTCAAGAGGAGTCAGGCATCGTCTCCTTTGGAAGCATTGATCTCCGCGGACCTCTCGAGTTTTCAAAGGATGTGAGGCCTCGGTCGCCATGAGGCGGAGAACTCGGTCTTTCTCTGTGGTCTCCACAGGGGATTCAGACATCCCTTCGTCTTGGGAGATTCAAGACGAGCCTGCATTCAATTCACTGCAGGGATATCCGGCCTTACTTCGAGTCAGAGCATCTCGGTGTCCATTCCACTTGAGGCCACAAACTCAGGATCCCTCTCACATACCTGTAGCTGAGAGAAGCCTCCTCTTGAGGTGCTTGTGGAAAGTTGGTATTCCTCTTGAGTCGAAGCCAGGGACTAAGCTCTCATCTCGAGTTAATTTGGGGTCCACGGAGCCCTTTCGTGTTGCTCCAGTGACCTCAGGATCCCTCTAGACTTGAGACAGTGATCTTGGGTTTTCTCTGGAGTGCCATCAAGGAAATCAAGGCTCCTTTCACGTTTGATGTGGAACACGGAATTGCTCTGCACGCAGTGCAGGGGAATCGGGCCTCATGTCGCGGCGAGGGGGAAGTCTCATGGTTTTTCTCGAGTTGCGCCGGAACCTGGGGTATATTCTCGAGTTACGACGGGGAGGGCCCTTCCAGACACGTGTTTCTTCAGCGACGTCAGGACTCCTGCCTAGGAGCGAGTGACACCTCGGGATTCTCCTCGAGTCTTGGCATGGCAATTGGGAGGCATCTCCACGTGAGGCGGGAGACCCAGGGTCCCTTTCCACGTGCCACAGGGATCCTGGGACTCCTATCCATTTTCAAGAGGAGGCAGGCATCGTCTCCTTTGGAAGCATTGATCTCCTCGGACCTCTCGAGTTTTCAAAGGATGTGAGGCCTCCGGGGGCGATGAGGCGGAGAACTCGGTCTTTCTCTGTGGTCTCCACAGGGGATTCAGACATCCCTTCGTCTTGGGAGATGCAAGATGAGCCTGCATTCAATTCACTGCAGGGATATCCGGCCTTACTTCGAGTCAGAGCATCTCGGTGTCCATTCCACTTGAGGCCAAAAACTCGGGGTCCCTCAAATATACCTGTAGCTGAGAGAAGCCTCCTCTGGAGGTGCTTGTGGAAAGTTGGTATTCCTCTTGACTCTAAGCCAGGGACTAAGCTCTCATCTCGAGTTGATTTGGGGTCCACGCAGCCCTTTCCTGTTGGTCCAGTGACATCAGGATCCCTCTAGACTTGAGACAGTGATCTTGGGTTTTCTCTGGAGTGCCATCAAGGACATCAAGGCTCCTTTCACGTTTGATGTGGACTACGTAATTGCTCTGCACGTAGTGCAGGGGAATCGGGTCTCATCTCGCGGGGAGGGGGAACTCTCATGGTTTTTCTCAAGTGGCGGCCGGAACCTGGTGTATATTCTCGAGTTACGACGGGGAGGGCCCTTCCAGACAAGTGTTTGTTAAGCGACGACAGGACTCCTTCCTAGGTTCGAGGGACACCTCGGGATTCTCCTAAAGTCTTGGCATGTCATTTGTGACGTGTCTCCACATGAAGCGGGAGACCCAGGGTCCCTTTCCACGTGCCACAGGGATCCTGGGACTCCTATCCATTTTCAAGAGGAGTCAGGCATCGTCTCTTTGGAAGCATTGATCTCCGCGGACCTCACGAGTTTTCAAAGGATGTGAGGCCCCCGGTCGCGATGAGGCGGAGAACTAGGTCTTTCTCTGTGGTCTTCACAGGGGATTCAGACATCCCTTCGTCTTGGGAGATGCAGGACGAGCCTTCATTCAATTCACTGCAGTGATATCGGGCCTTACTTCTAGTCAGAGCATCTCGGTGTCCATTCCACTTGAGGCCACAAACTCAGGGTCCCTCAAATATACCTGTAGCTGAGAGAAGCCTCCTCTTGAGGTGCTTGTGGAAAGTTGGTATTCCTATTGAGTCGAAGCCATTGACTAAGCTCCCATCTCGAGATGATTTGGGGTCCACGGAGCCCTTTCGTGTTGCTCCAGTGACCTCAGGATCCCTCTAGACTAGAGACAGTGACTTTGGGTTTTCTCTGGAGTGCCATCAAGGAAATCAAGGCTCCTTTCCCGTTTGATGTGGAACACGGAATTGCTCTGCACGCAGTGCAGGGGAATCGGCCCTCATCTCGCGGTGAGGGCGAAGTCTCATGGTTTTTCTCGAGTTGCGGCCGGAACCTGGGGTATATTCTCGAGTTACGACGGGGAGGGCCCTTCCAGACACGTGTTTGTTCAGCGACGTCAGGACTCCTGCCTAGGTGCGAGGGACACCTCGGGATTCTCCTCGAGTTTTGGCATGGCAATTGGGACGCGTCTCCACGTGAGGCGGGAGACCCAGGGTCCCTTTCCACGTGCCATAGGGATCCTGGGACTCCTATCCATTTTCAAGAGGAGTCAGGCATCGTCTCCTTTGGAAGCATTGATCTCCGCGGACCTCTCAAGTTCTCAAAGGATGTGAGGCCTCCGGTCGCGATGAGGGGGAGGACTAGTTCTTTCTCTGTCGTCTCCACAGGGGATTCAGACATCCCTTCGTCTTGGGAGATGCAAGACGAGCCTGCATTCAATTCACTGCAGGGATATCCGGCCTTACTTCGAGTCAGAGCATCTTGGTGCCCATTCCACTTGAGGCCACAAACTCAGTGTCTCTCTCACATACATGTAGCTGAGAGAAGCCTCCTCTTGAGGTGCTTGTGGAAAGTTGGTATTCCTCTTGAGTCAAAGCCAGGGAGTAAGCTCAAATCTCGAGATGATTTGGTGTCCACGGACCCCTTTCGTGTTGCTCCAGTGACCTCAGGATCCCTCTAGTCTAGAGACAGTGACTTTGGGTTTTCTCTGGAGTGCCATCAAGGAAATCAAGGCTCCTTTCACGTTTGATGTGGAACACGGAATTGCTCTGCACGCAGTGCAGGGGAATCGGGCCTCATCTCGCGGCGAGGGGGAAGTCTCATGGCTTTTTGCGAGTTGCGGCCGGAACCTGGGGTATATTCTCGAGTTACGACGGGGAGGGCCCTTCCAGACACGTGTTTGTTCAGCGACGTCAGGACCCCTGCCTAGGTGCGAGGGACACCTCGGGATTCTCCTCGAGTCTTTGCATTGCAATTGGGACGCATCTCCACGTGAGGCGGGAGACCCAGGGTCCCTTTCCACGTGCCACAGATATCCTGGGACTCCTATCCATTTTCAGGAGTAGTCAGGCATCGTCTCCTTTGGAAGCATTGATCTCCGCGGACCTCTAGAGTTTTCAAAGGATGTGAGGCCTCCGCTCGCGATGAGGCAGAGGACTAGGTCTTTCTCTGTGGTCTCCACAGCAGATTCAGACATCCCTTCGTCTTGGGGGATGCAAGACGAGCCTGCATTCAATTCACTGCAGGGATATCCGGCCTTACTTCGAGTCAGAGCATCTCGGTGTCCATTCCACTTGAGGCCTCAAACTCAGGGTCCCTCTCACATACCTGTATCGGAGAGAAGCCTCCTCTTGAGGTGCTTGTGGAAAGTTGGTATTCCTCTTGACTCGAAGCCAGGGACTAAGCTCTCAATTCGACTTGTTTTGTGGTCCACGGAGTGCTTTCGTGTTGCTACAGTGACCTCAGGATCCCTCTAGACTTGAGACAGTGATCTTGGGTTTTCTCTGGAGTGCCATCAAGGAAATCAAGGCTCCTTTCACGTTTGATGTGGAACACGGAATTGCTCTGCACGCATTGCAGGGGAATCGGGCCTCATGTCGCGGCGAGGGGGTAGTCTCATGGTTTTTCTCGAGTTGCGGCCGGAACCTGGGGTATATTCTCGAGTTAGGACGGGGAGGGCCCTTCCAGACACGTGTTTGTTCAGCGACGTCAGGACTCCTGCCTAGGAGGGAGTGACACCTCGGGATTCTCCTCGAGTCTTGGCATGGCAATTGGGAGGCATCTCCACGTGAGGCGGGAGACCCAGGGTCCCTTTCCTCGTGGCACAGGGATCCTGGGACTCCTATCCATTTTCAAGAGGAGTCAGGCATCGTCTCCTTTGGAAGCATTGATCTCCTCGGACCTCTCGAGTTTTCAAAGTATGTGAGGCCTCCGGTCGCGATGAGGCGGAGAACTCGGTCTTTCTCTGTGGTCTCCACAGGGGATTCAGACATCCCTTCGTCTTGGGAGATGCAAGATGAGCCTGCATTCAATTCACTGTAGGGATATCCGGCCTTACTTCGAGTCAGAGCATCTCGGTGTCCATTTCACTTGAGGCCAAAACCTCGGGGTCCCTCAAATATACCTGTAGCTGAGAGAAGCCTCCTCTGGAGGTGCTTGTCGAAAGTTGGTATTCCTCTTGACTCTAAGCCAGGGACTAAGCTCTCATCTCGAGTTGATTTGGGGTCGACGCAGCCCTTTCCTGTTGGTCCAGTGACATCAGGATCCCTCTAGACTTGAGACAGTGATCTTGGGTTTTCTCTGGAGTGCCATCAAGAACATCAAGGCTCCTTTCACGTTTGATGTGGACTACGTAATTGCTCTGCACGTAGTGCAGGGGAATCGGGTCTCATCTCGCGGGGAGGGGGAACTCTCATGGTTTTTCTCAAGTTGCGGCCGGAACCTGGGGTATATTCTCGAGTTACGACGGGGAGGGCCCTTCCAGACAAGTGTTTGTTTAGCGACGACAGGACTCCTTCCTAGGTTCGAGGGACACCTCGGGATTCTCCTAAAGTCTTGGCATGTCATTTGTGACGTGTCTCCACATGAAGCGGGAGACCCAGGGTCCCTTTCCACGTGCCACAGGGATCCTGGGACTCCTATCCATTTTCAAGAGGAGTCAGGCATCGTCTCTTTGGAAGCATTGATCTCCGCGGACCTCACGAGTTTTCAAAGGATGTGAGGCCCCCGTTCGCGATGAGGCGGAGAACTAGGTCTTTCTCTGTGGTCTCCACAGGGGATTCAGACATCCCTTCGTCTTGAGAGATGCAGGACGAGCCTTCATTCAATTCACTGCAGTGATATCGGGCCTTACTTCTAGTCAGAGCATCTCGGTGTCCATTCCACTTGAGGCCACAAACTCAGGGTGCCTCTCACATACCTGTAGCTGAGAGAAGCCTCCTCTTGAGGTGCTTGTGGAAAGTTGGTATTCCTATTGAGTCGAAGCCATTGACTAAGCTCCCATCTCGAGATGATTTGGGGTCCACGGAGCCCTTTCGTGTTGCTCCAGTGACCTCAGGATCCCTCTAGACTAGAGACAGTGACTTTGGGTTTTCTCTGGGGTGCCATCAAGGAAATCAAGGCTCCTTTCCCGTTTGATGTGGAACACGGAATTGCTCTGCACGCAGTGCAGGGGAATCGGCCCTCATCTCGCGGTGAGGGCGAAGTCTCATGGTTTTTCTCGAGTTGCGGCCGGAACCTGGGGTATATTCTGGAGTTACGACGGGGAGGGCCCTTCCAGACACGTGTTTGTTCAGCGACGTCAGGACTCCTGCCTAGGTGCGAGGGACACCTCGGGATTCTCCTCGAGTTTTGGCATGGCAATTGGGACGCGTCTCCACGTGAGGCGGGAGAACCATGGTACCTTTCCAAGTGCCACAGGGATCCTGGGACTCCTATCTATTTTCAAGAGGCGTCAGGCATCGTCTCCTTTGGAAGCATTGATGTCCGCGGACCTCACGAGTTTTCAAAGGATGTGAGGCCTCCGGTCGCGTTGCGGCGGATAACTAGGTCTTTCTCTGTGGTCTCCACAGGGGATTCAGACATCCCTTCGTCTTGGGAGATGGAAGACGAGCCTGCATTCCATTCACTGCAGGGATATCCGGCCTTACTTCGAGTCAGAGCATCTCGGTGTCCATTCCACTTGAGGCCACAAACTCAGGGTCCCTCTCACATACATGTAGCTGAGAGAAGCCTCCTCTTGAGGTGCTTGTGGAACGTTGTTATTCCTCTTGAATCTAAGCCAGGGATTAAGCTCTCATCTCGAGTTGATTTGGGGTCCACGGAGCCCTTTCCTGTTGGTCCAGCGACCTCATGATCCCTGTAGACTTGAGACAGTGATCTTGGGTTTTTTCTGGAGTGCCATCAAGGAAATCAAGCCTTTTCTCTCGTTTGATGTGGAACACGGAATTGCTCTGCATGCAGTGCAGGGGAATCGGGCCTCAACTCGCGGCGAGGGGGAAATCTCATGGTTTTTCTCGAGTTGCGGCCGGAACCTGGGGTATATTGTCGAGTTACGACGGGGAGGGCACTTCCAGACACGTGTTTGTTCAGCGACGTCAGGACTCCTGCCTAGGTGCGAGGGACACCTCGGGATTCTCCTCGAGTCTTGGCATGGCAATTTGGACGCGTCTCCCCTGAGGCGGGAGACCCAGGGTCCCTTTCCACGTGCCACAGGGATCCTGGGACTCCTATCCATTTTCAAGAGGAGTCAGGCATCGTCTCCTTTGGAAGAATTGATCTCCGCGGACCTCTCGAGTTTTCAAAGGATGTGAGGCCTCCGGTCGCCATGAGGCGGAGAACTCGGTCTTTCTCTGTGGTCTCCACAGCGTATTCAGACATCCCTTCGTCTTGGGAGATGCAAGACGAGGCTGCATTCAATTCACTGCAGGGATATCCGGCCTAACTTCGAGTCAGAGCATCTCGGTGTCCATTCCACTTGAGGCCACAAACTCAGGGTCCCTCTCACGTACCTGTAGCTGAGAGAAGCCTCCTCTTGAGGTGCTTGTGGAAAGTTAGTATTCCTCTTCAGTCGAAGCCAGGGACTAAGCTCTCATCTCGAGTTGATTTGGGGTCCACGGAGCTTTTCGTGTTGCTCCAGTGACCTCAGGATCCCTCTAGACTTGAGAGAGTGATCCTGGGTTTTCTCTGGAGTGCCATCAATGAAATCAAGGCTCCTCTCACGTTTGATGTGGAACACGGAATTGCTCTGCATGCAGTGCAGGGGAATCGGGCCTCATCTCGCGGCGAGGGGGAAATCTCATGGTTTTTCTCGAGTTGCGGCTGGAACCTGGGGTATATTCTCGAGTTACGACGGGGAGGGCCCTTCCAGACACGTGTTTGTTCAGCGACGTCAGGACTCCTGCCTAGGTGCGAGGGACACATCGGGATTCTCCTCGAGTCTTGGCATGGCAATTTGGACGCGTCTCCACGTGAGGCAGGAGACCCAGGGTCCCTTTCCACGTGCCACAGTGATCCTGGGACTCCTATCCATTTTCAAGAGGAGTCAGGCATCGTCTCCTTTGGAAGCATTGATCTCCGCGGACCTCTAGAGTTTTCAAAGGATGTGAGGGATCTGGTCGCCATGAGGCGGAGGACTAGGTCATTCTCTGTGGTCTCCACAGGGGATTCAGACATCCCTTCGTCTTGGGAGATGCAAGACGAGCCTGCATTCAATTCACTGCAGGGATAACCGGCCTTACTTCGAGTCAGAGCATCTCGCTGTCCATTCCACTTGAGGCCACAAACTCAGGGGCCCTCTCACATACCTGTAGCTGAGAGAAGCCTCCTCTTGAGGTGCTTGTGGAAAGTTGGTATTCCTCTTGAGTCTAAGCCAGGGACTAAGCTCTCATCTCGATTTGATTTGGGGTCCACGGAGCCCTTTCCTGTTGGTCGAGTGACCTCAGGATCCCTCTAGACTTGAGACAGTGATCTTGGGTTTTCTCTGGAGTGCCATCAAGGAAATCAAGGCTCCTTTCATGTTTGATGTGGAACACGGAATTGCTCTGCATGCAGTGCAGGGGAATCGGGCATCAACTCGCGGCGTGGGGGAAATCTCTTGGTTTTTCTCGAGTTGCGGCCCCAACCTGGGGTATATTCTCGAGTTACGATGGGGAGGGCCCTTCAGACACGTGTTTTTTCAGCGACGTCAGGACTCCTGCCTAGGTGCGAGGGACACCTCGGGATTCTCCTCGAGTCTTGGCATGGCAATTTGGACGCGTCTCCACGTGAGGTGGGAGACCCAGGGTCCCTTTCCACGTGCCACAGGGATCCTGGGACTCCTATCCATTTTCAAGAGGAGGCAGGCATCGTCTCCTTTGGAAGCATTGATCTCCGCGGACCTCTCGAGTTTTCAAAGGATATGAGGCCTCCGGTTGCGTTGAGGTGGAGGACTAGGTCTTTCTCTGTGGTCTCCACAGGGCATTCAGACATCCCTTCATCTTGGGAGATGCAAGACGAGCCTGGATTCAATTCACTGCAGGGATATCCGGCCTTATTTCGAGTCAGAGCATCTCGGTGTCCATTCCACTTGAGGCCACTAACTCAGGGTCCCTCTCACATAACTGTAGCTGAGAGAAGCCTCCTCTTGAGGTGCTTGTGGAAAGTTGGTATTCTTCTTGACTCGAAGCCAGGGACTAAGCTCTCATCTCGAGTTGATTTGGGGTCCACGGAACCCTTTCGTGTTGCTCCAGTTACCTCAGGATCCCTCTAGACTTGAGACAGCGATCTTGGGTTTTCTCTGGAGTGCCATCAAGGAAATCAAGGCTCCTTTCACGTTTGATGTGGAACACAGAATTGCTCTGCATGCAGTGCAGGGGAATCGGGCCTCAACTCGCGGCGAGGAGGAAATCTCATGGTTTTTCTCGAGTTGCGGCCCGAACCTGGGGTATATTCTCGAGTTACGACGGGTAGGGCCCTTCCAGCCACGTGTTTGTTCAGCGACGACAGGACTCCTCCCTAGGTGCGAGGGACACCTCGGGATTCTCCTCGAGTCTTGGCTTGGCAATTGGGACACGTCTCCACGTGAGGCGTGAGACACAGTGTCCCTTTCCACGTGCCACAGGGATCCTGGGACTCCTATCCATTTTCAAGAGGAGGCAGGCATCGTCTCCTTTGGAAGCATTGATCTCCGCGGACCTCTCGAGTTTTCAAAGGATGTGAGGCCTCTGGTCTCGATGAGGCGGAGAACGAGGTCTTTCTCTGTGGTCTCCACAGGGGATTCAGACAACCCTTCGTCTTGGGAGATGCAGGACGAGCCTGCATTCAATTCACTGCAGGGATATCCGGCCTTATTTCGAGTCAGAGCATCTCGGTGTCCATTCCACTTCAGGCCACAAACTCAGGGTCCCTCTCACATACATGTAGCTGAGAGAAGCCTCCTCTTGAGGTGCTTGTGGAAAGTTGGTATTCCTCTTGAGTCGAAGCCAGGGACTAAGCTCTCATCTCGAGTTGATGTGGGGTCCATGGAGCCCTTTCCTGTAGGTCCAGTGACCTCAGGATCCCTCTAGACTTGAGACAGTGATCTTGGGTTTTCTCTGGAGTGCCATCAAGGAAATCAAGGCTCCTTTCACGTTTGATGTTGAACACGGAATTGCTCTGCATGCAGTGCAGGGGAATCGGGCCTCAACTCGCGGCGAGGCGGAAATCTCATGGTTTTTCTCGAGTTGCGGCCCGAACCTGGGGTATATTCTCGAGTTACGACGGGGAGGGCCCTTCCAGACACGTGTTTGTTCAGCGACGTCAGGACTCCTGCCTAGGTGCGAGGGACAACTCGGGATTCTCCTCGAGTCTTGGCATGGCAATTGGGACGCGTCTGCACGTGAGGCGGGAGACCCAGGGTCCCTTACCACGTGCCACAGGGATCCTGGGACTCCTAACCATTTTCAAGAAGAGTCAGGCATCTTCTCCTTTGGAAGCATTGATCTCCGCGGACCTCTCGAGTTTTCAAATGATGTGAGGCTTCCGGTCTCGATGAGGCGGAGAACTAGGTCTTTCTCTGTGGTCTCCACAGGGGATTCAGACATCCCTTCGTCTTGGGAGATGCAAGACGAGCCTGCATTCAATTCACTGCAGGGATATCCGGCCTTATTTCGAGTCAGAGCATCTCGGTGTCCACTCCACTTGAGGCCACAAACTCAGGGTTCCTCTCACATACCTGTAGCTGAGGCAAGCCTCCTCTTGAGGTGCTTGTGGAAAGTTGGTATTCCTCTTGAGTCTAAGCCAGGGACTAAGCTCTCATCTCGAGTGGATTTGGTGTCCACGGAGCCCTTTGTTGTTGCTCCAGTGACCTCAAGATCCCTCTAGACTTGAGACAGTGATCTTGGGTTTTCTCTGGAGTGCCATCAAGGAAATCAAGGCTCCTTTCACGTTTGATGTGGAACACGGAATTGCTCTGCAGCAGTGCAGGGGAATCGCGCCTCAACTCGCGGCGAGTGGGAAATCTCATGGTTTTTCACGAGTTGCGGCCGGAACCTGGGGTATATTCTCGAGTTACGATGGGGAGGGCCCTTCAAGACAGGTGTTTGTTCAGCGACGACAGGACTCCTGCCTAGGTGCGAGGGACACCTAGGGATTCTCCTCGAGTCTTGGCATAGCAATTGGGACGCATCTCCACGTGAGGCGGGAGACCCAGTGTCCCTTTCCACGTGTCACAGGGATCCTGGGACTCCTATCCATTTTCAAGAGGAGTCAGGCATCGTCTCCATTGGAAGCATTGATCTCCGCGGACCTCTCGAGTTTTCAAAGGATGTGAGGGCTCCGGTCGCCATGAGGCGGAGAACTCGGTCTTTCTCTGTGGTCTCCACAGCGTATTCAGACATCCCTTCGTCTTGGGAGATGCAAGACGAGCCTGCATTCAATTCACTGCAGGGATATCCGGCCTAACTTCGAGTCAGAGCATCTCGGTGTCCATTCCACTTGAGGCCACAAACTCAGGGTCCCTCTCACGTACCTGTAGCTGAGAGAAGCCTCCTCTTGAGGTGCTTGTGGAAAGTTGGTATTCCTCTTGAGTCGAAGCCAGGGACTAAGCTCTCATCTCGAGTTGATTTGGGGTCCACGGAGCTCTTTGTTGTTGCTCCAGTGACCTCAGGATCCCTCTAGACTTGAGACAGTGATCTTGGGTTTTCTCTGGAGTGCCATCAAGGAAATCAAGGCTCCTTTCACGTTTGATGTGGAACACGGAATTGCTCTGCACGCAGTGCAGGGGAATCGGGCCTCAACTCGTGGCAAAGGGGAAGTCTCATGGTTTTTCTCGAGTTGCGGCCGGAACCTGGGGTATATTCTCGAGTTACGACGGGGAGGGCCCTTCCAGACACGTGTTTGTTCAGCGACGTCAGGACTCCTTCCTAGGTGCGAGGGACAACTCGGAATTCTCCTCGAGTCTTGGCATGGCAATTGGGAGGCATCTCCACGTGAGGCGGGAGACCCAGGGTCCCTTTCCACGTGCCACAGGGATCCTGGGACTCCTATCCATTTTCAAGAGGAGTCAGGCATCGTCTCCTTCGGAAGTATTGATCTCCGCGGACCTCTCGAGTTTTCAAAGGATATGAGGCCTCCGGTTGCGTTGAGGTGGAGGACTAGGTCTTTCTCTGTGGTCTCCACAGGGCATTCAGACATCCCTTCGTCTTGGGAGATGCAAGACGAGGCTGGATTCAATTCACTGCAGGGATATCCGGCCTTATTTCGAGTCAGAGCATCTCGGTGTCCATTCCACTTGAGGCCACAAATTCAGGGTCCCTCTCACATACATGTAGCTGAGAGAAGCCTCCTCCTGAGGTGCTTGTGGAAAGTTGGTATTCCTCTTGACTCGAAGCCAGGGACTAAGCTCTCATCTCGAGTTGATTTGGGGTCCACGGAGCCCTTTCGTGTTGCTCCAGTGACCTCAGGATCCCTCTAGACTTGAGACAGTGATCTTGGGTTTTCTCTGGAGTGCCATCAAGGAAATCAAGGCTCCTTTCACTTTTGATGTGGAACAAGGAATTGCTCTGCACGCAGGGCAGGGGAATCGGGCCTCATCTCGGGGCGAGGGGGAAGTCTCATGGTTTTTCTCGAGTTTCGGCCGGAACCTCGGGTATATTCTGGAGTTACAACGGGGAGGGCCCTTCCAGACACGTGTTTGTTCAGCGACGTCAGAACTCCTGCCTAGGTGCGAGGGACACCTCGGGATTTTCATCGAGTATTGGCATGGCAATTGGGATGCGTCTCCACGTGAGGCGGGAGACCCAGGGTCCCTTTCCACGTGCCATAGGGATCCTGGGACTCCTATCCATTTTCAAGAGGAGTCGGGCATCGTCTCCTTTGGAAGCATTGATCTCTGCAGACCTCTCGAGTTTTCAAAGGATGTGAGGCCTCCGGTCGCGATGAGGCGGAGGACTAGGTCTTTCTCTGTGGTCTCCACAGGGGATTCAGACATCCATTTGTCTTGGGAGATGCAAGACGAGCCTGCATTCAATTCACTGCCAGGATATCTGGCCTTACTTCGAGTCAGAGCATCTCGGTGTCCATTCCACTTGAGGCCACAAACTCGGGGTCCCTCAAATATACCTGTAGCTGAGAGAAGCCTCCTCTTGAGGTGCTTGTGGAAAGTTGTTATTCCTCTTGAGTCTAAGCCAGGGACTAAGCTCTCATCTCGAGTTGATTTGGGGTCCACGGAGCCCTTTCCTGTTGGTCCAGTGACCTCAGGATCCCTCTAGACTTGAGACAGTGATCTTGGGTTTTCTATGGAGTGCCATCAAGGAAATCAAGGCTCCTTTCACGTTTGATGTGGAACACAGAATTGCTCTGCATGCAGTGCAGGGGAATCGGGCCTCAACTCGCGGCGAGGGGGAAATCTCATGGTTTTTCTCGAGTTGCGGCCGGAACCTGGGGTATATTGTCGAGTTACGACGGGGAGGGCCCTTCTAGACACGTGTTTGTTCAGCGACGTCAGGACTCCTGCCTAGGTGCGAGGGACACCTCGGGATTCTCCTCGAGTCTTGGCATGGCAATTTGGACGCGTCTCCACGTGAGGCGGGAGACCCAGGGTCCCTTTCCACGTGCCACAGGGATCCTGGGACTCCTATCCATTTTCAAGAGGAGTCAGGCATCGTCTCCTTTGGAAGCATTGATCTCCGCGGACCTCTCGAGTTTTCAAAGGATGTGAGGCCTCGGTCGCCATGAGGCGGAGAACTCGGTCTTTCTCTGTGGTCTCCACAGGGGATTCAGACATCCCTTCGTCTTGGGAGATTCAAGACGAGCCTGCATTCAATTCACTGCAGGGATATCCGGCCTTACTTCGAGTCAGAGCATCTCGGTGTCCATTCCACTTGAGGCCACAAACTCAGGGTCCCTCTCACATACCTGTAGCTGAGAGAAGCCTCCTCTTGAGGTGCTTGTGGAAAGTTGGTATTCCTCTTGAGTCGAAGCCAGGGACTAAGCTCTCATCTCGAGTTAATACGGGGTCCACGGAGCCCTTTCGTGTTGCTCCAGTGACCTCAGGATCCCTCTAGACTTGAGACAGTGATCTTGGGTTTTCTCTGGAGTGCCATCAAGGAAATCAAGGCTCCTTTCACGTTTGATGTGGAACACGGAATTGCTCTGCACGCAGTGCAGGGGAATCGGGTCTCATCGCCTGGCGAGGGGTAGTCTCATGGTTTTTCTCGAGTTGCTGCCGAAACCAGGGGTATATTCTCGAGTTACCGTGGGAAGGGCCCTTCCAGACATGTGTTTATTCTGCGATGTCAGAACTCCTGCCTAGGTGCGAGGGACACCTCGGGATTCTCCTCGAGTCTTGGCATGGCAACTGGGACGCGTCTCCACGTGAGGCGGGAGACCCAGTGTCCCCTTCCACGTGCCACAGGGATCCTGGGACTCCTATCCATTTTCAAGAGGAGTCAGACATCGTCTCCTTGGGAAGCATTGATCTCCGCGGACCTCTAGAGTTTTCAAAGGATGTGAGGCCTCCGGACGCGATGAGGCAGAGAACTAGGTCTTTCTCTGTGGTCTCCACTGGGGATTCAGACATCACTTCGTCTTGGGAGATGCAAGACGAGCCTGCATTCAATTCACTGCAGGGATATCCGGCCTTACTTCGCGTCAGAGCATCTCGGTGTCCATTCCACTTGAGGCCACAAACTCAGGGTCCCTCTCACATACCTGTAGCTGAGAGAAGCCTCCTCTTGAGGTGCTTGTGGAAAGTTGGTATTCCTTTTGAGTCGAAGCCCGGGACTAAGCTCTAATCTCGAGTTGATTTGTGATCCACGCAGCCCTTTCATGGTGCTACAGTTACCTCAGGATTCCTCTAGACTTGAGACAGTGATCTTGGGTTTTCTCTGGAGTGCCATCAAGGAAATCAAGGCTGCTTTCACGTTTAATGTGGAACACGGAATTGCTCTGCACGCAGTGCAGGGGAATCGGGCCTCATCTCGCGGCGAGGGGGAAGTCTCATGCTTTTTCTCGAGTTGCGGCCGGAACCTGGGGTATATTCTCGAGTTACGACGGGGAGGGCCCTTCCAGACACTTGTTTGTTCAGCGACGTCAGGACCCCTGCCTAGGTGCGAGGGACACCTCGGGATTCTCCTCGAGTCTTTGCATTGCAATTGGGACGCGTCTCCACGTGAGGCGGGAGACCCAGGGTCCCTTTCCACGTGCCACAGATATCCTGGGACTCCTATCCATTTTCAAGAAGAATCAGGCATCGTCTCCTTTGGAAGCATTGATCTCCGCGGACCTCTAGAGTTTTCAAAGGATGTGAGGCCTCCGCTCGCGATGAGGCAGAGGACTAGGTCTTTCTCTGTGGTCTCCACAGCAGATTCAGACATCCCTTCGTCTTGGGGGATGCAAGACGAGCCTGCATTCAATTCACTGCAGGGATATCCGGCCTTACTTCGAGTCAGAGTATCTCGGTGTCCATTCCACTTGAGGCCTCAAACTCAGGGTCCCTCTCACATACCTGTAGCTGAGAGAAGCCTCCTCTTGAGGTGCTTGTGGAAAGTTGGTATTCCTCTTGACTCGAAGCTAGGGACTAAGCTCTCAATTCGACTTGTTTTGTGGTCCACGGAGTGCTTTCGTGTTGCTACAGTGACCTCAGGATCCCTCTAGACTTGAGACAGTGATCTTGGGTTTTCTCTGGAGTGCCATCAAGGAAATCAAGGCTCCTTTCACGTTTGATGTGGAACACGGAATTGCTCTGCACGCATTGCAGGGGAATCGGGCCTCATGTCGCGGCGAGGGGGAAGTCTCATGGTTTTTCTCGAGTTGCGGCCGGAACCTGGGGTATATTCTCGAGTTACGACGGGGAGGGCCCTTCCAGACACGTGTTTGTTCAGCGACGTCAGGACTCCTGCCTAGGAGCGAGTGACACCTCGGGATTCTCCTCGAGTCTTGGCATGGCAATTGGGAGGCATCTCCACGTGAGGCGGGAGACCCAGGGTCCCTTTCCACGTGCCACAGGGATCCTGGGACTCCTATCCATTTTCAAGAGGAGGCAGGCATCGTCTCCTTTGGAAGCATTGATCTCCTCGGACCTCTCGAGTTTTCAAAGGATGTGAGGCCTCCGGTCGCGATGAGGCGGAGAACTCGGTCTTTCTCTGTGGTCTCCACAGGGGATTCAGACATCCCTTCGTTTTGGGAGATGCAAGATGAGCCTGCATTCAATTCACTGCAGGGATATCCGGCCTTACTTCGAGTCAGAGCATCTCGGTGTCCATTCCACTTGAGGCCAAAACCTAGGGGTCCCTCAAATATACCTGTAGCTGAGAGAAGCCTCCTCTGGAGGTGCCTGTGGAAAGTTGGTATTCCTCTTGACTCTAAGCCAGGGACTAAGCTCTCATCTCGAGTTGATTTGGGGTCCACGCAGCCCTTTCCTGTTGGTCCAGTGACATCAGGATCCCTCTAGACTTGAGACAGTGATCTTGGGTTTTCTCTGGAGTGCCATCAAGGACATCAAGGCTCCTTTCACGTTTGATGTGGACTACGTAATTGCTCTGCACGTAGTGCAGGGGAATCGGGTCTCATCTCGCGGGGAGGGGGAACTCTCATGGTTTTTCTCAAGTTGCGGCCGGAACCTGGGGTATATTCTCGAGTTACGACGGGGAGGGCCCTTCCAGACAAGTGTTTGTTTAGCGACGACAGGACTCCTTCCTAGGTTCGAGGGACACCTCGGGATTCTCCTAAAGTCTTGGCATGTCATTTGTGACGTGTCTCCACATGAAGCGGGAGACCCAGGGTCCCTTTCCACGTGCCACAGGGATCCTGGGACTCCTATCCATTTTCAAGAGGAGTCAGGCATCGTCTCTTTGGAAGCATTGATCTCCGCGGACCTCACGAGTTTTCAAAGGATGTGAGGCCCCCGGTCGCGATGAGGCGGAGAACTAGGTCTTTCTCTGTGGTCTCCACAGGGGATTCAGACATCCCTTCGTCTTGAGAGATGCAGGACGAGCCTTCATTCAATTCACTGCAGGGATATCGGGCCTTACTTCTAGTCAGAGCATCTCGGTGTCCATTCCACTTGAGGCCACAAACTCAGGGTCCCTCTCACATACCTGTAGCTGAGAGAAGCCTCCTCTTGAGGTGCTTGTGGAAAGTTGGTATTCCTATTGAGTCGAAGCCATTGACTAAGCTCCCATCTCGAGATGATTTGGGGTCCACGGAGCCCTTTCGTGTTGCTCCAGTGACCTCAGGATCCCTCTAGACTAGAGACAGTGACTTTGGGTTTTCTCTGGAGTGCCATCAAGGAAATCAAGGCTCCTTTCCCGTTTGATGTGGAACACGGAATTGCTCTGCACGCAGTGCAGGGGAATCGGCCCTCATCTCGCTGTGAGGGCGAAGTCTCATGGTTTTTCTCGAGTTGCGGCCGGAACCTGGGGTATATTCTGGAGTTACGACGGGGAGGGCCCTTCCAGACACGTGTTTGTTCAGCGACGTCAGGACTCCTGCCTAGGTGCGAGGGACACCTCGGGATTCTCCTCGAGTTTTGGCATGGCAATTGGGACGCGTCTCCACGTGAGGCGGGAGACCCAGGGTCCCTTTCCACGTGCCATAGGGATCCTGGGACTCCTATCCATTTTCAAGAGGAGTCAGGCATCGTCTCCTTTGGAAGCATTGATCTCCGCGGACCTCTCAAGTTCTCAAAGGATGTGAGGCCTCCGGTCGCGATGAGGGGGAGGACTAGTTCTTTCTCTGTCGTCTCCACAGGGGATTCAGACATCCCTTCGTCTTGGGAGATGCAAGACGAGCCTGCATTCAATTCACTGCAGGGATATCCGGCCTTACTTCGAGTCAGAGCATCTTGGTGCCCATTCCACTTGAGGCCACAAACTCAGTGTCCCTCTCACATACTTGTAGCTGAGAGAAGCCTCCTCTTGAGGTGCTTGGGGAAAGTTGGCATTCCTCTTGAGTCAAAGCCAGGGACTAAGCTCAAATCTCGAGATGATTTGGGGTCCACGGACCCCTTTCGTGTTGCTCCAGTGACCTCAGGATCCCTCTAGTCTAGAGACAGTGACTTTGGGTTTTCTCTGGAGTGCCATCAAGGAAATCAAGGCTCCTTTCACGTTTGATGTGGAACACGGAATTGCTCTGCACGCAGTGCAGGGGAATCGGGCCTCATCTCGCGGCGAGGGGGAAGTCTCATGGCTTATTGCGAGTTGCGGCCGGAACCTGGGGTATATTCTCGAGTTACGACGGGGAGGGCCCTTCGAGACACGTGTTTGTTCAGCGACGACAGGACTCGTGCCTAGGTGTGAGGGACACCTCGGGATTCTCCTCGAGTCTTGGCATGTCAATTGGGACGCATCTCCACGTGAGGCGGGAGACCCAGGGTCCCTTTCCACGTGCCACAGGGATCCTGGGACTCCTATCCATTTTCAAGAGGAGTCAGGCATCTTCTCCTTTGGAAGCATTAATCGCCGCAGGCCTCTCGAGTTTTCAAAGGATGTGAGGCCTCCGGTCGCGATGAGGTGGAGGACTAGGTCTTTCTCTGTCGTCTCCACAGGGGATTCAGACATCCCTTCGTCTTGGGAGATGCAAGACGAGTCTGCATTCAATTCACTGCAGGGATATCCGGCCTTACTTCGAGTCAGAGCATCTCGGTGTCCATTCCACTTGAGGCCACAAATTCAGGGTCCCTCTCACATACCTGCAGCTGAGAGAAGCCTCCTCTTGAGGTGATTGTGGAAAGTTGGCATTCCTCTTGATTCGAAGCCAGGGACTAAGCTCTCATCACGAGTTAATTTGGGTTCCACGGAGCCCTTTCTTGTTGCTACAGTGACCTCAGGATCCCTCTAGACTTGAGACAGTGATCTTGGGTTTTGTCTGGGGTGCCATCAAGGAAATCAAGGCTCCTTTCACGTTTGATGTGGAACACGGAATTGCTCTACTTGCAGTGCAGGGGAATCCGGCCTCATCTCGCGGCAAGGGGGAAGTCTCATGATTTTTCTCGAGTTGCGGCCGGAACCTGGGGTATATTCTCGAGTTACAACAGGGAAGGCCCTTCCAGACACGTGTTTGTTCAGCGACGTCAGGACTCCTGCCTAGGTGCGAGGGACACCTCGGGATTCTCCACGAATCTTGGCATGGCAATTGGGACGCGTCTCCACGTGAGGCGGGAGACCCAGGGTCCCTTTCCACGTTCCACAGGGATCCTGGGACTCCTATCCATTTTCAAGAGGAGTCAGGCATCGTCTCCTTTGGAAGCATTGATCTCCGCGGACCTCTCGAGTTTTCAAAGGATGTGAGGCCTCCGCTCGCGATGAGGCGGAGAACTAGGTCTTTCTCTGTGGTCTCCACAGGGGATTCAGGCATCCCTTCGTCTTGGGAGATGCAAGACGAGCCTGCATTCAATTCACTGCAAGGATATCCGGCTTTACTTCGAGTCAGAGCATCTCGGTGTCCATTCCACTTGAGGCCACAAACTCAGGGTCCCTCTCACATACCTGTTGCTGAGAGAAGCCTCCTCTTGAGGTGCTTGTGGAAAGTTGGTATTCCTCTTGAGTCGAATCCAGGGACTAATCTCTCATCTCAAGTTGATTTGGGGTCCACGGAGCCCTTTCGTGTTGCTCCAGTGACCTCAGGATCCCTCTAGACTTGAGACAGTGATCTTGGGTTTTCGCTGGAGTGCCATCAAGGAAATCAAGGCTCCTTTCACGTTTGATGTGGAACACGGAATTGCTTTGCACGCAGTGCAGGGGAATCGGGCCTCATCTCGCGGAGAGGGGGAAGTCTTATGGTTTTTCTCGAGTTGCGGCCAGAACCTGCGGTATATTCTCGAGTTACGACGCGGAGGGCCCGTCCAGACACGTGTCTGTTCAGCGACATCAGAACTCCTGCCTAGGTTCGATGGACACCTCGGTATTCTCCCCGAGTCTTGGCATGGCAATTGGGACGCGTCTCCACGTGTGGCCTGAGACCCAGTGTCGTTTTTGACGGGCCACAGGGATCCTGGGACTCCTATCTATTTTCAAGAGGAGTCAGGCATCGTCTCCTTTGGAAGCATTGATCTCCGCGGACCTCTCGAATTTTCAAAGGATGTGAGGCCTCCGGTCGCGTTGAGGCGGAGGACTAGGTCTTTCTCTGTGGTCTCCACAGGGGATTCAGACATCCCTTCGTCTTGGGAGATGCAAGACGAGGCTGCATTCAATTCACTGCAGGGATATCCAGCCTTACTTCGAATCAGAGCATCTCGGTGTCCATTCCAATTGAGGCCACAAACTCAGGGTCCCTCTCACATACCTGTAGCTGAGAGAAGACTCCTCTTGAGGTGCTTGTGGAAAGTTGGTATTCCTCTTGAGTCGAATCCAGGGACTAAGCTCTCAACTCGAGTTGATTTGTGGTCCACGGAGCCTTTTCGTGTTGCTCCAGTGACTCAGGATCCCTCTAGACTTGAGACAGTGATCTTGTGTTTGCTCTGGAGTGCCATCAAGGAAATCAAGGCTCCTTTCACTTTTGTTGTGGAACACGGAATTGCACTGCACGCAGTGCAGGGGAATCGGGCCTCATCTCACGGTGAAGGGGAAATCTCATGGTTTTTCTCGAGTTGCGGCCGGAACCTGGGGTATATTCTCGAGTTACGACGGGGAGGGCCCTTCCAGACACGTGTTTTTTCAGCGACGTCAGGACTCCTGCCTAGGTGCGAGGGACACCTCGGGATTCTCCTCGAGTCTTGGCATGGCAATTGGGACGCGTCTCCACGAGAGGCGGGAGACCCAGGGTCCCTTTCCACTTGCCACAGGGATCCTGGGACTCCTATCCATTTTCAAGAGGAGTCAGGCATCGTCTCCTTTGGAAGCATTGATCTCCACAGACCTCTCGAATTTTCAAAGGATGTGAGGTCTCCGCTCGCGATGAGGCGGAGGACTAGGACTTTCTCTGTGGTCTCCACAGGGGATTCAGACATCCCTTCATCTTGGGAGATGCAAGAGGAGCCTGCATTCAATTCACTGCAGGGATATCCGGCCTTACTTCGAGTCAGAGCATCTCGGTGTCCATTCCACTTGAGGCCACAAACTCAGGGTCCCTCTCACATACCTGTAGCTGAGAGAAGCGTCCTATTGAGGTGCTTATGAAAAGTTGGTATTCCTCTTGAGTCGAAGCCAGGGACTAATCTCTCATCACGAGTTGAAATGGGGTCCACGCAGCCCTTTCGTGTTGCTCCAGTGACCTCAGGATCCCTCTAGACTTGAGACAGTGATCTTGGGTTTTCTCTGGAGTGCCATCAAGGAAATCAAGGCTCCTTTCACGTTTGATGTGGAACACGGAATTGCTCTGCACGCAGTGCAGGGGAATGGGGCCTCATCTCGCGGAGAGGGGAAGTCTCATGGTTTTTCTCGAGTTGCGGCCAGAACCTGCGGTATATTCTCGAGTTACGACGCGGAGGGCCCGTCCAGACACGTGTCTGTTCAGCGACATCAGAACTCCTGCCTAGGTTCGATGGACACCTCGGTATTCTCCCCGAGTCTTGGCATGGCAATTGGGACGCGTCTCCACATGTGGCCTGAGACCCAGTGTCGTTTTTGACGGGCCACAGGGATTCTGGGACTCCTATCTATTTTCAAGAGGAGTCAGGCATCGTCTCCTTTGGAAGCATATATCTCCGCGGACCTCTCGAATTTTCAAAGGATGTGAGGCCTCCGGTCGCGTTGAGGCGGAGGACTAGGTCTTTCTCTGTGGTCTCCACAGGGGATTCAACATCCCTTCGTCTTGGGAGATGCAAGACGAGGCTGCATTCAATTCACTGCAGGGATATCCAGCCTTACTTCGAATCAGAGCATCTCGGTGTCCATTCCAATTGAGGCCACAAACTCAGGGTCCCTCTCACATACCTGTAGCTGAGAGAAGACTCCTCTTGAGGTGCTTGTGGAAAGTTGGTACTCCTCTTGAGTTGAAGCCAGGGACTAAGCTTTCATCTCGAGTTGATTTGGGTTCCACGGAGCCCTTTCATGCTGCTACAGTGGCCTCAGGATCCCTCTAGACTTGAAACAGTGACTTTTAATTTTCTCTGGAGTGCCATCAAGGAAATCAAGGCTCCTTTCACGTTTGATGTGGAACACGGAATTGCTCTGCACGCAGTGCTTGGGAATCGGGCCTCATCTCGCGGCGAGGGGGAAGTCTCATGGTTTTTCTTGAGTTCCGGCCGGAACCTGGGGTATATTCTCGAGTTACGACGGGGAGGGCCCTTCCGGACACGTGTTTGTTCAGCGTCGTCAGGACTCCTGCCTAGGTGCGAGGGACACCTCGGGATTCTCCTCGAGTCTTGGCATGGCAATTGGGACGCGTCTCCACGTGAAGCGGGAGACCCAGGGTCCCTTTCCACGTGCCACAGGGATCCTGGTACTCCTATCCATTGTCAAGAGGAGTCAGGCATCGTCTCCTTTGGAAGCATTGATCTCCGCGGACCTCTCGAGTTTTCAAAGGATGTGAGGCCTCCGTTCGCGATGATGCGGAGAACTAGGTCTTTCTCTGTGGTCTCCACAGGGGATTTAGACATCCCTTCGTCTTGGGAGATGCAAGACGAGCCTGCATTCAATTCACTGCAGGGATATCCGGCCTTATTTCGAGTCAGAGCATCTCGGTGTCCATTCCACTTGAGGCCACAAACTCAGGGTCCCTCTCACATACCTGTGGCTGAGAGAAGCCTCCTCTTGAGGTGCTTGTGGAAAGTTGGTATTCCTGTTGAGTTGAAACCAGGGACTAAGCTCTCATCTCGAGTTGATTTGGGATCCACGGAGCCCTTTCGTGTTGCTCCAGTGACCTCAGGATCCCTCTAGACTAGAGACAGTGACTTTGGGTTTTCTCTGGAGTGCCATCAAGGAAATCAAGGCTCCTTTCACGTTTGATGTGGAACACGGAATTGCTCTGCACGCAGTGCAGGGGAATCGGCCCTCATCTCGCGGTGAGGGCGAAGTCTCATGGTTTTTCTCGAGTTGCGGCCGGAACCTGGGGTATTTTCTGGAGTTACGACGGGGAGGGCCCTTCCAGACACGTGTTTGTTCAGCGACGTCAGGACTCCTGCCTAGGTGCGAGGGACACCTCGGGATTCTCCTCGAGTTTTGGCATGGCAATTGGGACGCGTCTCCACGTGAGGCGGGAGACCCAGGGTCCCTTTCCACGTGCCATAGGGATCCTGGGACTCCTATCCATTTTCAAGAGGAGTCAGGCATCGTCTCCTTTGGAAGCATTGATCTCTGCGGACCTATCAAGTTCTCAAAGGATGTGAGGCTTCCGGTCGCGAAGAGGGGGAGGACTAGTTCTTTCTCTGTCGTCTCCACAGGGGATTCAGACATCCCTTCGTCTTGGGAGATGCAAGACGAGCCTGCATTCAATTCACTGCAGGGATATCCGGCCTTACTTCGAGTCAGAGCATCTTGGTGCCCATTCCACTTGAGGCCACAAACTCAGTGTCCCTCTCACATACATGTAGCTGAGAGAAGCCTCCTCTTGAGGTGCTTGTGGAAAGTTGGTATTCCTCTTGAGTCAAAGCCAGGGACTAAGCTCTCATCTCGAGATGATTTGGGGTCCACGGACCCCTTTCGTGTTGCTCCAGTGACCTCAGGATCCCTCTAGTCTAGAGACAGTGACTTTGGTTTTTCTCTGGAGTGCCATCAAGGAAATCAAGGCTCCTTTCACGTTTGATGTGGAACACGGAATTGCTCTGCACGCAGTGCAGGGGAATCGGGCCTCATCTCGCGGCGAGGGGGAAGTCTCATGGCTTTTTGCGAGTTGCGGCCGGAACCTGGGGTATATTCTCGAGTTACGACGGGGAGGGCCCTTCGAGACACGTGTTTGTTCAGCGACGACAGGACTCGTGCCTACTTGCGAGGGACACCTCGGGATTCTCCTCGAGTCTTGGCATGTCAAGTGGGACGCATCTCCACGTGAGGCGGGAGACCCAGGGTCCCTTTCCACGTGTCACAGGGATCCTGGGACTCCTATCCATTTTCAAGAGGAGTCAGGCATCTTCTCCTTTGGAAGCATTAATCTCCGCAGGCCTCTCGAGTTTTCAAAGGATGTGAGGCCTCCGGTCGCGATGAGGTGGAGGACTAGGTCTTTCTCTGTCGTCTCCACAGGGGATTCAGACATCCCTTCGTCTTGGGAGATGCAAGACGAGTCTGCATTCAATTCACTGCAGGGATATCCGCCCTTACTTCGAGTCAGAGCATCTCGGTGTCCATTCCACTTGAGGCCACAAACTCAGGGTCCCTCTCACATACCTGCAGCTGAGAGAAGCCTCCTCTTGAGGTGATTGTGGAAAGTTGGCATTCCTCTTGATTCGAAGCCAGGGACTAAGCTCTCATCACGAGTTAATTTGGGTTCCACGGAGCCCTTTCTTGTTGCTACAGTGACCTCAGGATCCCTCTAGACTTGAGACAGTGATCTTGGGTTTTGTCTGGGGTGCCATCAAGGAAGTCAAGGCTCCTTTCACGTTTGATGTGGAACACGGAATTGCTCTACTTGTAGTGCAGGGGAATCCGGCCTCATCTCGCGGCAAGGGGGAAGTCTCATGGTTTTTCTCGAGTTGCGGCCGGAACCTGGGGTATATTCTCGAGTTACCAAGGGGAGGGCCCTTCCAGACACGTGTTTGTTCAGCGACGTCAGGACTCATGCCTAGGTGCGAGGGACACCTCGGGATTCTCCTCGAGTCTTGGCATGGCAATTGGGACGCGTCTCCACGTGAGGCGGGAGACCCAGGGTCCCTTTCCACGTGCCACAGGGATCCTGGGACTCCTATCCATTTTCAAGAGGAGTCAGGCATCGTCTCCTTTGGAAGCATTGATCTCCGCGGGCCTCTCGAGTTTTCAAAGGGTGTGAGGTTTCCGGTCGCGATGAGGTGAAGAACTAGGTCTTTCTCTGTGGTCTCCACAAAGGATTCAGACATCCCTTCGTCTTGGGAGATGCAAGACGAGCCTGCATTCAATTCACTGCAGGGATATCCGGCCTAACTTCGAGTCAGAGCTTCTCCGTGTCCATTCCACTTGAGGCCACAAAATCAGGGTACCTCTCACATACCTGTAGCTGAGAGAAGCCTCCTCTTGATGTGCTTGTGGAAAGTTGGTACTCCTCTTGAGTCGAAGCCACGGACTAAGCTCTCATCTCGAGTTGATTTGGGGTCCACGGAGCCCTTTCTTGTTGCTACAGTGACCTCAGGATTCCTCTAGACTTGAGACAGTGATCTTGGGTTTTCTCTGGAGTGCCATCAAGGAAATCAAGGCTCCTTTCACGTTTGATGTGGAACACGGAATTGCTCTGCACGCAGTGCAGGGGAATCGGGCCTCATCTCGCGGCGAGGGGGAAGTCTCATGCTTTTTCTCGAGTTGCGGCCGGAACCTGGGGTATATTCTCGAGTTACCAAGGGGAGGGCCCTTCCAGACACGTGTTTGTTCAGCGACGTCAGGACTCCTGCCTAGGTGCGAGGGACACCTCGGGATTCTCCTCGAGTCTTGCATTGCAATTGGGACGCGTCTCCACGTGAGGCGGGAAACCCAGGGTCCCTTTCCACGTGCCATAGATATCCTGGGACTCCTATCCATTTTCAAGAGTAGTCAGGCATCGTCTCCTTTGGAAGCATTGATCTCCGCGGACCTCTAGAGTTTTCAAAGGATGTGAGGCCTCCGCTCGCGATGAGGCAGAGGACTAGGTCTTTCTCTGTGGTCTCCACAGCAGATTCAGACATCCCTTCGTCTTGGGGGATGCAAGACGAGCCTGCATTCAATTCACTGCAGGGATATCCGGCCTTACTTCGAGTCAGAGCATCTCGGTGTCCATTCCACTTGAGGCCTCAAACTCAGGGTCCCTCTCACATACCTGTAGCTGAGAGAAGCCTCCTCTTGAGGTGCTTGTGGAAAGTTGGTATTCCTCTTGACTCGAAGCCAGGGACTAAGCTCTCAATTCGACTTGTTTTGTGGTCCACGGAGTGCTTTCGTGTTGCTACAGTGACCTCAGGATCCCTCTAGACTTGAGACAGTTATCTTGGGTTTTCTCTGGAGTGCCATCAAGGAAATCAAGTCTCCTTTCACGTTTGATGTGGAACACGGAATTGCTCTGCACGCATTGCAGGGGATTCGGGCCTCATGTCGCGGCGAGGGGGAAGTCTCATGGTTTTTCTCGAGTTGCGGCCGGAACCTGGGGTATATTCTCGAGTTACGACGGGGAGCGCCCTTCCAGACACGTGTTTGTTCAGCGACGTCAGGACTCCTGCCTAGGAGCGAGTGATACCTCGGGATTCTCCTCGAGTCTTGGCATGGCAATTGGGAGGCATCTCCACGTGAGGCGGGAGACCCAGGGTCCCTTTCCACGTGCCACAGGGATCCTGGGACTCCTATCCATTTTCAAGAGGAGTCAGGCATCGTCTCCTTTGGAAGCATTGATCTCCTCGGACCTCTCGAGTTTTCAAAGGATGTGAGGCCTCCGGGGGCGATGAGGCGGAGAACTCGGTCTTTCTCTGTGGTCTCCACAGGGGATTCAGACATCCCTTCGTCTTGGGAGATGCAAGATGAGCCTGCATTCAATTCACTGCAGGGATATCCGGCCTTACTTCGAGTCAGAGCATCTCGGTGTCCATTCCACTTGAGGCCAAAAACTCGGGGTCCCTCAAATATACCTGTAGCTGAGAGAAGCCTCCTCTGGAGGTGCTTGTGGAAAGTTGGTATTCCTCTTGACTCTAAGCCAGGGACTAAGCTCTCATCTCGAGTTGATTTGGGGTCCACGCAGCCCTTTCCTGTTGGTCCAGTGACATCAGGATCCCTCTAGACTTGAGACAGTGATCTTGGGTTTTCTCTGGAGTGCCATCAAGGACATCAAGGCTCCTTTCACGTTTGATGTGGACTACGTAATTGCTCTGCACGTAGTGCAGGGGAATCGGGTCTCATCTCGCGGGGAGGGGGAACTCTCATGGTTTTTCTCAAGTTGCACCCGGAACCTGGGGTATATTCTCGAGTTACGACGGGGAGGGCCCTTCCAGACAAGTGTTTGTTAAGCGACGACAGGACTCCTTCCTAGGTTCGAGGGACACCTCGGGATTCTCCTAAAGTCTTGGCATGTCATTTGTGACGTGTCTCCACATGAAGCGGGAGACCCAGGGTCCCTTTCCACGTGCCACAGGGATCCTGGGACTCCTATCCATTTTCAAGAGGAGTCAGGCATCGTCTCTTTGGAAGCATTGATCTCCGCGGACCTCACGAGTTTTCAAAGGATGTGAGGCCCCCGGTCGCGATGAGGCGGAGAACTAGGTCTTTCTCTGTGGTCTCCACAGGGGATTCAGACATCCCTTCGTCTTGGGAGATGCAGGACGAGCCTTCATTCAATTCACTGCAGTGATATCGGGCCTTACTTCTAGTCAGAGCATCTCGGTGTCCATTCCACTTGAGGCCACAAACTCAGGGTCCCTCTCACATACCTGTAGCTGAGAGAAGCCTCCTCTTGAGGTGCTTGTGGAAAGTTGGTATTCCTATTGAGTCGAAGCCATTGACTAAGCTCCCATCTCGAGATGATTTGGGGTCCACGGAGCCCTTTCGTGTTGCTCCAGTGACCTCAGGATCCCTCTAGACTAGAGACAGTGACTTTGGGTTTTCTCTCGAGTGCCATCAAGGAAATCAAGGCTCCTTTCCCGTTTGATGTGGAACACGGAATTGCTCTGCAGGCAGTGCAGGCTAATCGGCCCTCATCTCGCGGTGGGGGCGAAGTCTCATGGTTTTTCTCGAGTTGCGGCCGGAACCTGGGGTATATTCTGGAGTTACGACGGGGAGGGCACTTCCAGACACGTGTTTGTTCAGCGACGTCAGGACTCCTGCCTAGGTGCGAGGGACACCTCGGGATTCTCCTCGAGTTTTGGCATGGCAATTGGGACGCGTCTCCACGTGAGGCGGGAGACCCAGGGTCCCTTTCCACGTGCCATAGGGATCCTGGGACTCCTATCCATTTTCAAGAGGAGTCAGGCATCGTCTCCTTTGGAAGCATTGATCTCCGCGGACCTCTCAAGTTCTCAAAGGATGTGAGGCCTCCGGTCGCGATGAGGGGGAGGACTAGTTCTTTCTCTGTCGTCTCCACAGGGGATTCAGACATCCCTTCGTCTTGGGAGATGCAAGACGAGCCTGCATTCAATTCACTGCAGGGATATCCGGCCTTACTTCGAGTCAGAGCATCTTGGTGCCCATTCCACTTGAGGCCACAAACTCAGTGTCCCTCTCACATACATGTAGCTGAGAGAAGCCTCCTCTTGAGGTGCTTGTGGAAAGTTGGTATTCCTCTTGAGTCAAAGCCAGGGACTAAGCTCAAATCTCGAGATGATTTGGGGTCCATGGACCCCTTTCGTGTTGCTCCAGTGACCTCAGGATCCCTCTAGTCTAGAGACAGTGACTTTGGGTTTTCTCTGGAGTGCCATCAAGGAAATCAAGGCTCCTTTCACGTTTGATGTGGAACACGGAATTGCTCTGCACGCAGTGCAGGGGAATCGGGCCTCATCTCGCGGCGAGGGGGAAGTCTCATGGCTTTTTGCGAGTTGCGGCCGGAACCTGGGGTATATTCTCGAGTTACGACGGGGAGGGCCCTTCGAGACACGTGTTTGTTCAGCGACGACAGGACTCGTGCCTAGGTGCGAGGGACACCTCGCGATTCTCCTCGAGTCTTGGCATGTCAATTGGGACGCATCTCCACGTGAGGTGGGAGACCCAGGGTCCCTTTCCACGTGCCACAGGGATCCTGGTACTCCTATCCATTTTCAAGAGGAGTCAGGCATCTTCTCCTTTGGAAGCATTAATCTCCGCAGGCCTCTCGAGTTTTCAAAGGATGCGAGGCCTCCGGTCGCGATGAGGTGGAGGACTAGGTCTTTCTCTGTCGTCTCCACAGGGGATTCAGACATCCCTTCGTCTTGGGAGATGCAAGACGAGCCTGCATTCAATTCACTGCAGGGATATCCGGCCTAACTTCGAGTCAGAGCTTCTCCGTGTCCATTCCACTTGAGGCCACAAACTCAGGGTACCTCTCACATACCTGTAGCTGAGAGAAGCCTCCTCTTGATGTGCTTATGGAAAGTTGGTACTCCTCTTGAGTCGAAGCCAGGGACTAAGCTCTCATCTCGAGTTGATTTGGGGTCCACGGAGCCCTTTCTTGTTGCTACAGTGACCTCAGGATCCCTCTAGACTTGAGACAGTGATCTTGGGTTTTCTCTGGAGTGCCATCAAGGAAATCAAGGCTCCTTTCACGTTTGATGTGGAACACGGAATTGGTCTGCACGCAGTGCAGGGGAATCGGGCCTCATCTCGCGGCGAGGGGGAAGTCTCATGCTTTTTCTCGAGTTGCGGCCGGAACCTGGGGTATATTCTCGAGTTACGACGGGGAGGGCCCTTCCAGACACGTGTTTGTTCAGCGACGTCAGGACCCCTGCCTAGGTGCGAGGGACACCTCGGGATTCTCCTCGAGTCTTTGCATTGCAATTGGGACGCGTCTCCACGTGAGGCAGGAGACCCAGGGTCCCTTTCCACGTGCCACAGATATCCTGGGACTCCTATCCATTTTCAAGAGTAGTCAGGCATCGTCTCCTTTGGAAGCATTGATCTCCGCGGACCTCTAGAGTTTTCAAAGGATATGAGGCCTCCGCTCGCGATGAGGCAGAGGACTAGGTCTTTCTCTGTGGTCTCCACAGCAGATTCAGACATCCCTTCGTCTTGGGGGATGCAAGACGAGCCTGCATTCAATTCACTGCAGGGATATCCGGCCTTACTTCGAGTCAGAGCATCTCGGTGTCCATTCCACTTGAGGCCTCAAACTCAGGGTCCCTCTCACATACATGTAGCTGAGAGAAGCCTCCTCTTGAGGTGCTTGTGGAAAGTTGGTATTCCTCTTGACTCGAAGCCAGGGACTAAGTTCTCAATTCGACTTGTTTTGTGGTCCACGGAGTGCTTTCGTGTTGCTACAGTGACCTCAGGATCCCTCTAGACTTGAGACAGTGATCTTGGGTTTTCTCTGGAGTGCCATCAAGGAAATCAAGGCTCCTTTCACGTTTGATGTGGAACACGGAATTGCTCTGCACGCATTGCAGGGGATTCGGGCCTCATGTCGCGGCGAGGGGGAAGTCTCATGGTTTTTCTCGAGTTGCGGCCGGAACCTGGGGTATATTCTCGAGTTACGACGGGGAGGGCCCTTCCAGACACGTGTTTGTTCAGCGACGTCAGGACTCCTGCCTAGGAGGGAGTGACACCTCGGGATTCTCCTCGAGTCTTGGCATGGCAATTGGGAGGCATCTCCACGTGAGGCGGGAGACCCAGGGTCCCTTTCCACGTGCCACAGGGATCCTGGGACTCCTATCCATTTTCAAGAGGAGTCAGGCATCGTCTCCTTTGGAAGCATTGATCTCCTCGGACCTCTCGAGTTTTCAAAGTATGTGAGGCCTCCGGTCGCGATGAGGCGGAGAACTCGGTCTTTCTCTGTGGTCTCCACAGGGGATTCAGACATCCCTTCGTCTTGGGAGATGCAAGATGAGCCTGCATTCAATTCACTGCAGGGATATCCGGCCTTACTTCGAGTCAGAGCATCTCGGTGTCCATTCCACTTGAGGCCAAAACCTCGGGGTCCCTCAAATATACCTGTAGCTGAGAGAAGCCTCCTCTGGAGGTGCTTGTGGAAATTTGGTATTCCTCTTGACTCTAAGCCAGGGACTAAGCTCTCATCTCGAGTTGATTTGGGGTCCACGCAGCCCTTTCCTGATGGTCCAGTGACATCAGGATCCCTCTAGACTTGAGACAGTGATCTTGGGTTTTCTCTGGAGTGCCATCAAGGACATCAAGGCTCCTTTCACGTTTGATGTGGACTACGTAATTGCTCTGCACGTAGTGCAGGGGAATCGGGTCTCATCTCGCGGGGAGGGGGAACTCTCATGGTTTTTCTCAAGTTGCGGCCGGAACCTGGGGTATATTCTCGAGTTACGACGGGGAGGGCCCTTCCAGACAAGTGTTTGTTTAGCGACGACAGGACTCCTTCCTAGGTTCGAGGGACACCTCGGGATTCTCCTAAAGTCTTGGCATGTCATTTGTGACGTGTCTCCACATGAAGCGGGAGACCCAGGGTCCCTTTCCACGTGCCACAGGGATCCTGGGACTCCTATCCATTTTCAAGAGGAGTCAGGCATCGTCTCTTTGGAAGCATTGATCTCCGCGGACCTCACGAGTTTTCAAAGGATGTGAGGCCCCCGGTCGCGATGAGGCGGAGAACTAGGTCTTTCTCTGTGGTCTCCACAGGGGATTCAGACATCCCTTCGTCTTGAGAGATGCAGGACGAGCCTTCATTCAATTCACTGCAGGGATATCGGGCCTTACTTCTAGTCAGAGCATCTCGGTGTCCATTCCACTTGAGGCCACAAACTCAGGGTCCCTCTCACATACCTGTAGCTGAGAGAAGCCTCCTCTTGAGGTGCTTGTGGAAAGTTGGTATTCCTATTGAGTCGAAGCCATTGACTAAGCTCCCATCTCGAGATGATTTGGGGTCCACGGAGCCCTTTCGTGTTGCTCCAGTGACCTCAGGATCCCTCTAGACTAGAGACAGTGACTTTGGGTTTTCTCTGGAGTGCCATCAAGGAAATCAAGGCTCCTTTCACGTTTGATGTGGAACACGGAATTGCTCTGCACGCAGTGCAGGGGAATCGG
Source organism: Dama dama (assembly GCF_033118175.1). Classification (NCBI taxonomy): domain Eukaryota; kingdom Metazoa; phylum Chordata; class Mammalia; order Artiodactyla; family Cervidae; genus Dama; species Dama dama. Next base: position 53,196,763 of record NC_083682.1, on the reverse strand, counting down.
CCCTCATCTCGCTGTGAGGGCGAAGTCTCATGGTTTTTCTCGAGTTGCGGCCGGAACCTGGGGTATATTCTGGAGTTACGACGGGGAGGGCCCTTCCAGACACGTGTTTGTTCAGCGACGTCAGGACTCCTGCCTAGGTGCGAGGGACACCTCGGGATTCTCCTCGAGTTTTGGCATGGCAATTGGGACGCGTCTCCACGTGAGGCGGGAGACCCAGGGTCCCTTTCCACGTGCCATAGGGATCCTGGGACTCCTATCCATTTTCAAGAGGAGTCAGGCATCGTCTCCTTTGGAAGCATTGATCTCCGCGGACCTCTCAAGTTCTCAAAGGATGTGAGGCCTCCGGTCGCGATGAGGGGGAGGACTAGTTCTTTCTCTGTCGTCTCCACAGGGGATTCAGACATCCCTTCGTCTTGGGAGATGCAAGACGAGCCTGCATTCAATTCACTGCAGGGATATCCGGCCTTACTTCGAGTCAGAGCATCTTGGTGCCCATTCCACTTGAGGCCACAAACTCAGTGTCCCTCTCACATACTTGTAGCTGAGAGAAGCCTCCTCTTGAGGTGCTTGTGGAAAGTTGGCATTCCTCTTGAGTCAAAGCCAGGGACTAAGCTCAAATCTCGAGATGATTTGGGGTCCACCGACCCCTTTCGTGTTGCTCCAGTGACCTCAGGATCCCTCTAGTCTAGAGACAGTGACTTTGGGTTTTCTCTGGAGTGCCATCAAGGAAATCAAGGCTCCTTTCACGTTTGATGTGGAACACGGAATTGCTCTGCACGCAGTGCAGGGGAATCGGGCCTCATCTCGCGGCGAGGGGGAAGTCTCATGGCTTATTGCGAGTTGCGGCCGGAACCTGGGGTATATTCTCGAGTTACGACGGGGAGGGCCCTTCGAGACACGTGTTTGTTCAGCGACGACAGGACTCGTGCCTAGGTGTGAGGGACACCTCGGGATTCTCCTCGAGTCTTGGCATGTCAATTGGGACGCATCTCCACGTGAGGCGGGAGACCCAGGGTCCCTTTCCACGTGCCACAGGGATCCTGGGACTCCTATCCATTTTCAAGAGGAGTCAGGCATCTTCTCCTTTGGAAGCATTAATCGCCGCAGGCCTCTCGAGTTTTCAAAGGATGTGAGGCCTCCGGTCGCGATGAGGTGGAGGACTAGGTCTTTCTCTGTCGTCTCCACAGGGGATTCAGACATCCCTTCGTCTTGGGAGATGCAAGACGAGTCTGCATTCAATTCACTGCAGGGATATCCGGCCTTACTTCGAGTCAGAGCATCTCGGTGTCCATTCCACTTGAGGCCACAAATTCAGGGTCCCTCTCACATACCTGCAGCTGAGAGAAGCCTCCTCTTGAGGTGATTGTGGAAAGTTGGCATTCCTCTTGATTCGAAGCCAGGGACTAAGCTCTCATCACGAGTTAATTTGGGTTCCACGGAGCCCTTTCTTGTTGCTACAGTGACCTCAGGATCCCTCTAGACTTGAGACAGTGATCTTGGGTTTTGTCTGGGGTGCCATCAAGGAAATCAAGGCTCCTTTCACGTTTGATGTGGAACACGGAATTGCTCTACTTGCAGTGCAGGGGAATCCGGCCTCATCTCGCGGCAAGGGGGAAGTCTCATGATTTTTCTCGAGTTGCGGCCGGAACCTGGGGTATATTCTCGAGTTACAACAGGGAAGGCCCTTCCAGACACGTGTTTGTTCAGCGACGTCAGGACTCCTGCCTAGGTGCGAGGGACACCTCGGGATTCTCCACGAATCTTGGCATGGCAATTGGGACGCGTCTCCACGTGAGGCGGGAGACCCAGGGTCCCTTTCCACGTTCCACAGGGATCCTGGGACTCCTATCCATTTTCAAGAGGAGTCAGGCATCGTCTCCTTTGGAAGCATTGATCTCCGCGGACCTCTCGAGTTTTCAAAGGATGTGAGGCCTCCGCTCGCGATGAGGCGGAGAACTAGGTCTTTCTCTGTGGTCTCCACAGGGGATTCAGGCATCCCTTCGTCTTGGGAGATGCAAGACGAGCCTGCATTCAATTCACTGCAGGGATATCCGGCTTTACTTCGAGTCAGAGCATCTCGGTGTCCATTCCACTTGAGGCCACAAACTCAGGGTCCCTCTCACATACCTGTTGCTGAGAGAAGCCTCCTCTTGAGGTGCTTGTGGAAAGTTGGTATTCCTCTTGAGTCGAAGCCAGGGACTAATCTCTCATCTCAAGTTGATTTGGGGTCCACGGAGCCCTTTCGTGTTGCTCCAGTGACCTCAGGATCCCTCTAGACTTGAGACAGTGATCTTGGGTTTTCGCTGGAGTGCCATCAAGGAAATCAAGGCTCCTTTCACGTTTGATGTGGAACACGGAATTGCTTTGCACGCAGTGCAGGGGAATCGGGCCTCATCTCGCGGAGAGGGGGAAGTCTTATGGTTTTTCTCGAGTTGCGGCCAGAACCTGCGGTATATTCTCGAGTTACGACGCGGAGGGCCCGTCCAGACACGTGTCTGTTCAGCGACATCAGAACTCCTGCCTAGGTTCGATGGACACCTCGGTATTCTCCCCGAGTCTTGGCATGGCAATTGGGACGCGTCTCCACGTGTGGCCTGAGACCCAGTGTCGTTTTTGACGGGCCACAGGGATCCTGGGACTCCTATCTATTTTCAAGAGGAGTCAGGCATCGTCTCCTTTGGAAGCATTGATCTCCGCGGACCTCTCGAATTTTCAAAGGATGTGAGGCCTCCGGTCGCGTTGAGGCGGAGGACTAGGTCTTTCTCTGTGGTCTCCACAGGGGATTCAGACATCCCTTCGTCTTGGGAGATGCAAGACGAGGCTGCATTCAATTCATTGCAGGGATATCCAGCCTTACTTCGAATCAGAGCATCTCGGTGTCCATTCCAATTGAGGCCACAAACTCAGGGTCCCTCTCACATACCTGTAGCTGAGAGAAGACTCCTCTTGAGGTGCTTGTGGAAAGTTGGTATTCCTCTTGAGTCGAATCCAGGGACTAAGCTCTCAACTCGAGTTGATTTGTGGTCCACGGAGCCTTTTCGTGTTGCTCCAGTGACTCAGGATCCCTCTAGACTTGAGACAGTGATCTTGTGTTTGCTCTGGAGTGCCATCAAGGAAATCAAGGCTCCTTTCACTTTTGTTGTGGAACACGGAATTGCACTGCACGCAGTGCAGGGGAATCGGGCCTCATCTCACGGTGAAGGGGAAATCTCATGGTTTTTCTCGAGTTGCGGCCGGAACCTGGGGTATATTCTCGAGTTACGACGGGGAGGGCCCTTCCAGACACGTGTTTTTTCAGCGACGTCAGGACTCCTGCCTAGGTGCGAGGGACACCTCGGGATTCTCCTCGAGTCTTGGCATGGCAATTGGGACGCGTCTCCACGAGAGGCGGGAGACCCAGGGTCCCTTTCCACTTGCCACAGGGATCCTGGGACTCCTATCCATTTTCAAGAGGAGTCAGGCATCGTCTCCTTTGGAAGCATTGATCTCCACAGACCTCTCGAATTTTCAAAGGATGTGAGGTCTCCGCTCGCGATGAGGCGGAGGACTAGGACTTTCTCTGTGGTCTCCACAGGGGATTCAGACATCCCTTCATCTTGGGAGATGCAAGAGGAGCCTGCATTCAATTCACTGCAGGGATATCCGGCCTTACTTCGAGTCAGAGCATCTCGGTGTCCATTCCACTTGAGGCCACAAACTCAGGGTCCCTCTCACATACCTGTAGCTGAGAGAAGCGTCCTATTGAGGTGCTTATGAAAAGTTGGTATTCCTCTTGAGTCGAAGCCAGGGACTAATCTCTCATCACGAGTTGAAATGGGGTCCACGCAGCCCTTTCGTGTTGCTCCAGTGACCTCAGGATCCCTCTAGACTTGAGACAGTGATCTTGGGTTTTCTCTGGAGTGCCATCAAGGAAATCAAGGCTCCTTTCACGTTTGATGTGGAACACGGAATTGCTCTGCACGCAGTGCAGGGGAATGGGGCCTCATCTCGCGGAGAGGGGAAGTCTCATGGTTTTTCTCGAGTTGCGGCCAGAACCTGCGGTATATTCTCGAGTTACGACGCGGAGGGCCCGTCCAGACACGTGTCTGTTCAGCGACATCAGAACTCCTGCCTAGGTTCGATGGACACCTCGGTATTCTCCCCGAGTCTTGGCATGGCAATTGGGACGCGTCTCCACATGTGGCCTGAGACCCAGTGTCGTTTTTGACGGGCCACAGGGATTCTGGGACTCCTATCTATTTTCAAGAGGAGTCAGGCATCGTCTCCTTTGGAAGCATATATCTCCGCGGACCTCTCGAATTTTCAAAGGATGTGAGGCCTCCGGTCGCGTTGAGGCGGAGGACTAGGTCTTTCTCTGTGGTCTCCACAGGGGATTCAACATCCCTTCGTCTTGGGAGATGCAAGACGAGGCTGCATTCAATTCACTGCAGGGATATCCAGCCTTACTTCGAATCAGAGCATCTCGGTGTCCATTCCAATTGAGGCCACAAACTCAGGGTCCCTCTCACATACCTGTAGCTGAGAGAAGACTCCTCTTGAGGTGCTTGTGGAAAGTTGGTACTCCTCTTGAGTTGAAGCCAGGGACTAAGCTTTCATCTCGAGTTGATTTGGGTTCCACGGAGCCCTTTCATGCTGCTACAGTGGCCTCAGGATCCCTCTAGACTTGAAACAGTGACTTTTGATTTTCTCTGGAGTGCCATCAAGGAAATCAAGGCTCCTTTCACGTTTGATGGGGAACACGGAATTGCTCTGCACGCAGTGCTTGGGAATCGGGCCTCATCTCGCGGCGAGGGGGAAGTCTCATGGTTTTTCTTGAGTTCCGGCCGGAACCTGGGGTATATTCTCGAGTTACGACGGGGAGGGCCCTTCCGGACACGTGTTTGTTCAGCGTCGTCAGGACTCCTGCCTAGGTGCGAGGGACACCTCGGGATTCTCCTCGAGTCTTGGCATGGCAATTGGGACGCGTCTCCACGTGAAGCGGGAGACCCAGGGTCCCTTTCCACGTGCCACAGGGATCCTGGTACTCCTATCCATTGTCAAGAGGAGTCAGGCATCGTCTCCTTTGGAAGCATTGATCTCCGCGGACCTCTCGAGTTTTCAAAGGATGTGAGGCCTCCGTTCGCGATGATGCGGAGAACTAGGTCTTTCTCTGTGGTCTCCACAGGGGATTTAGACATCCCTTCGTCTTGGGAGATGCAAGACGAGCCTGCATTCAATTCACTGCAGGGATATCCGGCCTTATTTCGAGTCAGAGCATCTCGGTGTCCATTCCACTTGAGGCCACAAACTCAGGGTCCCTCTCACATACCTGTGGCTGAGAGAAGCCTCCTCTTAAGGTGCTTGTGGAAAGTTGGTATTCCTGTTGAGTTGAAACCAGGGACTAAGCTGTCATCTCGAGTTGATTTGGGATCCACGGAGCCCTTTCGTGTTGCTCCAGTGACCTCAGGATCCCTCTAGACTAGAGACAGTGACTTTGGGTTTTCTCTGGAGTGCCATCAAGGAAATCAAGGCTCCTTTCACGTTTGATGTGGAACACGGAATTGCTCTGCACGCAGTGCAGGGGAATCGGCCCTCATCTCGCGGTGAGGGCGAAGTCTCATGGTTTTTCTCGAGTTGCGGCCGGAACCTGGGGTATTTTCTGGAGTTACGACGGGGAGGGCCCTTCCAGACACGTGTTTGTTCAGCGACGTCAGGACTCCTGCCTAGGTGCGAGGGACACCTCGGGATTCTCCTCGAGTTTTGGCATGGCAATTGGGACGCGTCTCCACGTGAGGCGGGAGACCCAGGGTCCCTTTCCACGTGCCATAGGGATCCTGGGACTCCTATCCATTTTCAAGAGGAGTCAGGCATCGTCTCCTTTGGAAGCATTGATCTCTGCGGACCTCTCAAGTTCTCAAAGGATGTGAGGCTTCCGGTCGCGAAGAGGGGGAGGACTAGTTCTTTCTCTGTCGTCTCCACAGGGGATTCAGACATCCCTTCGTCTTGGGAGATGCAAGACGAGCCTGCATTCAATTCACTGCAGGGATATCCGGCCTTACTTCGAGTCAGAGCATCTTGGTGCCCATTCCACTTGAGGCCACAAACTCAGTGTCCCTCTCAAATACATGTAGCTGAGAGAAGCCTCCTCTTGAGGTGCTTGTGGAAAGTTGGTATTCCTCTTGAGTCAAAGCCAGGGACTAAGCTCTCATCTCGAGATGATTTGGGGTCCACGGACCCCTTTCGTGTTGCTCCAGTGACCTCAGGATCCCTCTAGTCTAGAGACAGTGACTTTGGTTTTTCTCTGGAGTGCCATCAAGGAAATCAAGGCTCCTTTCACGTTTGATGTGGAACACGGAATTGCTCTGCACGCAGTGCCGGGGAATCGGGCCTCATCTCGCGGCGAGGGGGAAGTCTCATGGCTTTTTGCGAGTTGCGGCCGGAACCTGGGGTATATTCTCGAGTTACGACGGGGAGGGCCCTTCGAGACACGTGTTTGTTCAGCGACGACAGGACTCGTGCCTACTTGCGAGGGACACCTCGGGATTCTCCTCGAGTCTTGGCATGTCAATTGGGACGCATCTCCACGTGAGGCGGGAGACCCAGGGTCCCTTTCCACGTGTCACAGGGATCCTGGGACTCCTATCCATTTTCAAGAGGAGTCAGGCATCTTCTCCTTTGGAAGCATTAATCTCCGCAGGCCTCTCGAGTTTTCAAAGGATGTGAGGCCTCCGGTCGCGATGAGATGGAGGACTAGGTCTTTCTCTGTCGTCTCCACAGGGGATTCAGACATCCCTTCGTCTTGGGAGATGCAAGACGAGTCTGCATTCAATTCACTGCAGGGATATCCGCCCTTACTTCGAGTCAGAGCATCTCGGTGTCCATTCCACTTGAGGCCACAAACTCAGGGTCCCTCTCACATACCTGCAGCTGAGAGAAGCCTCCTCTTGAGGTGATTGTGGAAAGTTGGCATTCCTCTTGATTCGAAGCCAGGGACTAAGCTCTCATCACGAGTTAATTTGGGTTCCACGGAGCCCTTTCTTGTTGCTACAGTGACCTCAGGATCCCTCTAGACTTGAGACAGTGATCTTGGGTTTTGTCTGGGGTGCCATCAAGGAAGTCAAGGCTCCTTTCACGTTTGATGTGGAACACGGAATTGCTCTACTTGCAGTGCAGGGGAATCCGGCCTCATCTCGCGGCAAGGGGGAAGTCTCATGGTTTTTCTCGAGTTGCGGCCGGAACCTGGGGTATATTCTCGAGTTACCAAGGGGAGGGCCCTTCCAGACACGTGTTTGTTCAGCGACGTCAGGACTCATGCCTAGGTGCGAGGGACACCTCGGGATTCTCCTCGAGTCTTGGCATGGCAATTGGGACGCGTCTCCACGTGAGGCGGGAGACCCAGGGTCCCTTTCCACGTGCCACAGGGATCCTGGGACTCCTATCCATTTTCAAGAGGAGTCAGGCATCGTCTCCTTTGGAAGCATTGATCTCCGCGGGCCTCTCGAGTTTTCAAAGGGTGTGAGGTTTCCGGTCGCGATGAGGTGAAGAACTAGGTCTTTCTCTGTGGTCTCCACAAAGGATTCAGACATCCCTTCGTCTTGGGAGATGCAAGACGAGCCTGCATTCAATTCACTGCAGGGATATCCGGCCTAACTTCGAGTCAGAGCTTCTCCGTGTCCATTCCACTTGAGGCCACAAAATCAGGGTACCTCTCACATACCTGTAGCTGAGAGAAGCCTCCTCTTGATGTGCTTGTGGAAAGTTGGTACTCCTCTTGAGTCGAAGCCACGGACTAAGCTCTCATCTCGAGTTGATTTGGGGTCCACGGAGCCCTTTCTTGTTGATACAGTGACCTCAGGATTCCTCTAGACTTGAGACAGTGATCTTGGGTTTTCTCTGGAGTGCCATCAAGGAAATCAAGGCTCCTTTCACGTTTGATGTGGAACACGGAATTGCTCTGCACGCAGTGCAGGGGAATCGGGCCTCATCTCGCGGCGAGGGGGAAGTCTCATGGTTTTTCTCGAGTTGCGGCCGGAACCTGGGGTATATTCTCGAGTTACCAAGGGGAGGGCCCTTCCAGACACGTGTTTGTTCAGCGACGTCAGGACTCCTGCCTAGGTGCGAGGGACACCTCGGGATTCTCCTCGAGTCTTGCATTGCAATTGGGACGCGTCTCCACGTGAGGCGGGAGACCCAGGGTCCCTTTCCACGTGCCATAGATATCCTGGGACTCCTATCCATTTTCAAGAGTAGTCAGGCATCGTCTCCTTTGGAAGCATTGATCTCCGCGGACCTCTAGAGTTTTCAAAGGATGTGAGGCCTCCGCTCGCGATGAGGCAGAGGACTAGGTCTTTCTCTGTGGTCTCCACAGCAGATTCAGACATCCCTTCGTCTTGGGGGATGCAAGACGAGCCTGCATTCAATTCACTGCAGGGATATCCGGCCTTACTTCGAGTCAGAGCATCTCGGTGTCCATTCCACTTGAGGCCTCAAACTCAGGGTCCCTCTCACATACCTGTAGCTGAGAGAAGCCTCCTCTTGAGGTGCTTGTGGAAAGTTGGTATTCCTCTTGACTCGAAGCCAGGGACTAAGCTCTCAATTCGACTTGTTTTGTGGTCCACGGAGTGCTTTCGTGTTGCTACAGTGACCTCAGGATCCCTCTAGACTTGAGACAGTGATCTTGGGTTTTCTCTGGAGTGCCATCAAGGAAATCAAGTCTCCTTTCACGTTTGATGTGGAACACGGAATTGCTCTGCACGCATTGCAGGGGATTCGGGCCTCATGTCGCGGCGAGGGGGAAGTCTCATGGTTTTTCTCGAGTTGCGGCCGGAACCTGGGGTATATTCTCGAGTTACGACGGGGAGGGCCCTTCCAGACACGTGTTTGTTCAGCGACGTCAGGACTCCTGCCTAGGAGCGAGTGATACCTCGGGATTCTCCTCGAGTCTTGGCATGGCAATTGGGAGGCATCTCCACGTGAGGCGGGAGACCCAGGGTCCCTTTCCACGTGCCACAGGGATCCTGGGACTCCTATCCATTGTCAAGAGGAGTCAGGCATCGTCTCCTTTGGAAGCATTGATCTCCTCGGACCTCTCGAGTTTTCAAAGGATGTGAGGCCTCCGGGGGCGATGAGGCGGAGAACTCGGTCTTTCTCTGTGGTCTCCACAGGGGATTCAGACATCCCTTCGTCTTGGGAGATGCAAGATGAGCCTGCATTCAATTCACTGCAGGGATATCCGGCCTTACTTCGAGTCAGAGCATCTCGGTGTCCATTCCACTTGAGGCCAAAAACTCGGGGTCCCTCAAATATACCTGTAGCTGAGAGAAGCCTCCTCTGGAGGTGCTTGTGGAAAGTTGGTATTCCTCTTGACTCTAAGCCAGGGACTAAGCTCTCATCTCGAGTTGATTTGGGGTCCACGCAGCCCTTTCCTGTTGGTCCAGTGACATCAGGATCCCTCTAGACTTGAGACAGTGATCTTGGGTTTTCTCTGGAGTGCCATCAAGGACATCAAGGCTCCTTTCACGTTTGATGTGGACTACGTAATTGCTCTGCACGTAGTGCAGGGGAATCGGGTCTCATCTCGCGGGGAGGGGGAACTCTCATGGTTTTTCTCAAGTTGCGGCCGGAACCTGGGGTATATTCTCGAGTTACGACGGGGAGGGCCCTTCCAGACAAGTGTTTGTTAAGCGACGACAGGACTCCTTCCTAGGTTCGAGGGACACCTCGGGATTCTCCTAAAGTCTTGGCATGTCATTTGTGACGTGTCTCCACATGAAGCGGGAGACCCAGGGTCCCTTTCCACGTGCCACAGGGATCCTGGGACTCCTATCCATTTTCAAGAGGAGTCAGGCATCGTCTCTTTGGAAGCATTGATCTCCGCGGACCTCACGAGTTTTCAAAGGATGTGAGGCCCCCGGTCGCGATGAGGCGGAGAACTAGGTCTTTCTCTGTGGTCTCCACAGGGGATTCAGACATCCCTTCGTCTTGGGAGATGCAGGACGAGCCTTCATTCAATTCACTGCAGTGACATCGGGCCTTACTTCTAGTCAGAGCATCTCGGTGTCCATTCCACTTGAGGCCACAAACTCAGGGTCCCTCTCACATACCTGTAGCTGAGAGAAGCCTCCTCTTGAGGTGCTTGTGGAAAGTTGGTATTCCTATTGAGTCGAAGCCATTGACTAAGCTCCCATCTCGAGATGATTTGGGGTCCACGGAGCCCTTTCGTGTTGCTCCAGTGACCTCAGGATCCCTCTAGACTAGAGACAGTGACTTTGGGTTTTCTCTCGAGTGCCATCAAGGAAATCAAGGCTCCTTTCCCGTTTGATGTGGAACACGGAATTGCTCTGCAGGCAGTGCAGGCTAATCGGCCCTCATCTCGCGGTGGGGGCGAAGTCTCATGGTTTTTCTCGAGTTGCGGCCGGAACCTGGGGTATATTCTGGAGTTACGACGGGGAGGGCACTTCCAGACACGTGTTTGTTCAGCGACGTCAGGACTCCTGCCTAGGTGCGAGGGACACCTCGGGATTCTCCTCGAGTTTTGGCATGGCAATTGGGACGCGTCTCCACGTGAGGCGGGAGACCCAGGGTCCCTTTCCACGTGCCATAGGGATCCTGGGACTCCTATCCATTTTCAAGAGGAGTCAGGCATCGTCTCCTTTGGAAGCATTGATCTCCGCGGACCTCTCAAGTTCTCAAAGGATGTGAGGCCTCCGGTCGCGATGAGGGGGAGGACTAGTTCTTTCTCTGTCGTCTCCACAGGGGATTCAGACATCCCTTCGTCTTGGGAGATGCAAGACGAGCCTGCATTCAATTCACTGCAGGGATATCCGGCCTTACTTCGAGTCAGAGCATCTTGGTGCCCATTCCACTTGAGGCCACAAACTCAGTGTCCCTCTCACATACATGTAGCTGAGAGAAGCCTCCTCTTGAGGTGCTTGTGGAAAGTTGGTATTCCTCTTGAGTCAAAGCCAGGGACTAAGCTCAAATCTCGAGATGATTTGGGGTCCATGGACCCCTTTCGTGTTGCTCCAGTGACCTCAGGATCCCTCTAGTCTAGAGACAGTGACTTTGGGTTTTCTCTGGAGTGCCATCAAGGAAATCAAGGCTCCTTTCACGTTTGATGTGGAACACGGAATTGCTCTGCACGCAGTGCAGGGGAATCGGGCCTCATCTCGCGGCGAGGGGGAAGTCTCATGGCTTTTTGCGAGTTGCGGCCGGAACCTGGGGTATATTCTCGAGTTACGACGGGGAGGGCCCTTCGAGACACGTGTTTGTTCAGCGACGACAGGACTCGTGCCTAGGTGCGAGGGACACCTCGCGATTCTCCTCGAGTCTTGGCATGTCAATTGGGACGCATCTCCACGTGAGGTGGGAGACCCAGGGTCCCTTTCCACGTGCCACAGGGATCCTGGGACTCCTATCCATTTTCAAGAGGAGTCAGGCATCTTCTCCTTTGGAAGCATTAATCTCCGCAGGCCTCTCGAGTTTTCAAAGGATGCGAGGCCTCCGGTCGCGATGAGGTGGAGGACTAGGTCTTTCTCTGTCGTCTCCACAGGGGATTCAGACATCCCTTCGTCTTGGGAGATGCAAGACGAGCCTGCATTCAATTCACTGCAGGGATATCCGGCCTAACTTCGAGTCAGAGCTTCTCCGTGTCCATTCCACTTGAGGCCACAAACTCAGGGTACCTCTCACATACCTGTAGCTGAGAGAAGCCTCCTCTTGATGTGCTTATGGAAAGTTGGTACTCCTCTTGAGTCGAAGCCAGGGACTAAGCTCTCATCTCGAGTTGATTTGGGGTCCACGGAGCCCTTTCTTGTTGCTACAGTGACCTCAGGATCCCTCTAGACTTGAGACAGTGATCTTGGGTTTTCTCTGGAGTGCCATCAAGGAAATCAAGGCTCCTTTCACGTTTGATGTGGAACACGGAATTGGTCTGCACGCAGTGCAGGGGAATCGGGCCTCATCTCGCGGCGAGGGGGAAGTCTCATGCTTTTTCTCGAGTTGCGGCCGGAACCTGGGGTATATTCTCGAGTTACGACGGGGAGGGCCCTTCCAGACACGTGTTTGTTCAGCGACGTCAGGACCCCTGCCTAGGTGCGAGGGACACCTCGGGATTCTCCTCGAGTCTTTGCATTGCAATTGGGACGCGTCTCCACGTGAGGCAGGAGACCCAGGGTCCCTTTCCACGTGCCACAGATATCCTGGGACTCCTATCCATTTTCAAGAGTAGTCAGGCATCGTCTCCTTTGGAAGCATTGATCTCCGCGGACCTCTAGAGTTTTCAAAGGATATGAGGCCTCCGCTCGCGATGAGGCAGAGGACTAGGTCTTTCTCTGTGGTCTCCACAGCAGATTCAGACATCCCTTCGTCTTGGGGGATGCAAGACGAGCCTGCATTCAATTCACTGCAGGGATATCCGGCCTTACTTCGAGTCAGAGCATCTCGGTGTCCATTCCACTTGAGGCCTCAAACTCAGGGTCCCTCTCACATACATGTAGCTGAGAGAAGCCTCCTCTTGAGGTGCTTGTGGAAAGTTGGTATTCCTCTTGACTCGAAGCCAGGGACTAAGCTCTCAATTCGACTTGTTTTGTGGTCCACGGAGTGCTTTCGTGTTGCTACAGTGACCTCAGGATCCCTCTAGACTTGAGACAGTGATCTTGGGTTTTCTCTGGAGTGCCATCAAGGAAATCAAGGCTCCTTTCACGTTTGATGTGGAACACGGAATTGCTCTGCACGCATTGCAGGGGATTCGGGCCTCATGTCGCGGCGAGGGGGAAGTCTCATGGTTTTTCTCGAGTTGCGGCCGGAACCTGGGGTATATTCTCGAGTTACGACGGGGAGGGCCCTTCCAGACACGTGTTTGTTCAGCGACGTCAGGACTCCTGCCTAGGAGGGAGTGACACCTCGGGATTCTCCTCGAGTCTTGGCATGGCAATTGGGAGGCATCTCCACGTGAGGCGGGAGACCCAGGGTCCCTTTCCACGTGCCACAGGGATCCTGGGACTCCTATCCATTTTCAAGAGGAGTCAGGCATCGTCTCCTTTGGAAGCATTGATCTCCTCGGACCTCTCGAGTTTTCAAAGTATGTGAGGCCTCCGGTCGCGATGAGGCGGAGAACTCGGTCTTTCTCTGTGGTCTCCACAGGGGATTCAGACATCCCTTCGTCTTGGGAGATGCAAGATGAGCCTGCATTCAATTCACTGCAGGGATATCCGGCCTTACTTCGAGTCAGAGCATCTCGGTGTCCATTCCACTTGAGGCCAAAACCTCGGGGTCCCTCAAATATACCTGTAGCTGAGAGAAGCCTCCTCTGGAGGTGCTTGTGGAAATTTGGTATTCCTCTTGACTCTAAGCCAGGGACTAAGCTCTCATCTCGAGTTGATTTGGGGTCCACGCAGCCCTTTCCTGATGGTCCAGTGACATCAGGATCCCTCTAGACTTGAGACAGTGATCTTGGGTTTTCTCTGGAGTGCCATCAAGGACATCAAGGCTCCTTTCACGTTTGATGTGGACTACGTAATTGCTCTGCACGTAGTGCAGGGGAATCGGGTCTCATCTCGCGGGGAGGGGGAACTCTCATGGTTTTTCTCAAGTTGCGGCCGGAACCTGGGGTATATTCTCGAGTTACGACGGGGAGGGCCCTTCCAGACAAGTGTTTGTTTAGCGACGACAGGACTCCTTCCTAGGTTCGAGGGACACCTCGGGATTCTCCTAAAGTCTTGGCATGTCATTTGTGACGTGTCTCCACATGAAGCGGGAGACCCAGGGTCCCTTTCCACGTGCCACAGGGATCCTGGGACTCCTATCCATTTTCAAGAGGAGTCAGGCATCGTCTCTTTGGAAGCATTGATCTCCGCGGACCTCACGAGTTTTCAAAGGATGTGAGGCCCCCGGTCGCGATGAGGCGGAGAACTAGGTCTTTCTCTGTGGTCTCCACAGGGGATTAGGACATCCCTTCGTCTTGAGAGATGCAGGACGAGCCTTCATTCAATTCACTGCAGTGATATCGGGCCTTACTTCTAGTCAGAGCATCTCGGTGTCCATTCCACTTGAGGCCACAAACTCAGGGTCCCTCTCACATACCTGTAGCTGAGAGAAGCCTCCTCTTGAGGTGCTTGTGGAAAGTTGGTATTCCTATTGAGTCGAAGCCATTGACTAAGCTCCCATCTCGAGATGATTTGGGGTCCACGGAGCCCTTTCGTGTTGCTCCAGTGACCTCAGGATCCCTCTAGACTAGAGACAGTGACTTTGGGTTTTCTCTGGAGTGCCATCAAGGAAATCAAGGCTCCTTTCCCGTTTGATGTGGAACACGGAATTGCTCTGCACGCAGTGCAGGGGAATCGGCCCTCATCTCGCGGTGAGGGCGAAGTCTCATGGTTTTTCTCGAGTTGCGGCCGGAACCTGGGGTATATTCTGGAATTACGACGGGGAGGGCCCTTCCAGACACGTGTTTGTTCAGCGACGTCAGGACTCCTGCCTAGGTGCGAGGGACACCTCGGGATTCTCCTCGAGTTTTGGCATGGCAATTGGGACGCGTCTCCACGTGAGGCGGGAGACCCAGGGTCCCTTTCCACGTGCCATAGGGATCCTGGGACTCCTATCCATTTTCAAGAGGAGTCAGGCATCGTCTCCTTTGGAAGCATTGATCTCCGCGGACCTCTAGAGTTTTCAAAGGATACGAGGCCTCCGCTCGCGATGAGGCAGAGGACTAGGTCTTTCTCTGTGGTCTCCACAGCAGATTCAGACATCCCTTCGTCTTGGGGGATGCAAGACGAGCCTGCATTCAATTCACTGCAGGGATATCCGGCCTTACTTCGAGTCAGAGCATCTCGGTGTCCATTCCACTTGAGGCCTCAAACTCAGGGTCCCTCTCACATACCTGTAGCTGAGAGAAGCCTCCTCTTGAGGTGCTTGTGGAAAGTTGGTATTCCTCTTGACTCGAAGCCAGGGACTAAGCTCTCAATTCGACTTGTTTTGTGGTCCACGGAGTGCTTTCGTGTTGCTACAGTGACCTCAGGATCCCTCTAGACTTGAGACAGTGATCTTGGGTTTTCTCTGGAGTGCCATCAAGGAAATCAAGGCTCCTTTCACGTTTGATGTGGAACATGGAATTGCTCTGCACGCAGTGCAGGGGAATCGGCCCTCATCTCACGGTGAGGGCGAAGTCTCATGGTTTTTCTCGAGTTGCGGCCGGAACCTGGGGTATATTCTGGAGTTACGACGGGGAGGGCCCTTCCAGACACGTGTTTGTTCAGCGACGTCAGGACTCCTGCCTAGGTGCGAGGGACACCTCGGGATTCTCCTCGAGTTTTGGCATGGCAATTGGGACGCGTCTCCACGTGAGGCGGGAGACCCAGGGTCCCTTTCCACGTGCTATAGGGATCCTGGGACTCCTATCCATTTTCAAGAGGAGTCAGGCATCGTCTCCTTTGGAAGCATTGATCTCCACAGACCTCTCAAGTTCTCAAAGGATGTGAGGCCTCCGGCCGCGATGAGGGGGAGGACTAGTTCTTTCTCTGTCGTCTCCACAGGGGATTCAGACATCCCTTCGTCTTGGGAGATGCAAGACGAGCCTGCATTCAATTCACTGCAGGGATATCCGGACTTACTTCGAGTCAGAGCATCTTGGTGCCCATTCCACTTGAGGCCACAAACTCAGTGTCCCTCTCACATACATGTAGCTGAGAGAAGCCTCCTCTTGAGGTGCTTGTGGAAAGTTGGTATTCCTCTTGAGTCTAAGCCAGGGACTAAGCTCTCATCTCGATTTGATTTGGGGTCCACGGAGCCCTTTCCTGTTGGTCGAGTGACCTCAGGATCCCTCTAGACTTGAGACAGTGATCTTGGGTTTTCTCTGGAGTGCCATCAAGGAAATCAAGGCTCCTTTCACGTTTGATGTGGAACACGGAATTGCTCTGCATGCAGTGCAGGGGAATCGGGCATCAACTCGCGGCGTGGGGGAAATCTCTTGGTTTTTATCGAGTTGCGGCCCCAACCTGGGGTATATTCTCGAGTTACGATGGGGAGGGCCCTTCAGACACGTGTTTTTTCAGCGACGTCAGGACTCCTGCCTAGGTGCGAGGGACACCTCGGGATTCTCCTCGAGTCTTGGCATGGCAATTTGGACGCGTCTCCACGTGAGGAGGGAGACCCAGGGTCCCTTTCCACGTGCCACAGGGATCCTGGGACTCCTATCCATTTTCAAGAGGAGGCAGGCATCGTCTCCTTTGGAAGCATTGATCTCCGCGGACCTCTCGAGTTTTCAAAGGATATGAGGCCTCCGGTTGCGTTGAGGTGGAGGACTAGGTCTTTCTCTGTGGTCTCCACAGGGCATTCAGACATCCCTTCATCTTGGGAGATGCAAGACGAGCCTGGATTCAATTCATTGCAGGGATATCCGGCCTTATTTCGAGTCAGAGCATCTCGGTGTCCATTCCACTTGAGGCCACTAACTCAGGGTCCCTCTCACATAACTGTAGCTGAGAGAAGCCTCCTCTTGAGGTGCTTGTGGAAAGTTGGTATTCTTCTTGACTCGAAGCCAGGGACTAAGCTCTCATCTCGAGTTGATTTGGGGTCCACGGAACCCTTTCGTGTTGCTCCAGTTACCTCAGGATCCCTCTAGACTTGAGACAGCGATCTTGGGTTTTCTCTGGAGTGCCATCAAGGAAATCAAGGCTCCTTTCACGTTTGATGTGGAACACAGAATTGCTCTGCATGCAGTGCAGGGGAATCGGGCCTCAACTCGCGGCGAGGAGGAAATCTCATGGTTTCTCTCGAGTTGCGGCCCGAACCTGGGGTATATTCTCGAGTTACGACGGGTAGGGCCCTTCCAGCCACGTGTTTGTTCAGCGACGACAGGACTCCTCCCTAGGTGCGAGGGACACCTCGGGATTCTCCTCAAGTCTTGGCTTGGCAATTGGGACACGTCTCCACGTGAGGCGTGAGACACAGTGTCCCTTTCCACGTGCCACAGGGATCCTGGGACTCCTATCCATTTTCAAGAGGAGGCAGGCATCGTCTCCTTTGGAAGCATTGATCTCCGCTGACCTCTCGAGTTTTCAAAGGATGTGAGGCCTCTGGTCTCGATGAGGCGGAGAACGAGGTCTTTCTCTGTCGTCTCCACAGGGGATTCAGACAACCCTTCGTCTTGGGAGATGCAAGACGAGCCTGCATTCAATTCACTGCAGGGATATCCGGCCTTATTTCGAGTCAGAGCATCTCGGTGTCCATTCCACTTCAGGCCACAAACTCAGGGTCCCTCTCACATACATGTAGCTGAGAGAAGCCTCCTCTTGAGGTGCTTGTGGAAAGTTGGTATTCCTCTTGAGTCGAAGCCAGGGACTAAGCTCTCATCTCGAGTTGATTTGGGGTCCATGGAGCCCTTTCCTGTAGGTCCAGTGACCTCAGGATCCCTCTAGACTTGAGACAGTGATCTTGGGTTTTCTCTGGAGTGCCATCAAGGAAATCAAGGCTCCTTTCACGTTTGATGTTGAACACGGAATTGCTCTGCATGCAGTGCAGGGGAATCGGGCCTCAACTCGCGGCGAGGCGGAAATCTCATGGTTTTTCTCGAGTTGCGGCCCGAACCTGGGGTATATTCTCGAGTTACGACGGGGAGGGCCCTTCCAGACACGTGTTTGTTCAGCGACGTCAGGACTCCTGCCTAGGTGCGAGGTACACCTCGGGATTCTCCTCGAGTCTTGGCATGGCAATTGGGACGCGTCTGCACGTGAGGCGGGAGACCCAGGGTCCCTTACCACGTGCCACAGGGATCCTGGGACTCCTAACCATTTTCAAGAAGAGTCAGGCATCTTCTCCTTTGGAAGCATTGATCTCCGCGGACCTCTCGAGTTTTCAAATGATGTGAGGCTTCCGGTCTCGATGAGGCGGAGAACTAGGTCTTTCTCTGTGGTCTCCACAGGGGATTCAGACATCCCTTCTTCTTGGGAGATGCAAGACGAGCCTGCATTCAATTCACTGCAGGGATATCCGGCCTTATTTCGAGTCAGAGCATCTCGGTGTCCATTCCACTTGAGGCCACAAACTCAGGGTCCCTCTCACATACCTGTAGCTGAGGCAAGCCTCCTCTTGAGGTGCTTGTGGAAAGTTGGTATTCCTCTTAAGTCTAAGCCAGGGACTAAGCTCTCATCTCGAGTGGATTTGGTGTCCACGGAGCCCTTTGTTGTTGCTCCAGTGACCTCAAGATCCCTCTAGACTTGAGACAGTGATCTTGGGTTTTCTCTGGAGTGCCATCAAGGAAATCAAGGCTCCTTTCACGTTTGATGTGGAACACGGAATTGCTCTGCATGCAGTGCAGGGGAATCGCGCCTCAACTCGCGGCGAGTGGGAAATCTCATGGTTTTTCACGAGTTGCGGCCGGAACCTGGGGTATATTCTCGAGTTACGATGGGGAGGGCCCTTCAAGACAGGTGTTTGTTCAGCGACGACAGGACTCCTGCCTAGGTGCGAGGGACACCTAGGGATTCTCCTCGAGTCTTGGCATGGCAATTGGGACGCATCTCCACGTGAGGCGGGAGACCCAGTGTCCCTTTCCACGTGTCACAGGGATCCTGGGACTCCTATCCATTTTCAAGAGGAGTCAGGCATCGTCTCCATTGGAAGCATTGATCTCCGCGGACCTCTCGAGTTTTCAAAGGATGTGAGGGCTCCGGTCGCCATGAGGCGGAGAACTCGGTCTTTCTCTGTGGTCTCCACAGCGTATTCAGACATCCCTTCGTCTTGGGAGATGCAAGACGAGCCTGCATTCAATTCACTGCAGGGATATCCGGCCTAACTTCGAGTCAGAGCATCTCGGTGTCCATTCCACTTGAGGCCACAAACTCAGGGTCCCTCTCACGTACCTGTAGCTGAGAGAAGCCTCCTCTTGAGGTGCTTGTGGAAAGTTGGTATTCCTCTTGAGTCGAAGCCAGGGACTAAGCTCTCATCTCGAGTTGATTTGGGGTCCACGGAGCCCTTTCCTGTTGGTCGAGTGACCTCAGGATCCCTCTAGACTTGAGACAGTGATCTTGGGTTTTCTCTGGAGTGCCATCAAGGAAATCAAGGCTCCTTTCACGTTTGATGTGGAACACGGAATTGCTCTGCATGCAGTGCAGGGGAATCGGGCATCAACTCGCGGCGTGGGGGAAATCTCTTGGTTTTTATCGAGTTGCGGCCCCAACCTGGGGTATATTCTCGAGTTACGATGGGGAGGGCCCTTCAGACACGTGTTTTTTCAGCGACGTCAGGACTCCTGCCTAGGTGCGAGGGACACCTCGGGATTCTCCTCGAGTCTTGGCATGGCAATTTGGACGCGTCTCCACGTGAGGAGGGAGACCCAGGGTCCCTTTCCACGTGCCACAGGGATCCTGGGACTCCTATCCATTTTCAAGAGGAGGCAGGCATCGTCTCCTTTGGAAGCATTGATCTCCGCGGACCTCTCGAGTTTTCAAAGGATATGAGGCCTCCGGTTGCGTTGAGGTGGAGGACTAGGTCTTTCTCTGTGGTCTCCACAGGGCATTCAGACATCCCTTCATCTTGGGAGATGCAAGACGAGCCTGGATTCAATTCATTGCAGGGATATCCGGCCTTATTTCGAGTCAGAGCATCTCGGTGTCCATTCCACTTGAGGCCACTAACTCAGGGTCCCTCTCACATAACTGTAGCTGAGAGAAGCCTCCTCTTGAGGTGCTTGTGGAAAGTTGGTATTCTTCTTGACTCGAAGCCAGGGACTAAGCTCTCATCTCGAGTTGATTTGGGGTCCACGGAACCCTTTCGTGTTGCTCCAGTTACCTCAGGATCCCTCTAGACTTGAGACAGCGATCTTGGGTTTTCTCTGGAGTGCCATCAAGGAAATCAAGGCTCCTTTCACGTTTGATGTGGAACACAGAATTGCTCTGCATGCAGTGCAGGGGAATCGGGCCTCAACTCGCGGCGAGGAGGAAATCTCATGGTTTCTCTCGAGTTGCGGCCCGAACCTGGGGTATATTCTCGAGTTACGACGGGTAGGGCCCTTCCAGCCACGTGTTTGTTCAGCGACGACAGGACTCCTCCCTAGGTGCGAGGGACACCTCGGGATTCTCCTCAAGTCTTGGCTTGGCAATTGGGACACGTCTCCACGTGAGGCGTGAGACACAGTGTCCCTTTCCACGTGCCACAGGGATCCTGGGACTCCTATCCATTTTCAAGAGGAGGCAGGCATCGTCTCCTTTGGAAGCATTGATCTCCGCGGACCTCTCGAGTTTTCAAAGGATGTGAGGCCTCTGGTCTCGATGAGGCGGAGAACGAGGTCTTTCTCTGTCGTCTCCACAGGGGATTCAGACAACCCTTCGTCTTGGGAGATGCAAGACGAGCCTGCATTCAATTCACTGCAGGGATATCCGGCCTTATTTCGAGTCAGAGCATCTCGGTGTCCATTCCACTTCAGGCCACAAACTCAGGGTCCCTCTCACATACATGTAGCTGAGAGAAGCCTCCTCTTGAGGTGCTTGTGGAAAGTTGGTATTCCTCTTGAGTCGAAGCCAGGGACTAAGCTCTCATCTCGAGTTGATTTGGGGTCCATGGAGCCCTTTCCTGTAGGTCCAGTGACCTCAGGATCCCTCTAGACTTGAGACAGTGATCTTGGGTTTTCTCTGGAGTGCCATCAAGGAAATCAAGGCTCCTTTCACGTTTGATGTTGAACACGGAATTGCTCTGCATGCAGTGCAGGGGAATCGGGCCTCAACTCGCGGCGAGGCGGAAATCTCATGGTTTTTCTCGAGTTGCGGCCCGAACCTGGGGTATATTCTCGAGTTACGACGGGGAGGGCCCTTCCAGACACGTGTTTGTTCAGCGACGTCAGGACTCCTGCCTAGGTGCGAGGTACACCTCGGGATTCTCCTCGAGTCTTGGCATGGCAATTGGGACGCGTCTGCACGTGAGGCGGGAGACCCAGGGTCCCTTACCACGTGCCACAGGGATCCTGGGACTCCTAACCATTTTCAAGAAGAGTCAGGCATCTTCTCCTTTGGAAGCATTGATCTCCGCGGACCTCTCGAGTTTTCAAATGATGTGAGGCTTCCGGTCTCGATGAGGCGGAGAACTAGGTCTTTCTCTGTGGTCTCCACAGGGGATTCAGACATCCCTTCTTCTTGGGAGATGCAAGACGAGCCTGCATTCAATTCACTGCAGGGATATCCGGCCTTATTTCGAGTCAGAGCATCTCGGTGTCCATTCCACTTGAGGCCACAAACTCAGGGTCCCTCTCACATACCTGTAGCTGAGGCAAGCCTCCTCTTGAGGTGCTTGTGGAAAGTTGGTATTCCTCTTGAGTCTAAGCCAGGGACTAAGCTTTCATCTCGAGTGGATTTGGTGTCCACGGAGCCCTTTGTTGTTGCTCCAGTGACCTCAAGATCCCTCTAGACTTGAGACAGTGATCTTGGGTTTTCTCTGGAGTGCCATCAAGGAAATCAAGGCTCCTTTCACGTTTGATGTGGAACACGGAATTGCTCTGCATGCAGTGCAGGGGAATCGCGCCTCAACTCGCGGCGAGTGGGAAATCTCATGGTTTTTCACGAGTTGCGGCCGGAACCTGGGGTATATTCTCGAGTTACGATGGGGAGGGCCCTTCAAGACAGGTGTTTGTTCAGCGACGACAGGACTCCTGCCTAGGTGCGAGGGACACCTAGGGATTCTCCTCGAGTCTTGGCATGGCAATTGGGACGCATCTCCACGTGAGGCGGGAGACCCAGTGTCCCTTTCCACGTGTCACAGGGATCCTGGGACTCCTATCCATTTTCAAGAGGAGTCAGGCATCGTCTCCATTGGAAGCATTGATCTCCGCGGACCTCTCGAGTTTTCAAAGGATGTGAGGGCTCCGGTCGCCATGAGGCGGAGAACTCGGTCTTTCTCTGTGGTCTCCACAGCGTATTCAGACATCCCTTCGTCTTGGGAGATGCAAGACGAGCCTGCATTCAATTCACTGCAGGGATATCCGGCCTAACTTCGAGTCAGAGCATCTCGGTGTCCATTCCACTTGAGGCCACAAACTCAGGGTCCCTCTCACGTACCTGTAGCTGAGAGAAGCCTCCTCTTGAGGTGCTTGTGGAAAGTTGGTATTCCTCTTGAGTCGAAGCCAGGGACTAAGCTCTCATCTCGAGTTGATTTGGGGTCCACGGAGCTCTTTCTTGTTGCTCCAGTGACCTCAGGATCCCTCTAGACTTGAGACAGTGATCTTGGGTTTTCTCTGGAGTGCCATCAAGGAAATCAAGGCTCCTTTCACGTTTGATGTGGAACACGGAATTGCTCTGCACGCAGTGCAGGGGAATCGGGCCTCAACTCGTGGCAAAGGGGAAGTCTCATGGTTTTTCTCGAGTTGTGGCCGGAACCTGGGGTATATTCTCGAGTTACGACGGGGAGGGCCCTTCCAGACACGTGTTTGTTCAGCGACGTCAGGACTCCTTCCTAGGTGCGAGGGACAACTCGGAATTCTCCTCGAGTCTTGGCATGGCAATTGGGACGCGTCTCCACGTGAGGCGGGAGACCCAGGGTCCCTTTCCACGTGCCACAGGGATCCTGGGACTCCTATCCATTTTCAAGAGGAGTCAGGCATCGTCTCCTTCGGAAGTATTGATCTCCGCGGACCTCTCGAGTTTTCAAAGGATATGAGGCCTCCGGTTGCGTTGAGGTGGAGGACTAGGTCTTTCTCTGTGGTCTCCACAGGGCATTCAGACATCCCTTCGTCTTGGGAGATGCAAGACGAGGCTGGATTCAATTCACTGCAGGGATATCCGGCCTTATTTCGAGTCAGAGCATCTCGGTGTCCATTCCACTTGAGGCCACAAACTCAGGGTCCCTCTCACATACATGTAGCTGAGAGAAGCCTCCTCCTGAGGTGCTTGTGGAAAGTTGGTATTCCTCTTGACTCGAAGCCAGGGACTAAGCTCTCATCTCGAGTTGATTTGGGGTCCACGGAGCCCTTTCGTATTGCTCCAGTGACCTCAGGATCCCTCTAGACTTGAGACAGTGATCTTGGGTTTTCTCTGGAGTGCCATCAAGGAAATCAAGGCTCCTTTCACTTTTGATGTGGAACAAGGAATTGCTCTGCACGCAGGGCAGGGGAATCGGGCCTCATCTCGGGGCGAGGGGGAAGTCTCATGGTTTTTCTCGAGTTGCGGCCGGAACCTCGGGTATATTCTGGAGTTACAACGGGGAGGGCCCTTCCAGACACGTGTCTGTTCAGCGACATCAGAACTCCTGCCTAGGTTCGATGGACACCTCGGTATTCTCCCCGAGTCTTGGCATGGCAATTGGGACGCGTCTCCACGTGTGGCCTGAGACCCAGTGTCGTTTTTGACGGGCCACAGGGATCCTGGGACTCCTATCTATTTTCAAGAGGAGTCAGGCATCGTCTCCTTTGGAAGCATTGATCTCCGCGGACCTCTCGAATTTTCAAAGGATGTGAGGCCTCCGGTCGCGTTGAGGCGGAGGACTAGGTCTTTCTCTGTGGTCTCCACAGGGGATTCAGACATCCCTTCGTCTTGGGAGATGCAAGACGAGGCTGCATTCAATTCACTGCAGGGATATCCAGCCTTACTTCGAATCAGAGCATCTCGGTGTCCATTCCAATTGAGGCCACAAACTCAGGGTCCCTCTCACATACCTGTAGCTGAGAGAAGACTCCTCTTGAGGTGCTTGTGGAAAGTTGGTATTCCTCTTGAGTCGAATCCAGGGACTAAGCTCTCAACTCGAGTTGATTTGTGGTCCACGGAGCCTTTTCGTGTTGCTCCAGTGACTCAGGATCCCTCTAGACTTGAGACAGTGATCTTGTGTTTGCTCTGGAGTGCCATCAAGGAAATCAAGGCTCCTTTCACTTTTGTTGTGGAACACGGAATTGCACTGCACGCAGTGCAGGGGAATCGGGCCTCATCTCACGGTGAAGGGGAAATCTCATGGTTTTTCTCGAGTTGCGGCCGGAACCTGGGGTATATTCTCGAGTTACGACGGGGAGGGCCCTTCCAGACACGTGTTTTTTCAGCGATGTCAGGACTCCTGCCTAGGTGCGAGGGACACCTCGGGATTCTCCTCGAGTCTTGGCATGGCAATTGGGACGCGTCTCCACGAGAGGCGGGAGACCCAGGGTCCCTTTCCACTTGCCACAGGGATCCTGGGACTCCAATCCATTTTCAAGAGGAGTCAGGCATCGTCTCCTTTGGAAGCATTGATCTCCACAGACCTCTCGAATTTTCAAAGGATGTGAGGTCTCCGCTCGCGATGAGGCGGAGGACTAGGACTTTCTCTGTGGTCTCCACAGGGGATTCAGACATCCCTTCATCTTGGGAGATGCAAGAGGAGCCTGCATTCAATTCACTGCAGGGATATCCGGCCTTACTTCGAGTCAGAGCATCTCGGTGTCCATTCCACTTGAGGCCACAAACTCAGGGTCCCTCTCACATACCTGTAGCTGAGAGAAGCGTCCTATTGAGGTGCTTATGAAAAGTTGGTATTCCTCTTGAGTCGAAGCCAGGGACTAATCTCTCATCACGAGTTGAAATGGGGTCCACGCAGCCCTTTCGTGTTGCTCCAGTGACCTCAGGATCCCTCTAGACTTGAGACAGTGATCTTGGGTTTTCTCTGGAGTGCCATCAAGGAAATCAAGGCTCCTTTCACGTTTGATGTGGAACACGGAATTGCTCTGCACGCAGTGCAGGGGAATGGGGCCTCATCTCGCGGAGAGGGGAAGTCTCATGGTTTTTCTCGAGTTGCGGCCAGAACCTGCGGTATATTCTCGAGTTACGACGCGGAGGGCCCTTCCAGACACGTGTCTGTTCAGCGACATCAGAACTCCTGCCTAGGTTCGATGGACACCTCGGTATTCTCCCCGAGTCTTGGCATGGCAATTGGGACGCGTCTCCACATGTGGCCTGAGACCCAGTGTCGTTTTTGACGGGCCACAGGGATTCTGGGACTCCTATCTATTTTCAAGAGGAGTCAGGCATCGTCTCCTTTGGAAGCATATATCTCCGTGGACCTCTCGAATTTTCAAAGGATGTGAGGCCTCCGGTCGCGTTGAGGCGGAGGACTAGGTCTTTCTCTGTGGTCTCCACAGGGGATTCAACATCCCTTCGTCTTGGGAGATGCAAGACGAGGCTGCATTCAATTCACTGCAGGGATATCCAGCCTTACTTCGAATCAGAGCATCTCGGTGTCCATTCCAATTGAGGCCACAAACTCAGGGTCCCTCTCACATACCTGTAGCTGAGAGAAGACTCCTCTTGAGGTGCTTGTGGAAAGTTGGTACTCCTCTTGAGTTGAAGCCAGGGACTAAGCTCTCATCTCGAGTTGATTTGGGTTCCACGGAGCCCTTTCATGCTGCTACAGTGGCCTCAGGATCCCTCTAGACTTGAAACAGTGACTTTTGGTTTTCTCTGGAGTGCCATCAAGGAAATCAAGGCTCCTTTCACGTTTGATGTGGAACACGGAATTGCTCTGCACGCAGTGCTTGGGAATCGGGCCTCATCTCGCGGCGAGGGGGAAGTCTCATGGTTTTTCTTGAGTTCCGGCCGGAACCTGGGGTATATTCTCGAGTTACGACGGGGAGGGCCCTTCCGGACACGTGTTTGTTCAGCGTCGTCAGGACTCCTGCCTAGGTGCGAGGGACACCTCGGGATTCTCCTCGAGTCTTGGCATGGCAATTGGGACGCGTCTCCACGTGAAGCGGGAGACCCAGGGTCCCTTTCCACGTGCCACAGGGATCCTGGTACTCCTATCCATTGTCAAGAGGAGTCAGGCATCGTCTCCTTTGGAAGCATTGATCTCCGCGGACCTCTCGAGTTTTCAAAGGATGTGAGGCCTCCGGTCGCGATGATGCGGAGAACTAGGTCTTTCTCTGTGGTCTCCACAGGGGATTTAGACATCCCTTCGTCTTGGGAGATGCAAGACGAGCCTGCATTCAATTCACTGCAGGGATATCCGGCCTTATTTCGAGTCAGAGCATCTCAGTGTCCATTCCACTTCAGGCCACAAACTCAGGGTCCCTCTCACATACCTGTGGCTGAGAGAAGCCTCCTCTTGAGGTGCTTGTGGAAAGTTGGTATTCCTGTTGAGTTGAAACCAGGGACTAAGCTCTCATCTCGAGTTGATTTGGGATCCACGGAGCCCTTTCGTGTTGCTCCAGTGACCTCAGGATCCCTCTAGACTTGAGACAGTGATCTTGGGTTTTCTCTGGATTGCCATCAAGGAAATCAAGGCTCCTTTCACGTTTCATGTGGAACACGGAATTGCTCTGCACGCAGTGCAGGGGAATCGGGCCTCATCTCGCGGCAAGGGGGAAGTCCTATGGTTTTTCTCGAGTTGCGGCCGGAACCTGGGGTATATTCTCGAGTTACGATGGGGAGGGCCGTTCCAGACACATGTTTGTTGAGCGACGTCAGGACTCCTGCCTAGGTGCGAAGGACACCTCGGGATTCTCCTCGAGTCTTGGCATGGCAATTGGGACGCGTCTCCACGTGAGGCGGGAGAACCATGGTACCTTTCCAAGTGCCACAGGGATCCTGGGACTCCTATCTATTTTCAAGAGGCGTCAGGCATCGTCTCCGTTGGAAGCGTTGATGTCCGCGGACCTCACGAGTTTTCAAAGGATGTGAGGCCTCCGGTCGCGTTGCGGCGGATAACTAGGTCTTTCTCTGTGGTCTCCACATGAAATTCAGACATCCCTTCGTCTTGGGAGATGGAAGACGAGCCTGCATTCCATTCACTGCAGGGATATCCGGCCTTACTTCGAGTCAGAGCATCTCGATGTCCATTCCACTTGAGGCCACAAACTCAGGGTCCCTCTCACATACCTGTAGCTGAGAGAAGCCTCCTCTTGAGGTGCTTGTGGAAAGTTGCTATTCCTCTTGAGTCGAAGCCAGGGACTAAGCTCTCATCTCGAGTTGATTTGGGGTCCCCGGAGCCCTTTCATGCTGCTACAGTGGCCTCAGGATCCCACTAGACTTGACACAGTGACTTTTGGTTTTCTCTGGAGTGCCATCAAGGAAATCAAGGCTCCTTTCACGATTGATGTGGAACACGGAATTGCTCTGCACGCAGTGCAGGGGAATCGGGCCTCATCTCGCGGCGAGGGGGAAGTCTCATGGTTTTTCTCGAGTTGCGGCTGGAACCTGGGGTATATTCTCGATTTACAACGGGGAGGGCCCTTCCAGACAAGTGTTTGTTCCGCCACGTCAGGACTCCTTCCTAGGTGCGAGGGACACCTCTGGATTCTCCTCGAGTCTTCGCATGGCAATTGGGACGCGTCTCCACGTGAAGCGGGAGACCCAGGGTCCCTTTCCACGTGCCACAGGGATCCTGGTTCTCCTATCCATTTTCAAGAGGAGTCAGGCATCGTCTCCTTTGGAAGCATTGATCTCCGCGGACCTCTCGAGTTTTCAAAGGATGTGAGGCCTCCGGTCGCTATGAGGCGGAGAACTAGGTCTTTCTCTGTGGTCTCCACAGGGGATTCAGACATCCCTTCGTCGTGGGAGATGCAAGACGAGCCTGCATTCCATTCACTGCAGGGATATCCGGCCTTCCTTCGAGTCAGAGCATCTCGGTGTCCATTCCACTTGAGGCCACAAACTCAGGGTCCCTCTCACATACCTGTAGCTGAGAGAAGCCTCCTCTTGAGGTGCTTGTGGAAAGTTGGTGTTCCTCTTGAATCGAAATCAGGGACTAAGCTCTCATCTCGAGTTGATTTGGCGTCCACGGAGCCCTTTCGTGTTGCTCCAATGACCTCAGGATCCCTCTAGACTTGAGACAGTGATCTTGGGTTTTCTCTGGAGTGCCATCAAGGAAATCAAGGCTCCTTTCACGTTTGATGTGGAACACGGAATTGCTCTGCAGTCAGTGAAGGGGAATTGGGGCTCATCTCGCGTCGAGGTGGAAGTCTCATGGTTTTTCTCGAGTTGCGGCCCGAACCTGGGGTATATTCTCGAGTTACGACGGGGAGGGCCCTTCCAGACACGTGTTTGTTCAGCGACGTCAGGACTCCTGCCTAGGTGCGAGGGACCCTTCGGGATTCTCCTCGAGTCTTGGCATGGCAATTGGGACGCGTCTCCACGTGAGGCGGGAGACCCAGTGTCCCTTTCCACGTGCCACAGGGATCCTGGGACTACTATCCATTTTTAAGAGGAGTCAGGCATTGTCTCCTTTGGAAGCATTGATCTCCGCGGACCTCTCGATTTTTCAAAGGATGTGAGGCCTCTGGTCGCGATGAGGCGGAGAACTAGGTCTTTCTCTGTGGTCTCCACAGGGGATTCAGACATCCCTTCGTCTTGGGAGATGCAAAACGAGCCTGCATTCTATTCACTGCAGGGATATCCAGCCTTACTTCGATCCAGAGCATCTCGGTGTTCATTCCACTTGAGGCCACAAACTCAGGGTCCCTCTCACATACCTGTAGCTGAGAGAAGCCTTCTCTTGAGGTGCTTGTGGAAAGTTGGTATTCCTCTTGAGTCGAAGCCAGGAACTAAGCTCTCATCTCGAGTTGATTTGGGGTCCACGGAGCCCTTTCGTGTTGCTCCAGTGACCTCAGGATCCCTCTAGACTTGAGACAGTGATCTTGGGTTTTCTCTGGAGTGCCATCAAGGAAATCAAGGCTCCTTTCACGTTTCATGTGGAACACGGAATTGCTCTGCACGCAGTGCAGGGGAATCGGGCCTCATCTCGCCGCGAGGGGGAAGTCCTATGGTTTTTCTCGAGTTGCGGCCGGAACCTGGGGTATATTCTCGAGTTACTATGGGGAGGGCCGTTCCAGACACGTGTTTGTTGAGCGACGTCAGGACTCCTGCCTAGGTGCGAAGGACACCTCGGGATTCTCCTCGAGTCTTGGCATGGCAATTGGGACGCGTCTCCACGTGAGGCGGGAGAACCATGGTACCTTTCCAAGTGCCACAGGGATCCTGGGACTCCTATCTATTTTCAAGAGGCGTCAGGCATCGTCTCCTTTGGAAGCATTGATGTCCGCGGACCTCACGAGTTTTCAAAGGATGTGAGGCCTCCGGTCGCGTTGCGGCGGAGAACTAGGTCTTTCTCTGTGGTCTCCACAGGGGATTCAGACATCCCTTCGTCTTGGGAGATGGAAGACGAGCCTGCATTCCATTCACTGCAGGAATATCCGGCCTTACTTCGAGTCAGAGCATCTCGGTGTCCATTCCACTTGAGGCCACAAACTCAGGTTCCCTCTCACATACCTGTAGCTGAGAGAAGCCTTCTCTTGAGGTGTTTGTGGAAAGTTGCTATTCCTCTTGAGTCGAAGCCAGGGACTAAGCTCCCATCTCGAGTTGATTTGGGGTCGACGGAGCCCTTTCTTGTTACTCCAGTGACCTCAGGATCCCTCTAGACTTGAGACAGTGATCTTGGGTTTTCTCTGGAGTGCCATCAAGGAAATCAAGGCTACTTTCACGTTTGATGTGGAACACGGAATTGCTCTGCATGCGTTGCAGGGGAATCGGGCCTCAACTCGCGGTGAGGGGGAAATCTCATTGTTTTTCATGAGTTGCGGCCGGAACCTGGGGTATATTCTCGAGTTACCGTGGGGAGGGCCCTTCCAGACACGTGTTTGTTCAGCGAAGTCAGGACTCCTGCCTAGGTGCGAGGGACACCTCGGGATTCTCCTCGAGTCTTGGCATGGCAATTGGGACGCGTCTCCACGTGAGGCGGGAGACCCAGGGTCCCTTTACACGTGCCACATGGATCCTGGGACTCCTATCCATTTTCAAGAGGAGTCAGGCATCGTCTCCTTTGGAAGCATTGATCTCCGCAGACCTCTCGAGTTTTCAAAGGATGTGAGGCCGCCCCTCGCGATGAGGCCGAGAATTAGGTCTTTCTCTGTGGTCTCCACAGGGGATTCAGACATACCTTCGTCTTGGGAGATGCAAGACGAGCCTGCATTCATTTCACTGCAGGGATATCCGGCCTTACTTCGAGTCAGAGCATCTCGGTGTCCATTCCACTTGAGGCCACAAACTCAGGGTCCCTCCCACATACCTGTAGCTGAGAGAAGCCTCCTCTTGAGGTGCTTGTGGAAAGTGGGTATTCCTCTTGAGTCGAAGCCAGGGACTAAGCTCTCATCTCGAGTTGATTTGGGGTCCTCGGAGCCCTTTCGTGTTGCTCCAGTGACCTCAGGATCCCTCTAGACTTGAGACAGTGATCTTGGGTGTTCTCTGGAGTGCCATCAAGGAAATCAAGGCTCCTTTCAAGTTTGATGTGGAACACGGAATTGCTCTGCATGCATTGCAGGGGATCGGGCCTCATCTCGCAGCGAGGGGGAAGTCTCATGGTTTTTCTCCAGTTGCGGCCGGAACGTGGGGTATATTCTCGAGTTACGACTGGGAGGGCCCTTCCAGACACGTGTTTGTTCAGCGACGTCAGGACTCCTGCCTAGGTGCGAGGGACACCTCGGGATTCTCCTCGAGTCTTGGCATGGCAATTGGGACGCGTTTCCACGTGAGGCGGGAGACCCATTGTCCCTTTCCACGTGCCACAGGGATCCTGGGACTCCTATCCATTTTCAAGAGGAGTCAGGCATCGTCTCCTTTGGAAGCATTGATCTCCGCGGACCTCTCGAGTTTTCAAAGGATGTGAGGCCTCAGGTCGCGATGGGGCGGAGGACTAGATCTTTCTCTGTGGTCTCCACAGGGGATTCAGACATCCCTTCGTCTAGGGAGATGCAAGAAGAGCCTGCATTCAATTCACTGCAGGGATATCCTGCCTTACTTCGAGTCAGAGCATCTCGGTGTCCATTCCACTTGAGGCCACAAACTCAGGGAACCTCTCATATACATGTAGCTGAGAGAAGCCTCCTCTTGAGGTGCTTGTGGAAAGTTGGTGTTCCTCTTGAGTCGAAGCCAAGGACTAAGCTCTCATCTCGAGTCGATTTGGGGTCCACGGAGCCCCTTCGTGTTGCTCCAGTGACCTCAGGATCCCTCTAGACTTGAGACAGTGATCTTGGATTTTCTCTGCAGTGCCATCAAGGAAATGAAGGCTCCTTTCACGTTTGATGTGGAACACGGAATTGCTCTGCACGCAGTGAAGGGGAATTGGGGCTCATCTCGCGGCGAGGGGGAAGTCTCATGGTTTTTCTCGAGTTGCGGCCAGAACCTGGGGTATATTCTCGAGTTACAACGGGAGGGCCCTTCCAGACACGTGTTTCTTCAGCGACGCCAGGACTCCTGCCTAGGTGCGAGGGAAACCTCAGAATTCTCTTCGAGTCTTGGCATGGCAATTGGGACGCGTCTCCACTTGAGGCGGGTGACCCAGGGTCCCTTTCCACGTGCCACAGGGATCCTGGGACTCCTATCCATTTTAAAGAGGAGTCAGGCATCGTCTCCTTTGGAAGCATTGATCTCCGCGGACCTCTCGAGTTTTCAAAGGATGTGAGGCCTCCGGTCGCGATGAGGCGGAGAACAAGGTCTTTCTCTGTGGTCTCCACAGGGGATTCAGACATCCCTTCGTTTGGGAGATGCAAGACGATCCTGCATTTAATTCAATGCAGGGATATCCGGCCTTACTTCGAGTCAGAGCATCTCGGTGTCCATTCCACTTGAGGCCACAAACTCAGGGTCCCTCTCACATACCTGTAGCTGAGAGAAGCCTCCTCTTGAGGTGCTTCTGGAAAGTTGGTGTTCCTCTTGAGTCGAAGCCACGGACTAAGCTCTCATCTCGAGTTGATTTGGGGTCCACGGAACCCTTTCGTGTTGGTACAGTGACCTCAGGATCCCTCTAGACTTGAGACAGTGATCTTGGGTTTTCTCTGGAGTGCCATCAAGGAAATCAAGGCTCCTTTCACTTTTGATGTGGAATACGGAATTGCTCTGCTCGCAGTGCAGGGGAATCGGGCCTCATCTCGCAGTCAGGGGGAAGTCTCATGGTTTTTCTCGAGTTGCGGCCGGAACCTGGGGTATATTCTCGAGTTACGACGGGGAGGGCCCTTCCAGACACGTGTTTCTTCAGCGACGTCAGGACTCCTGCCTAGGTGCGAGGGACACCTCGGGATTCTCCTCGCTTCTTGGCATGGCAATGGGACGCGTCTCCACGTGAGGCGGGAGACCCAGGGTCCCTTTCCACGTGCCACAGGGATCCTGGGACTCCTATCCATTTTCAAGAGGAGTCAGGCATCGTCTCCTTTCGAAACATTGATCTCCGCAGACCTCTCGAGTTTTCAAAGGATGTGAGGCCTCCGTTCGCGTTGAGGCGGAGGACTAGGTCTTCCTCTTTTGTCTCCACAGGGGATTCAGACAACCCTTCGTTTTGGGAGATGCAAGAAGAGCCTGCACTCAATTCACTGCAGGGATATCCGGCCTTACTTCGAGTCAGAGCATCTCGGTGTCCATTCCACTTGAGGCCACAAACTCAGGGTCCCTCTCACATACCTGTAGCTGAGAGAAGCCTCCTCTTGAGGTGCTTGTGGAAAGTGGGTATTCCTCTTGAGTCGAAGCCAGGGACGAAGCTCTCATCTCGAGTTGATTTGGGGTCCACGGTGCCCTTTCGTGTTGCTACAGTGACCTCAGGATCCCTCGAGACTTGAGACAGTGATCTTGGGTTTTCTCTGGAGTGCCATCAAGGAAATCAAGCCTCCTTTCACGTTTGATGTGGAACACGGAATTGCTCTGCACGCAGTGCAGGGGAATCGGGCCTCATCTCGCGGCGAGGGGCAAGTCTCATGGTTTTTCTCGAGTTGCGGCCGGAACCTGGGGTATATTCTCGACTTACGATGGGGAGGGCCCTTCCAGACACGTGTTTGTTCAGCGACGTCAGGACTCCTGCCTAGGTGCGAGGGACACCTCGGGATTCTCCTCGAGTCTTGGCATGGCCATTGGAACGCGTCTCCACGTGAGGCGGGAGACCCAGGGTCCCTTTCCACGTGTCACCGGGATCCTGGGACTCCTATCCGTTTTCAAGAAGAGTCAGGCATCGTCTCCTTTGGAAGCATTGATCTCCGGGGACCTCTCGAGTTTTCAAAGGACGTGAGGCTTCCGATCGCGATGAGGCGGAGAACTAGGTCTTTCTCTGTGGTCTCCACAGGGATTCAGACATCCCTTCGTCGTGGGAGATGCAAGACGAGCCTGCATTCAATTCACTGCAGGGATATCCGGCCCTCCTTCGAGTCAGAGCATCTTGGTGTCCATTCCACTTGAGGCCACAAACTCAGGGTCCCTGTCACATACCTGTAGCTGAGAAAAGCCTCCTCTTGAGGAGCTTGTGGAAAGTGTGTATTCCTCTTGAGTCGAAGCCATGGACGAAGCTCTCATCTCGGGTTGATTTGGGGTGCAGGGAGCCCTTTCGTGTTGCTACAGAGACCTCAGGATCCCTCTAGACTTAAGACAGTGATGTTGGGTGTTCTCTGGAGTGCCATCAAGGAAATCAAGGCTCCTTTCATGTTTGATGTGGACCACGGAATTGCCCTGCACGCAGTGCAGGGGAATCGGGCCTCATCTCGCGGCGAGGGGGAAGTCTCATGGTTTTTCTCGAGTTGCGGGCGGAACCTGAGGTATATTCTCGAGTTACGACGGGGAGGGCCCTTCCAGACACGTGTTTGTTCAGGGACGTCAGGACTCCTGCCTACGTGACAGGGACATCTCGGGATTCTCCTCGAGTATTGGCATGGCCATTGGGACGCGTCTCCACGTGAGGCGGGAGACCAAGGGTCCCTTTCCACGTGCCACAGGGATCCTGGGACTCCTATCCATTTTCAAGAGGAGTCAGGCATCGTCTCCTTTGGAAGCATTGATCTCCGCGGACCTCTCGAGTTTTCAAAGGACGTGAGGCCTCCGGTCACGATGAGGCGGAGAACTAGTCTTTCTCTGTGGTCTCCACAGGGGATTCAGACATCCCTTCGTCGTGGGAGATGCAAGACGAGCCTGCATGCAATTCACTGCACGGATATCCGGCCTTCCTTCGAGTCAGAGCATCTCGGTGTCCATTCCACTTGAGGCCACAAACTCAGGGTCCCTCTCACATACCTGTAGCTGAGAGAAGCCTCCTCTTCAGGTGCTTGTGGAAAGTGGGTATTCCTCTTGAGTCGAAGCCAGCGAAGAAGCTATCATCTCGAGTTGATTTGGGGTCCACGGAGACCTTTCGTGTTGCTCCAGTGATCTCAGGATCCCTCTAGACTTGAGACAGTGATCTTGGGTGTTCTCTGGAGTGCCATTAAGGAAATCAAGGCTCCTTTCATGTTTGATGTGGAACACGGAATTGCTCTGCACGCAGTGCAGGGGAATCGGGCCTCATCTCGCGGCGAGGGGGAAGTCTCATGGTGTTTCTCGAGTTGCGGCCGGAACCTGCGGTATATTCTCGAGTTACGACGGGAAGGGCCCTTCCAGACACGTGTTTGTTCAGCGACGTCAGGACTCCTGCCTAGGTGTGAGGGACATCTCGGGATTCTCCTCGAGTCTTGGCATGGCCATTGGGACGCGTCTCCATGTGAGGCGGGAGACCCAGGGTCGCTTTCCACGTTCCACAGGGATCCTGTGACTCCTATCCATTTTCAAGAGGAGTCAGGCATCGTCTCCTTTGGAAGCATTGATCTCCGCGGACCTCTCGAGTTTTCAAAGGACGTGAGGCCTCCGGTCGCGATGAGGTGGAGAACTAGGTCTTTTTCTGTGGTCTCCACAGGGGATTCAGACATCCCTTCGTCGTGAGAGATGCAAGACGAGCCTGCATTCAATTCACTGCAGGGATATCCGGCCTTCCTTCGAGTCAGAGCATCTCGGTGTCCATTCCACTTGAGGCCACAAACTCAGGGTCCCTCTCACATACCTGTAGCTGAGAGAAGCCTCTTCTTGAGGTGCTTGTGGAAAGTGTGTATTCCTCTTGAGTCGAAGCCAAGGACGAAGCTCTCATCTCGAGTTGATTTGGGGTCCACAGAGCCCTTTCGTGTTGCTACAGTGACCTCAGGATCCCTCTAGACTTGAGACAGCGATCTTGGGTGTTCTCTGGAGTGCCATCAAGTAAATCAAGTCCCCATTCATGTTTGATGTGGAACACGGAATTACTCGGCACGCAATGCAGGGGAATCGGGCCTCATCTCGCGGCGAGGGGGAAGTCTGATGGTTTTTCTCGAGTTGCGGCCGGAACCTGGGGTATATTCTCGAGTTACGACGGGGAGGGCCCTTCCAGACACGTGTTTGTTCAGCGACGTCAGGACTCCTGCCTAGGTGCGAGGGACACCTCGGGATTCTCCTCGAGTCTTGGCATGGCCATTGGGACGCGTCTCCACGTGAGGTGGGAGACCCAGGGTCCCTTTCCATGTGCCACAGGGATCCTGGGACTCCTATCCATTTTCAATAGGAGTCAGGCATCGTCTCCTTTGGAAGCATTGATCTCCGCGGACCTCTCGAGTTTTCAAAGGATATGAGGCCTCCGGGCGCGATGAGGGGGAGAACTACGTCTTTCTCTGTGGTCTCCACAGGGGATTCAGACATCCCTTCGTCGTGAGAGATGCAAGACTAGCCTGCATTCAATTCACTGCAGGGATATCCGGCCTTATTCGAGTCAGAGCATCTCGGTGTCCATTCCACTTGAGGCCACAAATTCAGGGTCCCTCTCACATACCTGTAGCTGAGAGAAGCCTCCTCTTGAGGTGCTTGTGGAAAGTGGGTATTCCTCTTGAGTCGAAGCCAGGGACTAGGCTCTCATCACGAGTTGATTTGGGGTTCACGGAGCCCTTTCATGTTGCTTCAGTGACCTCAGGATCCCTCTAGACTTGAGACAGTGATCTTGGGTGTTCTCTGGAGTGCCATCACGGAAATCAAGCCTCCGTTTACCTTTGATGTGGAACACGGAATTGCTCTGCACGCAGTGCAGGGGAATCGGGCCTCATCTCGCGGCTAGGGGGAAGTCTCATGGTTTTTCTCGAGTTGTGGCCGGAACCTGGGGTATATTCTCGAGTTACGACGGGGAGGGCCCTTCCAGACACGTGTTTGTTCAGCAACGTCAGTCCTCCTGCCTAGGTGCGAGGGACACCTCGGGATTCTCCTCGAATCTTGGCATGGCAATTGGGACGCGTCTCCACGTGAGGCGGGAGACCCAGGTTCCCTTTCCACGTGCCACAGGGATCCTGGGACTCCTATCCAATTTCAAGAGGAGTCAGGCATCGTCTCCTTTGGAAGCATTGATCTCCGCGGACCTCTCGAGTTTTCAAAGGACGTGAGGCCTCCGCTCACGATGAGGCGGAGAACTAGGTCTTTCTCTGTGGTCTCCACAGGGGATTCAGACATCCCTTCGTCGTGGGAGATTCAAGACGAGCCTGCATGCAATTCACTGCACGGATATTCGGCCTTCCTTCGAGTCAGAGCATCTCGGTGTCCATTCCACTTGAGGCCACAAACTTAGGGTCCCTCTCACATACCTGTAGCTGAGAGAAGCCTCCTCTTGAGGTGCTTATGGAAAGTGGGTATTCCTCTTGAGGGGAAGCCAGGGAAGAAACTATCATCTCGAGTTGATTTGGGGTCCACGGAGCCCTTTCGTGTTGCTACAGTGACCTCAGGATCCCTCTAGACTTGAGACAGTGATCTTGGGTGTTCTCTGGAGTGCCATTAAGGAAATCAAGGCTCCTTTCATGTTTGATGTGGAACACGGAATTGCTCTGCACGCGGTTCAGGTGAATCGGGCCTCATCTCGCAGCGAGGGGGAAGTCTCATGGTTTTTCTTGAGTTGCGGCCGGAACCTGCGGTATATTCTCGAGTTACGATGGGGAGGGCCCTTCCAGACACGTGTTTGTTCAGCGACGTCAGGACTCCTGCCTAGGTGTGAGGGACACCTCGGGATTCTCCTCAAGTCTTGGCATGGCCATTGGGACGCGTCTCCATGTGAGGCGGGAGAGCCAGGGTCGCTTTCCACGTGCCACAGGGATCCTGGGTCTCCTATCCATTTTCAAGAGGAGTCAGGCATCGTCTCCTTAGGAAGCATTGATCTCCGCGTACCTCTCGAGTTTTCAAAGGACGTGAGGCCTCCGGTCGCGATGAGGTGGAGAACTAGGTCTTTTTCTGTGGTCTCCACAGGGGATTCAGATATCCCTTCGTCGTGG
Organism: Dama dama; assembly: GCF_033118175.1. Classification (NCBI taxonomy): domain Eukaryota; kingdom Metazoa; phylum Chordata; class Mammalia; order Artiodactyla; family Cervidae; genus Dama; species Dama dama. The sequence goes on along the minus strand of NC_083682.1, from coordinate 53,159,748 downwards.
GAGATGCAAGACGAGCCTGCATTCAATTCACTGCAGGGATATCCGGCCTTCCTTCGAGTCAGAGCATCTCGGTGTCCATTCCACTTGAGGCGACAAACTCAGGGTCCCTCTCACATACCTGTAGCTGAGAGAAGCCTCCTCTTGAGGTGCTTGTGGAAAGTGGGTATTCCTCTTGAGTCGAAGCCAGGGACGAAGCTCTCATCTCGAGTTGATTTGGGGTCCACGGAGCCCTTTTGTTTTGCTACAGTGACCTCAGGATCCCTCTAGACTTGAGACAGTGATCTTGGGTGTTCTCTGGAGTGCCATCAAGGAAATCAAGGCTCCTTTCATGTTTGATGTGGAACACGGAATTGCCCTGCACGCAGTGCAGGGGAATCGGGCCTCATCTCGTGGCGAGGGGGAAGTCTCATGATTTTTCTCGAGTTGAGGGCGGAACCTGGGGTATATTCTCGAGTTACGACGGGGAGGGCCCTTCCAGACACGTGTTTGTTCAGGGACGTCAGGACTCCTGCCTAGGTGCCAGGGACACCTCGGGATTCTCCTCGAGTCTTGGCATGGCCATTGGGATGCGTCTCCACGTGAGGCGGGAGAACCAGGGTCCCTTTCCACGTGCCAGAGGAATCCTGGGACTCCTATCCATTTTCAAGAGGAGTCAGGCATCGTCTCCTTTGGAAGCATTGATCTCCGCGGACCTCTCGAGTTTTCAAAGGATATGAGACCTCCGGTCACGATGAGGCGGAGAACTAGGTCTTTCTCTGTGGTCTCCACAGGGGATTAGGACATCCCTTCGTCGTGGGAGATGCAAGACGAGCCTGCATGCAATTCACTGCAGGGATATCCGGCCTTCCTTTGAGTCAGAGCATCTCGGTGTCCATTCCACTTGAGGCCACAAACTCAGGGTCCCTCTCACATACCTGTAGCTGAGAGAAGCCTCCTCTTGAGGTGCTTGTGGAAAGTGGGTATTCCTCTTGAGTCGAAGCCAGGGAAGAAGCTATCATCTCGAGTTGATTTGGGGTCCACGCAGCCCTTTTGTTTTGCTACAGTGACCTCAGGATCCCTCTAGACTTGAGACAGTGATCTTGGGTGTTCTCTGGAGTGCCATCAAGGAAATCAAGGCTCCTTTCATGTTTGATGTGGAACACGGAATTGCTCTGCACGCAGTGCAGGGGAATCGGGCCTCATCTCGCGGCGAGGGGGAATTCTCATGGTTTTTCTCGAGTTGCGGCCGGAACCTGGGGTATATTCTCGAGTTACGATGGGGAGGGCCCTTCCAGACACGTGTTTGTTCAGCGACGTCAGGACTCCTGCCTAGGTGCGAGGGACACCTCGGGATTCTCCTCTAGTCTTGGCATGGCAATTGGTACGCGTCTCCACGCGAAGCGGGAGACCCAGAATCCCCGTCCATGTGGACAGGGATCCTGGGACTCCTAACCATTTTCAAGAGGAGTCAGGCATCGTCTCCTTTGGAAGCATTGATCTCCGTGGACCTCTCGAGTTTTCAAAGGATGTGAGGCCTCTCGTCGCGATGAGGCGGGGAACTAGGTCTTTCTCTGTGGTCTCCACAAGGGATTCAGACATCCCTTCGTCTTGGGAGATGCAAGACGAGCCTGCATTCAATTCACTGCAGGGATATCCGGCCTTACTTCGAGTCAGAGCATCTCGGTGTCCATTCAACTTGAGGCCACAAGCTCAGGGTCCCTCTCACCTACCTGTAGCTGAGAGAAGCCTCCTCTTGAGGTGATTGTGGAAAGTTGGTATTCCTCTTGAGTCGAAGCCAGGGACTAAGCTCTCATCTCGAGTTGATTTGGGTTCCACGGAGCCCTTTCGTGTTGCTACAGTGACCTCAGGATCCCTCTAGACTTGAGACAGTGATCTTGGGTTTTCTCTGGAGTGCCATCAAGGAAATCAAGGCTCCTTTCAGGCTTGATGTGGAACACGGAATTGCTCTGCACGCAGTGCAGGGTAATCGGGCCTCATCTCGCGGCGAGGGGGAAGTCTCATGGTTTTTCTCGAGTTGCGGCCGGAACCTGGGGTATATTCTCGAGTTACGACGGGGAGGGCCCTTCCAGACACGTGTTTGTTCAGCGACGTCAGGACTCCTGCCTAGGTGCGAGGGACACCTCGGGATTTTCCTCGAGTCTTGGCATGGCCATTGGGACGCCTCTCCACGTGAGGCGGGAGACCCAGGGTCCCTTTCCACGTGCCACAGGGATCCTGGGACTCCTATCCATTTTAAAGAGGAGTCAGGCATTGTCTCCTTTGGAAGCATTGATCTCCGCGGACCTCTCTAGTTTTCAAAGGACGTGAGGCCTCCGGTCGCGAGGAGGTGGAGAACTAGGTCTTTCTCTGTGGTCTCCACAGGGGATTCAGACATCCCTTCGTCTTGGGAGATGCAAGACGAGCCTGCATTCAATTCACTGCAGGGATATCCGGCCTTACTTCGAGTCAGAGCATCTCGGTGTCCATTCCATTTGAGGCCACAAACTCAGGGTCCCTCTCACATACCTGTAGCTGAGAGAAACCTCCTCTTGAGGTGCTTGTGGAAAGTTGGTATTCCTCTTGAGTCGAAGCCAGGGACGTGGCTCTCATCTCGAGTTGATTTGGGGTCCAGGGAGCCCTTTCGTGTTGCTACAGTGACCTCAGGATCCCTCTAGACTTGAGACAGTGATCTTGGGTGTTCTCTGGAGTGCCATCAAGGAAATCAAGGCTCCTTTCATGTTTGATGTGGAACACGGAATTGCTCTGCACGCGGTGCAGGGGAAACGGGCCTCATCTCGCGGCGAGGGGGAAGTCTCATGGTTTCTCTCGAGTTGCGGCCGGAACCTGGGGTATATTCTCGAGTTACGACGGGGAGGGCCCTTCCAGACACGTGTTTGTTCAGAGACGTCAGGACTCCTGCCTAGGTGCGAGGGACACCTCGGGATTCTCCTCGAGTCTTGGCATGGCCATTGGGACGCGTCTCCACGTGAGGCGGGAGACCCAGGGTCCCTTTCCACATGCCACAGGGATCCTGGGACTCCTATCCATTTTCAAGAGGAGTCAGGCATCGTCTCCTTTGGAAGCATTGATCTCCGCGGACCTCTCGAGTTTTCAAAGGACGTGAGGCCTCCGGTCGCAATGAGGAGGAGAACTAGGTCTTTCTCTGTGGTCTCCACAGGGGATTCAGACATCCCTTCGTCGTGGGAGATGCAAGACGAGCCTGCATTCAATTCACAGCACGGATATCCGGCCTTCCTTCGTGTCAGAGCATCTCGGTGTCCATTCCACTTGAGGCCACAAACTCAGGGTCCCTCTCACATACCTGTAGCTGAGAGAAGCCTCCTCTTGAGGTGCTTGTGGAAAGTGGGTATTCCTCTTGAGTCGAAGCCAGGGAAGAAGCTATCATCTCGAATTGATTTGGGGTCCATGGAGCCCTTTCGTGTTGCTACAGTGACCTCAGGATCCCTCTAGACTTGAGACAGTGATCTTGGGTGTTCTCTGGAGTGCCATCAAGGAAATCAAGGCTCCTTTCATGTTTGATGTGGAACACGGAATTGCCCTGCACGCAGTGCAGGGGAATCGGGCCTCATCTCGCGGCGAGGGGAAAGTCTCATGGTTTTTCTCGAGTTGCGGCCGGAACCTGGGGTATATTCTCGAGTTACGACGGGGAGGGCCCTTCCAGACACGTGTTTGTTCAGCGACGTCAGGACTCCTCCCTAGGTGCGAGGGACACCTCGGGATTCTCCTCGAGTCTTGGCATGGCCATTGAGACGCGTCTCCACGTGAGGCGGGAGACCCAGGGTCCCTTTCCACGTGCCACAGGGATCCTGGGACTCCTATCCATTTTCAAGAGGACTCAGGCATCGTCTCCTTTGGAAGCATTGATCTCCGCAGACCTCTCGAGTTTTCAAAGGACGTGAGGCCTCCGGTCGCGATGAGTCGGAGAACTAGGTGTTTCTCTGTGGTCTCCACAGCGGATTCAGACATCCCTTCGGCGTGATAGATGCAAGACGAGCCTGCATTCAATTCTTTGCAGGGATATCCGGCCTTCCTTCCAGTCAGAGCATCACCGTGTCCGTTCCACTTGAGGCCACAAACTCAGGGTCCCTCTCACATACCTGTAGCTGAGAGTAGCCTCCTCCTGAGGTGATTGTGGAAAATGGGTATTCCTCTTGAGTCGAAGCCAGGGATGTGGCTCTCATCTCGAGTTGATTTGGGGTCCACGGAGCCCTTTTGTGTTGCTACAGTGACCTCAGGATGCCTCTAGACTTCAGACAGTGATCTTGGGTGTTCTCTGGAGTGCCATCAAGGAAATCAAGGCTCCTTTCATGTTTGATGTGGAACACGGAATTGCTCTGCACGCAGTGCAGGGGAATCGGGCCTCATCTCGCGGCGAGGGGGAAGTCTCATGGTTTTTCTCGAGTTGCGGCCGGAACCTGGGTTGTATTCTCGAGTTACGACGGGGAGGGCCCTTCCAGACACGTGTTTGTTCAGGGACGTCAGGACTCCTGCCTAGGTGCGAGGGACACCTCGGGATTCTCCTCGAGTCTTGGCATGGCAATTGGGACGCGTCTCCATGTGAGGCGGGAGACCCAGGGTCCCTTTCCACGTGCCACAGGGATCCTGGGACTCCTATCCATTTTCAAGAGGAGTCAGGCATCGTCTCCTTTGGAAGCATTGATCTCCGTGGACCTCTCGAGTTTTCAAAGGACGTGAGGCCTCCGGTAGCGATGAGGTGGAGAACTAGGTCTTTCTCTGTGGTCTCCACAGGGGTTCAGACATCCCTTTGTCGTGGGAGATGCAAGACGAGCCTGCATTCAATTCACTGCACGGATATCCGGCCTTCCTTCGAGTCAGAGCATCTCGGTGTCCATTCCACTTGAGGCCACAAACTCAGGGTCCCTCTCACATACCTGTAGCTGACAGTAACCTCCTCTTGAGGTGCTTGTGGAAAGTGGGTATTCCTCTTGAGTCGAAGCCAGGGACGTGGCTCTCATCTCGAGTTGATTTGGGGTCCACGGAGCCCTTTTGTGTTGCTACAGTGACCTCAGGATCCCTCTAGACTTGAGACAGTGATCTTGGGTGTTCTCTGGAGTGCCATCAAGGAAATCAAGGCTCCTTTCATGTTTGATGTGGAACACGGAATTGCTCTGCACACAGTGCAGGGGAATCGGGCCTCATCTCGCGGCGAGGGGGAAGTCTCATGGTTTTTCTCGAGTTGCGGCCGGAACCTGGGGTATATTCTCGAGTTACGACGGGGAGGGCCCTTCCACACACGTGTTTCTTCAGCCACGTCAGGACTCCTGCCTAGGTGCGAGGGACACCTCGGGATTCTCCTCGAGTCTTGGCATGGCCATTGGGACGCGTCTCCACGTGAGGCGGGAGAACCAGGGTCCCTTTCCAGGTGCCACAGGGATCCTGGGACTCCTATCCATTTTCAAGAGGAGTCAGGCATCGTCTCCTTTGGAAGCATTGATCTCCGCGGACCTCTCGAGGTTTCAAAGGACGTGAGGCCTCCGGTCGTGATGAGGCAGAGAACTAGGTCTTTCTCTGTGGTCTCCACAAGGGATGCAGATATCCCTCCATCGTGGGAGATGCAAGACGAGCCTGCATTCAATTCACTGCAGGGATATCCGTCCTTCCTTCGAGTCAGAGCATCTCGGTGTCCATTCCACTTGAGGTCACAAACTCAGGGTCCCTCTCACATACCTGTAGCTGAGAGAAGCCTCCTCTTGAGGTGCTTGTGGAAAGTGGGTATTCCTCTTGAGTCGAACCCAGGGACGTGGCTCTCATCTCGAGTTGATTTGGGGTCCACGGAGCCCTTTTGTGTTGCTACAGTGACCTCAGGATCCCTCTAGACTTGAGACAGTGATCTTGGGTGTTCTCTGGAGTGCCATCAAGGAAATCAAGGCTCCTTTCATGTTTGATTTGGAACACGGAATTGCTCTGCACGCAGTCCAGGGGAATCGGGCCTCATCTCGCGGCGAGGGGGAAGTCTCATGGTTTTTCTCGAGTTGCGGCCGGAACCTGGGGTATATTCTCGAGTTACGACGGGGAGGGCCCTTCCAGACACGTGTTTGTTCAGCGACGTCAGGACTCCTGCCTAGGTGCGAGGGACACCTCGGGATTCTCCTCGAGTCTTGGCATGGCCATTGGGACGCGTCTCCAGGTGAGGCGGGAGACCCAGGGTCCCTTTCCACGTGCCACAGGGATCCTGGGACTCCTATCCATTTTCAAGAGGACTCAGGCATCATCTCCTTTGGAAGCATTGATCTCCGCGGACTTCTCGAGGTTTCAAAGGACGCGAGGCCTCCGGTCGCAATGAGGCAGAGGTCTTTCTCTGTGGTCTCCACAAGGGATTCAGACATCCCTCCGTCGTGGGAGATGCAAGACGAGCCTGCATTCAATTCACTGCAGGGATATCCGGCTTTCCTTCGAGTCAGAGCATCTCGGTGTCCATTCCACTTGAGGCCACAAACTCAGGGTCACTCTCACATCCCTGTAGCTGAAAGAAGCCTCCTCTTGAGGTGCTTGTGGAAAGTGGGTATTCCTCTTGAGTCGAAGCTAGGGAAGAAGCTCTCATCTCGAGTTGATTTGGGGTTCACGGAGCCCTTTTGTGTTGCTACAGTGACCTCAGGATCCCTCTAGATTGAGACAGGGATCTTGGGTGTTCTCTGGAGTGCCGTTAAGGAAATCAAGGCTCCTTTCATGTTTGATGTGGAACACGGAATTGCTCTGCACGCAGTGCAGGGGAATCGGGCCTCATCTCGCGGCGAGGGGGAAGTCTCATGGTTTTTCTCGAGTTGCGGCCGGAACCTGGGGTATATTCTCGAGTTACGACGGGGAGGGCCCTTCCAGACACGTGTTTGTTTAGCGACGACAGGACTCCTGCCTAGGTGCGAGGGACACCTCGGGATTCTCCTCGAGTCTTGGCATGGCCATTGGGACGCGTCTCCAGGTGAGGCGGGAGACCCAGGGTCCCTTTCCACGTGCCACAGGGATCCTGGGACTCCTATCCATTTTCAAGAGGAGTCAGGCATCGTCTCCTTTGGAAGATTTGATCTCCGCGGACCTCTCGAGTTTTCAAAGTACGTGAGGCCTCCGGTCGCGATGAGTCGGAGAACTAGGTCTTTCTCTGTGGTCTCCACAGGGGATTCAGACATCCCTTCGTCGTGGGAGATGTCAGAAGAGCCTTCGTTCAATTCACTGCAGGGATATCCGGCCTTCCTTCGAGTCAGAGCATCTCGGTGTCCATTCCACTTGAGGCCACAAACTCAGGGTCCCTCTCACATACCTGTAGCTGAGAGTAGCCTCCTCCTGAGGTGCTTGTGGAAAGTGGGTATTCCTCTTGAGTTGAAGCCAGGGACGAAGCTCTCATCTCGAGTTGATTTGGGGTCCATGGAGACCTTTCGTGTTGCTACACTGACCTCAGGATCCCTCTAGACTTGAGACAGTGATCTTGGGTGTTCTCTGGAGTGCCATCAAGGAAATCAAGGCTCCTTTCATGTTTGATGTGGAACACGGAATTGCTCTGCACGCAGTGCAGGGGAATCGGGCCTCATCTCACGGCGAGGGGAAAGTCTCATGGTTTTTCTCGAGTTGCGGCCGGAACCTGGGGTATATTCTCGAGTTACGACGGGGAGGTCCCTTCCAGACACGTGTTTGTTCATCGATGTCAGGACTCCTGCCTAGGTGCGAGAGACACCTCGGGATTCTCCTCGAGTCTTGGCATGGCCATTGGGACGCGTCTCCACGTGAGGCGGGAGACCCAGGGTCCCTTTCCACGGGCCACAGGGATCCTGGGACTCCTATCCATTTTCAAGAGGAGTCAGGCATCGTCTCCTTTGAAGCCATTGATCTCCGCGGACCTCTCGAATTTTCAAAGGATGTGAGGCCTCCCGATGGGATGAGGCAGAGAATTAGGTCTTTCTCTGTGGTCTCCACAGGGGATTCAGACATCCCTTCGTCGTGGGAGATGCAAGACGAGCCTGCATTCAATTCACTGCACGGATATCCGGCCTTCCTTCGAGTCAGAGCATCTCGGTGTCCATTCCACTTGAGGCCACAAACTCAGGGTCCCTCTCACATACCTGTAGCTGAGAGAAGCCTCCTCTTGAGGTGCTTGTGGAAAGTGGGTATTCCTCTTGAGTCGAATCCAGGGTCGTGGCTCTCATCTCGAGTTGATTTGGGGTTCACGGAGCCCTTTCGTGTTGCTCCAGTGACCTCAGGATCCCTCTAGACTTCAGACTGTGATCTTGGATTTTCTCTGGAGTGCCATCAAGGAAGTCAAAGTTCCTTTCACGTTTGATGTGGAACACGGAATTGCTCTGCACGCAATGCAGGGGAATCGGGCCTCATCTCGCGGCGAGGGGGAAGTCTCATTGTTTTTCTCGAGTTTCGGCCGGAACCTGGGGTATATTCTCGTGTTATGACGGGGAGGGCCCATCCAGACACGTGTTTGTTCAACGACGTCAGAACTCCTGTCTAGGTGCGAGGGACACCTCGGGATTCTCCACGAGTCTTGGCATGGCAATTGGGACGCGTCTCCACGTGAGGCGGGAGACCCAGGGTCCCTATCCACGTGCCACAGGGATCCTGGGACTCCTATCCATTTTCAAGAGGAGTCAGGCATCGTCTCCTTTGGAAGCATTGATCTCCGCGGACCTCTCGAGTTTTCAAAGGATGTGAGGACTCCGGTCGCGATGAGGCGGAGAACTAGGTCTTTCTCTGTGGCCTCCACAGGGGATTCAGACATCCCTTCGTCTTGGGAGATGCAAGACGAGCCTGCATTGAATTCACTGCAGGGATATCCGGCCTTACTTCGAGTCAGAGCATCTCGGTGTCCATTCCACTTGATGAAACAAACTCAGGGGCCCTCTCACATACCTGTAGCTGAGAGAAGCCTCCTCTTGAGGTGCTTGTGGAAAGTGGGTATTCCTCTTGAGTCGAAACCAGGGACTAAGCTCTCATCTCGAGTAGATTTGGGGTCCACGGAGCCCGTTAGTGTTGCTACAGTGACCTCAGGATCCCTCTAGACTTGAGACTGTGATCTTGGGTGTTCTCTGGAGTGCCATCAAGGAAATCAACGCTCTTTTCATGTTTGATGTGGAACATGGAATTTCTTGGCACGCAATGCAGGGGAATCGGTCCTCATCTCGCGTCGAGGAGGAAGTCTCATGGTTTTTCTCGAGTTGCGGCCGGAAGCTGGGGTATATTCTCGTGTTACGACGGGGAGGGCCCTTCCAGACACGTGTTGGTTCAGAGCCGTCAGGACTCCTGCCTAGGTGCGAGGGACACCTCGGGATTCTCCTCGAGTCTTGGCATGGCCATTGGGACGCGTCTCCACGTGAGGCGGGAGACCCAGGGTCGCTGTCCACGTGCCTCAGGGATCCTGGGACTCCTATCCATTTTCAAGAGGAGTCAGGCATCGTGTCCTTTGGAAGCATTGATCTCCGCGGACCTCTCGAGTTTTCAAAGGACGTGAGGGCTACGGTCGCGATGAGGTGGAGAACTAGGTCTTTTTCTGTGGTCTCCACAGGGGATTCAGACATCCCTTCGTCGTGGGAGATGCAAGACGAGCCTGCATTCAATTCGCTGCAGGGATATCCGGCCTTCCTTCGAGTCAGAGCATCTCGGTGTCCATTCCACTTGAGGCCACAAACTCAGGGTCCCTCTCACATACCTGTAGCTGAGAGAAGCCTCCTCTTGAGGTGCTTGTGGAAAGTGGGTTTTCCTCTTGTGTCGAAGCCAGGGACGAAGCTCTCATCTCGAGTTGATTTGGGGTCCACGGAGCCCTTTTGTGTTGCTACAGTGACCTCAGGATCCCTCTAGACTTGAGACAGTGATCTTGGGTGTTCTCTGGAGTGCCATCAAGGTAATCAAGGCTCCTTTCATGTTTGATGTGGAACACGGAATTGCTCTGCACGCAGTGCAGGGGAATCGGGCCTCATCTCGCGGCGAGGGGGAAGTCTCATGGTTTTTCTCGAGTTGCGGCCGGAACCTGGGGTATATTCTCGAGTTACGACGGGGAGGGCCCTTCCAGACACGTGTTTCTTCAGCGACGTCAGTACTCCTGCCTAGGTGCGAGCGACACCTCGGGATTCTCCTCAAGTCTTGGCATGGCCTTTGGGACGTGTCTCCACGTGAGGCGGGAGACCCAGGGTCCCTTTCCACGTGCCACAGGGATCCTGGGACTCCTATCCATTTTCAAATGGAGTCAGGCATCGTTTCCTTTGGAAACATTGATCTCTGCGGACCTCTCGAGGTTTCAAAGGACGTGAGGCCTCCGGTCGCGATGAGGCAGAGAACTAGGTCTTTCTCTGTGGTCTCCACAAGGGATTCAGACATTCCTTCGTCGTGGGAGATGCAAGACGAGCCTGCATTCAATTCACTGCAGGGATATCCGGCCTTCCTTCGAGTCAGAGCATCTCGGTGTCCATTCCACTTGAGGCCACAAACTCAGGATACCTCTCACATACCTGTAGCTGAGAGAAGCCTCCTCTTGAGGTGCTTGTGGAAAGTGGGTATTCCTCTTGAGTCGAAGCTAGGGACGAAGCTCTCATCTCGAGTTGATTTGGGGTTCACGGAGCCCTTTCGTGTTGCTACAGTGACCTCAGGATCCCTCTAGATTGAGACAGTGATCTTGGGTCTTCTCTGGAGTGCCATTAAGGAAATCAAGGCTCCTTTCATGTTTGATGTGGAACACGGAATTGCTCTGCACGCAGTGCAGGGGAATCGGGCCTCATCTCGCGGCGAGGGGGAAGTCTCATGGTTTTTCTCGAGTTGCGGCCGGAACCTGGGTAATATTCTCGAGTTACGACGGGGAGGGCCCTTCCAGACACGTGTTTGTTCAGCGACGTCAGGACTCCTGCATAGGTGCGAGGGACACCTCGGGATTCTCCTCAAGTCTTGGCATGGCCTTTGGGACGTGTCTCCACGTGAGGCGGGAGACCCAGGGTCCCTTTCCACGTGCCACAGGGATCCTGGGACTCCTATCCATTTTCAAGAGGAGTCAGGCATTGTCTCCTTTGGAAGCATTGATCTCCGCGGACCTCTCGAGGTTTCAAAGGACGTGAGGCCTCCGGTCGCGATGAGGCGGAGAACTAGGTCTTTCTCTGTGGTCTCCACAGGGGATTCAGACACCCTTCGTCGAGGGAGATGCAAGACGAGCCTGCATTCAATTCACTGCAGGGATATCCGGCCTTCCTTCGAGTCAGAGCATCTCGGTGTCCATTCCACTTGAGGCCACAAACTCAGGGTCCCTCTCACATACCTGTAGCTGAGAGTAGCCTCCTCCTGAGGTGATTGTGGAAAATGGGTATTCCTCTTGAGTCGAAGCCAGGGATGTGGCTCTCATCTCGAGTTGATTTGGGGTCCACGGAGCCCTTTTGTGTTGCTACAGTGACCTCAGGATGCCTCTAGACTTCAGACAGTGATCTTGGGTGTTCTCTGGAGTGCCATCAAGGAAATCAAGGCTCCTTTCATGTTTGATGTGGAACACGGAATTGCTCTGCACGCAGTGCAGGGGAATCGGGCCTCATCTCGCGGCGAGGGGGAAGTCTCATGGTTTTTCTCGAGTTGCGGCCGGAACCTGGGTTGTATTCTCGAGTTACGACGGGGAGGGCCCTTCCAGACACGTGTTTGTTCAGGGACGTCAGGACTCCTGCCTAGGTGCGAGGGACACCTCGGGATTCTCCTCGAGTCTTGGCATGGCAATTGGGACGCGTCTCCATGTGAGGCGGGAGACCCAGGGTCCCTTTCCACGTGCCACAGGGATCCTGGGACTCCTATCCATTTTCAAGAGGAGTCAGGCATCGTCTCCTTTGGAAGCATTGATCTCCGTGGACCTCTCGAGTTTTCAAAGGACGTGAGGCCTCCGGTAGCGATGAGGTGGAGAACTAGGTCTTTCTCTGTGGTCTCCACAGGGGTTCAGACATCCCTTTGTCGTGGGAGATGCAAGACGAGCCTGCATTCAATTCACTGCACGGATATCCGGCCTTCCTTCGAGTCAGAGCATCTCGGTGTCCATTCCACTTGAGGCCACAAACTCAGGGTCCCTCTCACATACCTGTAGCTGACAGTAACCTCTTCTTGAGGTGCTTGTGGAAAGTGGGTATTCCTCTTGAGTCGAAGCCAGGGACGTGGCTCTCATCTCGAGTTGATTTGGGGTCCACGGAGCCCTTTTGTGTTGCTACAGTGACCTCAGGATCCCTCTAGACTTGAGACAGTGATCTTGGGTGTTCTCTGGAGTGCCATCAAGGAAATCAAGGCTCCTTTCATGTTTGATGTGGAACACGGAATTGCTCTGCACACAGTGCAGGGGAATCGGGCCTCATCTCGCGGCGAGGGGGAAGTCTCATGGTTTTTCTCGAGTTGCGGCCGGAACCTGGGGTATATTCTCGAGTTACGACGGGGAGGGCCCTTCCACACACGTGTTTCTTCAGCCACGTCAGGACTCCTGCCTAGGTGCGAGGGACACCTCGGGATTCTCCTCGAGTCTTGGCATGGCCATTGGGACGCGTCTCCACGTAGGCGGGAGAACCAGGGTCCCTTTCCAGGTGCCACAGGGATCCTGGGACTCCTATCCATTTTCAAGAGGAGTCAGGCATCGTCTCCTTTGGAAGCATTGATCTCCGCGGACCTCTCGAGGTTTCAAAGTACGTGAGGCCTCCGGTCGTGATGAGGCAGAGAACTAGGTCTTTCTCTGTGGTCTCCACAAGGGATGCAGATATCCCTCCATCGTGGGAGATGCAAGACGAGCCTGCATTCAATTCACTGCAGGGATATCCGGCCTTCCTTCGAGTCAGAGCATCTCGGTGTCCATTCCACTTGAGGTCACAAACTCAGGGTCCCTCTCACATACCTGTAGCTGAGAGAAGCCTCCTCTTGAGGTGCTTGTGGAAAGTGGGTATTCCTCTTGAGTCGAACCCAGGGACGTGGCTCTCATCTCGAGTTGATTTGGGGTCCACGGAGCCCTTTTGTGTTGCTACAGTGACCTCAGGATCCCTCTAGACTTGAGACAGTGATCTTGGGTGTTCTCTGGAGTGCCATCAAGGAAATCAAGGCTCCTTTCATGTTTGATTTGGAACACGGAATTGCTCTGCACGCAGTCCAGGGGAATCGGGCCTCATCTCGCGGCGAGGGGGAAGTCTGATGGTTTTTCTCGAGTTGCGGCCGGAACCTGGGGTATATTCTCGAGTTACGACGGGGAGGGCCCTTCCAGACACGTGTTTGTTCAGCGACGTCAGGACTCCTGCCTAGGTGCGAGGGACACCTCGGGATTCTCCTCGAGTCTTGGCATGGCCATTGGGACGCGTCTCCACGTGAGGCGGGAGACCCAGGGTCCCTTTCCACGTGCCACAGGGATCCTGGGACTCCTATCCATTTTCAAGAGGACTCAGGCATCATCTCCTTTGGAAGCATTGATCTCCGCGGACTTCTCGAGGTTTCAAAGGACGCGAGGCCTCCGGTCGCAATGAGGCAGAGGTCTTTCTCTGTGGTCTCCACAAGGGATTCAGACATCCCTCCGTCGTGGGAGATGCAAGACGAGCCTGCATTCAATTCACTGCAGGGATATCCGGCTTTCCTTCGAGTCAGAGCATCTCGGTGTCCATTCCACTTGAGGCCACAAACTCAGGGTCACTCTCACATCCCTGTAGCTGAAAGAAGCCTCCTCTTGAGGTGCTTGTGGAAAGTGGGTATTCCTCTTGAGTCGAAGCTAGGGAAGAAGCTCTCATCTCGAGTTGATTTGGGGTTCACGGAGCCCTTTTGTGTTGCTACAGTGACCTCAGGATCCCTCTAGATTGAGACAGGGATCTTGGGTGTTCTCTGGAGTGCCGTTAAGGAAATCAAGGCTCCTTTCATGTTTGATGTGGAACACGGAATTGCTCTGCACGCAGTGCAGGGGAATCGGGCCTCATCTCGCGGCGAGGGGGAAGTCTCATGGTTTTTCTCGAGTTGCGGCTGGAACCTGGGGTATATTCTCGAGTTACGACGGGGAGGGCCCTTCCAGACACGTGTTTGTTTAGCGACGACAGGACTCCTGCCTAGGTGCGAGGGACACCTCGGGATTCTCCTCGAGTCTTGGCATGGCCATTGGGACGCGTCTCCAGGTGAGGCGGGAGACCCAGGGTCCCTTTCCACGTGCCACAGGGATCCTGGGACTCCTATCCATTTTCAAGAGGAGTCAGGCATCGTCTCCTTTGGAAGCATTGATCTCCGCGGACCTCTCGAGTTTTCAAAGGACGTGAGGCCTCCGGTCGCGATGAGTCGGAGAACTAGGTCTTTCTCTGTGGTCTCCACAGGGGATTCAGACATCCCTTCGTCGTGGGAGATGTCAGAAGAGCCTGCGTTCAATTCACTGCAGGGATATCCGGCCTTCCTTCGAGTCAGAGCATCTCGGTGTCCATTCCACTTGAGGCCACAAACTCAGGGTCCCTCTCACATACCTGTAGCTGAGAGTAGCCTCCTCCTGAGGTGCTTGTGGAAAGTGGGTATTCCTCTTGAGTCGAAGCCAGGGACGAAGCTCTCATCTCGAGTTGATTTGGGGTCCATGGAGACCTTTCGTGTTGCTACACTGACCTCAGGATCCCTCTAGACTTGAGACAGTGATCTTGGGTGTTCTCTGGAGTGCCATCAAGGAAATCAAGGCTCCTTTCATGTTTGATGTGGAACACGGAATTGCTCTGCACGCAGTGCAGGGGAATCGGGCCTCATCTCACGGCGAGGGGAAAGTCTCATGGTTTTTCTCGAGTTGCGGCCGGAACCTGGGGTATATTCTCGAGTTACGACGGGGAGGTCCCTTCCAGACACGTGTTTGTTCATCGATGTCAGGACTCCTGCCTAGGTGCGAGGGACACCTCGGGATTCTCCTCGAGTCTTGGCATGGCCATTGGGACGCGTCTCCACGTGAGGCGGGAGACCCAGGGTCCCTTTCCACGGGCCACAGGGATCCTGGGACTCCTATCCATTTTCAAGAGGAGTCAGGCATCGTCTCCTTTGAAGCCATTGATCTCCGCGGACCTCTCGAATTTTCAAAGGATGTGAGGCCTCCCGTTGGGATGAGGCAGAGAATTAGGTCTTTCTCTGTGGTCTCCACAGGGGATTCAGACATCCCTTCGTCGTGGGAGATGCAAGACGAGCCTGCATTCAATTCACTGCACGGATATCCGGCCTTCCTTCGAGTCAGAGCATCTCGGTGTCCATTCCACTTGAGGCCACAAACTCAGGGTCCCTCTCACATACCTGTAGCTGAGAGAAGCCTCCTCTTGAGGTGCTTGTGGAAAGTGGGTATTCCTCTTGAGTCGAATCCAGGGTCGTGGCTCTCATCTCGAGTTGATTTGGGGTTCACGGAGCCCTTTCGTGTTGCTCCAGTGACCTCAGGATCCCTCTAGACTTCAGACTGTGATCTTGGATTTTCTCTGGAGTGCCATCAAGGAAGTCAAAGTTCCTTTCACGTTTGATGTGGAACACGGAATTGCTCTGCACGCAATGCAGGGGAATCGGGCCTCATCTCGCGGCGAGGGGGAAGTCTCATTGTTTTTCTCGAGTTTCGGCCGGAACCTGGGGTATATTCTCGTGTTATGACGGGGAGGGCCCATCCAGACACGTGTTTGTTCAACGACGTCAGAACTCCTGTGTAGGTGCGAGGGACACCTCGGGATTCTCCACGAGTCTTGGCATGGCAATTGGGACGCGTCTCCACGTGAGGCGGGAGACCCAGGGTCCCTATCCACGTGCCACAGGGATCCTGGGACTCCTATCCATTTTCAAGAGGAGTCAGGCATCGTCTCCTTTGGAAGCATTGATCTCCGCGGACCTCTCGAGTTTTCAAAGGATGTGAGGACTCCGGTCGCGATGAGGCGGAGAACTAGGTCTTTCTCTGTGGCCTCCACAGGGGATTCAGACATCCCTTCGTCTTGGGAGATGCAAGACGAGCCTGCATTGAATTCACTGCAGGGATATCCGGCCTTACTTCGAGTCAGAGCATCTCGGTGTCCATTCCACTTGATGAAACAAACTCAGGGGCCCTCTCACATACCTGTAGCTGAGAGAAGCCTCCTCTTGAGGTGCTTGTGGAAAGTGGGTATTCCTCTTGAGTCGAAACCAGGGACTAAGCTCTCATCTCGAGTAGATTTGGGGTCCACGGAGCCCGTTAGTGTTGCTACAGTGACCTCAGGATCCCTCTAGACTTGAGACTGTGATCTTGGGTGTTCTCTGGAGTGCCATCAAGGAAATCAACGCTCTTTTCATGTTTGATGTGGAACATGGAATTTCTTGGCACGCAATGCAGGGGAATCGGTCCTCATCTCGCGTCGAGGAGGAAGTCTCATGGTTTTTCTCGAGTTGCGGCCGGAAGCTGGGGTATATTCTCGTGTTACGACGGGGAGGGCCCTTCCAGACACGTGTTGGTTCAGAGCCGTCAGGACTCCTGCCTAGGTGCGAGGGACACCTCGGGATTCTCCTCGAGTCTTGGCATGGCCATTGGGACGCGTCTCCACGTGAGGCGGGAGACCCAGGGTCGCTGTCCACGTGCCTCAGGGATCCTGGGACTCCTATCCATTTTCAAGAGGAGTCAGGCATCGTGTCCTTTGGAAGCATTGATCTCCGCGGACCTCTCGAGTTTTCAAAGGACGTGAGGCCTACGGTCGCGATGAGGTGGAGAACTAGGTCTTTTTCTGTGGTCTCCACAGGGGATTCAGACATCCCTTCGTCGTGGGAGATGCAAGACGAGCCTGCATTCAATTCGCTGCAGGGATATCCGGCCTTCCTTCGAGTCAGAGCATCTCGGTGTCCATTCCACTTGAGGCCACAAACTCAGGGTCCCTCTCACATACCTGTAGCTGAGAGAAGCCTCCTCTTGAGGTGCTTGTGGAAAGTGGGTTTTCCTCTTGTGTCGAAGCCAGGGACGAAGCTCTCATCTCGAGTTGATTTGGGGTCCACGGAGCCCTTTTGTGTTGCTACAGTGACCTCAGGATCCCTCTAGACTTGAGACAGTGATCTTGGGTGTTCTCTGGAGTGCCATCAAGGTAATCAAGGCTCCTTTCATGTTTGATGTGGAACACGGAATTGCTCTGCACGCAGTGCAGGGGAATCGGGCCTCATCTCGCGGCGAGGGGGAAGTCTCATGGTTTTTCTCGAGTTGCGGCCGGAACCTGGGGTATATTCTCGAGTTACGACGGGGAGGGCCCTTCCAGACACGTGTTTCTTCAGCGACGTCAGTACTCCTGCCTAGGTGCGAGCGACACCTCGGGATTCTCCTCAAGTCTTGGCATGGCCTTTGGGACGTGTCTCCACGTGAGGCGGGAGACCCAGGGTCCCTTTCCACGTGCCACAGGGATCCTGGGACTCCTATCCATTTTCAAATGGAGTCAGGCATCGTTTCCTTTGGAAACATTGATCTCTGCGGACCTCTCGAGGTTTCAAAGGACGTGAGGCCTCCGGTCGCGATGAGGCAGAGAACTAGGTCTTTCTCTGTGGTCTCCACAAGGGATTCAGACATTCCTTCGTCGTGGGAGATGCAAGACGAGCCTGCATTCAATTCACTGCAGGGATATCCGGCCTTCCTTCGAGTCAGAGCATCTCGGTGTCCATTCCACTTGAGGCCACAAACTCAGGATACCTCTCACATACCTGTAGCTGAGAGAAGCCTCCTCTTGAGGTGCTTGTGGAAAGCGGGTATTCCTCTTGAGTCGAAGCTAGGGACGAAGCTCTCATCTCGAGTTGATTTGGGGTTCACGGAGCCCTTTCGTGTTGCTACAGTGACCTCAGGAGCCCTCTAGACTTGAGACAGTGATCTTGAGTGTTCTCTGGAGTGCCTTTAAGGAAATAAAGGCTCCTTTAATGTTTGATGTGGAACACGGAATTGCTCTGCACGCCGTGCAGGGGAATCGGCCTCATCTCGTGGCGAGGGGGAATTCTCATGGTTTTTCTCGAGTTGCGGCCGGAACCTGGTGTATATTCTCGAGTTACGACGGGGAGGGCCCTTCCAGACACGTCTTTCTTCAGCGACGTCAGGACTCCTGCCTAGGTGCGAGGGACACCTCGGGATTCTCCTCGAGTCTTGGCATGGCCATTGGGACGCGTCTCCACGTGAGGCGGGAGACCCAGGGTCGCTTTCCACGTTCCACAGGGATCCTGGGACTCCTATCCATTTTCTAGAGGAGTCAGGCATCGTCTCCTTTGGAAGCATTGATCTCCGCGGTCTTCTCGAGTTTTCAAAGGACGTGAGGCCTCCGGTCACGATGAGGCGGAGAACTAGGTTATTCTCTATGGTCTCCACAGGGGATTCAGACATCCCTTCGTCGTGGGAGATGCAAGACGAGCCTGCATTCAATTCACTGCAGGGATATCCGCCCTTCTTTCGAGTCAGAGCATCTCGGTGTCCATTCCACTTGAGGCCACAAACTCAGGGTCCCTCTCACATATCTGTAGCTGCGAGAAGCCTCCTCTTGAGGTGCTTGTGGAAAGTGGGTATTCCTCTTGAGTCGAAACCAGGGACGAAGCTATCATCTCGAGATGATTTGGGGTCCACGGAGCCCTTTCATGTTGCTACAGTGTCCTCAGGATCCCTCTAGACTTGAGACAGTGATCTTGGGTGTTCTCTGGAGTGCCATCAAGGAAATCAAGGCTCCTTTCATGTTTGATGTGGAACATGGAATTGCTCTGCACGCAGTGCAGGGGAATCGGGCCTCATCTCACGGCGAGGGGGAAGTCTCATGGTTTTTCTCGAGTTGCGGCCAGAACCTGGGGTATATTCTCGAGTTACGACGGGGAGGGCCCTTCCAGACATGTGTTTGTTCAGGGACGTCAGGACTCCTGCCTAGGTGCGAGGGACAAATCGGGATTCTCCTCGAGTCTTGGCATGGCCATTGGGACGCGTCTCCACGTGAGGCGGGAGACCCATGTTCCCTTTCTACGTGCCACAGGGATCCTGGGACTCCTATCCATTTTCAAGAGGAGTTAGGCATCGTCTCCTTTGGAAGCATTGATCTTCGCGGACCTCTCGGGGTTTCAAAAGACCTGAGGCCTCCGGTCGCGATGAGGCAGAGAACTAGGTCTTTCTCTGTGGTCTCCACAGGGGATTCAGACATCCCCTCGTCGTTGGATTTGCATGACGAGCCTGCATTCAATTCACTGCAGGGATATCCGGCCTTCCTTCGAGTCAGAGCATCTCGGTGTCCATTCCACTTGAGGCCACAAACTCAGGGTCCCTCTCACATACCTGTAGCTGAGAGAAGCCTCCTCTTGAGGTGCTTGTGGATAGTGGGTATTCCTCTTGAGTCGAAGCTAGGGAAGAAGCTCTCATCTCGAGTTGATTTGGGGTCCACGGAGCCCTTTCGTGTTGCTACAGTGACCTCAGGATCCCTCTAGACTTGAGACAGTGATCTTGGGTGTTCTCTGGAGTGCCATCAAGGAAATCAAGGCTCCTTTCATGTTTGATGTGGAACACGGAATTGCTCTGCACGCAGTGCAGGGGAATCGGGCCTCATCTCGCGGCGAGGGGGAAGTCTCATGGTTTTTCTCGAGTTGCGGCCGGAACCTGGGGTATATTCTCGAGTTACGACGGGGAGGGCCCTTCCAGACACGTGTTTCTTCAGCGACGTCAGGACTCCTGCCTAGGTGCGAGGGACAGCTCGGGATTCTCCTCGAGTCTTGGCATGGCCATTGGGACGCGTCTCCACGTGAGGCGGGAGACCCAGGGTCCCTTTCCACGTGCCACAGGGATCCTGGGACTCCTATCCATTTTCAAGAGGAGTCAGGCATCGTCTCCTTTGGAAGCATTGATCTCCGCGGACCTCTCGATTTTTCAAAGGACGTGAGGCCTCCGGTCACGATGAGGCGGAGAACTAGGTGTTTCTCTGTGGTCTGCACAGGGGATTCAGACATCCCTTCGTCGTGGGAGATGCAAGACGAGCCTGCATTCAATTCACTGCACGGATATCCGGCCTTCCTTCGAGTCAGAGCATCTCGGTGTCCATTCCACTTGAGGCCACAAACTCAGGGTCCCTCTCACATACCTGTAGCTGAGAGAAGCCTCCTCTTCAGGTGCTTGTGGAAAGTGGGTATTCCTCTTCAGTCGAAGCCAGGGAAGAAGCTATCATCTCGAGTTGATTTGGGGTCTACGGAGCTTTTTCGTGTTGCTACAGTGACCTCAGGATCCCTCTAGACTTGAGACAGTTATCTTGGGTTTTCTCTGGATGCCATTAAGGATATCAAGGCTCTTTTCATGTTTGATGTGGAACACGGAATTGGTCTGCACGCAGTGCAGGGGAATCGGGCCTCAACTCGAGGCGAGGGGGAAGTCTCATGGTTTTTCTCGAGTTGCGGCCGGAACCTGGGGTATATTCTCGAGTTACGACGGGGAGGGCCCTTCCAGAAGCGTGTTTGTTCAGCGACGTCAGGACTCCTGCCTAGGTGCGAGGGACACCTCGGGATTCTCCTCGAGTCTTGGCATGGCCATTGGGACGCGTCTCCACGTGAGGCGGGAGTCCCAGGGTCCCTTTCCACGTGCCACACGGATCCTGGGACTCCTATCCATTTTCAAGAGGAGTCAGGCATCGTCTCCTTTGGAAGCATTGATCTCCGCGGACCTCTCGAGTTTTCAAAGGACGTGAGGCCTCCGGTCGCGATGAGGCGGAGAACTAGGTCTTTCTCTGTGGTCTCCACAGGGGATTCAGACATCCCTTTGTCGTGGGAGATGCAAGACGAGCCTGCATTCAATTCACTGCACGGATATCCGGCCTTCCTTCGAGTCAGAGCATCTCGGTGTCCATTCCACTTGAGGCCACAAACTCAGGGTCCCTCTCACATACCTGTAGCTGAGAGAAGCCTCCTCTTGAGGTGCTTGTGGATAGTGGGTATTCCTCTTGAGTCGAAGCTAGGGAAGAAGCTCTCATCTCGAGTTGATTTGGGGTCCACGGAGCCCTTTCGTGTTGCTACAGTGACCTCAGGATCCCTCTAGACTTGAGACAGTGATCTTGGGTGTTCTCTGGAGTGCCATCAAGGAAATCAAGGCTCCTTTCATGTTTGATTTGGAACACGGAATTGCTCTGCACGCAGTGCAGGGGAATCGGGCCTCATCTCGCGGCGAGGGGGAAGTCTCATGGTTTTTCTCGAGTTGCGGCCGGAACCTGGGGTATATTCTCGAGTTACGACGGGGAGGGCCCTTCCAGACACGTGTTTCTTCAGCGACGTCAGGACTCCTGCCTAGGTGCGAGGGACAGCTCGGGATTCTCCTCGAGTCTTGGCATGGCCATTGGGACGCGTCTCCACGTGAGGCGGGAGACCCAGGGTCCCTTTCCACGTGCCACAGGGATCCTGGGACTCCTATCCATTTTCAAGAGGAGTCAGGCATCGTCTCCTTTGGAAGCATTGATCTCCGCGGACCTCTCGATTTTTCAAAGGACGTGAGGCCTCCGGTCACGATGAGGCGGAGAACTAGGTGTTTCTCTGTGGTCTGCACAGGGGATTCAGACATCCCTTCGTCGTGGGAGATGCAAGACGAGCCTGCATTCAATTCACTGCACGGATATTCGGCCTTCCTTCGAGTCAGAGCATCTCGGTGTCCATTCCACTTGAGGCCACAAACTCAGGGTCCCTCTCACATACCTGTAGCTGAGAGAAGCCTCCTCTTCAGGTGCTTGTGGAAAGTGGGTATTCCTCTTCAGTCGAAGCCAGGGAAGAAGCTATCATCTCGAGTTGATTTGGGGTCTACGGAGCTTTTTCGTGTTGCTACAGTGACCTCAGGATCCCTCTAGACTTGAGACAGTTATCTTGGGTTTTCTCTGGATGCCATTAAGGATATCTAGGCTCTTTTCATGTTTGTTGTGGAACACGGAATTGGTCTGCACGCAGTGCAGGGGAATCGGGCCTCATCTCGAGGCGAGGGGGAAGTCTCATGGTTTTTCTCGAGTTGCGGCCGGAACCTGGGGTATATTCTCGAGTTACGACGGGGAGGGCCCTTCCAGAAGCGTGTTTGTTCAGCGACGTCAGGACTCCTGCCTAGGTGCGAGGGACACCTCGGGATTCTCCTCGAGTCTTGGCATGGCCATTGGGACGCGTCTCCACGTGAGGCGGGAGTCCCAGGGTCCCTTTCCACGTGCCACACGGATCCTGGGACTCCTATCCATTTTCAAGAGGAGTCAGGCATCGTCTCCTTTGGAAGCATTGATCTCCGCGGACCTCTCGAGTTTTCAAAGGACGTGAGGCCTCCGGTCGCGATGAGGCGGAGAACTAGGTCTTTCTCTGTGGTCTCCACAGGGGATTCAGACATCCCTTTGTCGTGGGAGATGCAAGACGAGCCTGCATTCAATTCACTGCAGGGATATCCAGCCTTCCTTCGAGTCAGAGCATCTCGGTGTCCATTCCACTTGAGGCCACAAACTCAGGGTCCCTCTCACATACCTGTACCTGAGAGAAGGCTCCTCTTGAGGTGCTTGTGGAAAGTGGGTATTCCTCTTGAGTCGAAGCCAGGGAAGAAGCTATCATCTCGAGTTGATTTGGGGTCCACGGAGCCCTTTCATGTTGCTACAGTGACCTCAGGATCCCTCTAGACTTGAGACAGTGATCTTGGGTGTTCTCTGGAGTGCCATTAAGGAAATAAAGGCTCCTTTCATGTTTGATGTGGAACACGGCATTGCTCTGCACGCAGTGCATGGGAATCGGACCTCATCTCGCGGCGAGGGGGAAGTCTCATGGTTTCTCTCGAGTTGCGGCCGGAACCTGGGGTATATTCTCGAGTTACGACGGGGAGGGCCCTTCCAGACACGTGTTTGTTCAGAGACGTCAGGACTCCTGCCTAGGTGCGAGGGACACCTCGGGATTCTCCTCGAGTCTTGGCATGGCCATTGGGACGCGTCTCCACGTGAGGCGGGAGACCCAGGGTCCCTTTCCACGTGCCACAGGGATCCTGGGACTCCTATCCATTTTCAAGAGGAGTCAGGCATCGTCTCCTTTGGAAGCATTGATCTCCGCGGACCTCTCGAGTTTTCAAAGGACGTGAGGCCTCCGGTCGCAATGAGGAGGAAAACTAGGTCTTTCTCTGTGGTCTCCACAGGGGATTCAGACATCCCTTCGTCGTGGGAGATGCAAGACGAGCCTGCATTCAATTCACAGCACGGATATCCGGCCTTCCTTCGTGTCAGAGCATCTCGGTGTCCATTCCACTTGAGGCCACAAACTCAGGGTCCCTCTCACATACCTGTAGCTGAGAGAAGCCTCCTCTTGAGGTGCTTGTGGAAAGTGGGTATTCCTCTTGAGTCGAAGCCAGGGAAGAAGCTATCATCTCGAATTGATTTGGGGTCCATGGAGCCCTTTCGTGTTGCTACAGTGACCTCAGGATCCCTCTAGACTTGAGACAGTGATCTTGGGTGTTCTCTGGAGTGCCATCAAGGAAATCAAGGCTCCTTTCATGTTTGATGTGGAACACGGAATTGCCCTGCACGCAGTGCAGGGGAATCGGGCCTCATCTCGCGGCGAGGGGAAAGTCTCATGGTTTTTCTCGAGTTGCGGCCGGAACCTGGGGTATATTCTCGAGTTACGACGGGGAGGGCCCTTCCAGACACGTGTTTGTTCAGCGACGTCAGGACTCCTCCCTAGGTGCGAGGGACACCTCGGGATTCTCCTCGAGTCTTGGCATGGCCATTGAGACGCGTCTCCACGTGAGGCGGGAGACCCAGGGTCCCTTTCCACGTGCCACAGGGATCCTGGGACTCCTATCCATTTTCAAGAGGACTCAGGCATCGTCTCCTTTGGAAGCATTGATCTCCGCAGACCTCTCGAGTTTTCAAAGGATGTGAGGCCTCCGGTCGCGATGAGTCGGAGAACTAGGTGTTTCTCTGTGGTCTCCACAGCGGATTCAGACATCCCTTCGGCGTGATAGATGCAAGACGAGCCTGCATTCAATTCTTTGCAGGGATATCCGGCCTTCCTTCCAGTCAGAGCATCACCGTGTCCGTTCCACTTGAGGCCACAAACTCAGGGTCCCTCTCACATACCTGTAGCTGAGAGTAGCCTCCTCCTGAGGTGATTGTGGAAAATGGGTATTCCTCTTGAGTCGAAGCCAGGGATGTGGCTCTCATCTCGAGTTGATTTGGGGTCCACGGAGCCCTTTTGTGTTGCTACAGTGACCTCAGGATGCCTCTAGACTTCAGACAGTGATCTTGGGTGTTCTCTGGAGTGCCATCAAGGAAATCAAGGCTCCTTTCATGTTTGATGTGGAACACGGAATTGCTCTGCACGCAGTGCAGGGGAATCGGGCCTCATCTCGCGGCGAGGGGGAAGTCTCATGGTTTTTCTCGAGTTGCGGCCGGAACCTGGGTTGTATTCTCGAGTTACGACGGGGAGGGCCCTTCCAGACACGTGTTTGTTCAGGGACGTCAGGACTCCTGCCTAGGTGCGAGGGACACCTCGGGATTCTCCTCGAGTCTTGGCATGGCAATTGGGACGCGTCTCCATGTGAGGCGGGAGACCCAGGGTCCCTTTCCACGTGCCACAGGGATCCTGGGACTCCTATCCATTTTCAAGAGGAGTCAGGCATCGTCTCCTTTGGAAGCATTGATCTCCGTGGACCTCTCGAGTTTT
Source organism: Dama dama (assembly GCF_033118175.1). Lineage (NCBI taxonomy): Eukaryota > Metazoa > Chordata > Mammalia > Artiodactyla > Cervidae > Dama > Dama dama. The sequence continues at coordinate 53,135,187 of NC_083682.1, read as the reverse complement.
CAAAGGACGTGAGGCCTCCGGTAGCGATGAGGTGGAGAACTAGGTCTTTCTCTGTGGTCTCCACAGGGGTTCAGACATCCCTTTGTCGTGGGAGATGCAAGACGAGCCTGCATTCAATTCACTGCACGGATATCCGGCCTTCCTTCGAGTCAGAGCATCTCGGTGTCCATTCCACTTGAGGCCACAAACTCAGGGTCCCTCTCACATACCTGTAGCTGACAGTAACCTCCTCTTGAGGTGCTTGTGGAAAGTGGGTATTCCTCTTGAGTCGAAGCCAGGGACGTGGCTCTCATCTCGAGTTGATTTGGGGTCCACGGAGCCCTTTTGTGTTGCTACAGTGACCTCAGGATCCCTCTAGACTTGAGACAGTGATCTTGGGTGTTCTCTGGAGTGCCATCAAGGAAATCAAGGCTCCTTTCATGTTTGATGTGGAACACGGAATTGCTCTGCACACAGTGCAGGGGAATCGGGCCTCATCTCGCGGCGAGGGGGAAGTCTCATGGTTTTTCTCGAGTTGCGGCCGGAACCTGGGGTATATTCTCGAGTTACGACGGGGAGGGCCCTTCCACACACGTGTTTCTTCAGCCACGTCAGGACTCCTGCCTAGGTGCGAGGGACACCTCGGGATTCTCCTCGAGTCTTGGCATGGCCATTGGGACGCGTCTCCACGTGAGGCGGGAGAACCAGGGTCCCTTTCCAGGTGCCACAGGGATCCTGGGACTCCTATCCATTTTCAAGAGGAGTCAGGCATCGTCTCCTTTGGAAGCATTGATCTCCGCGGACCTCTCGAGGTTTCAAAGGACGTGAGGCCTCCGGTCGTGATGAGGCAGAGAACTAGGTCTTTCTCTGTGGTCTCCACAAGGGATGCAGATATCCCTCCATCGTGGGAGATGCAAGACGAGCCTGCATTCAATTCACTGCAGGGATATCCGTCCTTCCTTCGAGTCAGAGCATCTCGGTGTCCATTCCACTTGAGGTCACAAACTCAGGGTCCCTCTCACATACCTGTAGCTGAGAGAAGCCTCCTCTTGAGGTGCTTGTGGAAAGTGGGTATTCCTCTTGAGTCGAACCCAGGGACGTGGCTCTCATCTCGAGTTGATTTGGGGTCCACGGAGCCCTTTTGTGTTGCTACAGTGACCTCAGGATCCCTCTAGACTTGAGACAGTGATCTTGGGTGTTCTCTGGAGTGCCATCAAGGAAATCAAGGCTCCTTTCATGTTTGATTTGGAACACGGAATTGCTCTGCACGCAGTCCAGGGGAATCGGGCCTCATCTCGCGGCGAGGGGGAAGTCTCATGGTTTTTCTCGAGTTGCGGCCGGAACCTGGGGTATATTCTCGAGTTACGACGGGGAGGGCCCTTCCAGACACGTGTTTGTTCAGCGACGTCAGGACTCCTGCCTAGGTGCGAGGGACACCTCGGGATTCTCCTCGAGTCTTGGCATGGCCATTGGGACGCGTCTCCACGTGAGGCGGGAGACCCAGTGTCCCTTTCCACGTGCCACAGGGATCCTGGGACTCCTATCCATTTTCAAGAGGACTCAGGCATCATCTCCTTTGGAAGCATTGATCTCCGCGGACTTCTCGAGGTTTCAAAGGACGCGAGGCCTCCGGTCGCAATGAGGCAGAGGTCTTTCTCTGTGGTCTCCACAAGGGATTCAGACATCCCTCCGTCGTGGGAGATGCAAGACGAGCCTGCATTCAATTCACTGCAGGGATATCCGGCTTTCCTTCGAGTCAGAGCATCTCGGTGTCCATTCCACTTGAGGCCACAAACTCAGGGTCACTCTCACATCCCTGTAGCTGAAAGAAGCCTCCTCTTGAGGTGCTTGTGGAAAGTGGGTATTCCTCTTGAGTCGAAGCTAGGGAAGAAGCTCTCATCTCGAGTTGATTTGGGGTCCACGGAGCCCTTTTGTGTTGCTACAGTGACCTCAGGATCCCTCTAGATTGAGACAGGGATCTTGGGTGTTCTCTGGAGTGCCGTTAAGGAAATCAAGGCTCCTTTCATGTTTGATGTGGAACACGGAATTGCTCTGCACGCAGTGCAGGGGAATCGGGCCTCATCTCGCGGCGAGGGGGAAGTCTCATGGTTTTTCTCGAGTTGCGGCCGGAACCTGGGGTATATTCTCGAGTTACGACGGGGAGGGCCCTTCCAGACACGTGTTTGTTTAGCGACGACAGGACTCCTGCCTAGGTGCGAGGGACACCTCGGGATTCTCCTCGAGTCTTGGCATGGCCATTGGGACGCGTCTCCAGGTGAGGCGGGAGACCCAGGGTCCCTTTCCACGTGCCACAGGGATCCTGGGACTCCTATCCATTTTCAAGAGGAGTCAGGCATCGTCTCCTTTGGAAGCATTGATCTCCGCGGACCTCTCGAGTTTTCAAAGGACGTGAGGCCTCCGGTCGCGATGAGTCGGAGAACTAGGTCTTTCTCTGTGGTCTCCACAGGGGATTCAGACATCCCTTCGTCGTGGGAGATGTCAGAAGAGCCTGCGTTCAATTCACTGCAGGGATATCCGGCCTTCCTTCGAGTCAGAGCATCTCGGTGTCCATTCCACTTGAGGCCACAAACTCAGGGTCCCTCTCACATACCTGTAGCTGAGAGTAGCCTCCTCCTGAGGTGCTTGTGGAAAGTGGGTATTCCTCTTGAGTCGAAGCCAGGGACGAAGCTCTCATCTCGAGTTGATTTGGGGTCCATGGAGACCTTTCGTGTTGCTACACTGACCTCAGGATCCCTCTAGACTTGAGACAGTGATCTTGGGTGTTCTCTGGAGTGCCATCAAGGAAATCAAGGCTCCTTTCATGTTTGATGTGGAACACGGAATTGCTCTGCACGCAGTGCAGGGGAATCGGGCCTCATCTCACGGCGAGGGGAAAGTCTCATGGTTTTTCTCGAGTTGCGGCCGGAACTTGGGGTATATTCTCGAGTTACGACGGGGAGGTCCCTTCCAGACACTTGTTTGTTCATCGATGTCAGGACTCCTGCCTAGGTGCGAGGGACACCTCGGGATTCTCCTCGAGTCTTGGCATGGCCATTGGGACGCGTCTCCACGTAAGGCGGGAGACCCAGGGTCCCTTTCCACGTGCCACAGGGATCCTGGGACTCCTATCCATTTTCAAGAGGACTCAGGCATTGTCTCCTTTGGAAGCATTGATCTCCGCAGACCTCTCGAGTTTTCAAAGGACGTGAGGCCTCCGGTCGCGATGAGTCGGAGAACTAGGTGTTTCTCTGTGGTCTCCACAGGGGATTCAGACATCCCTTCGTCGTGGGAGATGCAAGACGAGCCTGCATTCAATTCACTTCAGGGATATCCGGCCTTCCTTCGAGTCAGAGCATCTCCGTGTCCGTTCCACTTGAGGCCACAAACTCAGGGTCCCTCTCACATACTTGTAGCTGAGAGTAGCCTCCTCCTGAGGTGATTGTGGAAAGTGGGTATTCCTCTTGAGTCGAAGCCAGGGATGTGGCTCTCATCTCGAGTTGATTTGGGGTCCACGGAGCCCTTTTGTGTTGCTACAGTGACCTCAGGATCCCTCTAGACTTGAGACAGTGATCTTGGGTGTTCTCTGGAATGCCATCAAGGAAATCAAGGCTCCTTTCATGTTTGATGTGGAACACGGAATTGCTCTGCACGCAGTGCAGGGGAATCGGGCCTCATCTCGCGGCGAGGGGGAAGTCTCATGGTTTTTCTCGAGTTGCGGCCGGAACCTGGGGTATATTCTCGAGTTACGACGGGGAGGGCCCTTCCAGACACGTGTTTGTTCAGCGACGTCAGGACTCCTGCCTAGGTGCGAGGGACAACTTGGGATTCTCTTCGAGTCTTGGCATGGCCATTGGGACGGGTCTCCACGTGAGGCGGGAGACATAGTGTCCCTTTCCACGTGCCACAGGGATCCTGGGACTCCTATCCATTTTCAAGAGGAGTCAGGCATCGTCTCCTTTGGAAGCATTGATCTCCGCGGAACTCTCGAGTTTTCAAAGGACGTGAGTTCTCCGGGCGGGATGAAGTGGAGAACTAGGTCTTTCTCTGTGGTTTCCACAAGGGATTCAGACATCCCTCCGTCGTGGGAGATGCAAGACGAGCCTGCTTTCAATTCACTGCAGGGATGTCCGGCCTTCCTTCGAGTCAGAGCATCTCGGTGTCCATTCCACTTGAGGCCACAAACTCAGGGTCACTCTCACATACCTGTAGCTGAGAGAAGCCTCCTCTTGAGGTGCTTGTGGAAAGTGGGTATTCCTCTTGAGTCGAAGCCAGGGACTAAGCTCTCATCTCGAGTTGATTTGGGGTCCACAGATCCATTTCCTGTTGGTCCAGTGACCTCAGGATCCCTCTAGACATGAGACAGTGATCTTGGGTTTTCTCTGGAGTGCCATCAATGAAATCAAGGCTCCTTTCACGTTTGATGTGGAAAACGGAATTGCTCTGCATGCATTTCAGAGGAATCAGGCCTCAACTCGCGGCGAGGGGTATATCTCATGGTTTTTCTCGAGTTGCGTCCCGAACCTGGGGTATATTCTCGAATTACGACGGGGAGGGCCTTTCCAGACACGTGTTTGTTCAGCGACGTCAGGACTCCTGCCTAGGTGCGAGGGACACCTCGGAATTCTCCTCGAGTCTTGGCATGGCAATTTGGACGCGTCTCCACGTGAGGCGGGAGACCCAATGTCCCTTTACACGTGCCACAGGGATCCTGGGACTCCTATCCATTTTCAAGAGGAGTCAGGCATCGTCTCCTTTGGAAGCATTGATCTCCGCGGACCTCTCGAGTTTTCAAAGGATGTGAGGCCACCGGTCGCGATGAGGCGGAGAACTCGGTCTTTCTCTGTGATCTCCACAGGGGATTCAGACGTCCCTTCGTCTTGGGAGATGCAAGATGAGCCTGCATTCAATTCACTGCAGGGATATCCGGCCTTTCTTCGAGTCAGAGCATCTCAGTGTCCATTCCACTTGAGGCCACACACTCAGGGTCCCTCTCACATACCTGTAGCTGAGAGAAGCCTCCTCTTGAGGTGCTTGTGGAAAGTTCCTATTCCACTTGAGTCGAAGCTAGGGACAAAGCTCTCATCTCGAGTTGATTTGGGGTCGATGGAGCCCTTTCATGTTGCTCCAGTGACCTCAGGATCCCTCTAGACGTGAGACAGTGATCTTGGGTTTTCTCTGGAGTGCCATCAAGGAAATCAAGGCTCCTTTCATGTTTGATGTGGAACACGGAATTGCTCTGCACGCAGTGCAGGGGAATCGGGCCTCATTTCGCAGCAAGGGGATGTCTCATGGTTTTTCTCAAGTTGCGGCCGGAACCTGGGGTATATTCTCGAGTTACGACGGGGAGGGCCCTTCCAGACACGTGTTTGTTCAGCGACGTCAGGACTCCTGCCTAGGTGCGAGGGACACCTCGGTATTCTCCTCGAGTCTTGGCATGGCAATTGGGACGCGTCTCCACGTGAGGCGGGAGACCCAGGGTCCCTTTCCACGTGCCACAGGGAACCTGGGACTCCTATCCATTTTCAAGAAGGTTCAGGCATCGTCTCCTTTGGAAGCATTGATCTCTGCAGACCTCTCGAGTTTTCAAAGGATGTGATGCCTCCGGTCACGATGAGGCGGAGGACTAGGTCTTTCTCTGTGGTCTCCACAGGGGATTCAGACATCCCTTCGTCTTGGGAGATGCAAGACGAGCCTGCATTCAATTCACTGCAGGGATATCCGGCCTTACTTCGAGTCAGAGCATCTCGGTGTCCATTGCACTTGATGCCACAAACTCAGGGTCCCTCTCACATACCTGTAGCTGAGAGAAGCCTCCTCTTGAGGTGCTTGTGGAAAGTTGGTATTCCTCTTGAGTCGAAGCCAGGGACTAAGCTCTCATCTCGAGTTGATTTGGGGTCCACAGAGCCCTTTCCTGTTGCTCCAGTGACCTCAGGATCCCTCTAGACTTGAGACAGTGATCTTGGGTTTTCTCTGGAGTGCCATCAAGGAAATCAAGGCTCCTTTCACGTTTGATGTGGAACACAGAATTGCTCTGCACGCAGTGCAGGGGAATCGGGCCTCATCCAGCGGCGAGGTTGAAATCTCATGATTTTTCTCGAGTTGAGGCCGGAACCAGGGGTATATTCTCGAGTTACGACGGGGAGGGCCCTTACAGACACGTGTTTGTTCAGAGACGTCAGGAATCCTGCCTAGGTGCGAGGGACACCTCGGGATTCTCCTCGAGTCTTGGCATGGCAATGGGGACGCGTCTCCACGTGAGGCGGGAGACGCAGGGTCCCTTTCCACGTGCCACAGGGATCCTGGGACTCCTATCCATTTTCAAGAGGAGTCAGGCATCGTCTCCTTTGGAAGCATTGATCTCCGCGGACCTCTCGAATTTTCAAAGGATGTGAGGCCACCGGTCACGATGAGGCGGAGAACTAGGTCTTTCTCTGTGGTCTCCACAGGGGATTCAGACATCCCTTCGTCTTGGGAGATGCAAGACGAGCCTGCATACAATTCACTGCAGGGATATCCGGCCTTACTGCGAGTCAGAGCATCTCGGTGTCCATTCCACTTTAGGCCACAAACTCAGGGGCCCTCTCACATACCTGTAGCTGAGAGAAGCCTCCTCTTGAGATGCTTGTGGAAAGTTGGTATTCCTCTTGAGTCGAAGCCAGGGACTAAGTTCTCATCTCGAATTGATTTGGGGTCCACGGAGACCTTTCGTGTTGCTCCAGTGACCTCAGGATCCCTCTAGACTTGAGACAGTGATCTTGGGATTTCTCTGGAGTGCCATCAAGGAAATCATGGCTCCTTTCAACTTTGATGTGGAAAACGGAATTGCTATGCACGCAGTGCAGGGAAATTGGGCCTCATCTCGCGGCGAGGGGGAAGTCTCATGGTTTTTCTCGAGTTGCGGCCGGAACCTGGGGTATATTCTCGAGTTACGACGGGGAGTGCCCTTCGAGACACGTGTTTGTTCAGCGAGGTCAGGACTCCTGCCTAGGTGCGAGGGACACCTCGGGATTCTCCTCGAGTCTTGGCATGGTAATTGGGACGCGTCTCCACGTGAGGCGGGAGACCCAGTGTCCCTTTCAAAGTGCCACAGGGATCCTGGGACTCCTATCTATTTTCAAGAGGAGTCAGGCATCGTCTCCTTTGGAAGCATTGATCTCCGTGGAACTCTCGAGTTTTCAAAGGATGTGAGGCGTCCGGTCGCGTTGAGGCGGAGGGCTAGATCTCTCTGTGGTCTCCACAGTGGATTCAGACATCCCTTCGTCTTGGGAGATGCAAGACGAGCCTGCATTCAATTCACTGCAGGGATATCCAGCCTTACTTCGAGTCAGAGCATCTCGGTGTCCATTACCCTTGAGGCCACAAACTCAGAGTCCCTCTCACATACTTGTAGATGAGAGAAGCCTCCTCTTGAGGTGCTTGTGGAAAGTTGGTATTCCTCTTGAGTCGAAGCCAGGGACTAAGATATCATCTCGAGTTGATTTGGGGTCCACGGAGCCTTTTCGTGTTGCTCCAGTGACCTCAGGATCCCTCTAGACTTGAGACAGTGATCTTGGGTTTTCTCTGGAGTGCCATCAAGGAAATCAAGGCTCCTTTCACGTTTGATGTGGAACGCGGAATTGCTCTGCACGTAGTGCAGGGGAATCGGGCCTCATCTCGCGGTGAAGGGGAAATCTCATGGTTTTTCTCGAGTTGCGGCCAGAACCTGGGGTATATTCTCGAGTTACGACGGGGAGGGCCCTTCCAGACACGTGTTTGTTCAGCGATGTCAGGACTCCTGCCTAGGTGCGAGGGACACTTCGGGATTCTCCACGAGTCTTGGCATGGCAATTGGGACGCGTCTCCACGTGAGGCGGGAGACCCAGGGTCCCTTTCCAGGTGCCACAGGGATCCTGGGACTCCTATCCATTTTCAAGAGGAGTCAGGCATCATCTCCTTTGGAAGCATTGATCTCCGCAGACCTCTCATGTTCTCAAAGGATGTGAGGCCTCCGGTCGCGATGAGGCGGAGGACTAGGTCTTTCTCTGTCGTCTCCACAGGGGATTCAAACATCGGTTCGTCTTGGGAGATGCAAGACGAGCCTGCATTCAATTCTCTGCAGGGATATCCGGGCTTACTTCGAGTCAGAGCATCTCGGTGTCCAGTCCACTTGAGGCCGCAAACTCAGGGTCCCTCTCACATACCTGTAGCTGAGAGAAGCCTCCTCTTGAGGTGCTTGTGGAAAGTTGGTATTCCTCTTGATTCGAAGCCAGGGACTAAGCTCTCATCTCGAGTTGATTTGGGGTGCACGGAGCCCTTTCGTGTTGCTAAAGTGACCTCAGGATCCTTCTAGACTTGAGACAGTGATCATGGGTTTTCTCTAGAGTGCCATCAAGGAAATCAAGGCTCCTTTCACGTTTGATGTGGAACACGGAATTGCTCTGCACGCAGTGCAGGGGAATCGGGCCTCATCTCACGGCGAGGGGGAAGTCTCATGGTTTTTTTCGAGTTGCGGACGGAACCTGGGGTATATTATCCAGTTACGACGGGGAGGGCCCTTCCAGACACGTGTTTGTTCAGCGAGGTCAGGACTCCTGCCTAGGTGCGAGGGATACCTCGGGATTCTCCTCGAGTCTTGGCATGGCAATTGGGACGCGTCTCCACGTGAGGCGGGAGACCCAGGGTCCCTTTCCACGTGCCACAGGGATCCTGGGACTCCTATCCATTTTCAAGAGGAGTCAGGCATTGTCTCCTTTGGAAGCATTGATCTCCGCAGGCCTCTCGAGTTTTCAAAGGATGTGAGGCCTCAGGTCGCGATGAGGCGGAATACTAGGTCTTTCTCTTTCGTCTCCACTGGGGATTCAGACATCCCTTCATCTTGGGAGATGCAAGACGAGCCTGCATTCAATTCACTGCAGGGATATCCGGCCTTACTTCGAGTCAGAGCATCTCGGTGTCCATTCCACTTGAGGCCACAAACTCAGGGTCCTTCTCACATCCTTGTAGCTGAGAGAAGCCTCCTCTTGAGGTGCTTGTGGAAAGTTGGTATTCCTCTTGATTCGAAGCCAGGGTCTAAGCTCTCATCTCGAGTTGATTTGGGGTCCAAGGAGCCCTTTTGTGTTGCTACAGTGACCTCAGGATCCCTCTAGACTTGAGACAGTGATCTTGGGTTTTGCCTAGAGTGCCATCAAGGAAATCAAGGCTCCTTTCACGTTTGATGTGGATCACGGAATTGCTCTGCACGCAGTGCAGGGGAATCGGGCCTCATCTCACGGCGAGGGGGAAGTCTCATTGTTTTTCTCGAGTTGCGGCTGGAACCTGGGGTATATTCTCAAGGTACGACGGGGAGGGCCCATCGAGACACGTGTTTGTTCAGCGAAGTCAGGACTCCTGCCTAGTTGCAAGGGACACCTCGGTATTCACCTCGATTCTTGGCATGGCAATTGGGACGCGTCTCCACGTGAGGCGGGAGACCCAGGGTCCCTTTCCACGTGCCACAGGGATCCTGGGACTCCTATCCATTTTCAAGAGGTGTCAGGCATCGTCTCCTTTGGAAGCATTGATCTCTTCAGACCTCTAGAGTTTTCAAAGGATGTGAGGCCTCCGGTCGCGAGGAGGCGGAGAACTAGGTCTTTCTCTGTGGTCTCCACAGGGGATTCAGACATCCCTTCGTCTTGGGAGTTGCAAGACGAGCCTGCTTTCAATTCACTGCAGGGATATCCGTCCTTACTTCGAGTCAGAGCATCTCGGTGTCCATTCCACTTGAGGCCACAAACTCAGGGTCCTACTCACATACCTGTAGCTGAGAGAAGCCTCCTCTTGAGGTGCTTGTGGAAAGTTGGTATTCCTCTTGAGTCGAAGCCAGGGACTAAGCTCTCATCTCGAATTGATTTGGGGTCCATGGAGACCTTTCGTGTTGCTCCAGTGACCTCAGGATCCCTCTAGACTTGAGACAGTGATCTTGGGATTTCTCTGGAGTGCCATCAAGGAAATCATGGCTCCTTTCACCTTTGATGTGGAACACGGAATTGCTATGCACGCAGTGCAGGGAAATTGGGCCTCATCTCGCGGCGAGGGGGAAGTCTCATGGATTTTCTCGAGTTGCGGCCGGAACCTGGGGTATATTCTCGAGTTACGACGGGGAGGGCCCTTCCAGACACGTGTTTGTTCAGCCACGTCAGGACTCCTGCCTAGGTGCGAGGGACACCTCGGGATTCTCCTCAAGTCTTGGCATGGCAATTGGGACGCGTCTCCACGTGAGGCGGGAGACCCAGGGTCCCTTTCCACGTGCCACAGGGATCCTGGGACTCTTATCCATTTTCAAGAGGAGTCTGGCATCGTCGCCTTTGGAAGCATTGATCTCCGCGGACCTCTCGACTTTTCAAAGGATGTGAGGCCTCCGGTCGCGATGAGGCGGAGGACTAGGACTTTCTTTGTGGTCTCCACAGGGGATTCAGACATTCCTTCGTCTTGGGAGATGCAAGACGAGCCTGCATTCAAATCACTGCAGGGATATCCGGCCTTACTTCGAGTCAGAGCATCTCAGTGTCCATTCCATTTGAGGCCACAAACTCAGGGTCCCTCTCACATACCTGTAGCTGAGAGAAACCTCCTCTTGAGGTGCTTGTGGAAAGTTGGTATTCCTCTTGAATCGAAGGCTGGGACTAAGCTCTCATCACGAGTTGATTTGTGGTCCACGGAGCCCTTTCGTGTTGCTCCAGTGACCTCAGGATCCCTCTAGACTTGAGACAGTGATCTTGGGTTTTCTCTGGAGTGCCATCAAGGAAATCAAGGCTCCTTTCACGTTTAATGTGGAACAATGAATTGCTCTGCACGCAGTGCAGGGAAATCGGGCCTCATCTCGCGGCGAGGGGGAAGTCTCATGGTTTTTCTCGAGTTGTGGCCGGAACCTGGGGTATATTCTCGAGTTACGACGGGGAGGGCCCTTCCAGACACGTGTTTGTTCAGCGAGGTCAGGACTCCTGCCTAGGTGCGAGGGACACCTCGGGATTCTCCTCGAGTCTTGGCATGGCAATTGGGACGCGTCTCCACGTGAGGCGGGAGACCCAGTGTCCCTTTCAAAGTGCCACAGGGATCCTGGGACTCCTATCTGTTTTCAAGAGGAGTCAGGCATCGTCTCCTTTGGAAGCATTGATCTCCGTGGAACTCTCGAGTTTTCAAAGGATGTGAGGCCTCCGGTCGCGTTGAGGCGGAGGGCTAGATCTCTCTGTGGTCTCCACAGTGGATTCAGACATCCCTTCGTCTTGGGAGATGCAAGACGAGCCTGCATTCAATTCACTGCAGGGATATCCAGCCTTACTTCGAGTCAGAGCATCTCGGTGTCCATTCCACTTGAGGCCACAAACTCAGGGTCCCTCTCACATACTTGTAGATGAGAGAAGCCTCCTCTTGAGGTGCTTGTGGAAAGTTGGTATTCCTATTGAGTCGAAGCCAGGGACTAAGATATCATCTCGAGTTGATTTGGGGTCCACGGAGCCTTTTCCTGTTGCTCCATTGACCTCAGGATCCCTCTAGACTTGAGACAGTGATCTTGTGTTTTCTCTGGAGTGCCATCAAGGAAATCAAGGCTCCTTTCACGTTTCATGTGGAACGCGGAATTGCTCTGCACGTAGTGCAGGGGAATCGGGCCTCATCTCGCGGTGAAGGGGAAATCTCATGGTTTTTCTCGAGTTGCGGCCGGAACCTGGGGTATATTCTCGAGTTACGACGGGGAGGGCCCTTCCAGACACGTGTTTGTTCAGCGATGTCAGGACTCCTGCCTAGGTGCGAGGGACACCTCGGGATTCTCCACGAGTCTTGGCATGGCAATTGGGACGCGTCTCCACGTGAGGCGGGAGACCCAGGGTCCCTTTCCAGGTGCCACAGGGATCCTGGGACTCCTATCCATTTTCAAGAGGAGTCAGGCATCATCTCCTTTGGAAGCATTGATCTCCGCAGACCTCTCATGTTCTCAAAGGATGTGAGGCCTCCGGTCGCGATGAGGCGGAGGACTAGGTCTTTCTCTGTCGTCTCCACAGGGGATTCAAACATCGGTTCGTCTTGGGAGATGCAAGACGAGCCTGCATTCAATTCTCTGCAGGGATATCCAGGCTTACTTCAAGTCAGAGCATCTCGGTGTCCATTCCACTTGAAGCCGCAAACTCAGGGTCCCTCTCACATACCTGTAGCTGAGAGAAGCCTCCTCTTGAGGTGCTTGTGGAAAGTTGGTATTCCTCTTGATTCGAAGCCAGGGACTAAGCTCTCATCTCGAGTTGATTTGGGGTGCACGGAGCCCTTTCGTGTTGCTAAAGTGACCTCAGGATCCTTCTAGACTTGAGACAGTGATCATGGGTTTTCTCTAGAGTGCCATCAAGGAAATCAAGGCTCCTTTCACGTTTGATGTGGAACACGGAATTGCTCTGCACGCAGTGCAGGGGAATCGGGCCTCATCTCGCGGCGAGGGGGAAGTCTCATGGTTTTTTTCGAGTTGCGGCCGGAACCTGGGGTATATTATCCAGTTACGACGGGGAGGGCCCTTCCAGACACGTGTTTGTTCTGCGAGGTCAGGACTCCTGCCTAGGTGCGAGGGATACCTCGGGATTCTCCTCGAGTCTTGGCATGGCAATTGGGACGCGTCTCCACGTGAGGCGGGAGACCCAGGGTCCCTTTCCACGTGCCACAGGGATCCTGGGACTCCTATCCATTTTCAAGAGGAGTCAGGCATTGTCTCCTTTGGAAGCATTGATCTCCGCAGGCCTCTCGAGTTTTCAAAGGATGTGAGGCCTCAGGGCGCGATGAGGCGGAATACTAGGTCTTTCTCTGTCGTCTCCACTGGGGATTCAGACATCCCTTCATCTTGGGAGATGCAAGACGAGCCTGCATTCAATTCACTGCAGGGATATCCGGCCTTACTTCGAGTCAGAGCATCTCGGTGTCCATTCCACTTGTGGCCACAAACTCAGGGTCCTTCTCACATCCCTGTAGCTGAGAGAAGCCTCCTCTTGAGGTGCTTGTGGAAAGTTGGTATTCCTCTTGATTCGAAGCCAGGGTCTAAGCTCTCATCTCGAGTTGATTTGGGGTCCAAGGAGCCCTTTCGTGTTGCTACAGTGACCTCAGGATCCCTCTAGACTTGAGACAGTGATCTTGGGTTTTGCCTAGAGTGCCATCATGGAAATCAAGGCTTTTTTCTCGTTTGATGTGGAACACGGAATTGCTCTGCACGCAGTGCAGGCGAATCGGGCCTCATCTCACGGCGAGGGGGAAGTCTCATGGTTTTTCTCGGGTTCCGGCCGGAACCTGGGTTATATTCTCGAGTTACGAAGGGGAGGGCCCTTCCAGACACGTGTTTGTTCAGCGACGTCAGGACTCCTGCCTAGGTGCGAGGGACACCTTGGGATTCTCCTCGAGTCTTGGCATGGCAATTGGGACGCGTCTCCACCTGAGGCGGGAGACCCAGGGTCCCTTTCCACGTGCCACAGGGATCCTGGGACTCCTATCCATTTTCAAGAGGAGTCAGGTATCGTCTCCTTTGGAATCATTGATCTCCGCGGGCCTCTCGAGTTTTCAAATGATGTGAGGCTTCTGGTCGCGAGGAGGCGAAGAACTAGGTCTTTCTCTGTGGTCTCCACAGGGGATTCAGACATCCCTTCGTCTTGGGAGATGCAAGACGAGCCTGCATTCAATTCACTGTAGGGATATCCGGCCTAACTTCGAGTCAGAGCTTCTCGATGTCCATTCCACTTGAGGCCACAAACTCAGGGTCCCTCTCACATACCTGTAGCTGAGAGAAGCCTCCTCTTGAGGTGCTTGTGGAAATTTGGTATTCTTCTTGAGTTGAAGCCAGGAACTAAGCTCTCATCTCGAGTTGATTTGGGGTCCACGGAGCCCTTTCGTGTTGCGACAGTGACCTCAGGATTCCTCTAGACTTGAGACAGTGATCTTGGGTTTTCTCTGCAAGGCATGAAGGAAATCAAGGCTCCTTTCAAGTTTGATGTGGAACACGGAATTGCTCTGCACGCAGTGCAGGGGAATCGGGCCTCATCTCGCTGCAAGGGGGATGTCTCATGGTCTTTCTCAAGTTGCGGTCGGAACCTGGGGTGTATTCTCGAGTTACGACGGTGAGGGCCCTTCCAGACACGTGTTTGTTCAGCGACGTCAGGACTCCTGCCTAGGTGCGAGAGACACCTCGGGATTCTCCTCGATTCTTGGCATGGCAATTGGGACGCGTCTCCACGTGAGGCGGGCGACCCAGTGTCCCTTTCCACGTGCCACAGGGATCCTGGGACTCCTATCCATTTTCAAGAGGAGTCAGGCATCGTCTCCTTTGGAATCATTGATCTCCGCGGACCTCTCGAGTTTTCAAAGGATGTGAGGCCTCCGGTCGCGATGAGGCGGAGAACTAGGCCTTTCGCTGTGGTGTCCACAGGAGATTCAGACATCCCTTCGTCTTGGGAGATGCAAGACGAGCCTGTATTCAATTCACTGCAGGGATATCCGGCCTTACTTCTAGTCAGAGCATCTCGGTGTCCATTCCACTTGAGGCCACAAACTCAGGGTCCCTCTCACATACCTGTAGCTTAGAGAAGCCTCCTCTTGAGGTGCTTGTGGAAAGTTGGTATTCCTCTTGAGTCGAAGCCAGGGACTAAGCTCTCATCTCGAGTTGATTTGGGGTCCACGGAACCCTTTCGTGTTGCTCCAGTGACCTCAGGATCCCTCTATACTAGAGATAGTGATCTTGGGTTTTCTCTGGAGTGCCATCAAGGAAATCAAGGCTCCTTTCTCGTTTGATGTGGAACACGGAATTGCTCTGCACGCAGTGCAGGGAAATCGGGCCTCATCTCGCGGAGAGGGGGAAGTTCATGGTTTTTCTCGAGTTGTGGCCGGAACCTGGGGTATATTCTCGAGTTACGACGGGGAGGGCCCTTCCAGACACGTGTTTGTTCAGCGACGTCAGGACTCCTGCCTAGGTGCGAGGGACACCTCGGGATTCTCCTCGAGTCTTGGCATGGCAATTGGGATGCATCTCCACGTGAGGCGGGAGACCCAGGATGCCTTTCCACGTGCCACAGGGATCCTGGGACTCCTATCCATTTTAAAGTGGAGTCAGGCATCGTCTCCTTTGGAAGCATTGATCTCCGCGGACCTCTTGATTTTTCCAAGGATGTGAGGCCCCGGTCGCCATGAGGCTGAGAACTAGGTCTTTCTCTGTGGTCTCCACAGGGGATTCAGACATCCCTTCGTCTTGGGAGATGCAAGACGAGCCGGCATTCAATTCACTGGAGGGATATCCGGCCTTACTTCGAGTCAGAGCATCTCGGTGTCCATTCCACTTGAGGCCAAAAACTCAGGGTCCCTCTCGCATACGTGTAGCTGAGAGAAGCCTCCTCTTGAGGCGCTTGTGGAAAGATGGTATACCTCTTGAGTCGAAGCCAGGGACTAAGCTCTCATCTCGAGTTGATTTGGGGTCCACGGAGCATTATCGTGTTGCTCCAGTGACTTCAGGATCCCTCTAGTCTTGAAACAGTGATCTTGGGTTTTCTCTGGAGTGCCATCTAGGAAATCAAGGCTCCTTTCACATTTGATGTGGAACACGGAATTGCTCTGCACGCAGTGCAGGGGAGTCGGGCCTCATCTCGCGGCAAGGAATATGTCTCATGGTTTTTCTCGAGTTGCGGCCGGAACCTGGGGTATATTCTCGAGTTACGACGGGGAGGGCACTTCCAGACACGTCTTTGTTCAGCAATGTTAGGACTCCTGCCTAGGTGCGAGGGACACCTCGGGATTCTCCTCGAGTCTTGGCATGGCAATTAGGACGCGTCTCCACGTGAGGCGGGAGACCCAGGGTCCCTTTCCACGTGCCACAGGATCCTGGGACTCCTATCCATTTTCAAGAGGAGTCAGGCATCGTCTCCTTTGGAAGCATTGATCTCTGCAGACCTCTCGAGTTTTCAAAGGATGTGAGGCCTCCGGTCGCGATGAGGCGGAGGACTAGGTCTTTATCTGTGGTCTCCACAGGGGATTCAGACATCCCTTCGTCTTGGGAGATGCAAGACGAGCCTGCATTCAATTCACTGAAGGGATATCCGGCCTTACTTCGAGTCAGAGCATCTCGGTGTCCATTCCACTTGAGGCCACAAACTCGGGGTATCTCAAATATACCTGTAGCTGAGAGAAGCCTCCTCTTGAGGTGCTTGTGGAAAGTTCGTATTCCTCTTGAGTTGAAGCCAGGGATTAATCTTTCATCTCGAGTTGATTTGGGGTCCACGGAGCCCTTTCGTGTTGCTCCAGTGACCTCACGATCCCTCTAGACTTGAGACAGTGATCTTGGGTTTTCTCTGGAGTGCCATCAAGGAAATCAAGGCTCCTTTCATTTTTGATGTGGTATACGGAATTGCTCTGCACGCAGGGCAGGGGAATCGGGCCTCATCTCGTGGCGAGGGGGAAGTCTCATGGTTTTTCTCGAGTTGAGGCCGGAACCAGGGGTATATTCTCGAGTTACGACGGGAAGTGCCCTTCCAGACCCGTGTTTGTTCCGCGACATCAGGACTCCTGCCTAGGTGAGAGGGACACCTCGGGATTCTCCTGGAGTCTTGGCATGGCAATTTTGACGTGCCTCCACGTGAGGCGGTAGACCCAGGGTCCCTTTCCACGTGCCACAGGGATCCTGGGACTCCTATCCAATTTCAAGAGGAGTCAGGCATCGGTTCCTTTGGAAGCATTGATCTCCGCAGACCTCTCAATTTTTCAAAGGATGTGAGGCCTCCGGTCACGATGAGGCGGAGGACTAGGTCTTTCTCTGTCCTCTCCACAGGGGATTCAGACATCCCTTCGTCTTGGGAGATGCAAGACGAGCCTGCATTCAATTTACTGCAGGGATATCCGGCCTTAATTCGAGTCAGAGCATCTCGGTGTCCATTCGACTTGAGGCCACAAACTCAGGGTCCCTCTCACATACCTGTAGCTGAGAGAAGCCTCCTCTTGAGGGGCTTGTGGAAAGTTGGTATTCCTCTTGAGTCGAAGCCAGGGACTAAGCTCTCATCTCGAGTTGATTTGGGGTCCACGGAGCCCTTTCGTGTTGCTCCAGTGACCTCAGGATCCCTGTAGACTTGAGACAGTGATCTTGGGTTTTCTCTGGAGTGCCATCAAGGAAATCAAGGCTCCTTTCACGTTTGATGTGGAACACGGAATTGGTCTGCAGGCAATGCAGGGGAATCGGGCCTCATGTCGCGGCGAGGGGGAAGTCTCATGGTTTTTCTCGAGTTGCGGCCAGAACCTGGGGTATATTCTCGAGTTACGACGGGGAGGGCCCTTCCAGACACTTGTTTGTTCAGCGACGTCAGGACTCCTGCCTAGGTGCGCGGGACACCTCGGGATTCTCCTCGAGTCTTGGCATGGCAATTGGGACGCGTCTCCACGTGAGGCGGGAGACCCAGGGTCCCTTTCCACGTGCCACACGGATCCTGGGACTCCTATCCATTTTCAAGAGGAGTCAGGCATCGTCCCCTTTGGAAGCATTGATCTCCGCGGACCTCTCGAGTTTTCAAAGGATGTGAGGCCTCCGGTCGAGAAGATTCAGAAAACTAGGTCTTTCTCTGTGCTTTCCACTGGGGATTCAGTCATCCCTTCGTCTTGGGAGATACAAGACGAGCCTGCATTCAATTCACTGCAGGGATATCCAGCCTTACTTCGAGTCAGAGCATCTCGGTGTCCATTCCACTTGAGGCCACAAACTCAGTGTCCCTCTCACATACCTGTAGCTGAGAGAAGCCTCCTCTTCAGGGGCTTGTGGAAAGTTGGTATTCCTCTTGAGTCGAAGCCAGGGACTAAGCTCTCATCTCGAGTTGATTTGGGGTCCACGGAGCCCTTTCCTGTTGCTACAGTGAGCTCAGGATCCCTCTAGACTTGAGACAGTGATCTTGGGATTTCTCTGGTGTGCCATCAAGGAAATCAAGGCTCCTTTCACGTTTGATGTTGAACGCGGAATTGCTCTGCAGGCAGTGCAGGGGAATCGGGCCTCATCTCGTGGTGACGGGGAAGTCTCATGGTTTTTCTGGAGTTGCGGCCGGAACCTGGGGTATATTCTCGAGTTACGACGGGGAGGGCCCTTCCAGACACGTGTTTGTTCAGCGACGTATGGACTCCTGCCTAGGTGCGAAGGACACCTCGGGATTCTCCTCGAGACTTGGCATGGGAATTGGGACGCGTCTCCACGTGAGGCTGGAGACCCAGGGTGTCTTTCCACGTGTCACAGGGATCCTCGGTCTCCTATTCATTTTCAAGAGTAGACAAGCATACTCTCCTTCGGCAGCATTGATCTCCGCGGACCTCTCGAGTTTTCAGAGATGAGGCCTCCTGTCGCGATGAGGCGGAGAACTTGGTCTTTCTCTGTGGTCCCCACAGGGGATTCAGACATCGCTTCGTCTTGGGAGATGCAAGACGACCCTGAATGCATTTCACTGCAGGGATATCCGGCCTTACTTCGAGTCAGCGCATCTCAGTGTCCATTCAACTTGAGGCCACAAACTCAGGGTACCTCTCACATACCTGTAGCTGAGAGAAGCCTCCTCTTGAGGTGCTTGTGGAAAGTTGGTATTCATCTTGAGTCAAAGCAAAGGACTAAGCTCTCATCTCGAGTTGATTTGGGGTCCACGGAGCCCTTTCGTGTTGCTCCAGTGACCTCAGGATCCCTGTAGACTTGAGACAGTGATCTTGGGTTTTCTCTGGAGTGCCATCAAGGAAATCAAGGCTCCTTTCACGTTTGATGTGCAACACGGAATTGCTCTGCACGCAGTGAAGGGGAATCGGGCCTCATCTCGCGGCGAGGGGGATGTCTCATGGTTTTTCTCGAGTTGCGGCCGGAACCTGGGGTATATTCTCGAGTTACGACGGGGAGGGCCTTTCCAGACACGTGTTTGTTCAGCGACGCCAGGACTCCTGCCTAGGTGCGAGGGACACCTCGGGATTCTCCTCGAGTCTTGGCATGGCAATTGGGATGCGTCTCCACGTGAGGCGGGAGACCCAGCGTCCCTTTCCACGTGCCACAGGGATCCTGGGACTCCTATCCATTTTCAAGAGGAGTCATGCATCTTCTCCTTTGGAAGCATTGATCTCCCCGGAACTCTCGAATTTTCAAAGGATGTGAGGCCTCCGGTCGCGATGAGGCGGAGAACTAGGTCTTTTTCTGTGCTCTCCACAGGGGATTCAAACATCCCTTCGTCTTGGGAGATGCAAGACGAGCCTGCATTCAATTCACTGCAGGGATATCCGGCCTTACTTCGAGTGAGAGCATCTCGGTGTCCATTCCACTTGAGGCCACAAACTCAGGGTCCCTCTCACATACATGTAGCTGATAGAAGCCTCCTCTTGAGGGGCTTGTGGAAAGTTCGTATTCCTCTTGAGTCGAAGCCAGGGACTAAGCTCTCATCTCGAGTTGATTTGGGGTCCACGGAGCCCTTTCGTGTTGCTCCAGTGACCTCAGGATCCCTCTAGACTTGAGACAGTGATCTTGGGTTTTCTCTGGAGTGCCATCAAGGAAATCAAGGCTCCTTTCACTTTTGATGTGGAATACGGAATTGCTCTGCACGCAGGGCAGGGGAATCGGGCCTCATATCGCGGCGAGGGGGAAGTCTCATGGTTTTTCTCGAGTTGTGGCCGGAACCTGGTGTATATTCTCGAGTTACGACGGGGAGGGCCCTTCCAGACACGTGTTTGTTCAGCGACGTCAGGACTCCTGCATAGGTGCGAGGGACACCTCGTGATTCTCCTCGAGTCTTGGCATGGCAATTGGGACGAGTCTCCACGTGAGGCGGGAGACCCAGTGTCCCTTTCCACGTGCCACAGTGATCCTGGGACTCCTATCCATTTTCAAGAGGAGTCAGGCATCGTCTCCTTTGGAAGCATTGATCTCTGCAGACCTCTCGAGTTTTCAAAGGATGTGAGGCATCCGGTCACGATGAGGAGGAGGACTAGGTCTTTCTCTGTGGTCTCCACAAGGGATTCAGACATCCCTTCGTCTTGGGAGATGCAAGACGAGCCTGCATTCAATTCACTGCAGGGATATCCGGCCTTACTTCGAGTCAGAGCACCTCGGTGTCCATTCCACTTGAGGCCACAAACTCAGGGTCCCTCTCACATACCTGTAGCTGAGAGAAGCCTCCTCTTGAGGTGCTTGTGGAAAGTTAGTATTCCTCTTGAGTCGAAGCCAGGGAATAATCTCTCATCACGAGTTGATTTGGGGTCCACGGAGCACTTTGTGTTGCTCTAGTGACCTCAGGATCCCTCTAGACTTGAGACAGTGATCTTGGGTATTCTCTGGAGTGCCATCATGGAAATCAAGGCTCCTTTCACGTTTAATGTGGAACACGGAATTGCTCTGCACGCAGTGCAGGGGAATCGGGCCTCATCTCACGGCGAGGGGGAAGTCTAATGGTTTTTCTCGAGTTGTGGCCGGAACCTGGGGTATAGTCTCGAGTTACGACGGGGAGGGCCCTTCCAGACACGTGTTTGTTCAGCGACGTCAGGACTCCTGCCTAGGTGTGAGGGACACCTCCGGATTCTCCTCGAGTCTTGGCATGGCAATTGGGACGCGTCTCCACGTGAGGCAGGAGACCCAGTGTCCCTTTCGAT
Source organism: Dama dama (assembly GCF_033118175.1). Taxonomy (NCBI): domain Eukaryota; kingdom Metazoa; phylum Chordata; class Mammalia; order Artiodactyla; family Cervidae; genus Dama; species Dama dama. The sequence continues at coordinate 53,114,607 of NC_083682.1, read as the reverse complement.
GTGCCACAGGGATCCTGGGACTCCTATCCATTTTCAAGAAGAGTCAGGCATCGTCTCCTTTGGAAGCATTGATCTCCGCGGACCTCTCGAGTTTTCAAAGGATGTGAGGCCTCTGGTCGCGAGGAGGCGGAGAACTAGGTCTTTCTCTGTGGTCTCCACAGGGGATTCAGACATCCCTTCGTCTTGGGAGAGGCAAGACGAGCCTGCATTCAATTCACTGCACGGATATCCAGCCTTACTTCGAGTCAGAGCATCTCGGTGTCCAGTTCAATTGAGGCCACAACTCAGGGTCCCTCTCACATACCTGTAGCTGAGAGAAGCCTCCTCTTGAGGTGCTTGTGGAAAGTTGGTATTCCTCTTGAGTCGAAGCCAGGGACTAAGCTATCATCTCGAGTTGATTTGGGGTCCACGGAACCCTTTCGTGTTGCTCCAGTGACCTCAGGATCCCTCTAGACTTGAGACAGTGATCTTGGGTTTTCTCTGGAGTGCCATCAAGGAAATCAAGGCTCCTTTCACCTTTAATGTGGAACACGAAATTGCTCTGCACGCAGTGCAGGGGAATTGGGCCTCATCTCGCGGCGAGGGGGAAGTCTCATGGTTTTTCTCGAGTTGTGGCCGGAACCTGGGGTATATTCTCGAGTTACGACGGGGAGGGCCCTTCCAGACACGTGTTTGTTCAGCGACATCAGGACTCCTGCCTAGGTGCGAGGGACACCTTGGGATTATCCTCGAGTCTTGGCATGGCAATTGGGACGCGTCTCCACGTGTGGCGGGAGACCCAGTGTCCCTTTCAACGTGCCACAGGGATCCTGGGACTCCTATCTATTTTCAAGAGGAGTCAGGCATCGTCTCCTTTGGAAGCATTGATCTCCGCGGACCTCTCTGCCGGGCCAGCCGGAAGATTTCAGCGAGCAACACTACGCATTCCTTTAGGCTAAGAAATAAAGGAGACAGAACAGATGGCGTCGAGAGGATCGCTGCAGTCAACGATGATTCTTTATTTCTCAGGGTTACATATATACTAAACCAAGAAGAGAGGCATCACAAAGAAAATTCTTCCCCATGTACATCATCTTTAAGATAACAATCACCAGAGCTCTCTCATGGCGCCAAAGGCATCCTACTTATCTTAAGGGCAGTCGTGCAAAGCCATCTATCTGCACCTTGTGTACATTCAAGGCTCACTAATGGTCTGTTAGGAGTTAACTTGGATAGTAAATTTCAGAGGGGTGGCGGGACAGAGAGCTATGTCTGCGAACAGACCCTTGATAATCAATCAAGGCAGCTCCCAGAGTCAGCTTTTTCAAGCCGCTCCCCGCAGCTCCCCCTCTTTTATTAAATAAAATGGCACGCCTGATTCTTTTGGCGTAAATAATTACTGTGTAGGACAGCCTTGATGTCCCACAACTCTTTGACAAATTTCTTTATGATACAAGGAGTAATGCACACAAAAAGCGCTAATACCAGAAGCATGGCCACGACCCCTGAAAAAAGATGCCAAAGTGAGGTTATTGAAGGAAAATTGGAAAACAAACTTTTAACAAACTCTTCAGCATTTTCTGCCAAATCCATACTAGCCCGAGGAGCATTTTCTATATCAAGAATTTCCTGATGAAGTTGTAATAGATCTAAGGAAATGTTTTCATTATGCCAAATACCATCTAAATGTAATTTTATCTTATTCCAAGGGGTCTCAGTATTATTATAAATTTTTGGAGTTACACAAATCCAACGATAGTTAGCATGACACCTGATTTTTGCCCTCAGTTTCAAGCCTAATATTTCTTCTCCCAAAATCTCACGGTATCATAGAGGGCATTTAGCCTATCTTCTAGTTTTCTATCTATATCTTCCTGAATTCCTAAAGCTTTTGAAGTGTTCTTTGCTAAATCATCTACAATATTAGCAGTATGTACAGATTGAGCTAAGGATACAGAAGTAGTAGTAGCAGAAGCAATTAAAGTTATAAGCGTTACTACTCCTAGAATTATTAATCCTATCCCCCTTCGTGGCCTAGCAAGGGCTGTACGCACTTTATTCCACAGCTCAAGCCCTGACTCTTCATACCAGGGCTCAGTAAGATTTACAGGCATCATGACGAAGGGTGGTTGTTTAACTATCAGAGCCCCAGAATTATTTTCCATACCTCTTATACAATTAGTCAGGGTACAATTAAAACAATGAACATGATATAGGCCAGCATTTTTAGAAAGAGTCACAGAGCCAACAAGGATCATAAAGGGATAGGGTACGCAGGCCCGAGGATATCTCCAAGTCTCATTCCACCAATACGCTCTCCAGGATAGTACTCCTTTGGTCTTTCCTCCAGTCCGTAAAAGGGACCCATCTGTTCTGAAAGCAGCCAACAGCTTCCATATCTCAGTCTGATACACCGTGGTGCCACCAAGATTCCAAATTCTAGCTGCAAGTTGTCTGCCGCCTTCCTTTCCGGGGTTCCTGTTGGAGTCTGGCGACCAGTCCCAAAGTGAATGTGTGTCATTAGTAATAGAATATACAGTAGCAGTCTCATCTCTACAAAGTTTCCATGGCACAGCTATATATCGTCCTTTTACCCCCAGGCCACAAAATGGAATGTCTTTAGGTCCGGTTCCATTGACTCGTCGTGCATATCCTGTAGATTTCGTAATGCTAGGAATATCCACTATCCAATTACGGTGGTCATGGTCATAATCATAACCAAAGTATTCTGCATCTGTAACAGTAAGACATCCTGAAACATTACGATTTCGGAAAAAGCACATTGGTAATTGTGAAGAGGATCCCGAATAAGAAATACTGGCATTCTGTGGAAAAATATGCTTATCAGAAAACCCCCCCAAAAGTATTGTGTCATTCACATACACAGGAACAGAACTCATTTCCCATCCAACAGGCTGTAAAAGAGGGGGATCAGGAACATACGCCCAGAAGATACTGGCTTCCATGGAACTTATCTGGTTTAAAAGAAGTAATAATGAAATTAATATACTAGTAGGAGAGGCAGGGGAAGGGTTGGAAGCATTCTCACATGCCATCTGTAACAGTGCCTGTATCTGCTGAGCTGTCGGCAGCGGGACCGTCTCCTGGATTGTGAGCTGTCTCATTCGCTCCTCTGCCGTGCGTACCAACCTTTCCGGGAGCCAGCGCGGCGCTTCAGCATTCTACGGGAAAACACAAACATGACCTCTCCCCCATATTAGAACTGGATCCGGCCCATGCCATCTGCCTTCCAGCGGGTCTTTCCATCTGACTAATGGCCGTGCCTTTTTATTATCATAGTGCCAAAAACGTTGAGCTGCTGATTTTCCATTTTTATCGAGGCTCAGAAAATTTAAAACAAACAAAGCATGACTAAGAAGATTGTTAGGCGTAATAGCATACAAACTCCCCCTTTTTAATTTTTTCAGTTGGTGCTGAAGGGTTTGATGTGCCCGCTCAACAATTCCTTGGCCCTGTGGATTATATGGGATTCCAGTCTTGTGTACGATGTGCAGCTGGGCACAAAAGGTTTGAAAATTGCGGCCAACATATCCAGGGCCATTGTCTGTTTTGATGCATTTAGGTAGGCCCATAGCAGAAAAACTCCGTAAGCAATGCTGAATACAATGCTTGCTAGCCTCTCCAGATTGAAGTGTGGCCATGATAAAACCAGAGAAAGTATCAATAGTAACATGCACATATTTCAGTTTTCCAAAATCAGAAATATGTGTAACATCCATTTGCCACAAATCATTGGGGAGTAAACCCCGAGGATTGACTCCATATGTTGGGAGCACAAAAAACTGTGGACAAGTAGGACAAGCTTTTACAATTTGACGAGCGGCTTCCCGAGAAATTCCAAATTGCAGCCGTAATGAATTGCTATTCTGATGGTGTATTGCATGAGAGGCCTGTGCTGCAGAGGTAAGGGTTAAGGAAGAATAACATACCGTACGGGTGACTTCATCAGCCAGAGCATTCCCAGCCGCTAAAGGCCCAGGAAGGGCAGTGTGAGCACGTATGTGCCCAAAAAAGCAAGGATGAGTTCGGGCTCGAATGAGATTCTGAATTTTCAAAAACAAGGTTTGAATAGAGGCCTTAGCAGCTCCAATGAGGGGTACTGTTTCAATGACTGAGAGAGCTCTGACAACATAATGACTGTCAGAGTATAAATTAAAACTTTGAGGAACACGTTGCAGAGCCTGGAGTACTGCAAAAAGCTCTACTTCCTGAGCTGATGAATATGAGGTTTGACAATAATAAGATTCATTTTCGATTATCAAACTGGCTATGCCATTGGAAGATCCATCAGTAAAGACAGTTGTCCCCTTTTCCAAAGGGCATTGTTGCACGACTTTTGGAAAAATAAACTGATGCAGCTGTGCAAATTGTAACAATTTATTAGCAGGGTAATGTTGTTTAATCTCCCCTGCATACTGTGCAAGCGCAATTGCCCAATCATCAGAAAATTGAGAGAGCCATAGTTGCTGTTCAGTTGAAAAAGGGATACAGATAAAGTGGGGATCTCTTCCCAAATAAGTCACAGATTCCTGTCTTCCTTTTGCTATTACTTTGGCTACAAGAACATGGTAAGGACTTAATACCCGTAGGGGAGAGACTGATAGATAAATCCACCTTAAAGGATTATCTTGAAACAACACACCGGTAGGTGAATGTTCTGAGGCAAGAATATAAAGTCCCCAAGGCCTTTCATAGTCACAGTAACTGGAGTGCTGCTGTGATAAGGCAGTTTCTACTTTCTGAAGAGCTCGCTCTCCAGCTTCTGTGAGGCTGCGTGGGGAGGTAGGATTCTTATCCCCCTTTAAGATATCAAAAAGAGGCTTCAATTCGTATGTAGCAAGATGTAGGTAGGGTCTAATCCAATTAATGTCCCCGAGCAACTTTTGAAAATCATTAAGTGTTTTCAGATTATCCCTTCGTAATGCAATGGGCTGAACTCCAAATGTTTCTCTTTCTAAACGAAAGCCAAGATAGGAATAAGGAGGAAAGGTTTGCACCTTTTCTTTGGATATTATTAGCCCTACTGCTTTTAAGGCAGGTTCCATGAAGGCATAAACTGCTAATAAATACTCTTTATCAATATGTGCTAGCAGTATATCATCCATGTAATGCAGAATATAAGCATCGGAGTATTTTGTCCGAGTTTCCTGCAATGCTGCTGCAACAAACTTCTGGCACAAGGTGGGGCTATTGGCCATACCCTGTGGCAAAACTTTCCAATGATACCTGAGCATTGGTTGGGAAAAGTTAACAGATGGAACACTAAAAGCAAATCGAGGGCAATCTTGAGGTGCTAGAGGAATAGTATAAAAGCATTCTTTTAAATCTAAGATTATTATGTGGGCATCCCTCGGAATAGCCATGGGAGAAGGCAATCCTGGTTGTAATGCTCCCATGACTTCCATAGTTTCATTAACCTTTCGCAGATCCTGTAAAAGCCTCCATTTCCCAGATTTTTTCTTAATAACGAAAATGGGTGAATTCCAAGGTGAATTAGACTGTTCAATATGTCCCAGTTCCAACTGTTCCTGCACCAGTTGTTGGGCAGTGTCAATTTTCTCTTTGGAAAGGGGCCACTGATCAACCCACACAGGCTCCCCAGACTTCCAAGTAATAGGATCTGCGTGAATTACAGGAGGATCAGAGGTCCCTTCTAAAAATACCCAAGTCCACTTCTTTTTGGTAACCTTTTTGTCTGAACAGGCGCAACAGTTCCCTGATTATTTCTTCCAAGTCCCGAGGTGGGAAGAAGCCCTTGATCTAAAAGCTGATTGCTAACCTGATCACTGGGGCTGTATAAATATACTCCCATATGAGTCATAACATCTCGTCCCCACAAATTTACAGGGAGGTTTGGGAGGACATAAGGTCTAATGTCTCCTTCGTGACCCTCATGGTCAGTCCAATGTAACAGCTCTGTACTTTGTTCAGGGTTATTAGTTTGACCAATTCCTTGCAATGTTGATATAGCTATCTGTTTAGGCCATTCTCGGGGCCAGTGTCTCTCAGCAATAACAGAAACATCAGCTCCTGTGTCCAGAATGCCTGTAAAGAACTTTCCATTTATTCTTAACGTGAACTCAGGACGATTATTAGTTATTGCCTGGACCCAGTAGGCGTCAGAGGATCCAAAGGCACCTTCCCCTCTCCTGGAAGCCAATGCTTTTCCTGTTTGCACCGCAGGGACCAATATTAATTGAGCTATACGCTGTCCGCTAGCTATGGTGGTAATGCATTGTGGAGAATGGGCCATAATTTTGATTTCTCCTGTATAATCAGCATCAATTACTCCAGGAGCTATGAGCAGCCCTTTTATGGTAGAGCTACTGCGTCCGAGTAAAAGTCCCACGGTTCCATCAGGCAAAGGGCCGTATACCCCAGTGGGCAGAGCCTGCATTCCCATTTCGGGAGTCAGTACTGTGTAGGAGGAGGAACAGAGGTCCAAGCCTGCACTCCCTGAGGTGGCTCTGAACAAGTCTGTAACTCTCCTTCTACCATCTGATTTCCCTGCATTGCCCCATAACATTGTTTCGGTGCCAGGGGCTGGCCCCTCACCCAGTTTCCCGACTGCGAGGGAAGTGGGTTGCCCTGGACATCAATTTTAGATTTACAATCTTTTGCCCAATGTCTTCCTTTTTTACACCTAGGGCATAAATTAGGAGTTTTATTATTCCCTGAATTGGCTCGTTGGGAGCAAAAGGCAGCACGATGTCCAGGCTGGCCACAAACAAAACAGCCAGCATTTCCTCTACTAGGTAATCCTCGTTTATTTTTCATTTGCTGTTGATATAATACTTCTTTTATGCTTTTCCCTTGTAAAGCTGCAGCCAGGGTAATACCCTGCATATAGGAAGGTCCGATATCAGCACATATACGAATGTAATCTGATAGACCTCCCTTTTTTCTGTACGGTCTAAGTGCAGCCTGACAGGCAGAATTTGCATTTTCATAGGCTAATTGTTTAGTAAGCACTATTCCAGCCTGCTCATCAGCTATAATCTTACCTACTGCTTCAAGAAGACGAGCCACAAAATCTTGATATGGTTCATCAGGCCCCTGACGAATTTTTGAAAGATCCTCAGTCTTATTACTAGAGCAAGGGAGCTTTTTCCAAGCCTGCCGGGCAGCATTAGAAATTTGAGCATATGCTCCAGGCAAATAGTTCAATTGAGCATTGGTATTTTGGTAGGCCCCTTCCCCTACCAACATTTCATATGTAGTATTGATCCCTTGTCGCTGGTTTAGTTCAGCTATATGGCCACATTGTTCTGTAAATTCTGATTTCCATAATAAATAGTCCCCTCCTGATAAGCAAGCTCTTGCAATTTGTTTCCAATCACTAGGTGGCAAATTTTGACCTCCTAGGCTCTCTATCATGGTCTGGGTAAAAGGAGCCGTAGGTCCATATTGAGCACAGGCAATTTTTAATTCCTTTAGTTGTTTGAAAGGTAAAGCTTCATAATACCTTTGGTTTTCATGTTCGAATACCGGGAAAGTAGCAGAGAATCCCTGAACAGTTTCTCCAGCTCTTTGGGCTTGTTGCATAGCCTTTTGCAAGGGGGACAAACTGTGTGATTCACGAGTTATATTCAACAAATTTTCAGGTTTGGAAATAGGTGGAGGATCTAATCCAGCAATAGTTGAGGGTGCATAAGCAGGAGGCGCAGTAGAGATTGCACCAGCGCCTTCATCCCTACCTTCCCTTTTTATTTCTTCCTTTATTGTTATTAATAATTTCTGCATGAGTGCCTCCAGACCCTTTGTCGGAGGGGCAGCTGCTGCCTGCACATTCGAATTGTCAGTTACAAGTAATTCCCGATGATCATCCTTATGATAAGCAGCTGCCTGTTCTTCTAAACTTTCCTCATCCTCTGAAGTCAGCGTTCCCTCATTTTCCTTCAAAGGTTTTGCATATTCTAATTCAAAGGTTGTGGGTCCTTTCCCTTCAGGAGTAGCATAAACTTTAGGAGTAGCATAAATTGGTTCTTTGGGTGGGAGCATGTGTTTTAATTTACTCCCTTCCTCATGTTCAAAATCAAGGCAGTCTCTTATTAAAGACCATAATGAAAATGTTTCCACAGGAACCTTATTAGGTCCGTGGAGAGTATAATATGTTTGAATCTGTTTCCCTATCTTTTTCCATATCTCTAAACTCATAGTCCCTTCCTGTGGAAACCAGGGACATACTTCCTCAACAAAACTAAGAAAAGTCTGCAATTTTGTTTTAGTAACCTGAATTCCCCGATCCTTCAACATTATCTGTAAAATATGCACAAACAACTGACGACTATTATCTTGTCCCATGGTTTATACTCTCGACAATATTCCTTCCTGCCCCTCAATATACAAATACACACACTCTTACTTACCTTAATAGTTTCAACGGGCAGCGGCCGCAAGGAACTTTCGTCGAGCTCCACGCTGTTGGGCGCCACTTGCCGGGCCAGCCGGAAGATTTCAGCGAGCAACACTATGCGTTCCTTTAGGCTAAGAAATAAAGGAGACAGAACAGATGGGGTCGAGAGGATCGCTGCAGTCAACGATGATTCTTTATTTCTCAGGGTTACATATATACTAAACCAAGAAGAGAGGCATCACAAAGAAAATTCTTCCCCATGTACATCATCTTTAAGATAACAATAACCAGAGCTCTCTCATGGCGCCAAAGGCATCCTACTTATCTTAAGGGCAGTCGTGCAAAGCCATCTATCTGCACCTTGTGTACATTCAAGGCTCACTAATGGTCTGTTAGGAGTTAACTTGGATAGTAAATTTCAGAGGGGTGGCGGGACAGAGAGCTATGTCTGCGAACAGACCCTTGATAATCAATCAAGGCAGCTCCCAGAGTCAGCTTTTTCAAGCCGCTCCCCGCACCTCTCGAGTTTTCAAAGGATGTGAGGCCTCCGGTCGCATTGAGGCGGAGGACTAGGTCTTTCTCTGTGCTTTCCACTGGGGATTCAGTCATCCCTTCGTCTTGGGAGATGCAAGACGAGCCTGCATTCAATTCACTGCAGGGATATCCAGCCTTACTTCGAGTCAGAGCATCTCGGTGTCCATTCCACTTGAGGCCACAAACTCAGTGTCCCTCTCACATACCTGTAGCTGAGAGAAGCCTCCTCTTCAGGGGCTTGTGGAAAGTTGGTATTCCTCTTGAGTCGAAGCCAGGGACTAAGCTCTCATCTCGAGTTGATTTGGGGTCCACGGAGCCCTTTCCTGTTGCTACAGTGAGCTCAGGATCCCTCTAGACTTGAGACAGTGATCTTGGGATTTCTCTGGTGTGCCATCAAGGAAATCAAGGCTCCTTTCACGTTTGATGTTGAACGCGGAATTGCTCTGCAGGCAGTGCAGGGGAATCGGGCCTCATCTCGTGGTGACGGGGAAGTCTCATGGTTTTTCTGGAGTTGCGGCCGGAACCTGGGGTATATTCTCGAGTTACGACGGGGAGGGCCCTTCCAGACACGTGTTTGTTCAGCGACGTATGGACTCCTGCCTAGGTGCGAGGGACACCTCGGGATTCTCCTCGAGTCTTGGCATGGCAATTGGGACGCCTCTCCACGTGAGGCTGGAGACCCAGGGTGTCTTTCCACGTGCCACAGGGATCCTCTGTCTCCTATTCATTTTCAAGAGTAGACAAGCATAGTCTCCTTTGGCAGCATTGATCTCCGCGGACCTCTCGAGTTTTCAAAGATGAGGCCTCCTGTCGCGATGAGGCGGAGAACTTGGTCTTTCTCTGTGGTCCCCACAGGGGATTCAGACATCGCTTCGTCTTGGGAGATGCAAGACGACCCTGAATGCATTTCACTGCAGGGATATCCGGCCTTACTTCGAGTCAGCGCATCTCAGTGTCCATTCAACTTGAGGCCACAAACTCAGGGTACCTCTCACATACCTGTAGCTGAGAGAAGCCTCCTCTTGAGGTGCTTGTGGAAAGTTGGTATTCATCTTGAGTCAAAGCCCAGGACTAAGCTCTCATCTCGAGTTGATTTGGGGTCCACGGAGCCCTTTCGTGTTGCTCCAGTGACCTCAGGATCCCTGTAGACTTGAGACAGTGATCTTGGGTTTTCTCTGGAGTGTCATCAAGGAAATCAAGGCTCCTTTCACGTTTGATGTGGAACACGGAATTGCTCTGCACGCAGTGAAGGGGAATCGGGCCTCATCTCGCGGCGAGGGGGATGTCTTATGGTTTTTCTCGAGTTGCGGCCGGAACCTGGGGTATATTCTCGAGTTACGACGGGGAGGGCCTTTCCAGACACGTGTTTGTTCAGCGACGCCAGGACTCCTGCCTAGGTGCGAGGGACACCTCGGGATTCTCCTCGAGTCTTGGCATGGCAATTGGGAAGCGTCTCCACGTGAGGCGGGAGACCCAGGGTCCCTTTCCACGTGCCACAGGGATCCTGGGACTCCTATCCATTTTCAAGAAGAGTCAGGCATCTTCTCCTTTGGAAGCATTGATCTCCGCGGAACTCTCGAATTTTCAAAGGATGTGAGGCCTCCGGTCGCGATGAGGCGGAGAACTAGGTCTTTTTCTGTGCTCTCCACAGGGGATTCAAACATCCCTTCATCTTGGGAGCTGCAAGACGAGCCTGCATTCAATTCACTGCAGGGATATCCGGCCTTACTTCGAGTGAGAGCATCTCGGTGTCCATTCCACTTGAGGCCACAAACTCAGGGTCCCTCTCACATACCTGTAGCTGAGAGAAGCCTGCTCTTGAGGTGTTTGTGGAAAGTTGGTATTCTTCTTGAGTCTAAGCCAGGGACGAAGCTCTCATCTCGAGTTGATTTGGGGTCCACGGAGCCCTTTCGTGTTGCTACAGTGACTTCAGGATCCCTCTAGACTTGAAACAGTGATCTTGGGTTTTCTCTGGAGTGCCATCAAGGAAATCAAGGCTCCTTTCCCTTTTGATGTGGAACATGGAATTGCTCTGCACGCAGTGGCGGGGAATCAGGCCTCATCTTGCGGCGAGGGGGAAGTCTCATGGTTTTTCTCGAGTTGCGGCCAGAACCTGGGGTATATTCTCGAGTTACGACGGGGAGGGCCCTTCCAGTCAAGTGTTTGTTCAGCGACGTCAGGACTCCTGCCTAGGTGCGAGGGACACCTCGGGATTCTTCTCGAGTCTTGACATGGCAATTGGGTCGCGTCTCCACGTGAGGCGGGAGACCCAGGGTCCCTTTCCACGTGCCACAGGGATCCTGGGACTCCTATCCATTTTCAAGAGGAGTCAGGCATCGTCTCCTTTGGAAGCATTGATCTCCACGGACCTCTCGAATTTTCAAAGGATGTGAGGCCTCCGGTCGCTATGAGGTGGAGAACTATGTCTTTCTCTGTGGTCTCCACAGGGGATTCAGACATCCCTTCGTCTTGGGAGATGCAAGACCAGCCTGCATTCTATTCACTGCAGGGATACCGGCCTTACTTCGAGTCAGAGCATCTCGGTGTCCATTCCACTTGAGGCCACAAACTCAGGGTCCCTCTCACATACGTGCAGCTGAGAGAAGCCTCCTCTTGAGGTGCTTGTGGAAAGTTGGTATTCCTCTTGAGTCGAAGCCAGGGACTAAGCTCTCATCTCGAGTTGATTTGGGGTCCACGGAGCCCTTTCCTGTGGTTCCAGTGACCTCAGGATCCCTCTAGACTTGAGACAGTGATCTTGGGTTTTCTCTGGAGTGCCATCAAGGAAATCAAGGCTCCTTTCACGTTTGATGTGGAACACGGAATTGCTCTGCACGCAGTGCAGAGGAATTGGGACTCATGTTGCAGCGAGGGGAAGTCTCATGGTTTTTTTCGAGATGCGGCCGGAATCTGGGGTAAATTCTCGAGTTACGACGGGGAGGGCTCTTCCAGACACGTGTTTTTTCAGCGACGTCAGGACTCCTGCCTAGGTGCGAGGGACACCTCGGGATTCTCCTCGAGTCTTGTCATGGCAATTGGGACGCGTCTCCACGTGAGGCGGGAGACCCAGGGTCCTTTTCCACGTGCCACAGGGATCCTGGGACTCCTATCCATTTTCACAAGGAGTCAGGCATCGTCTCCTTTGGAAGCATTGATCTCCGCGGACCCTTCGAGTTTTCAAAGGATGTGAGGCCTCCGGTCGCGATGAGGCGGAGAACTAGGTCTTTCTCTGTTGTCTCCACAGGGGATTAAGACATCCCTTCGTCTCGGGAGATGCAAGACAAGCCTGTATTCAATTCACTGCAGGGATATCAGGCCTTACTTCGAGTCAGAGCTTCTCTGTGTCCATTCCACTTGAGGCCACATACTCAGGGTCCCTCTCACATACCTGTACCTGAGAAAAGCCTCCTCTTGAAGTGCTTGTGGAAAGTTGATATTCCTCTTGAGTCGAAGCCAGCGATGAAGCTCTTATCTGGAGTTGATTTGGGGTCCGTGGAGCCCTTTGGTCTTGCTCCAGTAACCTCAAGATCCCTCTAGACTTGAGACAGTGATCTTCGGTTTTCTCTGCAGTGCCATGAAGGAAATCAAGGCTCCTTTCACGTTTGATGTGTAAGACGGAATTGGTCTGAACGCAGTGCAAGGGAATACGGCCTCATCTCGCAGCGAGGGGGAAGTCTCATGGTTTTTCTCGATTTGCGGCCGGAACCTGGGGTATATTCTCGATTTACGACGGGGAGGGCCCTTCCAGACACGTGTTTGTTAAGCGACGTCAGGACTCGGGCCTAGGTGCGAGGGACACCTCGGGATTCTCCTCGAGTCTTGGCATGGCAATTGGGACTCGTCTCCACGTGTGGCGGGAGACCCAGGGTCCCTTTCCACGTGCCACAGGGATCCTGGGACTCCTATCCATTTTCAAGAGGAGTCAGGCATTGTCTCCTTTTGAAGCATTGATCTCCTCAGACCTCTCGAATTTTCAAAGGATGTGAGGCCTCCGGTCGCGATGAAGCAGAGAACTAGGTCTTCCTCTGTGGTCTCCACAGGGGATTCAGACAACCCTACGTCTTGGGAGATGCAAGACGAGCCTGCATTCAATTCACTGTGGGGATACCCGGCCTTACTTCGAGTCAGAGCATCTCGGTGTCCATTCCACTTGAGGCCACAAATTCAGGGTCCCTCTCACATACCTGTAGCTGAGAGAAGCCTCCTGTTGAGGTGCTTGTGGAAAGTTGGTATTCCTCTTTAGTCGAAGCCAGGGACTAAGCTGTCATCCGAGTGGATTTCGGGTCCACGGAGCCCTTTCATTTTGCTGCAGTGACCTCAGGATCCCTCTAGACTTGAGGCAGTGATCTTGGGTTTTCTCTGGAGTGCCATCAAGGAAATCAATGCTCCTTTCACGTTTGATGTTGAACGCGGAATTGCTCTGCACGCAGTGCAGGGGAATCGGGCCTCATCTCGCGGCGAGTGGGAAGTCTCATGGTTTTTCTCGAGTTGCGGCCGGAACCTGGGGTATATTCTCAAGTTACGATGGGGAGTTCCCTTCCAGACACGAGTTTGTTCAGCGACGTCAGGACTCCTGCCTAGGTGCAAGGGACACCTCGGGATTCTCCTCGAGTCTTGGCATGGCAATTGGGACGCGTCTCCATGTGAGGCGGGAGACCCAGGGTCCCTTTCCACGTGCCACAGGGATCCTGGGACTCCTATCCATTTTCAAGAGGAGTCAGGCATCGTCTCCTTTGGAAGCATTGATCTCCGCGGACCTCTCGAGTTTTCAAACAATGTGAGGGCTCCGGTCGCGATGAAGCAGAGAACAAGGTCTTTCTCTGTGGTCTCCACAGGGGATTCAGACATCCCTTCGTCTTGGGAGATGCAAGACGAGCCTGCATTCAATTCACTGCAGGGATATCTGGCATTACGTCGAGTCAGGGCAACTCGGTGTCCATTCCACTGGAGGCCATAAACTCAGGGTCCCTATCACATACCTGTAGCTGAGAGAAGCCTCCTCTTGAGGTGCTTGTGGAAAGTTGGTATTCCTCTTGAGTCGAAGCCAGGGACTAAGCTCTCATCTCGAGTTGATTTGGGGTCCACGGAGCCCTTTTGTGTTGCTCCTGTGACCTGAGGATCCCTCTAGACTTGAGACAGTGATCTTGGGTTTTCTCTAGAGTGCAATCAAGGAAATCAAGGCTCCTTTCACGTTTGATGTGGAACACAGAATTGCTCTGCACGCAGTGCAGGGGAATCGGGCCTCATCTCGCGGCGAGAGGGAAGTCTCATGGTTTTTCTCGAGTTGCGGCCGGAACCTGGGGTATATTCTCGAGTTACGACGGGGAGGGCCCTTCCAGACACGTGTTTGTTCAGCGACGTCAGGACTCCTGCCTAGGTGCGAGGGACACCTCGGGATTCTCCTCGAGTGTTGGCATGGCAATTGGGACGCGTCTCCACGTGAGGCGGGAGCCCCAATGTCCCTTTCCACGTGCCAAAAGGATCCTGGGACTGCTATCCATTTTCAAGAGGAGTCAGGCATCGTCTACTGTGGAAGCATTGATCTCCGCGGACCTCTCCAGTTTTCAAAGGATGTGAGGCCTCCTGTCGCGATGAGGCGGAGGACTAGGTCTTTCTCTGTGGTCTCCACAGGGGTTTCACACATCCCTTCGTCTTGGGAGATGCAAGACGAGCCTGCATTCAATTCACTGCAGGGATGTCAGGCCTTACTTCATGTCAGAGCATCTCGGTGTCCATTCCACTTGAGGCCACAAACTCAGGGTCCATCTCACATACCTGTAGCTGAGAGAAGCCTCCTCTTGAGGTGCTTGTGGAAAGTTGGTATTCCTCTTGAGTCGAAGCCAGGGACTAAGCTCTCATCTCGAGTTCATTTGGGGTCCACGGAGCCCTTTTGTGTTGCTCCAGTGACCTCAGGATCCCTCTAGACTTGAGACAGTGATCTTGGGTTTTCTCTGGAGTGCCATCAAGGAAATCAAGGCTCCTTTCACGTTTGATGTGGAACACGGAATTGCTCTGCACGCAGTGCAGGGGAATCGGGCCTCATCTCTCGGCCAGGGGGAAGTCTCATGGTTTTTCTCGAGTTGCGGCCGGAACCTGGGGTATATTCTCGAGTTACGATGGGGAGGGCCCTTCCAGACACGTGTTTGTTCAGCGACGTCAGGACTCCTGCCTAGGTGCGAGGGACACCTCGGGATTCTCCTGAATCTTGGCATGGCAATGGGACGCGTCTCGAAGTGAGGCGGGAGACCCAGGGTCCCTTTCCACGTGCCACAGGGATCCTGGGACTCCTATCCATTTTCAAGAGGAGTCAGGCATCGTCTCCTTTGGAAGCATTGATCTCCGCGGACCTCTCGAGTTTTCAAAAGATGTGAGGCCTCCGCTCGCGATGAGGCGGAGTACAAGGTCTTTCTCTGTGGACTCCACAGGGGATTCAGACATCCCTTCGTCTTGGGAGATGCAAGACGAGCCTGCATTCACTTCACTGCAGGGATATTCGGCCTTACTTCGAGTCAGAGCATCTCGGTGTCCATTCCACTTGAGGCCACAAACTCCGGGTCCCTCTCACATACCTGTAGCTGAGAGAAGCCTCCTCTTGAGGTGCTTGTGGAAAGTTGGTATTCCTCTTGAGTCGAAGCCAAGGTCTAAGCTCTCATCTCGAGTTGATTTAGGGTCCATGGAGCCCTTTCATGCTGCTCCAGTGACCTCAGGATCCCTCTAGACTTGAGACAGTGACTTTGGGTTTTCTCTGGAGTGCCATCAAGGAAATCAAGGCTCCTTTCACGTTTGATGTGAATCACGGAATTGCTCTGCACGCAATGCAGGGTAATCGGGCCTCATCTCGCGGCGAGGGGGAATTCTCATGGTTTTTCTTGAGTTGCGGCTAGAACCTGGTGTATATTCTCGAGTTACGACGGGGAGGGCCCTTCCAGACACCTGTTTGTTCAGCATCGTCAGGACTCCTGCCTAGGCGCCAGGGACAACTAGGGATGCTCCTCTAGTCTTGGCATGGCAATTGGGACGTGTCTCCACGTGAGGCGCGAGACCCAGTGTCCCTTTCCACGTGCCACAGGGATCCTTGGACTCCTATCCATTTTCGAGAGGAGTCAGGCATCGTCTCCTTTGGAAGCATTGATCTCCGCGGACCTCTCGAGTTTTCAAAGGATGTGAGGCCTCCGGTCGCGATGAGGCGGAGAACTAGGTCTTTCTCTGTGGTATCCACATTGGATTCAGACATCCCTTCGCTTGGGAGATGCAAGACGAGCCTGCATTCAATTCACTGCAGGGATATCCAGCCTTAATTCGAGTCAGAGTATCTTGGTGTCCATTCCACTTGAGGCCACAAAATCAGGGTCCCCCTCACATACTTGTAGCTGAGAAAAGCCTCCTCTTGAGGTGCTTGTGGAAAGTTGGTATTCCTCTTGAGTCGAAGCCAGGGACTAAGCTTTCATCTCGAGTTGATTTGGGGTCCACGGAGCCCTTTCGTGTTGCTCCAGTGACCTCAAGATCCCTCTAGACATCAGACAGTGATCTTGGGGTTTCTCTGGAGTAAAATCAAGGAAATCAAGGCTTCTTTCACGTTTGATGAGGAACACGGAATTGCTCTGCACGCAGTGCAGGGGAATAGGGCCTCATCTCACGGCGAGTGGGAAGTCTCATTGTTTTTCTAATGTTAAGCCCAGAACCTGGGGTATATTCTCGAGTTCCGACGGGGAGGGCCCTTCCAGACACGTGTTTCTTCAGTGACGTCAGGACTCCTGCCTAGGTGCGACGGACACCTCGGGATCCTCCTCGAGTCTTGGCATGGCAATTGGAAAGCGTCTCCACGTGAGGCGCGAGTCCCAGTGTCCCTTTCCACGTGCCACAGGGATCCTGGGACTCCTATCCATTTTCGAGAGGAGTCAGGCATCGTTTCCTTTGGAAGCATTGATCTCCCCGGACCTCTCGAGTTTTCAAAGCATGTGAGGCCTCCGGTCGCGATGAGGCGGAGAACTAAGTCTTTCTCTGTGGTCTCCACAGGGGATTCAGACATCCCTTCGCTTGGGAGATGCAAGACGAGCCTGCATTCAATTCACTGCAGGGATATCCGGCCTTACTTCGAGTCAGAGCATCTCGGTGTCCATTCCACGTGAGGCCACAAACTCAGGGTCCCTCTCACATACCTGTAGCTGAGAGAAGCCTCCTCTTGAGGTGCTTGTGGAAAGTTGGTATTCCTCTTGAGTCGAAGCCAGGGACTAAGCTCTCATCTCGAGTTCATTTGGGGTCCACGGAGCCCTTTTGTGTTGCTCCAGTGACCTCAGGATCCCTCTAGACTCGAGACAGTGATCTTGGGTTTTCTCTGGAGTGCCATCAAGGAAATCCAGGCTCCTTTCACGTTTGATATGGAACCCGGAACTGCTCTGCACACAGTGTAGGGGAATCGGGCCTCATCTCGCGGCGAGGGGGAAGTCTCATGGTTTTTCTCGAGTTGCGGCCGGAACCTGGTGTATATTCTCGAGTTACAACGGGGAGGGCCCTTCCAGACACGTGTTTGTTCAGCGACGTCAGGACTCCTGCCTAGGTGCGAAGGACAACTCGGGATTCTCCTCGAGT
The DNA here is from genome assembly GCF_033118175.1 of Dama dama. Classification (NCBI taxonomy): domain Eukaryota; kingdom Metazoa; phylum Chordata; class Mammalia; order Artiodactyla; family Cervidae; genus Dama; species Dama dama. The sequence continues at coordinate 53,097,131 of NC_083682.1, read as the reverse complement.
CTTGGCTTGGCAATGGGACGCGTCTCCACATGAGGCGGGAGACCCAGGGTCCCTTTCCACGTGCCACAGGGATCCTGGGACTCCTATCCATTTTCAAGAGGAGTCAGGCATCGTCTCTTTTGGAAGCATTGATCTCCGCGGACATCTCGAGTTTTCAAAGGATGTGAGGCCTCCGGTCGCGATGAGGCGGAGAACTAGGTGTATGTCTGTGGTCTCCACAGGGCATTCAGACATCCCATCGTCTTGGGACGTGAAAGACGATCCTGCATTCAATTCACTGCAGGGATATTCGGCCTACTTCGAGACAGAGCATCTCGGTGTCCATTCCACTTGAGGCCACAAACTCAGGGTCCCTCTCACATACCTGTAGCTGAGAGAAGCCTCCTCTTCAGGTGCTTGTGGAAAGTTGGTATTCCTCTTGTGTCGAAGCCAGGGAATAAGCTCTCATTTCGAGTGGATTTGGGGTCGACGGAGCCCTTTCGTGTTGCTCCAGTGACCTCAGGATCCCATAGACTTGAGACAGTGATCTTGGGTTTTCTCTGGAATGCCATCAAGGAAATCAAGGCTCCTTTCACGTTTGATGTGGAACACGGAAATGCTCTGCATGCAGTGCAGGGGAATCGGGCCTCATCTCGCGGCGAGGGGGAAGTCTCATGGTTTTTCTCGAGTTGCGCCCAGAACCTGGGATATATTCTCGAGTTACGACGGTGAGGGCCTTTCCAGACACGTGTTTGTTCAGCGACGTCAGCACTCCTGCCTAGGTGTGAGGGACACCTCGGTATTCTCCTCGAGTCTTGGCATGGCAATTGGGATGCGTCTCCACGAGAGGCAGGAGACCCAGGGTCCCTTTCCACGTGCCACAGGGATCCTGGGACTCCTATCCATTTTCAAGAGGAGTCAGGCATCGTCTCCTTTGGAAGCATTGATCTCCGCGGGCCTCTCGAGTTTTCAAAGGATGTGAGGCCTCCGGTCGCTATGAGGCGGAGAACTAGGTCTTTCTCTGTGGTCTCCACATGGGATTCAGACATCCCATCGTCTTGGGAGATGAAAGACGAGCCTGCATTCAATTCACTACAGGGATATCTGACCTTACTTCCAGTCAGAGCATCTCGGTGTCCATTCCACTTGAAGCCACAAACTCAGGGTCCCTCTCACATACATGCAGCTGAGAGAAGCCTCCTCTTGAGGTGCTTGTGGAAAGTTGGTATTCCTCTTGAGTCGAAGCCAGGGACTAAGCTCTCATCTGGAGTTGATTTGACGTCCACGGGGCCCTTTCGTGTTGCTACAGTGACCTCAGGATCCCTCTCGACTTGAGACAGTGATCTTGGGTTTCCTCTGAAGTGCCATCAAGAAAATCAAGGCTCCTTTCATGTTTGATGTGGAACACGGAATTGCTCTGCACGCAGTGCAGGGGAATCGGGCCTCATCTCGCGGCGAGGGGAAGTCTTATGGTATTTCTCGAGTGGCGGCCAGAACCTGGCGTATATTCTCGAGTTACGACGGGGAGGGCCCTTCCAGACACGTGTTTGTTCAGCGACGTCAGGACTCTTGCCTAGGTGCTAGGGACACCTCGGGATTCTCCTTCAATCCTGGCATGGCAATTGGGACCCGGCTCCACCTGAGGCAGGAGACCACGGGTTCCTTTCCACGTGCCACAGGGATCCTGGGAATCCTATCCAATTTCAAGAGATTCAGCAACGTCTCCTTTGGAAGCATTGATCTCCGCGGACCTTTCGAGTTTTCACACGATGTGAGGCCTCCGGTCGCGATGAGGCGGAGAACTAGGTCTTTCTCTGTGGTCTCCACAGGTGATTCAGACATCCCTTCCTCTGGGGAGATGCAGGACGAGCCTGCATTCAATTCACTGCAGGGATATCCGGCCTTACTTCGAGTCAGAGCATCTCAGTTTCCATTCCACTTGAGGCCACAAACTCAGGGTCCCTCTCATATACCTGTAGCTGAGAGAAGCCTCCTCTTGAGGTTCTTGTGGAAAGTTGGTATTCCTCTTGAGTCGAAGCCAGGGACTAAGCTCTCATCTGGAGTTGATTTGACGTCCACGGGGCCCTTTCGTGTTGCTACAGTGACCTCAGGATCCCTCTAGACTTGAGACAGTGATCTTGGGTTTCCTCTGTCGTGCCATCAAGGAAATCAAGGCTCCTTTCATGTTTGACGTGGAACACGGAATTGCTCTGCACGCAGTGCAGGGGAATCGGGCCTCATCTCGCGGCGAGGGGAAGTCTTATGGTTTTTCTCGAGTTGCGGCCAGAACCTGGCATATATTCTCGAGTTACGACAGGGAGGGCCCTTCCAGACACGTGTTTGTTCAGCGACGTCAGGACTCTTGCTAGGTGCTAGGGACACCTCGGGATTCTCCTTCAATCCTGGCATGGCAATTGGGACCCGTCTCCACCTCAGGCAGGAGACCACGGGTTCCTTTCCACGTGCCACAGGGATCCTGGGACTCCCATCCAATTTCAAGAGATTCAGCAACGTCTCCTTTGGAAGCATTGATCTCCGCGGGCCTCTCGAGTTTTCAAAGGATGCGAGGCCTCCGGTCGCGATGAGGCGGAGAACTAGGGCTTTCTCTGTGGTCTCCACAGGGGATTCAGTCATCCCTTCGTCTTGGGAGATGCAAGACGAGCCTGCATTCAATTCACTGCAGGGATATACGGCCTTACTACGAGTCAGAGCATCTCGGTGTCCATTCCACTTGAGGCCATAAACACAGGGTCCCTCTCACATACATGTAGCTGAGAGAAGCCTCCTCTTGACGTGCTTGTGGAAAGTTGGTATTCCTCTTGAGTCGAAGCCAGGGACTAAGCTCTCATCTCGAGTTGATTTGGAGTCCACGGAGCCCTTTCGCGTTTCTACAGTGACCTCAGGATCCCTCTAGACTTGAGACAGTGATCTTGCTTTTTCTCTGGAGTGCCATCAAGGAAATCAAGGCTCCTTTCACGTTTGATGTGGAACACGGAATTGCTCTGCACGCAGTGCAGGGGAATCGGGCCTCATCTCGGGGCAAGTGGGAAGTCTCATGGTTTTTCTCGTGTTGAGACCGGAACCTGGGGTATATTCTCGAGTTACGACGGGGAGGGCCCTTACAGACACGTGTTTGTTCAGCGACGTCAGCACTCCTCCCAAATTGCGAGGGACACCTCGGGATTCTCCTCGAGTCTTGGCATGGCAATTGGGACGCGTCTCCACGTGAGGCGGGAGACCCAGGGTCCCTTTCCACGTGCCACAGGGATCCAGGCACTCCTATTCATTTTCAAGAGGAGTCAGGCATCATCTCCTTTGGAAGCACTGATCTCCGCGGACCTCTCGAGTTTTCAAAGGATGTGAGGCCTCCGGTCGCGATGAGGCGGAGAACTAGGTCTTTCTCTTTAGTCTCCACAGGGGATTCAGATATCCCTTCGTTTTGGGAGATGCAAGACGAGCCTGCTTTCACTTCACTGGAGGGATATTCGGCCTTGCTTCGAGTCAGAGCATCTCGGTGTCCATTCCACTTGAGGCCACAAATTCAGGGTCCTTCTCACAATCCTGTGGCTGAGAGAAGCCTTCTCTTGAGGTGCTTGTGGAAAGTTCGAATTCCTCTTGAGTCGAAGCCAGGTACTAAGCTCTCATCTCGAGTTGATTTGGGGTCCACGGAGCCCTTTCGTGTTGCTCCAGTGACCTCAGGATCCCTCTAGACTTGAGACAGTGATCTTGGGTTTTCTCTGGAGTGCCATCAAGGAAATCAAGGCTCCTTTCACGTTTGATGTGGAACACGGAATTACTCTGCACGCAGTGCAGGGGAATCTGGCCTCATCTCGCGGTGAGGGGGAAGTCTCATGGTTTTTCTCGAGTTGCGGCCGGAACCTGGGGTATATTCTCGAGTTACGAGGGGGAGGGCCCTCCAAGACACCTGTTTTTTCAGCGACGTCAGGACTCCTGCCTAGGCGTGAGGGACACCTCGGGATGCTCCTCGAGTCTTGGCATGTCAATTGGGACGCGTCTCCACGTGAGGCGGGAGACCCAGGTTCCCTTTCCACGTGCCACAGTGATCCTGGGACTCCTATCCATTCTCAAGAGGAGTCAGGCATCGTCTCCTTTGGAAGCATTGATCTCCGCCGACCTCTCGAGTTTTCAAAGGATGTGAGGCCTCTGGTTGCGATGAGGCGGAGAACTAGGTCTTTCTCTGTGGTATCCACACTGGATTCAGACATCCCTTCCTCTTGGGAGATGCAAGACGAGCCTGCATTCAATTCACTGCAGGGATATCCGGCCTTACTTAGAGTCAGATCATCTCGGTGTCCGTTCCACGTGAGGCAACAAACTCAGGGTCCCTCTCACATACCTGTAGCTGAGAGAAGCCTCCTCTTGAGGTGCTTGTGGAAAGTTGGTATTCCTCTTGAGTCGAAGCCAGGGCCTAAGCTCTCATCTCAAGTTGATTTGGTGTCCACGGAGCCCTTTCCTGTTGCTACTATGACCTCAGGATCCTGCTAGTGTTGAGACAGTGATCTTGGGTTTTCTATGGAGTGCCATCAAGGAAATCAAGGATCCTTTCATGTTTGATGTGGAACACGGATTTGCTGTGCACGCAGTGCAGGGGAATCGGCCCTCATCTCGCAGGGGAGGGGGAAGTCTCATGGTTTTTCTCGAGTTGCGGCCGGAACCTGTCGCATAATCTCGAGTTACGATGGGGAGGGCCCTTCCAGACCCGTGTTTGTTCAGTGACGTCAGGACTCCTGCCTAGGTGCGAGGGATACCTCGGGATTCTCCTCGAGTCTTGGCATGGCAATTGGGACGCCTCTCCATGTGAGGCGGGAGACCCAGGGTCCCTTTCCACGTGCCACGGGGATCCTGGGACTCATATCCATTTTCAAGAGGAGTCAGGCATCGTCTCCTTTGGAAGCATTGATCTCCGCGGACCTCTCCAGTTTTTAAAGGATGTGAGGACTCCGGTCGCGATGAGGCGGAGAACTAGGTCTTTCTCTGTGGTCTCCACAGGGGATTCAGACATCCCTTCTTCTTGGTAGATGCAAGACGAGCCTGCATTCAATTCACTGCAGGGATATCTGGCCTTAGTTCGAGTCAGAGCATCTCGGTGTCCATTCCACTTGAGGCCACAAACTCAGGGTCCCTCTCACATACTTGTAGCTGAGAGAAGCCTCCTCTTGAGGTGCTTGTGGAAAGTTGGTATTCTTCTTGAGTCGAGGCCAGGGTCTAAGCTCTCATTTCGAGTTGATTTGGGGTCCACGGAGCCCTTTCCTCTTGTTATAGTGACCTCAGGATCCCTCTAGACTTGAGACAGTGATTTTGGGTATTCTCTGGAGTGCCATCAAGGAAATCAAGGCTCCTTTCACGTTTGATGTGGAACACGGAATTACTCTGCACGCAGTGCAGGGGAATCGGGCCTCATCTCACGGCGAGGGGGACGTCTCATGGTTTTTCTCGAGTTGCGGCCGGAACCTGGGGTATATTCTCAAGTTACGATAGGGAGGGCCCTTCCAGACACGTGTTTGTTCAGCGACGTCAGCACTCCTGCCTAGGTGCGAGGGACACCTCGGGATTCTCCTCGAGTCTTGGCATGGCAATTGGGACGTGTCTCCACGTGAGGCGGGAGACCCAGGGTCCCTTTCCACGTGCCACAGGGATCCTGGGACTTCTATCCATTTCCAAGAGGAGTCAGGCATCGTCTCCTTTGGAAGCATTGATCTCCGCGGACCTCTCGGGTTTTCAAAGGATGTGAGGCCTCCGGTCGCGATGATGCGGAGAACTAGGTCTTTCTCTGTGGTCTCCACAGGGGATTCAGACATCCCATCGTTTTGGGAGATGCAAGACCAGCCTGCTTTCACTTCACTGCAGGGATATTCAGCCTTACTTCGAGTCAGAGCATCTCGGTGTCCATTCCACTTGAGGCCACAAACTCAGGGTCCTTCTCACATACCTGTAGCTGAGAAAAGCCTCCTCTTCAGGTGCTTGTGGAAAGTTGGTATTCCTCTTGAGTCGAAGCCAGGGACTAAGCTCTCATCTCGAGTTGATTTGGGGTCCACGGAGTCCTTTCGTGTTGCTCCAGTGACCTCAGGATCCCTGTAGACTTGAGACCGTGATCTTTGGTATTCTCTGTAGTGCGATCAAGGAAATCAAGGCTCCTTTCACGTTTGATGTGGAACACGGAATTGCTCTGCACGCAGTGCAGGGGAATCGGGCCTCATCTCGCGGCGAGGGAGAAGTCTCATGATTTTTCTCGAGTTGCAGCCGGAACCTGGGGTATATTCTCGAGTTACGACGGGGAGGGCCCTTCCAGACACGTGTTGGTTCAGCGACGTCAGGACTCCTGCCTATGTGCGAGGGATACCTCAGTATTCTCCTCGAGTCTTGGCATGGCAATTGCGACGGGTCTCCACGTGAGGCGGGAGACCCAGGGTCCCTTTCCACGTGCCACAGGGATCCTGGGACTCCTATCCATTTTCAAGAGGAGTCAGGCATCGTCTCCTTTGGACGCATTGATCTCCGCGGACCTCTCGAGTTTTCAAAGGATGTGAGGCCTCCGGTCGCGATTACGCGGAGAACTAGGTCTTTCTCTGTGGTCTCCACAGGGGATTCAGACATCCCTTCGTCTTGGCAGATGCAAGACGAGCCTGCATTCAATTCACTGCAGGGATATCCGGCCTTAATTCGAGTCAGAGCATTTCGGTGTCCATTCCACTTGAGGCCACAAACTCAGGGTCCCTCTCACATACCTGTAGCTGAGAGAAGCCTCCTCTCGAGATGCTTGTGGAAAGTTGGTATTCCTCCTGAGTCAAAGCCAGGGACTAAGCTCTCATCTCGAGTTGATTTGGTGTCCACGGAGCCCTTTCCTGTTTCTCCAGTGACCTCAGGATCCCTCTAGGCTTGACACAGTGATCTTGCTTTTTCTCTGGAGTGCCATCAATGAAATCAAGCCTCCTTTCATATTTGATGTGGATCACGGAATTGCTCTGCACACAGTGCAGGGAATCGGGCCTCATCTTGCGGAGAGGGAGAAGTCTCATGGTTTTTCTCGAGTTGCGGCCGGAACCTTTGGTATATTCTCGAGTTACGACGGGGAGGGCCCTTCCAGACACCTGTTTTTTCAGCGACCTCAGGACTGCTGCCTAGGTGCGAGGGACACCTCGGGATTCTCCTCGAGTCTTGGCATGGCAATTGGGACGCGTCTCCACGTGAGGCGGTAGACCCAGGGTCCCTTTCCACGTGCCACAGGGATCCTGGGTCTCATATCCATTTTAAGAGGAGTCAAGCATCTTCTCCTTTGGAAACATTGATCTCCGCGGACCTCTCGAGTTTTCAAAGTATGTGAGGCCTCCGGTCGCGGTGAGGCGGAGAACTAGGTCTTTCTCTGTGGTCTCCACAGGGGATTCAGACATCCCTTCGTCTTGGCAGATGCAAGACGAGCCTGCATTCAATTCACTGCAGGGATATCCGGCCTTACTTCGAGTCAGAGCATAGAGGTGTCCATTCCACTTGAGGCCACAAACTCAGGGTCCCTCTCACATACCTGTAGCTGAGAGAAGCCTTCTCTTGAGGTGCATGTGGAAAGTTGGTATTCCCCTTGAGTCGAAGCCCGGGGCTAAGGTCTCATCACGAGTTGATTTGGGGTCCACGGGGCCCTTTCCTGTTGCTACAGTGACCTCAGGATCCCTGTAGACTTGAGACAGTGATCTTGGGTTTTCTCTGGTGTGCCATCAAGGAAATCAAGGCTTCTTTCACGTTTGATGTGGAACACGCAATTGTTATGCACGCACGGCAGGGGAGTCGGGCCTCATCTCGCGGCGAGGACGAAGTCTCATGGTTTTTCTCGAGTTGCGGCCGGAACCTGGGGTATATTCTCGAGTTACGACGGGGAGGGCCCTTCCAGACACGTGTTTGTTCAGCGACGTCAGCACTACTGCCTAGATGCGAGGGACACCTTGGGATTCTCCTCGAGTCTTGGCATGGCAATTGGGACGCGTCTCCACGTGAGGCAGGAGACCCAGGGTCCCTTTCCACGTGCCACAGGGATCCTGACACTCCTATCCTTTTTCACGAGGAGTCAGGCATCGTCTCCTTTGAAAGCATTGATCTCCGCGGACCTCTCGAGTTTTCAAAGGATGTGAGGGCTCTGCTCGCGATGAGGCGGAGAACTAGGTCTTTCTCTGTGGTCTCCACAGGGGATTCAGACATCCCTTCGTCTTGGGAGATGCAAAACGAGCCTGCATTCAATTCACTGCAGGGATATATGGCCTTACTTCGAGTCAGAGCATCTCGGTGTCCATTCCACTTGAGGCCACAAACTCAGGGTCCCTCTCACATACCTGTAGCTGAGAGAAGCCTCCTCTTGAGGTGCTTGTGGAAAGTTTGTGTTCCTCTTGAGCTGAAGCCAGGGACTAAGCTCTCATCTCGAGTTGATTTGGGGTCCACGGAGCCCTTTCGTTATGCTCCAGTGACCTGAGGATCCCTCTAGACTTGAGACAGTGATCTTGGGTTTTCTCTGGAGTGCCATCAAGGAAATCAAGGCTCCTTTCACGTTTGATGGGGAACACGGAATTGCTCTGCACGCAGTGCAAGGGAATCGGGCCTCATCTCGTGGCGAGGGGGAAGTCTCATGGTTTTTCTCGAGTGGCGGCCGGAACCTGGGCTATATTCTCGAGTTACGACCGGGAGGGCCCTTCCAGACATGTGTTTGTTCAGCGACGTCAGGACTCCTGCCTAGTTGCGAGGGACACCTCGGGATTCTCCTCGAGTCTTGGCATGGCAATTGGGACGCGTTTCCACATGAGGCGGGAGACCCAGGGTCCCTTTCCACGTGCCACAGGGATCCTGGGAATCCTATCCATTTTCAAGAGGAGTCAGGCATCGTCTCCTTTGGAAGCATTGATCTCCGTGGACCTCTCGAGTTTTCAAAGGATGTGAGGCCTCCGGTCGCGATGAGGAAGAGAACTAGGTCTTTTTCTGTGGTCTCCACAGGGGATTCAGACATCCCTTCGTCTTGGGAGATGCAAGACGAGCCTGCACTCAATTCACTGCAGGGATATCCGGCCTTAATTCGAGTCAGAGTATCTCGGTGTCCATTCCTCCTGAGGCCACAAACTCAGGGTCCCTCTCACATACCTGTAGCTGAGACAAGCCTCCTCTTGAGGTGTTTGTGGAAAGTTGGTATTCCTCTTGAGTTGAAGCCAGGGACTAAGCTCTCATCTCGAGTTGATTTGGGGTCCACGGAGCCCTTTCATGTTGCTCCAGTGACCTCAGGATCCCTCTAGACTTGAGACAGTGATCTTGGGTTTTCTCTGGAGTGCCTTCTAGGAAATCAAGGCTCTGTTTACGTTTGATGTGGAACACGGAATTGCTCTGCACGCAGTGCAGGGGAATCGGGCCTCATCTCGCTGCTAGGGGGAAGTCTCATGGTTTTTCTTGAGTTGCGGCCGGCAGCTGGGGTATATTCTGGAGTTACGACGGGGAGGGCCCTTCCAGACACGTGTTTGTTCAGCGACATCAGGACTCCTGCCTAAGTGTGAGGGACACCTCGGGATTCTCATCGAGTCTTGGCATGGCAATTGGGACGCGTCTCCACGTGAGGCGGGAGACCAGTGTCAATTTCCACATGCCACAGGGATCCTGGGACTCCTATCTATTTTCAAGAGGAGTCAGGCATCGTCTCCTTTGGAAGCATTGATCTCCGCGGACCTCTCGAGTTTTCAAAGAATGTGAGGCCTCCGGTCGCATTGAGGCGGAGGACTAGGTCTTTCTCTGTGGTCTCCACAGGGGATTCAGACATACCTTCGTCTTGGGAGATGCAAGACGAGCCTGCATTCAATTCATTGCAGGGATATCCGGCCTTACTTCGAGTCAGAGCATCTCGGTGTCCATTCCACTTGAGGCCACAATCTCTGGGGCCCTCTCATATACTTGTAGCTGAGAGAAGCCTCCTCTTGAGGTGCTTGTGGAAAGTTGGTATTCCTCTTGAGTCGAAGCCAGGGACTAACCTCTCATCTCGAATTGATTTGGGGTCCACGGAGCCCTTTCGTGTTGCTGCAGTGACCTCAGGATCCCTCTACACTTGAGACAGTGATCTTGGGTTTCCTCTGGAGTGCCATCAACGAAATCAAGGCTCCTTTGAAGTTTGATGTGGAACACGAATTGCTCTGCACGCAGTGCAGGGGAATCGGGCCTCATCTCGCGGCAAGGAGTATGTCTCAAGGTTTTTCTCAAGTTGCGTCCGGAACCTAGGGTATATTCTCGAGTTACGACGGGGAGGGCCCTTCCAGACACGTGTTTGTTGAGCGAAGTCAGGACTCCTGCCTAGGTGCGAGGGACACCTCGGGATTCTCCTCGAGTCTTGGCATGGCAATTGGGACGCGTCTCCACGTGTGGCGGGAGACCCAGTGTTGTTTTTAACGTGCCACAGGGATCCTGGGACTCCTATCCATTTTCAAGAGGAGTCAGGCATCGTCTTCTTTGGAAGCATTGATCTCCGCGGACCTCTCGAGTTTTCAAAGGATGTGAGGCCTCCGGTCGCGATGAGGCGGAAAACTAGGTCTTTCTCTGTGGTCTACACAGGGGATTGAGACATCCCTTCGTCTTGGGAGATGCAGGACGAGCCTGCATTCAATTCACTGCAGGGATATCCGGCCTTACTTCGAGTCAGAGCATCTCGGTGTCCATTCCACTTGAGGCCACAAAATCAGCGTCCCTTTCACATAACTGTAGCTGAGAGAAGCCTCCTCTTGAGGTGCTTGTGGAAAGTTGGTATTCCTCTTGAGTCGAAGCCAGGGACTAAGCTCTAATCTCGAGTTGATTTGGGCTCCACGGAGCCCTTTCGTGTTGCTACAGTGACCTCAGGATCCCTCTAGACTTGAGACAGTTATCTTGGGTTTTCTCTGGAGTGCCATCAAGGAAATCAAGGCTCCTTTCACGTTTGATGTGGAAAACGGAATTGCTCTGCACGCAGTGCAGGGGAATCGGGCTTCATCTTGAGGCAAGTGGGAAGTCTCATGGTTTTTCTCAAGTTGCGGCCGAAACCTGGGGTATATTCTCGAGTTATGACGGGGAAGGCCCTTCCAGACACGTGTTTGTTCAGCAACGTCAGGACTCTTGCCTAGGTGCGAGGGACACCTCGGGATTCTCCTCGAGTCTTGTCATGGCAATTGGGACGCGTCTCTATGTGAGATGGGAGACCCCGGTCCGTTTCCACATGCCACAGGGATCCTGGGACTCCTATCCATTTTCAAGAGGAGTCAGGCATCGTCTCCTTTGGAAGTATTGATCTCCGCGGACCTCTCGAGTTTTCAAAGGATGTGAGGCCTCCGGTCGCGATGAGGTGGAGAACTAGGTCTTTCTCTGTGGTCTCCACAGGGGATTCAGACATCCCTTCGTCTTGGGAGATGCAAGACGAGCCTGCATTCAACTCACTGCAGGGATATCCAGCCTTACTCCGAGTCAGAGCATCTCGGTGTCCATTCCACTTGAGGCCACAAACTCAGGGTCCCTCTCACATACCTGTAGCTGAGAGAAGCCTCCTCTTGAGGTGATTGTGGAAAGTTGGTATTCCTCTTGAGTCGAAGCCAGGGACTAAGCTCTCATCTCGAGTTGATTTGGGGTCCACGGAGCCCTTTTGTGTTGCAACAGTGAGCTCAGGATCCTTCTAGACTTGAGACAGTGATGTTTGGTTTTCTCTGGAGTGCCATCAAGGAAATCAAGGCTTCTTTCCCGTTTGATGTGGAACACGGAATTGCTCTGCTCACAGTGCAGGGGAATCGGGCCTGATCTCGCGGCGAGGGGTAAGTCTCATAGTTTTTCTCGAGTTGCGGCCGGAACCTGGGGTATATGCTCGAGTTACGACGCGGAGGGCCCTTCCAGACACGTGTTTGTTCAGCGACGTCAGGACTCCTGCCTAGGTGGGAGGGACACCTCGGGATTCTCCTCGAGTCTTGGCATGGCAATTGGGACGTGTATCCACGTGAAGCGGGAGACCCAGGGTCCCTTTCCACGATCCACAGGGATCCTGGGACTCCTACCCATTTTCAAGAGGAGTCAGGCATCGTCTCTTTTGGAACCATTGATCTCCGCGGACCTCTCGAGTTTTCAAAGGATGTGAGGCCTCCGTTCGCATTGAGGCGGAGGACTAGGTCTTTCTCTGTAGTTTCCACTGGGTATTCAGACATCCCTTCGTCTTGAGAGATGCAAGACGAGCCTGCATTCAATTCACTGCAGGGATATCCAACCTTACTTCGAGTCAGAGCATCTCGGTGTCCATTCCACTTGAGGCCACAAACTCAGGGTCCCTCTCACATACCTGTAGCTGAGAGAAGCCTCCACTTGAGGTGCTTGTGGAAAGTTGGTATTCCTCTTGAGACGAAGCAAGGGACTTAGCTCTCATCTCGAGTTGATTTGGGGTCCACGGAGCCCTTTCGTGTTGCTCCAGTGACGTCAGGATCCCTCTAGACTTGAGACAGTGATCTTGGGTTTTCTCTGGAGGGCCATCAAGGAAATCAAGGCTCCTTTCACCTTTGATGTGGAACACGGAATTGCTTTGCACGCAGTGCAGGGGAATCGGGCCTCATCTCGTGACGAGGGGGAAGTCTCATGGTTTTTCTCGAGTTGCGGCCGGAACCTGGGGTATATTCTCGAGTTACGACGGGGAGGGCCCTTCCAGACACGTGTGTGTTCAGCGACATCAGGACTCCTGCCTAGGTGCCAGGGACACCTCGGGATTCTCCTCGAGTCTTGGCATGGCAATTGGGACGCGTCTTCACGTGAGGCGGGAGACCCAGGGTCCCTTTCCACGTGCCACAGGGATCCTGGGACTCCTATGCATTTTCAAGAGGAGTCAGGCATCGTCTCTTTGGAAGCATTGATCTCCACGGACCTCACGAGTTTTCAAAGGATGTGAGGCCTCCGGTCGCGATGAGGCGGAGAACTAGGTCTTTCTCTGTGGTCTCCACAGGGGAATCAGACATCCCTTCGTCTTGGGAGATGCAGGACGAGCCTTCATTCAATTCACTGCAGGGATATCTGTCCTTACTTCGATTCAGAGCATCTCGGTGTCCATTCCACTTGAGGCCACAAACTCAGGGTCCCTCTCACATACCTGTAGCTGAGAGAAGCCTCCTCTTGAGGTGCTTGTGGAAAGTTGGTATTCCTCTTGAGTCGAAGCCAGGGACTAAGCTCTCATCTCGAGTTGATTTGGGGTCCACGCAGCCCTTTCATGTTGCTCCAGAGACCTCAGGATCCCTCTAGACTTGAGACAGTGATCTTGGGTTTTCTCTGGAGTGCCATCAAGGAAATCAAGGCTCCTTTCACTTTTGATGTGGAACACGGAATTGCTGTGCTCACAGTGCAGGGGAATCGGGCCACATCTAGCGGCGAGGGGGAAGTCTCATGGTTTTTCTCGAGTTGCGGCCGGAACCTGGGGTATATTCTCGAGTTACGACGGGGAGGGCCCTTCCAGACACGTGTTTGTTCAGCGACGTCAGGACTCCTGCCTAGGTGCGAGGGCCACCTCGGGATTCTCCTCGAGTCTTGGCATGGCAATTGGGACGCGTCTCCACGTGAGGCGGGAGACCCAGGGTGCCTTTCCACGTGCCACAGGGATCCTGGGACTCCTATCCATTTTCAAGAGGAGTCAGGCATCGTCTCCTTTGGAAGCATTGATCTCCGCGGACCTCTCGAGTTTTCAAAGGATGTGAGGCCTCCGGTCGCGAGGAGGCGGAGAACTACGTCTTTCTCTGAGGTCTCCACAGGGGATTCAGACATCCCTTCGTCTTGGGAGATGCAAGACGAGCCTGCATTCAATTCACTGCAGGGATATCCGGCCTTAATTCGAGTCAGAGCATCGCGGTGTCCATTACACTTGAGGCCACAAACTCAGGGTCCCTCTCACATACCTGTAGCTGAGAGAAGCCTCCTCTTGAGGTGCTTTTGGAAAGTTGGTATTCCTCTTGAGTCGAAGCCAGGGACTAAGCTCTCATCTCGAGTTGATTTGGGGTCCACGGAGCCCTTTGGTGTTGCTCCAGTGACCTCAGGATCCCTCTAGACTTGAGACAGTGATCTTGGGTTTTCTCTGGAGTGCCATCAAGGAAATCAAGGCTCCTTTCATGTTTGATGTGGAACACGGAATTGCTCTGCATGCAGTGCAGGGGAATCAGGCCTCAACTCGCGGCGTGGGGGAAATCTCATGGTTTTTCTCGATTTGCGGCCGGAACCTGGGTATATTCTCGAGTTACTATTGGGGGGACCCTTCCAGACACGTGTTTGTTCAGCGACGTCAGGACTCCTGCCTAGGTGCGAGGGACACCTCGGGATTCTCCTCGAGTCTTGGCATGGCAATTGGGACGCGTCTCCACGTGAGGCGGGAGACCCAGGGTCCCTTTCCACGTGCCAAAGGGATCCTGGGACTCCTATCCATTTTCAAGAGGAGTCAGGCATCGTCTCCTTTGGAAGCATTGATCTCCGCGGACCTCTTGAGGTTTCAAAGGATGTGAGGCCTCCGGTCCGGATGAGGCGGAGAACTAGGTCTTTCTATGTGGTCTCCACAGGGGATTCAGACATCCCTTCGTCTTGGGAGATGCAAGACGAGCCTGCATTCAATTCACTGCAGGGATATCCGGCCGTACTTCGAGTCAGAGCATCTCGGTGTCCATTCCACTTGAGGCCACAAACTCAGGGTCCCTCTCACATACCTGTAGCTGAGAGAAGCCTCCTCTTGAGGTGCTTGTGGATAGTTGGTATTCCTCTTGAGTCGAAGCCAGGGACTAAGCTCTCATCTCGAGTTGATTTGGGGTCCACGCAGCCCTTTCGTGTTGCTCCAGAGACGTCAGGATCCCTCTAGACTTGAGACAGTGATCTTGGGTTTTCTCTAGAGTGCCATCAATGAAATCAAGGCTCCTTTCACGTTTGATGTGGAAAACGGAATTGCTGTGCTCACAGTGCAGGGGAATCGGGCCTCATCTCGCGGCGAGGGGGAAGTCTCATGGTGTTTCTCGAGTTGCGGCCGGATCCTGGGATGTATTCTCGAGTTACGACGGGGAGGGCCTCTCCAGACACGTGTTTGTTCAGCGACGTCAGGACTCCTGCCTAGGTGCGAGGGGCACCTCGGGATTCTCCACGAGTCTTGGCATGGCAATTGCGACGCATCTCCACGTGAGGCGGGAGACCCAGTGTCCCTTTCCACGAGCCACAGGGATCCTGGGGCTCCTATCCATTTTCAAGAAGAGTCAGGCATCGTCTCCTTTGGATGCTTTGATCTCCGCGGACCTCTCGAGTTTTCAAAGGATGTGAGGCCTCCGGTCGTGGTGAGCCGGAAAACTAGGTCTTTCTCTGTGGTCTCCACAGGGGATTGAGACATCCCTTCGTCTTTGGAGATGCAGGACGAGCCTGCATTCAATTCACTGCAGGGATATCCGGCCTTACTTCGAGTCAGAGCATCTCAGTGTCCATTCCACTTGAGGCCACAAACTCAGGGTCCCTCTCACATACATGTAGCTGAGAGAAGCCTCCTCTTGAGGTGCTTGTGGAAAGTTGGTATTCCTCTTGAGTCGAAGCCAGGGACTAAGCTCTCATCTCGAGATGATTTGGAGTCCACGGAGACCTTTCTTTTTGCAACAGTGACCTCAGGATCCCTCTAGACTAGAGACAGTGACTTTGGGTTTTCTCTGGAGTGCCATCAAGGAAATCAAGGCTCCTTTCACCTTTGATGTGGAACACGGAATTCCTCTGCACGCAGTGCAGGGGAATCGGGCCTCATCTCGCGGGGAGGGCGAAGTCTCATGGTTTTTCTCGAGTTGTGGCCGGAACCTGGGCTATATTCTCGAGTTACGATGGGGAGGGCCCTTCCAGACACGTGTTTGAACAGCGACGTCAGGACTCCTGCCTAGGTGCGAGGGACACTTCGGGATTCTCCTCGAGTCTTGGCATGGCAATTGGGACGCGTCTCCACGTGAGGCGGGAGACCCAGGGTCCCTTTCAACGTGCCACAGGGATCCTGGTACTCCTATCTATTTTCAAGAGGAGTCAGGCATCGTCTCCTTTGGAAGCATTGATCTCCGCACACCTTTCGAGTTTTCAAAGGATGTGAGGCCTCCGGTCGCGATGAGGCGGAGGACTAGGTCTTTCTCTGTGGTCCCTACATGGGATTCAGACATCCCTTCGCCTTGGGAGATGCAAGACGAGCCTGCATTCAATTCACTGCAGGGATATCAGGCCTTATTTCGAGTCAGAGCATCTCGGTGTCCATTC
The DNA here is from genome assembly GCF_033118175.1 of Dama dama. Classification (NCBI taxonomy): domain Eukaryota; kingdom Metazoa; phylum Chordata; class Mammalia; order Artiodactyla; family Cervidae; genus Dama; species Dama dama. The sequence goes on along the minus strand of NC_083682.1, from coordinate 53,080,898 downwards.
CACTTGAGGCCACAAACTCAGGGTCCCTCTCACATACCTGTAGCTGAGAGAAACCTCCTCTTGAGGTGCTTGTGGAAAGTTGGTATTCCTCTTGAGTCGAAGCCAGGGACTAAGCTCTCATCTCGAGGTGATTTGGGGTCCACGGAGATCTTTCGTGTTGCTCCAGTGATTTCAGGATCCCTCTAGACTTGAGACAGTGAACTTGGGTTTTCTCTGGAGTGCCATCAAGGAAATCAAGGCTCCTTTCACGTTTGATGTGGAAAACGGAATTGCTCTGCAGGCAGTGCAGGGGAATCTGGCCTCATCTCGCGGCGAGGGTGAAGTCTCATGGTTTTTCTCGAGTTGCAGCCGGAACCTGGGGTATATTCTCGAGTTACGACGGGGAGGGCCCTTCCAGACACGTGTTTGTTCAGCGACGTCAGGACTCCTGCCTAGGTGCGAGGGACACCTCGGGATTCTCCTCGAGTCTTGGCATGGCAAGTGGGACGCGTCTCCACGTGATGCGGGAGACCCAGGGTCCCTTTCCACGTTCCACAGGGATCCTGGGACTCCTATCCATTTTCAAGAGGAGTCAGGCATCGTCTCCTTCGGAAGTATTGATTTCCGCGGACCTCTCGAATTTTCAAAGGATATGAGGCCTCCGGTTGCGTTGAGGTGGAGGACTAGGTCTTTCTCTGTGGTCTCCACAGGGGATTCAGACAACCCTTCGTCTTGGTAGAGGCAAGACGAGCCTGCATTCAATTCACTGCAGGGATATCCGGCCTTACTTCGAGTCAGAGCATCTCGGTGTCCATTCCACTTGAGGCCACAAACTCAGGGTCCCTCAAATATTCCTGTTGCTGAGAGAAGCCTCCTCTTGTGATGCTTGTGGAAAGTTGGTATTCCTCTTGAGTCGAAGCCAGGGACTAAGCTCTCATCTCGAGTTGATTTGGGGTCCACAGATCCATTTCCTGTTGGTCCAGTGACCTCAGGATCCCTCTAGACTTGAGACAGTGATCTTGGGTTTTCTCTGGAGTGCCATCAATGAAATCAAGGCTCCTTTCACGTTTGATGTGGAACACGAAATTGCTCTGCATGCAGTTCAGAGGAATCAGGCCTCAACTCGCGGCGAGGGGTAAATCTCATGGTTTTTCTCGAGTTGCGTCCCGAACCTGGGGTATATTCTCGAATTACGACGGGGAGGGCCTTTCCAGACACGTGTTTGTTCAGCGACGTCAGGACTCCTGCCTAGGTGCGAGGGACACCTCGGAATTCTCCTCGAGTCTTGGCATGGCAATTTGGACGCGTCTCCACGTGAGGCGGGAGACCCAAGGTCCCTTTCCACGTGCCACAGGGATCCTGGGACTCCTATCCATTTTCAAGAGGAGTCAGGCATCGTCTCCTTTGGAAGCATTGATCTCCGCGGACCTCTCGAGTTTTCAAAGGATGTGAGGCCACCGGACGCGATGAGGCGGAGAACTCGGTCTTTCTCTGTGATCTCCACAGGGGATTCAGACATCCCTTCGACTTGGGAGATGCAAGATGAGCCTGCATTCAATTCACTGCAGGGATATCCGGCCTTTCTTCGAGTCAGAGCATCTCAGTGTCCATTCCACTTGAGGCCACACACTCAGGGTCCCTCTCACATACCTGTAGCTGAGAGAAGCCTCCTCTTGAGGTGCTTGTGGAAAGTTCCTATTCCTCTTGAGTCGAAGCTAGGGACAAAGCTCTCATCTCGAGTTGATTTGGGGTCGATGGAGCCCTTTCATGTTGCTCCAGTGACCTCAGGATCCCTCTAGACGTGAGACAGTGATCTTGGGTTTTCTCTGGAGTGCCATCAAGGAAATCAAGGCTCCTTTCATGTTTGATGTGGAACACGGAATTGCTCTGCACGCAGTGCAGGGGAATCGGGCCTCATTTCGCAGCAAGGGGATGTCTCATGGTTTTTCTCAAGTTGCGGCCGGAACCTGGGGTATATTCTCGAGTTACGTCGGGGAGGGCCCTTCCAGACACGTGTTTGTTCAGCGACGTCAGGACTCCTGCCTAGGTGCGAGGGACACCTCGGGATTCTCCTCGAGTCTTGGCATGGCAATTGGGACGCGTCTCCACGTGAGGCGGGAGACCCAGGGTCCCTTTCCACGTGCCACAGGGAACCTGGGACTCCTATCCAATTTCAAGAAGGTTCAGGCATCGTCTCCTTTGGAAGCATTGATCTCTGCAGACCTCTCGAGTTTTCAAAGGATGTGATGCCTCCGGTCACGATGAGGCGGAGGACTAGGTCTTTCTCTGTGGTCTCCACAGGGGATTCAGACATCCCTTCGTCTTGGGAGATGCAAGACGAGCCTGCATTCAATTCACTGCAGGGATATCCAGCCTTACTTCGAGTCAGAGCATCTCGGTGTCCATTCCCCTTGAGGCCACAAACTCAGGGTCCCTCTCACATACTTGTAGATGAGAGAAGCCTCCTCTTGAGGTGCTTGTGGAAAGTTAGTATTCCTCTTGAGTCGAAGCCAGGGACTAAGATATCATCTCGAGTTGATTTGGGGTCCACGGAGCCTTTTCGTGTTGCTCCAGTGACCTCAGGATCCCTCTAGACTTGAGACAGTGATCTTGGGTGTTCTCTGGAGTGCCATCAAGGAAATCAAGGCTCCTTTCACGTTTGATGTGGAACGCGGAATTGCTCTGCACGCAGTGCAGGGGAATCGGGCCTCATCTCGCGGTGAAGGGGAAATCTCATGGTTTTTCTCGAGTTGTGGCCGGAACCTGGGGTTTATTCTCGAGTTAGGACGGGGAGGGCCCTTCCAGACACGTGTTTGTTCAGCGATGTCAGGACTCCTGCCTAGGTGCGAGGGACACCTCGGGATTCTCCACGAGTCTTGGCATGGCCATTGGGACGCGTCTCCACGTGAGGCGGGAGACCAGTGTCCCTTTCCAGGTGCCACAGGGATCCTGGGACTCCTATCCATTTTCAAGAGGAGTCAGGCATCATCTCCTTTGGAAGCATTGATCTCCGCAGACCTCTCATATTCTCAAAGGATGTGAGGCCTCCGGTCGCGATGAGGCGGAGGACTAGGTCTTTCTCTGTGGTCTCCACAGGGGATTCAGACATCCCTTCGTCTTGGGAGTTGCAAGACGAGCCTGCTTTCAATTCACTGCAGGGATATCCGGCCTTACTTCGAGTCAGAGCATCTCGGTGTCCATTTCACTTGAGGCCACAAACTCAGAGTCCTACTCACATACCTGTAGCTGAGAGAAGCCTCCTCTTGAGGTGCTTGTGGAAAGTTGGTATTCTTCTTGAGTCGAAGCCAGGGACTAAGCTCTCATCTCGAATTGATTTGGGGTCCATGGAGACCTTTCGTGTTGCTCCAGTGACCTCAGGATCCCTCTAGACTTGAGACAGTGATCTTGGGATTTCTCTGGAGTGCCATCAAGGAAATCATGGCTCCTTTCACCTTTGATGTGGAACACGGAATTGCTATGCACGCAGTGCAGGGAAATTGGGCCTCATCTCGCGGCGAGGGGGAAGTCTCATGGTTTTTCTCGAGTTGCGGCCGGAACCTGGGGTATATTCTCGAGTTACGACGGGGAGGGCCCTTCCAGACACGTGTTTGTTCAGCCACGTCAGGACTCCTGCCTAGGTGCGAGGGACACCTCGGGATTCTCCTCGAGTCTTGGCATGGCAATTGATACGCGTCTCCACGTGAGGCGGGAGACCCAGGGTCCCTTTCCACGTGCCACAGGGATCCTGGGACTCTTATCCATTTTCAAGAGGAGTCTGGCATCGTCTCCTTTGGAAGCATTGATCTCCGCGGACCTCTCGACTTTTCAAAGGATGTGAGGCCTCCGGTCACGATGAGGCGGAGGACTAGGACTTTCTTTGTGGTCTCCACAGGGGATTCAGACATTCCTTCGTCTTGGGAGATGCAAGACGAGCCTGCATTCAATTCACTGCAGGGATATCCGGCCTTACTTCGAGTCAGAGCATCTCAGTGTCCATTCCATTTGAGGCCACAAACTCAGGGTCCCTCTCACATACCTGTAGCTGAGAGAAGCCTCCTCTTGAGGTGCTTGTGGAAAGTGGGTATTCCTCTTGAGTCGAAGCCAGGGAAGAAGCTATCATCTCGAGTTGATTTGGGGTCCAAGGAGCCCTTTCGTGTTGCTACAGTGACCTCAGGAGCCCTCTAGACTTGAGACAGTGATCTTGAGTGTTCTCTGGAGTGCCTTTAAGGAAATAAAGGCTCCTTTCATGTTTGATGTGGAACACGGAATTGCTCTGCACGCAGTGCAGGGGAATCGGCCTCATCTCGTGGCGAGGGGGAATTCTCATGGTTTTTCTCGTGTTGCGGCCGGAACCTGGTGTATATTCTCGAGTTACGACGGGGAGGGCCCTTCCAGACACGTGTTTCTTCAGCGACCTCAGGACTCCTGCCTAGGTGCGAGGGACAGCTCGGGATTCTCCTCGAGTCTTGGCATGGCCATTGGGACGCGTCTCCACGTGAGGCGGGAGACCCAGGGTCGCTTTCCACGTTCCACAGGGATCCTGGGACTCCTATCCATTTTCTAGAGGAGTCAGGCATCGTCTCCTTTGGAAGCATTGATCTCCGCGGACTTCTCGAGTTTTCAAAGGACGTGAGGCCTCCGGTCACGATGAGGAGGAGAACTAGGTTATTCTCTATGGTCTCCACAGGGGATTTAGACATCCCTTCGTCGTGGGAGATGCAAGACGAGCCTGCATTCAATTCACTGCAGGGATATCCGCCCTTCTTTCGAGTCAGAGCATCTCGGTGTCCATTCCACTTGAGGCCACAAACTCAGGGTCACTCTCACATATCTGTAGCTGAGAGAAGCCTCCTCTTGAGGTGCTTGTGGAAAGTGGGTATTCCTCTTGAGTCGAAACCAGGGACGAAGCTATCATCTCGAGATGATTTGGGGTCCACGGAGCCCTTTCATGTTGCTACAGTGTCCTCAGGATGCCTCTAGAATTGAGACAGTGATCTTGGGTGTTCTCTGGAGTGCCATCAAGGAAATCAAGGCTCCTTTCATGTTTGATGTGGAACATGGAATTGCTCTGCACGCAGTGCAGGGGAATCGGGCCTCATCTCGCGGCGAGGGGGAAGTCTCATGGTTTTTCTCGAGTTGCGGCCAGAACCTGGGGTATATTCTCGAGTTACGACGGGGAGGGCCCTTCCAGACATGTGTTTGTTCAGGGACGTCAGGACTCCTGCCTAGGTGCGAGGGACAACTCGAGATTCTCCTCGAGTCTTGGCATGGCCATTGGGACGCGTCTCCACGTGAGGCGGGAGACCCATGGTCCCTTTCTACGTGCCACAGGGATCCTGGGACTCCTATCCATTTAGAGGAGTTAGGCATCGTCTCCTTTGGAAGCATTGATCTTCGCGGACCTCTCGGGGTTTCAAAAGACCTGAGGCCTCCGGTCGCGATGAGGCAGAGAACTAGGTCTTTCTCTGTGGTCTTCACAGGGGATTCAGACATCCCTTCGTCGTTGGATTTGCATGACGAGCCTGCATTCAATTCACTGCAGGGATATCCGGCCTTCCTTCGAGTCAGAGCATCTCGGTGTCCATTCCACTTGAGGCCACAAACTCAGGGTCCCTCTCACATACCTGTAGCTGAGAGAAGCCTCCTCTTGAGGTGCTTGTGGAAAGTGGGTATTCCTCTTGAGTCGAAGCTAGGGAAGAAGCTCTCATCTCGAGTTAATTTGGGGTCCACGGAGCCCTTTCGTGTTGCTACAGTGACCTCAGGATCCCTCTAGACTTGAGACAGTGATCTTGGGTGTTCTCTGGAGTGCCATCAAGGAAATCTAGGCTCCTTTCATGTTTGATGTGGAACACGGAATTGCTCTGCACGCAGTGCAGGGGAATCGGGTCTCATCTCGCGGCGAGGGGGACGTCTCATGGTTTTTCTCGAGTTGCGGCCGGAACCTGGTGTATATTCTCGAGTTACGACGGGGAGGGCCCTTCCAGACACGTGTTTCTTCAACGACGTCAGGACTCCTGCCTAGGTGCGAGGGACACCTCGGGATTCTCCTCGAGTCTTGGCATGGCCATTGGGACGCGTCTCCACGTGAGGCGGGAGACCCAGGGTCCCTTTCCACGTGCCACAGGGATCCTGGGACTCCTATCCATTTTCAAGAGGAGTCAGGCATCGTCTCCTTTGGAAGCATTGTTCTCCGCGGACCTCTCGAGTTTTCAAAGGACGTGAGGCCTCCGGTCGCAATGAGGTGGAGAACTTGGTCTTTCTCTGTGGTCTCCACAGGGGATTCAGACATCCCTTCGTCGTGGGAGATGCAAGACGAGCCTGCATTCAATTCACTGCAGGGATATCCGGCCTTCCTTTGAGTCAGAGCATCTCGGTGTCCATTCCACTTGAGGCCACAAACTCAGGGTCCCTCTCACATACCTGTAGCTGAGAGAAGTCTCCTCTTGAGGTGCTTGTGGAAAGTGGGTATTCCTCTTGAGTCGAAGCCAGGGAGGAATCTCTCATCTCGAGTTGATTTGGGGTCCACGGAGCCCTTTCGTGTTGCTACAGTGACCTCAGGATCCCTCTAGACTTGAGACAGTGATCCTGGGTGTTCTCTGGAGGGCCATCAAGGAAATCAAGGCTCCTTTCATGTTTGATGTGGAACACGGAATTGCTCTGCACGCAGTGCAGGGTAATCGGGCCTCATGTCGCGGCGAGGGGGAAGTCTCATGGTTTTTCTCGAGTTGCGGGCGGAACATGGGGTATATTCTCGAGTTACGACGAGGAGGGCCCTTCCAGACACGTGTTTGTTCAGGGATGTCAGGACTCCTGCCTAGATGCGAGGGACACCTCGGGATTCTCCTCGAGTCTTGGCATGGCCATTGGGACGCGTCTCCACGTGAGGTGGGAGTCCCAGAGTTGCTTTTCACGTGCCACAGGGATTCTGGGACCTCTATCCATTTTCTAGAGGAGTCAGGCATCGTCTCCTTTGGAAGCATTCGTCTCCACGGACCTCTCGAGTTTTCAAAGGATGTGAGGCCTCCGGTCACGATGAGGCGGAGAACTACGTCTTTCTCTGTGGTCTCACAGTGGATTCAGACATCCCTTCGTCGTGGGAGATGCAAGACGAGCCTGCATTCAATTCACTGCAGGGATATCCGGCCTTCCTTCGAGTCAGAGCATCTCGGTGTCCATTCCACTTGAGGCCACAAACTCAGGGTCCCTCTCACATACCTGTAGCTGAGAGAAGCCTCCTCTTGAGGTGCTTGTGGAAAGTGGGTATTCCTCTTGAGTCGAAGCTAGGGAAGAAGCTCTCATCTCGAGTTGATTTGGGGTCCACGGAGCACTTTCGTGTTGCTACAGTGACCTCAGGATCCCTCTAGACTTGAGACAGTGATCTTACGTGTTCTCTGGAGTGCCATCAAGGAAATCAAGGCTCCTTTCATGTTTGATGTGGAACACGGAATTGCTCTGCACGCAGTGCAGGGGAATCGGGCCTCATCTCGCTGCGAGGGGGAAGTCTCATGGTTTTTCTCGAGTAGCGGCCGAAACCTGGTGTATATTCTCGAGTTACGACGGGGAGGGCCCTTCCAGACACGTGTTTGTTCAGCGACATCAGGACTCCTGCCTAGGTGCGAGGGACACCACGGGATTCTCCGCGAGTCTTGTCATGGCCATTGGGATGCGTCTCCACGTGAAGCGGGATAACCAGGTTCCCTTTCCACGTGCCACAGGGATCCTGGGACTCCTATTCATTTTCAAGCGGAGTCAGGCATCGTCTCGTTTGGAAGCATTGACCTCCGCGGACCTCTCGAGTTTTCAAAGGACGTGAGGCTTCTGGTCGCGATGAGGCGGAGAACTTGGTCTTTCTCTGTGGTCTCCACAGGGGATTCAGACATCCCTTCGTCGTGGGAGATGCAAGACGAGCCTACATTAAATACACTGCAGTGATATCCGGCCTTCCTTCGAGTCAGAGCATCTCGGTGGACATTCCACTTGAGGCCACACACTCAGGGTCCCTCTCACATACCTGTAGCTGAGAGAAGCCTCTTCTTGAGATGCTTGTGGAAAGTGGGTATTCCACTTGAGTCGAAGCCAGGGACAAAGCTCTCATCTCGAGTTGATTTGGGGTCCAGTGAGCCCTTTCGTGCTGCTACAGTGACCTCAGGATCCCTCTAGACTTGAGACAGTGATCTTGGGCGTTCTCTGGAGTGCCATCAAGGAAATCAAGGCTCCTTTCATGTTTGATGTGGAACACGGAATTGCTCTGCACGCAGTGTAGGGGAATCGGGCCTCATCTCGCTGCGAGGGGGAAGTCTCATGGTTTTTCTCGAGTTGCGGCCGGAACCTGGGGTATATTCTCGAGTTACGACGGGGAGGGCCCTTCCAGACACGTGTTTGTTCAGGGACGTCACGACTCCTGCCTAGGTGCGAGGGACACCTCGGGATTCTCCTCGAGTCTTGGCATGGCCATTGGGACCCGTCTCCACGTGAGGCGGGAGACCCAGGGTCCCTTTCCACGTGCCACAGGGATCCTGGGACTCCTATCCATTTTCAAGAGGAGTCAAGCATCGTCTCCTTTGGAAGCATTGATCTCCGCGGACCTCTCGAGTTTTCAAAGGACGTGAGGCCTCCGGTCGCAATGAGGAGGAGAACTAGGTCTTTCTCTGTGGTCTCCACAGGGGATTCAGACATCCCTTCGTCATGGGAGATACAAGACGAGCCTGCATTCAATTCACTGCACGGATATCCAGCCTTCCTTCGTGTCAGAGCATCTCGGTGTCCATTCCACTTGAGGCCACAAACTCAGGGTCCCTCTCACATACCTGTAGCTGAGAGAAGCCTCCTCTTGAGGTGCTTGTGGAAAGTGGGTATTCCTCTTGAGTCGAAGCCAGGGAAGAAGCTATCATCTCGAATTGATTTGGGGTCCATGGAGCCCTTTCGTGTTGCTACAGTGAACTCAGGATCCCTCTAGACTTGAGACAGTGATCTTGGGTGTTCTCTGGAGTGCCATTAAGGAAATCAAGGCTCCTTTCATGTTTGATGTGGAACACGGAATTGCTCTGCACGCAGTGCAGGGGAATCGGGCCTCATCTCGCGGCGAGGGGAAAGTCTCATGGTTTTTCTCGAGTTGCGGCCGGAACCTGGGGTATATTCTCGAGTTACGACGGGGAGGGCCCTTCCAGACACGTGTTTGTTCAGCGACGTCAGGACTCCTGCCTAGGTGCGAGGGACACCTCGGGATTCTCCTCGAGTCTTGGCATGGCCATTGGGACAAGTCTCCACGTGAGGCGGGAGACCCAGGGTCCCTTTCCACGTGCCACAGGGATCCTGGGACTCCTATCCATTTTCAAGAGGATTCAGGCATCGTCTCCTTTGGAAGCATTGATCTCCGCGGACCTCTCGAGTTTTCAAAGGATGTGAGGCCTCCGGTCGCAATGAGGAGGAGAACTAGGTCTTTCTCTGTGGTCTCCACAGGGGATTCAGACATCCCTTCGGCGTGATAGATGCAAGACGAGCCTGCATTCAATTCACTGCAGGGATATCCGGCCTTCCTTCCAGTCAGAGCATCTCCGTGTCCGTTCCACTTGAGGCCACAAACTCAGGGTCCCTCTCACATACCTGTAGCTGAGAGTAGCCTCCTCCTGAGGTGATTGTGGAAAATGGGTATTCCTCTTGAGTCGAAGCCAGGGATGTGGCTCTCATCTCAAGTTGATTTGGGGTCCACGGAGCCCTTTTGTGTTGCTACAGTGACCTCAGGATCCCTCTCGACTTCAGACAGTGATCTTGGGTGTTCTCTGGAGTGCCATCAAGGAAATCAAGGCTCCTTTCATGTTTGATGTGGAACACGGAATTGCTCTGCACGCAGTCCAGGGGAATCGGGCCTCATCTCGCGGCGAGGGGGAAGTCTCCTGGTTTTTCTCTAGTTGCGGCCGGAACCTGGGGTATATTCTCGAGTTACGACGGGGAGGGCCCTTCCAGACACGTGTTTGTTCAGCGATGTCAGGACTCCTGCCTAGTTGCAAGGGACACCTTGGGATTCTCCTCGAGTCTTGGCATGGCCATTGGGACGGGTCTCCACGTGAGGCGGGAGACCTAGTGTCCCTTTCCACGAGCCACAGGGATCCTGGGACTCATATCCATTTTCAAGAGGAGTCAGGCATCGTCTCCTTTGGAAGCATTGATCTCCGCGGAACTCTCGAGTTTTCAAAGGACGTGAGGTCTCCGGTCACGATGAGGTGGAGAACTAGGTCTTTCTCTGTGGTCTCCACAGGGGATTCAGACATCCCTTCGTCGTGGGAGATGCAAGACGAGCCTGCATTCAATTCACTGCAGGGATATCCGTCCTGCCTTCGAGTCAGATCATCTCGGTGTCCATTCCACTTGAGGCCACAAACTCAGGGTCCCTCTCACATACCTTTAGCTGAGAGAAGCCTCCTCTTGAGGTGCTTGTGAATAGTGGGTATTCCTCTTGAGTCGAAGCTAGGGAAGAAGCTCTCATCTCGAGTTGATTTGGGGTTCACGCAGCCCATTCGTGTTGCTACAGTGACCTCAGGATCCCTCTAGATTGAGACAGTGATCTTGGGTGTTCTCTGGAGTGCCATTAAGGAAATCAAGGCTCCTTTCATGTTTGATGTGGAACACGGAATTGCTCTGCACGCAGTGCAGGGGAATCGGGCCTCATCTCGCGGCGAGGGGGAAGTCTCATGGTTTTTCTCGAGTTGCGGCCGGAACCTGGGGTATATTCTCGAGTTACGACGGGGAGGGCCCTTCCAGACACGTGTTTGTTCAGCGACGTCAGGACTCCTGCCTAGGTGCGAGGGACACCTCGGGATTCTCCTCGAGTCTTGTCATGGCAATTGGGACGTGTCTCCACGTGAGGCGGGAGACCCAGGGTCCCTTTCCACGTGCCACAGGGATCCTGGGACTCCTATCCATTTTCAAGAGGAGTCAGGCATTGTCTCCTTTGGAAGCATTGATCTCCGCGGACCTCTCGAGGTTTCAAAGGACGTGAGGCCTCCGGTCGTGATGAGGCAGAGAACTAGGTCTTTCTCTGTGGTCTCCACAAGGGATGCAGACATCCCTCCGTCGTGGGAGATGCAAGACGAGCCTGCATTCAATTCACTGCAGGGATATCCGTCCTTCCTTCGAGTCAGAGCATCTCGGTGTCCATTCCACTTGAGGTCACAAACTCAGGGTCCCTCTCACATACCTGTAGCTGAAAGAAGCCTCCTCTTGAGGTGCTTGTGGAAAGTGGGTATTCCTCTTGAGTCGAACCCAGGGACGTGGCTCTCATCTCGAGTTGATTTGGGGTCCACGGAGCCCTTTTGTGTTGCTACAGTGACCTCAGGATCCCTCTAGACTTGAGACAGTGATCTTGGGTGTTCTCTGGAGTGCCATCAAGGAAATCAAGGCTCATTTCATGTTTGATTTGGAACACGGAATTGCTCTGCACACAGTACAGGGGAATCGGGCCTCATGTCGCGGCGAGGGGGAAGTCTCATGGTTTTTCTCGAGTTGCGGCCGGAACCTGGGGTATATTCTCGAGTTACGACGGGGAGGGCCCTTCCAGACACGTGTTTCTTCAGCGACGTCAGGACTCCTGCCTAGGTGCGAGGGACACCTCGGGATTCTCCTCGAGTCTTGGCATGGCCATTGGGACGCGTCTCCACGTGAGGCGGGAGACCCAGGGTCCCTTTCCACGTGCCACAGGGATCCTGGGACTCCTATCCATTTTCAAGAGGACTCAGGCATCATCTCCTTTGGAAGCATTGATCTCCTCGGACCTCTCGAGGTTTCAAAGGACACGAGGCCTCCGGTCGCAATGAGGCAGAGGTCTTTCTCTGTGGTCTCCACAAGGGATTCAGACATCCCTCCGACGTGGGAGATGCAAGACGAGCCTGCATTCAATTCACTGCAGGGATATCCGGCCTTCCTTCGAGTCAGAGCATCTCGGTGTCCATTCCACTTGAGGCCACAAACTCAGGGTCACTCTCACATACCTGTAGCTGAGAGAAGCCTCCTCTTGAGGTGCTTGTGGAAAGTGGGTATTCCTCTTGAGTCGAAGCTAGGGAAGAAGCTCTCATCTCGAGTTGATTTGGGGTTCACGGAGCCCTTTTGTGTTGCTACAGTGACCTCAGGATCCCTCTAGATTGAGACAGGGATCTTGGGTGTTCTCTGGAGTGCCGTTAAGGAAATCAAGGCTCCTTTCATGTTTGATGTGGAACACGGAATTGCTCTGCACGCAGTGCAGGGGAATCGGGCCTCATCTCGCGGCGAGGGGAAAGTCTCATGGTTTTTCTCGAGTTGTGGCCGGAACCTGGGGTATATTCTCGAGTTACGACGGGGAGGGCCCTTCCAGACACGTGTTTGTTCAGCGACGACAGGACTCCTGCCTAGGTGCGAGGGACACCTCGGGATTCTCCTCGAGTCTTGGCATGGCCATTGGGACGCGTCTCCAGGTGAGGCGGGAGACCCAGTGTCCCTTTCCACGTGCCACAGGGATCCTGGGACTCCTATCCATTTTCAAGAGGAGTCAGGCATCGTCTCCTTTGGAAGCATTGATCTCCGCGGAACTCTCGAGTTTTCAAAGGACGTGAGGTCTCCGGTCACGATGAGGTGGAGAACTAGGTCTTTCTCTGTGGTCTCCACAGGGGATTCAGACATCCCTTCGTCGTGGGAGATGCAAGACGAGCCTGCATTCAATTCACTGCAGGGATATCCGGCCTTCCTTCGAGTCAGATCATCTCGGTGTCCATTCCACTTGAGGCCACAAACTCAGGGTCCCTCTCACATACCTTTAGCTGAGAGAAGCCTCCTCTTGAGGTGCTTGTGAATAGTGGGTATTCCTCTTGAGTCGAAGCTAGGGAAGAAGCTCTCATCTCGAGTTGATTTGGGGTTCACGCAGCCCATTCGTGTTGCTACAGTGACCTCAGGATCCCTCTAGATTGAGACAGTGATCTTGGGTGTTCTCTGGAGTGCCATTAAGGAAATCAAGGCTCCTTTCATGTTTGATGTGGAACACGGAATTGCTCTGCACGCAGTGCAGGGGAATCGGGCCTCATCTCGCGGCGAGGGGGAAGTCTCATGGTTTTTCTCGAGTTGCGGCCGGAACCTGGAGTATATTCTCGAGTTACGACGGGGAGGGCCCTTCCAGACACGTGTTTGTTCAGCGACGTCAGGACTCCTGCCTAGGTGCGAGGGACACCTCGGGATTCTCCTCGAGTCTTGTCATGGCAATTGGGACGCGTCTCCACGTGAGGCGGGAGACCCAGGGTCCCTTTCCACGTGCCACAGGGATCCTGGGACTCCTATCCATTTTCAAGAGGAGTCAGGCATCGTCTCCTTTGGAAGCATTGATCTCCGCAGACCTCTCGAGGTTTCAAAGGACGTGAGGCCTCCGGTCGTGATGAGGCAGAGAACTAGGTCTTTCTCTGTGGTCTCCACAAGGGATGCAGACATCCCTCCGTCGTGGGAGATGCAAGACGAGCCTGCATTCAATTCACTGCAGGGATATCCGTCCTTCCTTCGAGTCAGAGCATCTCGGTGTCCATTCCACTTGAGGTCACAAACTCAGGGTCCCTCTCACATACCTGTAGCTGAAAGAAGCCTCCTCTTGAGGTGCTTGTGGAAAGTGGGTATTCCTCTTGAGTCGAACCCAGGGACGTGGCTCTCATCTCGAGTTGATTTGGGGTCCACGGAGCCCTTTTGTGTTGCTACAGTGACCTCAGGATCCCTCTAGACTTGAGACAGTGATCTTGGGTGTTCTCTGGAGTGCCATCAAGGAAATCAAGGCTCCTTTCATGTTTGATGTGGAACACGGAATTGCTCTGCACGCAGTGCAGGGGAATCGGGCCTCATCTCGCTGCGAGGGGGAAGTCTCATGGTTTTTCTCGAGTAGCGGCCGGAACCTGGTGTATATTCTCGAGTTACGACGGGGAGTGCCCTTCCAGACACGTGTTTGTTCAGCGACATCAGGACTCCTGCCTAGGTGCGAGGGACACCACGGGATTCTCCGCGAGTCTTGTCATGGCCATTGGGATGCGTCTCCACGTGAAGCGGGATAACCAGGTTCCCTTTCCACGTGCCACAGGGATCCTGGGACTCCTATTCATTTTCAAGCGGAGTCAGGCATCGTCTCGTTTGGAAGCATTGACCTCCGTGGACCTCTCGAGTTTTCAAAGGACGTGAGGCTTCTGGTCGCGATGAGGTGGAGAACTAGGTCTTTCTCTGTGGTCTCCACAGGGGATTCAGACATCCCTTCGTCGTGGGAGATGCAAGACGAGCCTACATTAAATACACTGCAGTGATATCCGGCCTTCCTTCGAGTCAGAGCATCTCGGTGGACATTCCACTTGAGGCCACACACTCAGGGTCCCTCTCACATACCTGTAGCTGAGAGAAGCCTCTTCTTGAGATGCTTGTGGAAAGTGGGTATTCCTCTTGAGTCGAAGCCAGGGACGAAGCTCTCATCTCGAGTTGATTTGGGGTCCAGTGAGCCCTTTCGTGCTGCTACAGTGACCTCAGGATCCCTCTAGACTTGAGACAGTGATCTTGGGCGTTCTCTGGAGTGCCATCAAGGAAATCAAGGCTCCTTTCATGTTTGATGTGGAACACGGAATTGCTCTGCACGCAGGGCAGGGGAATCGGGCCTCATCTCGCGGCGAGGGGGAAGTCTCATGGTTTTTCTCGAGTTGCGGCCGGAACCTGGGGTATATTCTCGAGTTACGACGGGGAGGGCCCTTCCAGACACGTGTTTGTTCAGGGACGTCACGACTCCTGCCTAGGTGCGAGGGACACCTCGGGATTCTCCTCGAGTCTTTGCATGGCCATTGGGACGCGTCTCCACGTGAGGCGGGAGACCCAGGGTCCCTTTCCACGTGCCACAGGGATCCTGGGACTCCTATCCATTTTCAAGAGGAGTCAGGCATCGTCTCCTTTGGAAGCATTGATCTCCGCGGACCTCTCGAGTTTTCAAAGGACGTGAGGCCTCCGGTCGCAATGAGGAGGAGAACTAGGTCTTTCTCTGTGGTCTCCACAGGGGATTCAGACATCCCTTCGTCATGGGAGATACAAGACGAGCCTGCATTCAATTCACTGCACGGATATCCAGCCTTCCTTCGTGTCAGAGCATCTCGGTGTCCATTCCACTTGAGGCCACAAACTCAGGGTCCCTCTCACATACCTGTAGCTGAGAGAAGCCTCCTCTTGAGGTGCTTGTGGAAAGTGGGTATTCCTCTTGAGTCGAAGCCAGGGAAGAAGCTATCATCTCGAATTGATTTGGGGTCCACGGAGCCCTTTCGTGTTGCTACAGTGAACTCAGGATCCCTCTAGACTTGAGACAGTGATCTTGGGTGTTCTCTGGAGTGCCATTAAGGAAATCAAGGCTCCTTTCATGTTTGATGTGGAACACGGAATTGCTCTGCACGCAGTGCAGGGGAATCGGGCCTCATCTCGCGGCGAGGGGAAAGTCTCATGGTTTTTCTCGAGTTGCGGCCGGAACCTGGGGTATATTCTCGAGTTACGACGGGGAGGGCCCTTCCAGACACGTGTTTGTTCAGCGACGTCAGGACTCCTGCCTAGGTGCGAGGGACACCTCGGGATTCTCCTCGAGTCTTGGCATGGCCATTGGGACGCGTCTCCACGTGAGGCGGGAGACCCAGGGTCCCTTTCCACGTGCCACAGGGATCCTGGGACTCCTATCCATTTTCAAGAGGATTCAGGCATCGTCTCCTTTGGAAGCATTGATCTCCGCGGACCTCTCGAGTTTTCAAAGGATGTGAGGCCTCCGCTCGCAATGAGGAGGAGAACTAGGTCTTTCTCTGTGGTCTCCACAGGGGATTCAGACATCCCTTCGTCGTGGGAGATGCAAGGCGAGCCGGCATTCAATTCACTGCACGGATATCCGGCCTTCCTTCGTGTCAGAGCATCTCGGTGTCCATTCCACTTGAGGCCACAAACTCAGGGTCCCTCTCACATACCTGTAGCTGAGAGAAGCCTCCTCTTGAGGTGCTTGTGGAAAGTGGGTATTCCTCTTGATTCGAAGCCAGGGAAGAAGCTATCATCTCGAATTGATTTGGGGTCCATTGAGCCCTTTCGTGTTGCTACAGTGACCTCAGAATCCCTCTAGACTTGAGACAGTGATCTTGGGTGTTCTCTGGAGTGCCATTAAGGAAATCAAGGCTCCTTTCATGTTTGATGTGGAACACGGAATTGCTCTGCACGCAGTGCAGGGGAATCGGGCCTCATCTCGCGGCGAGGGGAAAGTCTCATGGTTTTTCTCGAGTTGCGGCCGGAACCTGGGGTATATTCTCGAGTTACGACGGGGAGGGCCCTTCCAGACACGTGTTTGTTCAGCGATGTCAGGACTCCTGCCTAGGTGCAAGGGACACCTCGGGATTCTCCTCGAGTCTTGGCATGGCCATTGAGACGCGTCTCCACGTGAGGCGGGAGACCCAGGGTCCCTTTCCACGTGCCACAGGGATCCTGGGACTCCTATCCATTTTCAAGAGGACTCAGGCATCGTCTCCTTTGGAAGCATTGATCTCCGCAGACCTCTCGAGTTTTCAAAGGACGTGAGGCCTCCGGTCGCGATGAGTCGGAGAACTAGGTGTTTCTCTGTGGTCTCCACAGGGGATTCAGACATCCCTTCGGCGTGATAGATGCAAGACGAGCCTGCATTCAATTCACTGCAGGGATATCTGGCCTTCCTTCCAGTCAGAGCATCTCCGTGTCCGTTCCACTTGAGGCCACAAACTCAGGGTCCCTCTCACATACCTGTAGCTGAGAGTAGCCTCCTCCTGAGGTGATTGTGGAAAATGGGTATTCCTCTTGATTCGAAGCCAGGGATGTGGCTCTAATCTCGAGTTGATTTGGGGTCCACGGAGCCCTTTTGTGTTGCTACAGTGACCTCAGGATCCCTCTCGACTTCAGACAGTGATCTTGGGTGTTCTCTGGAGTGCCATCAAGGAAATCAAGGCTCCTTTCATGTTTGATGTGGAACACGGAATTGCTCTGCACGCAGTCCAGGGGAATCGGGCCTCATCTCGCGGCGAGGGGGAAGTCTCATGGTTTTTCTCTAGTTGCGGCCGGAACCTGGGGTATATTCTCGAGTTACGATGGGGAGGGCCCTTCCAGACACGTGTTTGTTCAGCGATGTCAGGACTCCTGCCTAGTTGCAAGGGACACCTTGGGATTCTCCTCGAGTCTTGGCATGGCAATTGGGACGGGTCTCCACGTGAGGCGGGAGACCTAGTGTCCCTTTCCACGTGCCACAGGGATCCTGGGACTCCTATCCATTTTCAAGAGGAGTCAGGCATCGTCTCCTTTGGAAGCATTGATCTCCGTGGAACTCTCGAGTTTTCAAAGGACGTGAGGTCTCCGGTCACGATGAGGTGGAGAACTAGGTCTTTCTCTGTGGTCTCCACAGGGGATTCAGACATCCCTTCGTCGTGGGAGATGCAAGACGAGCCTGCATTCAATTCACTGCGGGGATATCCGGCCTTCCTTCGAGTCAGATAATCTCGGTGTCCATTCCACTTGAGGCCACATACTCAGGGTCCCTCTCACATACCTTTAGCTGAGAGAATCCTCCTCTTGAGGTGCTTGTGAATAGTGGGTATTCCTCTTGAGTCGAAGCTAGGGAAGAAGCTCTCATCTCGAGTTGATTTGGGGTTCACGCAGCCCATTCGTGTTGCTACAGTGACCTCAGGATCCCTCTAGATTGAGACAGTGATCTTGGGTGTTCTCTGGAGTGCCATTAAGGAAATCAAGGCTCCTTTCATGTTTGATGTGGAACACGGAATTGCTCTGCACGCAGTGCAGGGGAATCGGGCCTCATCTCGCGGCGAGGGGGAGGTCTCATGGTTTTTCTCGAGTTGCGGCCGGAACCTGGGGTATATTCTCGAGTTACGACGGGGAGGGCCCTTCCAGACACGTGTTTGTTCAGCGACGTCAGGACTCCTGCCTAGGTGCGAGGGACACCTCGGGATTCTCCTCGAGTCTTGTCATGGCAATTGGGACGTGTCTCCACGTGAGGCCGGAGACGCAAGGTCCCTTTCCACGTGCCACAGGGATCCTGGGACTCCTATCCATTTTCAAGAGGAGTCAGGCATCGTCTCCTTTGGAAGCATTGATCTCCGCGGACCTCTCGAGGTTTCAAAGGACGTGAGGCCTCCGGTCGTGATGAGGCAGAGAACTAGGTCTTTCTCTGTGGTCTCCACAAGGGATGCAGACATCCCTCCGTCGTGGGAGATGCAAGACAAGCCTGCATTCAATTCACTGCAGGGATATCCGTCCTTCCTTCGAGTCAGAGCATCTCGGTGTCCATTCCACTTGAGGTCACAAACTCAGGGTCCCTCTCACATACCTGTAGCTGAAAGAAGCCTCCTCTTGAGGTGCTTGTGGAAAGTGGGTATTCCTCTTGAGTCGAACCCAGGGACGTGGCTCTCATCTCGAGTTGATTTGGGGTCCACGGAGCCCTTTTGTGTTGCTACAGTGACCTCAGGATCCCTCTAGACTTGAGACAGTGATCTTGGGTGTTCTCTGGAGTTCCATCAAGGAAATCAAGGCTCCTTTCATGTTTGATTTGGAACACGGAATTGCTCTGCACACAGTACAGGGGAATCGGGCCTCATGTCGCGGCGAGGGGGAAGTCTCATGGTTTTTCTCGAGTTGCGGCCGGAACCTGGGGTATATTCTCGAGTTACGACGGGGAGGGCCCTTCCAGACACGTGTTTCTTCAGCGACGTCAGGACTCCTGCCTAGGTGCGAGGGACACCTCGGGATTCTCCTCGAGTCTTGGCATGGCCATTGGGACGCGTCTCCACGTGAGGCGGGAGACCCAGGGTCCCTTTCCACGTGCCACAGGGATCCTGGGACTCCTATCCATTTTCAAGAGGACTCAGGCATCATCTCCTTTGGAAGCATTGATCTCCGCGGACCTCTCGAGGTTTCAAAGGACGCGAGGCCTCCGGTCGCAATGAGGCAGAGGTCTTTCTCTGTGGTCTCCACAAAGGATTCAGACATCCCTCCGACGTGGGAGATGCAAGACGAGCCTGCATTCAATTCACTGCAGGGATATCCGGCCTTCCTTCGAGTCAGAGCATCTCGGTGTCCATTCCACTTGAGGCCACAAACTCAGGGTCACTCTCACATACCTGTAGCTGAGCGAAGCCTCCTCTTGAGGTGCTTGTGGAAAGTGGGTATTCCTCTTGAGTCGAAGCTAGGGAAGAAGCTCTCATCTCGAGTTGATTTGGGGTCCACGGAGCCCTTTTGTGTTGCTACAGTGACCTCAGGATCCCTCTAGATTGAGACAGGGATCTTGGGTGTTCTCTGGAGTGCCGTTAAGGAAATCAAGGCTCCTTTCATGTTTGATGTGGAACACGGAATTGCTCTGCACGCAGTGCAGGGGAATCGGGCCTCATCTCGCGGCGAGGGGGAAGTCTCATGGTTTTTCTCGAGTTGCGGCCGGAACCTGGGGTATATTCTCGAGTTACGACGGGGAGGGCCCTTCCAGACACGTGTTTGTTCAGCGACGACAGGACTCCTGCCTAGGTGCGAGGGACACCTCGGGATTCTCCTCGAGTCTTGGCATGGCCATTGGGACGCGTATCCAGGTGAGGCGGGAGACCCAGTGTCCCTTTCCACGTGCCACAGGGATCCTGGGACTCCTATCCATTTTCAAGAGGAGTCAGGCATCGTCTCCTTTGGAAGCATTGATCTCCGCGGACCTCTCGAGTTTTCAAAGGACGTGAGGCCTCCGGTCGTGATGAGGCGGAGAACTAGGTCTTTCTCTGTGGTCTCCACAGGGGATTCAGACATCCCTTCGTCGTGGGAGATGCAAGAAGAGCCTGCATTCAATTCACTGCAGGGATATCCGGCCTTCCTTCCAGTCAGAGCATCTCCGTGTCCGTTCCACTTGAGGCCACAAACTCAGGGTCCCTCTTACATACCTGTAGCTGAGAGTAGCCTCCTCCTGAGGTGATTGTGGAAAATGGGTATTAATCTTGAGTCGAAGCCAGGGATGTGGCTCTCATCTCGAGTTGATTTGGGGTCCACGGAGCCCTTTTGTGTTGCTACAGTGACCTCAGGATCCCTCTCGACTTCAGACAGTGATCTTGAGTGTTCTCTGGAGTGCCATCAAGGAAATCAAGGCTCCTTTCATGTTTGATGTGGAACACGGAATTGCTCTGCACGCAGTCCAGGGGAATCGGGCTTCATCTCGCGGCGAGGGGGAAGTCTCATGGTTTTTCTCGAGTTGCGGCCGGAACCTGGGGTATATTCTCGAGTTACGACGGGGAGGGCCCTTCCAGACACGTGTTTGTTCAGCGACGTCAGGACTCCTGCCTAGTTGCAAGGGACACCTCGGGATTCTCCTCGAGTCTTGGCATGGCCATTGGGACGGGTCTCCATGTGAGGCGGGAGACCTAGTGTCCCTTTCCACGTGCCATAGGGATCCTGGGACTCCTATCCATTTTCAAGAGGAGTCAGGCATCGTCTCCTTTGGAAGCATTGATCTCCGCGGAACTCTCGAGTTTTCAAAGGACGTGAGGTCTCCGGTCACGATGAGGTGGAGAACTAGGTCTTTCTCTGTGGTCTCCACAGGGGATTCAGACATCCCTTCGTCGTGGGAGATGCAAGACGAGCCTGCATTCAATTCACTGCAGGGGTATCCGGCCTTCCTTCGAGTCAGATCATCTCGGTGTCCATTCCACTTGAGGCCACAAACTCAGGGTCCCTCTCACATACCTGTAGCTGAGAGAAGCCTCCTCTTGAGGTGCTTGTGGAAAGTGGGTATTCCTCTTGAGTCGAAGCTAGGGAAGAAGCTCTCATCTCGAGTTAATTTGGGGTCCACGGAGCCCTTTCGTGTTGCTACAGTGTCCTCAGGATCCCTCTAGACTTGAGACAGTGATCTTGGGTGTTCTCTGGAGTGCCATCAAGGAAATCTAGGCTCCTTTCATGTTTGATGTGGAACACGGAATTGCTCTGCACGCAGTGCAGGGGAATCGGGCCTCATCTCGCGGCGAGGGGGACGTCTCATGGTTTTTCTCGAGTTGCGGCCGGAACCTGGTGTATATTCTCGAGTTACGACGGGGAGGGCCCTTCCAGACACGTGTTTCTTCAGCGACGTCAGGACTCCTGCCTAGGTGCGAGGGACACCTCGGGATTCTCCTCGAGTCTTGGCATGGCCATTGGGACGCGTCTCCACGTGAGGCGGGAGACCCAGGGTCCCTTTCCACGTGCCACAGGGATCCTGGGACTCCTATCCATTTTCAAGAGGAGTCAGGCATCGTCTCCTTTGGAAGCATTGTTCTCCGCGGACCTCTCGAGTTTTCAAAGGACGTGAGGCCTCCGGTCGCAATGAGGTGGAGAACTAGGTCTTTCTCTGTGGTCTCCACAGGGGATTCAGACATCCCTTCGTCGTGGGAGATGTAAGACGAGCCTGCATTCAATTCACTGCAGGGATATCCGGCCTTCCTTCGAGTCAGAGCATCTCGGTGTCCATTCCACTTGAGGCCACAAACTCAGGGTCCCTCTCACATACCTGTAGCTGAGAGAAGTCTCCTCTTGAGGTGCTTGTGGAAAGTGGGTATTCCTCTTGAGTCGAAGCCAGGGAGGAATCTCTCATCTCGAGTTGATTTGGGGTCCACGGAGCCCTTTCGTGTTGCTACAGTGACCTCAGGATCCCTCTAGACTTGAGACAGTGATCCTGGGTGTTCTCTGGAGGGCCATCAAGGAAATCAAGCCTCCTTTCATGTTTGAAGTGGAACACGGAATTGCTCTGCACGCAGTGCAGGGTAATCGGGCCTCATGTCGCGGCGAGGGGGAAGTCTCATGGTTTTTCTCGAGTTGCGGCGGAACATGGGGTATATTCTCGAGTTACGACGAGGAGGGCCCTTCCAAACACGTGTTTGTTCAGGGATGTCAGGACTCCTGCCTAGGTGCGAGGGACACCTCGGGATTCTCCTCGAGTCTTGGCATGGCCATTGGGACGCGTCTCCACGTGAGGTGGGAGTCCCAGAGTTGCTTTTCACGTGCCACAGGGATTCTGGGACCTCTATCCATTTTCTAGAGGAGTCAGGCATCGTCTCCTTTGGAAGCATTCGTCTCCACGGACCTCTCGAGTTTTCGAAGGATGTGAGGCCTCCGGTCACGATGAGGCGGAGAACTAGGTCTTTCTCTGTGGTCTCACAGTGGATTCAGACATCCCTTCGTCGTGGGAGATGCAAGACGAGCCTGCATTCAATTCACTGCAGGGATATCCGGCCTTCCTTCGAGTCAGAGCATCTCGGTGTCCATTCCACTTGAGGCCACAAACTCAGGGTCCCTCTCACATACCTGTAGCTGAGAGAAGCCTCCTCTTGAGGTGCTTGTGGAAAGTGGGTATTCCTCTTGAGTCGAAGCTAGGGAAAAAGCTCTCATCTCGAGTTGATTTGGGGTCCACGGAGCACTTTCGTGTTGCTACAGTGACCTCAGGATCCCTCTAGACTTGAGACAGTGATCTTACGTGTTCTCTGGAGTGCCATCAAGGAAATCAAGGCTCCTTTCATGTTTGATGTGGAACACGGAATTGCTCTGCACGCAGTGCAGGGGAATCGGGCCTCATCTCGCTGCGAGGGGGAAGTCTCATGGTTTTTCTCGAGTAGCGGCCGGAACCTGGTGTATATTCTCGAGTTACGACGGGGAGGGCCCTTCCAGACACGTGTTTGTTCAGCGACATCAGGACTCCTGCCTAGGTGCGAGGGACACCACGGGATTCTCCGCGAGTCTTGTCATGGCCATTGGGATGCGTCTCCACGTGAAGCGGGATAACCAGGTTCCCTTTCCACGTGCCACAGGGATCCTGGGACTCCTATTCATTTTCAAGCGGAGTCAGGCATCGTCTCGTTTGGAAGCATTGACCTCCGCGGACCTCTCGAGTTTTCAAAGGACGTGAGGCTTCTGGTCGCGATGAGGCGGAGAACTAGGTCTTTCTCTGTGGTCTCCACAGGGGATTCAGACATCCCTTCGTCGTGGGAGATGCAAGACGAGCCTACATTAAATACACTGCAGTGATATCCGGCCTTCCTTCGAGTCAGAGCATCTCGGTGGACATTCCACTTGAGGCCACACACTCAGGGTCCCTCTAACATACCTGTAGCTGAGAGAAGCCTCTTCTTGAGATGCTTGTGGAAAGTGGGTATTCCACTTGAGTCGAAGCCAGGG
Organism: Dama dama; assembly: GCF_033118175.1. Taxonomy (NCBI): domain Eukaryota; kingdom Metazoa; phylum Chordata; class Mammalia; order Artiodactyla; family Cervidae; genus Dama; species Dama dama. Next base: position 53,057,732 of record NC_083682.1, on the reverse strand, counting down.
ACAAAGCTCTCATCTCGAGTTGATTTGGGGTCCAGTGAGCCCTTTCGTGCTGCTACAGTGACCTCAGGATCCCTCTAGACTTGAGACAGTGATCTTGGGCGTTCTCTGGAGTGCCATCAAGGAAATCAAGGCTCCTTTCATGTTTGATGTGGAACACGGAATTGCTCTGCACGCAGTGCAGGGGAATCGGGCCTCATCTCGCTGCGAGGGGGAAGTCTCATGGTTTTTCTCGAGTTGCGGCCGGAACCTGGGGTATATTCTCGAGTTACGACGGGGAGGGCCCTTCCAGACACGTGTTTGTTCAGGGACGTCACGACTCCTGCCTAGGTGCGAGGGACACCTCGGGATTCTCCTCGAGTCTTGGCATGGCCATTGGGACGCGTCTCCACGTGAGGCGGGAGACCCAGGGTCCCTTTCCACGTGCCACAGGGATCCTGGGACTCCTATCCATTTTCAAGAGGAGTCAGGCATCGTCTCCTTTGGAAGCATTGATCTCCGCGGACCTCTCGAGTTTTCAAAGGACGTGAGGCCTCCGGTCGCAATGAGGAGGAGAACTAGGTCTTTCTCTGTGGTCTCCACAGGGGATTCAGACATCCCTTCGTCATGGGAGATACAAGACGAGCCTGCATTCAATTCACTGCACGGATATCCAGCCTTCCTTCGTGTCAGAGCATCTCGGTGTCCATTCCACTTGAGGCCACAAACTCAGGGTCCCTCTCACATACCTGTAGCTGAGAGAAGCCTCCTCTTGAGGTGCTTGTGGAAAGTGGGTATTCCTCTTGAGTCGAAGCCAGGGAAGAAGCTATCATCTCGAATTGATTTGGGGTCCATGGAGCCCTTTCGTGTTGCTACAGTGAACTCAGGATCCCTCTAGACTTGAGACAGTGATCTTGGGTGTTCTCTGGAGTGCCATTAAGGAAATCAAGGCTCCTTTCATGTTTGATGTGGAACACGGAATTGCTCTGCACGCAGTGCAGGGGAATCTGGCCTCATCTCGCGGCGAGGGGGAAGTCTCATGGTTTTTCTCGAGTTGCGGCCGGAACCTGGGGTATATTCTCGAGTTACGACGGGTAGGGCCCTTCCAGACACGTGTTTGTTCAGCGACGTCAGGACTCCTGCCTAGGTGCGAGGGACACCTCGGGATTCTCCTCGAGTCTTTGCATGGCCATTGGGACGCGTCTCCACGTGAGGCGGGAGACCCAGGGTCCCTTTCCACGTGCCACAGGGATCCTGGGACTCCTATCCATTTTCAAGAGGATTCAGGCATCGTCTCCTTTGGAAGCATTGATCTCCGCGGACCTCTCGAGTTTTCAAAGGATGTGAGGCCTCCGGTCGCAATGAGGAGGAGAACTAGGTCTTTCTCTGTGGTCTCCACAGGGGATTCAGACATCCCTTCGTCGTGGGAGATGCAAGACGAGCCGGCATTCAATTCACTGCACGGATATCCGGCCTTCCTTCGTGTCAGAGCATCTCGGTGTCCATTCCACTTGAGGCCACAAACTCAGGGTCCCTCTCACATACCTGTAGCTGAGAGAAGCCTCCTCTTGAGGTGCTTGTGGAAAGTGGGTATTCCTCTTGAGTCGAAGCTAGGGAAGAAGCTCTCATCTCGAGTTAATTTGGGGTCCACGGAGCCCTTTCGTGTTGCTACAGTGTCCTCAGGATCCCTCTAGACTTGAGACAGTGATCTTGGGTGTTCTCTGGAGTGCCATCAAGGAAATCTAGGCTCCTTTCATGTTTGATGTGGAACACGGAATTGCTCTGCACGCAGTGCAGGGGAATCGGGCCTCATCTCGCGGTGAGGGGGACGTCTCATGGTTTTTCTCGAGTTGCGGCCGGAACCTGGTGTATATTCTCGAGTTACGACGGGGAGGGCCCTTCCAGACACGTGTTTCTTCAGCGACGTCAGGACTCCTGCCTAGGTGCGAGGGACACCTCGGGATTCTCCTCGAGTCTTGGCATGGCCATTGGGACGCGTCTCCACGTGAGGCGGGAGACCCAGGGTCCCTTTCCACGTGCCACAGGGATCCTGGGACTCCTATCCATTTTCAAGAGGAGTCAGGCATCGTCTCCTTTGGAAGCATTGTTCTCCGCGGACCTCTCGAGTTTTCAAAGGACGTGAGGCCTCCGGTCGCAATGAGGTGGAGAACTAGGTCTTTCTCTGTGGTCTCCACAGGGGATTCAGACATCCCTTCGTCGTGGGAGATGCAAGACGAGCCTGCATTCAATTCACTGCAGGGATATCCGGCCTTCCTTCGAGTCAGAGCATCTCGGTGTCCATTCCACTTGAGGCCACAAACTCAGGGTCCCTCTCACATACCTGTAGCTGAGAGAAGTCTCCTCTTGAGGTGCTTGTGGAAAGTGGGTATTCCTCTTGAGTCGAAGCCAGGGAGGAATCTCTCATCTCGAGTTGATTTGGGGTCCACGGAGCCCTTTCGTGTTGCTACAGTGACCTCAGGATCCCTCTAGACTTGAGACAGTGATCCTGGGTGTTCTCTGGAGGGCCATCAAGGAAATCAAGCCTCCTTTCATGTTTGATGTGGAACACGGAATTGCTCTGCACGCAGTGCAGGGTAATCGGGCCTCATGTCGCGGCGAGGGGGAAGTCTCATGGTTTTTCTCGAGTTGCGGGCGGAACATGGGGTATATTCTCGAGTTACGACGAGGAGGGCCCTTCCAAACACGTGTTTGTTCAGGGATGTCAGGACTCCTGCCTAGGTGCGAGGGACACCTCGGGATTCTCCTCGAGTCTTGGCATGGCCATTGGGACGCGTCTCCACGTGAGGTGGGAGTCCCAGAGTTGCTTTTCACGTGCCACAGGGATTCTGGGACCTCTATCCATTTTCTAGAGGTGTCAGGCATCGTCTCCTTTGGAAGCATTCGTCTCCACGGACCTCTCGAGTTTTCGAAGGATGTGAGGCCTCCGGTCACGATGAGGCGGAGAACTAGGTCTTTCTCTGTGGTCTCACAGTGGATTCAGACATCCCTTCGTCGTGGGAGATGCAAGACGAGCCTGCATTCAATTCACTGCAGGGATATCCGGCCTTCCTTCGAGTCAGAGCATCTCGGTGTCCATTCCACTTGAGGCCACAAACTCAGGGTCCCTCTCACATACCTGTAGCTGAGAGAAGCCTCCTCTTGAGGTGCTTGTGGAACGTGGGTATTCCTCTTGAGTCGAAGCTAGGGAAGAAGCTCTCATCTCGAGTTGATTTGGGGTCCACGGAGCACTTTCGTGTTGCTACAGTGACCTCAGGATCCCTCTAGACTTGAGACAGTGATCTTACGTGTTCTCTGGAGTGCCATCAAGGAAATCAAGGCTCCTTTCATGTTTGATGTGGAACTCGGAATTGCTCTGCACGCAGTGCAGGGGAATCGGGCCTCATCTCGCTGCGAGGGGGAAGTCTCATGGTTTTTCTCGAGTAGCGGCCGGAACCTGGTGTATATTCTCGAGTTACGACGGGGAGGGCCCTTCCAGACACGTGTTTGTTCAGCGACGTCAGGACTCCTGCCTAGGTGCGAGGGACACCTCGGGATTCTCCTCGAGTCTTGTCATGGCAATTGGGACGCGTCTCCACGTGAGGCGGGAGACCCAGGGTCCCTTTCCACGTGCCACAGGGATCCTGGGACTCCTATCCATTTTCAAGAGGAGTCAGGCATCGTCTCCTTTGGAAGCATTGATCTCCGCAGACCTCTCGAAGTTTCAAAGGACGTGAGGCCTCCGGTCGTGATGAGGCAGAGAACTAGGTCTTTCTCTGTTGTCTCCACAAGGGATGCAGACATCCCTCCGTCGTGGGAGATGCAAGACGAGCCTGCATTCAATTCACTGCAGGGATATCCGTCCTTCCTTCGAGTCAGAGCATCTCGGTGTCCATTCCACTTGAGGTCACAAACTCAGGGTCCCTCTCACATACCTGTAGCTGAAAGAAGCCTCCTCTTGAGGTGCTTGTGGAAAGTGGGTATTCCTCTTGAGTCGAACCCAGGGACGTGGCTCTCATCTCGAGTTGATTTGGGGTCCACGGAGCCCTTTTGTGTTGCTACAGTGACCTCAGGATCCCTCTAGACTTGAGACAGTGATCTTGGGTGTTCTCTGGAGTGCCATTAAGGAAATCAAGGCTCCTTTCATGTTTGATGTGGAACACGGAATTGCTCTGCACGCAGTGCAGGGGAATCGGGCCTCATCTCGCGGCGAGGGGGAAGTCTCATGGTTTTTCTCGAGTTGCGGCCGGAACCTGGGGTATATTCTCGAGTTACGACGGGGAGGGCCCTTCCAGACACGTGTTTGTTCAGCGACGTCAGGACTCCTGCCTAGGTGCGAGGGACACCTCGGGATTCTCCTCGAGTCTTTGCATGGCCATTGGGACGCGTCTCCACGTGAGGCGGGAGACCCAGGGTCCCTTTCCACGTGCCACAGGGATCCTGGGACTCCTATCCATTTTCAAGAGGATTCAGGCATCGTCTCCTTTGGAAGCATTGATCTCCGCGGACCTCTCGAGTTTTCAAAGGATGTGAGGCCTCCGGTCGCAATGAGGAGGAGAACTAGGTCTTTCTCTGTGGTCTCCACAGGGGATTCAGACATCCCTTCGTCGTGGGAGATGCAAGACGAGCCGGCATTCAATTCACTGCACGGATATCCGGCCTTCCTTCGTGTCAGAGCATCTCGGTGTCCATTCCACTTGAGGCCACAAACTCAGGGTCCCTCTCACATACCTGTAGCTGAGAGAAGCCTCCTCTTGAGGTGCTTGTGGAAAGTGGGTATTCCTCTTGAGTCGAAGCCAGGGAAGAAGCTATCATCTCGAATTGATTTGGGGTCCATTGAGCCCTTTCGTGTTGCTACAGTGACCTCAGAATCCCTCTAGACTTGAGACAGTGATCTTGGGTGTTCTCTGGAGTGCCATTAAGGAAATCAAGGCCCCTTTCATGTTTGATGTGGAACACGGAATTGCTCTGCACGCAGTGCAGGGGAATCGGGCCTCATCTCGCGGCGAGGGGAAAGTCTCATGGTTTTTCTCGAGTTGCGGCCGGAACCTGGGGTATATTCTCGAGTTACGACGGGGAGGGCCCTTCCAGACACGTGTTTGTTCAGCGATGTCAGGACTCCTGCCTAGGTGCAAGGGACACCTCGGGATTCTCCTCGAGTCTTGGCATGGCCATTGAGACGCGTCTCCACGTGAGGCGGGAGACCCAGGGTCCCTTTCCACGTGCCACAGGGATCCTGGGACTCCTATCCATTTTCAAGAGGACTCAGGCATCGTCTCCTTTGGAAGCATTGATCTCCGCAGACCTCTCGAGTTTTCAAAGGACGTGAGGCCTCCGGTCGCGATGAGTCGGAGAACTAGGTGTTTCTCTGTGGTCTCCACAGGGGATTCAGACATCCCTTCGGCGTGATAGATGCAAGACGAGCCTGCATTCAATTCACTGCAGGGATATCCGGCCTTCCTTCCAGTCAGAGTATCTCCGTGTCCGTTCCACTTTAGGCCACAAACTCAGGGTCCCTCTCACATACCTGTAGCTGAGAGTAGCCTCCTCCTGAGGTGATTGTGGAAAATGGGTATTCCTCTTGAGTCGAAGCCAGGGATGTGGCTCTCATCTCAAGTTGATTTGGGGTCCACGGAGCCCTTTTGTGTTGCTACAGTGACCTCAGGATCCCTCTCGACTTCAGACAGTGATCTTGGGTGTTCTCTGGAGTGCCATCAAGGAAATCAAGGCTCCTTTCATGTTTGATGTGGAACACGGAATTGCTCTGCACGCAGTCCAGGGGAATCGGGCCTCATGTCGCGGCGAGGGTGAAGTCTCCTGGTTTTTCTCCAGTTGCGGCCGGAACCTGGGGTATATTCTCGAGTTACGACGGGGAGGGCCCTTCCAGACACGTGTTTGTTCAGCGATGTCAGGACTCCTGCCTAGTTGCAAGGGGCACCTTGGGATTCTCCTCGAGTCTTGGCATGGCCATTGGGACGGGTCTCCACGTGAGGCGGGAGACCTAGTGTCCCTTTCCACGTGCCACAGGGATCCTGGGACTCCTATCCATTTTCAAGAGGAGTCAGGCATCGTCTCCTTTGGAAGCATTGATCTCCGCGGAACTCTCGAGTTTTCAAAGGACGTGAGGTCTCCGGTCACGATGAGGTGGAGAACTAGGTCTTTCTCTGTGGTCTCCACAGGGGATTCAGACATCCCTTCGTCGTGGGAGATGCAAGACGAGCCTGCATTCAATTCACTGCAGGGATATCCGTCCTGCCTTCGAGTCAGATCATCTCGGTGTCCATTCCACTTGAGGCCACAAACTCAGGGTCCCTCTCACATACCTTTAGCTGAGAGAAGCCTCCTCTTGAGGTGCTTGTGAATAGTGGGTATTCCTCTTGAGTCGAAGCTAGGGAAGAAGCTCTCATCTCGAGTTGATTTGGGGTTCACGCAGCCCATTCGTGTTGCTACAGTGACCTCAGGATCCCTCTAGATTGAGACAGTGATCTTGGGTGTTCTCTGGAGTGCCATTAAGGAAATCAAGGCTCCTTTCATGTTTGATGTGGAACACGGAATTGCTCTGCACGCAGTGCAGGGGAATCGGGCCTCATCTCGCGGCGAGGGGGAAGTCTCATGGTTTTTCTCGAGTTGCGGCCGGAACCTGGGGTATATTCTCGAGTTACGACGGGGAGGGCCCTTCCAGACACGTGTTTGTTCAGCGACGTCAGGACTCCTGCCTAGGTGCGAGGGACACCTCGGGATTCTCCTCGAGTCTTGTCATGGCAATTGGGACGTGTCTCCACGTGAGGCGGGAGACCCAGGGTCCCTTTCCACGTGCCACAGGGATCCTGGGACTCCTATCCATTTTCAAGAGGAGTCAGGCATCGTCTCCTTTGGAAGCATTGATCTCCGCGGACCTCTCGAGGTTTCAAAGGACGTGAGGCCTCCGGTCGTGATGAGGCAGAGAACTAGGTCTTTCTCTGTGGTCTCCACAAGGGATGCAGACATCCCTCCGTCGTGGGAGATGCAAGACGAGCCTGCATTCAATTCACTGCAGGGATATCCGTCCTTCCTTCGAGTCAGAGCATCTCGGTGTCCATTCCACTTGAGGTCACAAACTCAGGGTCCCTCTCACATACCTGTAGCTGAAAGAAGCCTCCTCTTGAGGTGCTTGTGGAAAGTGGGTATTCCTCTTGAGTCGAACCCAGGGACGTGGCTCTCATCTCGAGTTGATTTGGGGTCCACGGAGCCCTTTTGTGTTGCTACAGTGACCTCAGGATCCCTCTAGACTTGAGACAGTGATCTTGGGTGTTCTCTGGAGTGCCATCAAGGAAATCAAGGCTCCTTTCATGTTTGATTTGGAACACGGAATTGCTCTGCACACAGTACAGGGGAATCGGGCCTCATGTCGCGGCGAGGGGGAAGTCTCATTGTTTTTCTCGAGTTGAGGCCGGAACCTGGGGTATATTCTCGAGTTACGACGGGGAGGGCCCTTCCAGACACGTGTTTCTTCAGCGACGTCAGGACTCCTGCCTAGGTGCGAGGGACACCTCGGGATTCTCCTCGAGTCTTGGCATGGCCATTGGGACGCGTCTCCAGGTGAGGCGGGAGACCCAGGGTCCCTTTCCACGTGCCACAGGGATCCTGGGACTCCTATCCATTTTCAAGAGGACTCAGGCATCATCTCCTTTGGAAGCATTGATCTCCGCGGACCTCTCGAGGTTTCAAAGGACGCGAGGCCTCCGGTCGCAATGAGGCAGAGGTCTTTCTCTGTGGTCTCCACAAGGGATTCAGACATCCCTCCGACGTGGGAGATGCAAGACGAGCCTGCATTCAATTCACTGCAGGGATATCCGGCCTTCCTTCGAGTCAGAGCATCTCGGTGTCCATTCCACTTGAGGCCACAAACTCAGGGTCACTCTCACATACCTGTAGCTGAGAGAAGCCTCCTCTTGAGGTGCTTGTGGAAAGTGGGTATTCCTCTTGAGTCGAAGCTAGGGAAGAAGCTCTCATCTCGAGTTGATTTGGGGTTCACGGAGCCCTTTTGTGTTGCTACAGTGACCTCAGGATCCCTCTAGATTGAGACAGGGATCTTGGGTGTTCTCTGGAGTGCCGTTAAGGAAATCAAGGCTCCTTTCATGTTTGATGTGGAACACGGAATTGCTCTGCACGCAGTGCAGGGGAATCGGGCCTCATCTCGCGGCGAGGGGGAAGTCTCATGGTTTTTCTCGAGTTGCGGCCGGAACCTGGGGTATATTCTCGAGTTACGACGGGGAGGGCCCTTCCAGACACGTGTTTGTTCAGCGACGACAGGACTCCTGCCTAGGTGCGAGGGACACCTCGGGATTCTCCTCGAGTCTTGGCATGGCCATTGGGACGCGTCTCCAGGTGAGGCGGGAGACCCAGGGTCCCTTTCCACGTGCCACAGGGATCCTGGGACTCCTATCCATTTTCAAGAGGAGTCAGGCATCGTCTCCTTTGGAAGCATTGATCTCCGCGGACCTCTCGAGTTTTCAAAGGACGTGAGGCCTCCGGTCGCGATGAGGCGGAGAACTAGGTCTTTCTCTGTGGTCTCCACAGGGGATTCAGACATCCCTTCATCGTGGGAGATGCAAGAAGAGCCTGCATTCAATTCACTGCAGGGATATCCGGCCTTCCTTCCAGTCAGAGCATCTCCGTGTCCGTTCCACTTGAGGCCACAAACTCAGGGTCCCTCTCACATACCTGTAGCTGAGAGTAGCCTCCTCCTGAGGTGATTGTGGAAAATGGGTATTCCTCTTGAGTCGAAGCCAGGGATGTGGCTCTCATCTCGAGTTGATTTGGGGTCCACGGAGCCCTTTTGTGTTGCTACAGTGACCTCAGGATCCCTCTCGACTTCAGACAGTGATCTTGGGTGTTCTCTGGAGTGCCATCAAGGAAATCAAGGCTCCTTTCATGTTTGATGTGGAACACGGAATTGCTCTGCACGCAGTCCAGGAGAATCGGGCCTCATCTCGCGGCGAGGGGGAAGTCTCATGGTTTTTCTCGAGTTGCGGCCGGAACCTGGGGTATATTCTCGAGTTACGACGGGGAGGGCCCTTCCAGACACGTGTTTGTTCAGCGACGTCAGGACTCCTGCCTAGTTGCAAGGGACACCTTGGGATTCTCCTCGAGTCTTGGCATGGCCATTGGGACGGGTCTCCATGTGAGGCGGGAGACCTAGTGTCCCTTTCCACGTGCCACAGGGATCCTGGGACTCCTATCCATTTTCAAGAGGAGTCAGGCATCGTCTCCTTTGGAAGCATTGATCTCCGCGGAACTCTCGAGTTTTCAAAGGACGTGAGGTCTCCGGGCACGATGAGTGGAGAACTAGGTCTTTCTCTGTGGTCTCCACAGGGGATTCAGACATCCCTTCGTCGTGGGAGATGCAAGACGAGCCTGCATTCAATTCACTGCAGGGATATCCGGCCTTCCTTCGAGTCAGATCATCTCGGTGTCCATTCCACTTGAGGCCACAAACTCAGGGTCCCTCTCACATACCTTTAGCTGAGAGAAGCCTCCTCTTGAGGTGCTTGTGAATAGTGGGTATTCCTCTTGAGTCGAAGCTAGGGAAGAAGCTCTCATCTCGAGTTGATTTGGGGTTCACGCAGCCCATTCGTGTTGCTACAGTGACCTCAGGATCCCTCTAGATTGAGACAGTGATCTTGGGTGTTCTCTGGAGTGCCATTAAGGAAATCAAGGCTCCTTTCATGTTTGATGTGGAACACGGAATTGCTCTGCACGCAGTGCAGGGGAATCGGGCCTCATCTCGCGGCGAGGGGGAAGTCTCATGGTTTTTCTCGAGTTGCGGCCGGAACCTGGGGTATATTCTCGAGTTACGACGGGGAGGGCCCTTCCAGACACGTGTTTGTTCAGCGACGTCAGGACTCCTGCCTAGGTGCGAGGGACACCTCGGGATTCTCCTCGAGTCTTGTCATGGCAATTGGGACGCGTCTCCACGTGAGGCGGGAGACCCAGGGTCCCTTTCCACGTGCCACAGGGATCCTGGGACTCCTATCCATTTTCAAGAGGAGTCAGGCATCGTCTCCTTTGGAAGCATTGATCTCCGCAGACCTCTCGAGGTTTCAAAGGACGTGAGGCCTCCGGTCGTGATGAGGCAGAGAACTAGGTCTTTCTCTGTGGTCTCCACAAGGGATGCAGACATCCCTCCGTCGTGGGAGATGCAAGACGAGCCTGCATTCAATTCACTGCAGGGATATCCGTCCTTCCTTCGAGTCAGAGCATCTCGGTGTCCATTCCGCTTGAGGTCACAAACTCAGGGTCCCTCTCACATACCTGTAGCTGAGAGAAGCCTCCTCTTGAGGTGCTTGTGGAAAGTGGGTATTCCTCTTGAGTCGAAGCCAGGGACGAAGCTCTCATCTCGAGTTGATTTGGGGTCCAGTGAGCCCTTTCGTGCTGCTACAGTGACCTCAGGATCCCTCTAGACTTGAGACAGTGATCTTGGGCGTTCTCTGGAGTGCCATCAAGGAAATCAAGGCTCCTTTCATGTTTGATGTAGAACACGGAATTGCTCTGCACGCAGGGCAGGGGAATCGGTCCTCATCTCGCGGCGAGGGGGAAGTCTCATGGTTTTTCTCGAGTTGCGGCCGGAACCTGGGGTATATTCTCGAGTTACGACGGGGAGGGCCCTTCCAGACACGTGTTTGTTCAGGGACGTCACGACTCCTGCCTAGGTGCGAGGGACACCTCGGGATTCTCCTCGAGTCTTGGCATGGCCATTGGGACGCGTCTCCACGTGAGGCGGGAGACCCAGGGTCCCTTTCCACGTGCCACAGGGATCCTGGGACTCCTATCCATTTTCAACAGGAGTCAGGCATCGTCTCCTTTGGAAGCATTGATCTCCGCGGACCTCTCGAGTTTTCAAAGGACGTGAGGCCTCCGGTCGCAATGAGGAGGAGAACTAGGTCTTTGTCTGTGGTCTCCACAGGGGATTCAGACATCCCTTCGTCGTGGGAGATGCAAGGCGAGCCGGCATTCAATTCACTGCACGGATATCCGGCCTTCCTTCGTGTCAGAGCATCTCGGTGTCCATTCCACTTGAGGCCACAAACTCAGGGTCCCTCTCACATACCTGTAGCTGAGAGAAGCCTCCTCTTGAGGTGCTTGTGGAAAGTGGGTATTCCTCTTGAGTCGAAGCCAGGGAAGAAGCTATCATCTCGAATTGATTTGGGGTCCATTGAGCCCTTTCGTGTTGCTACAGTGACCTCAGAATCCCTCTAGACTTGAGACAGTGATCTTGGGTGTTCTCTGGAGTGCCATTAAGGAAATCAAGGCTCCTTTCATGTTTGATGTGGAACACGGAATTGCTCTGCACGCAGTGCAGGGGAATCGGGCCTCATCTCGCGGCGAGGGGAAAGTCTCATGGTTTTTCTCGAGTTGCGGCCGGAACCTGGGGTATATTCTCGAGTTACGACGGGGAGGGCCCTTCCAGACACGTGTTTGTTCAGCGATGTCAGGACTCCTGCCTAGGTGCAAGGGACACCTCGGGATTCTCCTCGAGTCTTGGCATGGCCATTGAGACGCGTCTCCACGTGAGGCGAGAGACCCAGGGTCCCTTTCCACGTGCCACAGGGATCCTGGGACTCCTATCCATTTTCAAGAGGACTCAGGCATCGTCTCCTTTGGAAGCATTGATCTCCGCAGACCTCTCGAGTTTTCAAAGGACGTGAGGCCTCCGGTCGCGATGAGTCGGAGAACTAGGTGTTTCTCTGTGGTCTCCACAGGGGATTCAGACATCCCTTCGGCATGATAGATGCAAGACGAGCCTGCATTCAATTCACTGCAGGGATATCTGGCCTTCCTTCCAGTCAGAGCATCTCCGTGTCCGTTCCACTTGAGGCCACAAACTCAGGGTCCCTCTCACATACCTGTAGCTGAGAGTAGCCTCCTCCTGAGGTGATTGTGGAAAATGGGTATTCCTCTTGAGTCGAAGCCAGGGATGTGGCTCTAATCTCGAGTTGATTTGGGGTCCACGGAGCCCTTTTGTGTTGCTACAGTGACCTCAGGATCCCTCTCGACTTCAGACAGTGATCTTGGGTGTTCTCTGGAGTGCCATCAAGGAAATCAAGGCTCCTTTCATGTTTGATGTGGAACACGGAATTGCTCTGCACGCAGTGCAGGGGAATCGGGCCTCATCTCGCGGCGAGGGGGAAGTCTCATGGTTTTTCTCTAGTTGCGGCCGGAACCTGGGGTATATTCTCGAGTTACGACGGGGAGGGCCCTTCCAGACACGTGTTTGTTCAGCGATGTCAGGACTCCTGCCTAGTTGCAAGGGACACCTTGGGATTCTCCTCGAGTCTTGGCATGGCCATTGGGACGGGTCTCCACGTGAGGCGGGAGACCTAGTGTCCCTTTCCACGTGCCACAGGGATCCTGGGACTCCTATCCATTTTCAAGAGGAGTCAGGCATCGTCTCCTTTGGAAGCATTGATCTCCGCGGACCTCTCGAGTTTTCAAAGGACGTGAGGTCTCCGGTCACGATGAGGTGGAGAACTAGGTCTTTCTCTGTGGTCTCCACAGGGGATTCAGACATCCCTTCGTCGTGGGAGATGCAAGACGAGCCTGCATTCAATTCACTGCGGGGATATCCGTCCTTCCTTCGAGTCAGATCATCTCGGTGTCCCTTCCACTTGAGGCACATACTCAGGGTCCCTCTCACATACCTTTAGCTGAGAGAATCCTCCTCTTGAGGTGCTTGTGAATAGTGGGTATTCCTCTTGAGTCGAAGCTAGGGAAGAAGCTCTCATCTCGAGTTGATTTGGGGTTCACGCAGCCCATTCGTGTTGCTACAGTGACCTCAGGATCCCTCTAGATTGAGACAGTGATCTTGGGTGTTCTCTGGAGTGCCATTAAGGAAATCAAGGCTCCTTTAATGTTTGATGTGGAACACGGAATTGCTCTGCACGCAGTGCAGGGGAATCGGGCCTCATCTCGCGGCGAGGGGGAAGTCTCATGGTTTTTCTCGAGTTGCGGCCGGAACCTGGGGTATATTCTCGAGTTACGACGGGGAGGGCCCTTCCAGACACGTGTTTGTTCAGCGATGTCAGGACTCCTGCCTAGGTGCGAGGGACACCTCGGGATTCTCCTCGAGTCTTGTCATGGCAATTGGGACGTGTCTCCACGTGAGGCGGGAGACCCAGGGTCCCTTTCCACGTGCCACAGGGATCCTGGGACTCCTATCCATTTTCAAGAGGAGTCAGGCATCGTCTCCTTTGGAAGCATTGATCTCCGCGGACCTCTCGAGGTTTCAAAGGACGTGAGGCCTCCGGTCGTGATGAGGCAGAGAACTAGGTCTTTCTCTGTGGTCTCCACAAGGGATGCAGACATCCCTCCGTCGTGGGAGATGCAAGACAAGCCTGCATTCAATTCACTGCAGGGATATCCGTCCTTCCTTCGAGTCAGAGCATCTCGGTGTCCATTCCACTTGAGGTCACAAACTCAGGGTCCCTCTCACATACCTGTAGCTGAAAGAAGCCTCCTCTTGAGGTGCTTGTGGAAAGTGGGTATTCCTCTTGAGTCGAACCCAGGGACGTGGCTCTCATCTCGAGTTGATTTGGGGTCCACGGAGCCCTTTTGTGTTGCTACAGTGACCTCAGGATCCCTCTAGACTTGAGACAGTGATCTTGGGTGTTCTCTGGAGTTCCATCAAGGAAATAAAGGCTCCTTTCATGTTTGATTTGTAACACGGAATTGCTCTGCACACAGTACAGGGGAATCGGGCCTCATGTCGCGGCGAGGGGGAAGTCTCATGGTTTTTCTCGAGTTGCGGCCGGAACCTGGGGTATATTCTCGAGTTACGACGGGGAGGGCCCTTCCAGACACGTGTTTCTTCAGCGACGTCAGGACTCCTGCCTAGGTGCGAGGGACACCTCGGGATTCTCCTCGAGTCTTGGCATGGCCATTGGGACGCGTCTCCACGTGAGGCGGGAGACCCAGGGTCCCTTTCCACGTGCCACAGGGATCCTGGGACTCCTATCCATTTTCAAGAGGACTCAGGCATCATCTCCTTTGGAAGCATTGATCTCCGCGGACCTCTCGAGGTTTCAAAGGACGCGAGGCCTCCGGTCGCAATGAGGCAGAGGTCTTTCTCTGTGGTCTCCACAAAGGATTCAGACATCCCTCCGACGTGGGAGATGCAAGACGAGCCTGCATTCAATTCACTGCAGGGATATCCGGCCTTCCTTCGAGTCAGAGCATCTCGGTGTCCATTCCACTTGAGGCCACAAACTCAGGGTCACTCTCACATACCTGTAGCTGAGAGAAGCCTCCTCTTGAGGTGCTTGTGGAAAGTGGGTATTCCTCTTGAGTCGAAGCTAGGGAAGAAGCTCTCATCTCGAGTTGATTTGGGGTTCACGGAGCCCTCTTGTGTTGCTACAGTGAGCTCAGGATCCCTCTAGATTGAGACAGGGATCTTGGGTGTTCTCTGGAGTGCCGTTATGGAAATCAAGGCTCCTTTCATGTTTGATGTGGAACACGGAATTGCTCTGCACGCAGTGCAGGGGAATCGGGCCTCATCTCGCGGCGAGGGGGAAGTCTCATGGTTTTTCTCGAGTTCCGGCCGGAACCTGGGGTATATTCTCGAGTTACGACGGGGAGGGCCCTTCCAGACACGTGTTTGTTCAGCGACGACAGGACTCCTGCCTAGGTGCGAGGGACACCTCGGGATTCTCCTCGAGTCTTGGCATGGCCATTGGGACGCGTATCCAGGTGAGGCGGGAGACCCAGGGTCCCTTTCCACGTGCCATAGGGATCCTGGGACTCCTATCCATTTTCAAGAGGAGTCAGGCATCGTCTCCTTTGGAAGCATTGATCTCCGCGGACCTCTCGAGGTTTCAAAGGACGTGAGGCCTCCGGTCGCGATGAGGCGGAGAACTAGGTCTTTCTCTGTGGTCTCCACAGGGGATTCAGACATCCCTTCGTCTTGGGAGATGCAAGACGAGCCTGCATTCAATTCACTGTAGGGATATCTGGCCTTACTTCGAGTCAGAGCATCTCGGTGTCCATTCCACTTGAGGCCACAAACTCAGGGTCCCTCTCACATACCTGTAGCTGAGAGAAGCCTCCTCTTGAGGTGCTTGTGGAAAGTTGGTATTCCTCTTGAGTCGAAGCCAAGGACTAAGCTCTCATCTCGAGTTGATTTGGGGTCCACGGAGCCCTTTTGTGTTGCTACAGGGACCTCAGGATCCCTCTAGACTTGAGACAGTGATCTTGGGTTTTCTCTGGAGTGCCATCAAGGAAATCAAGGCTCCTTTTACGTTTGATGTGGAACACGGAATTGCTCTGCATGCAGTGCAGGGGAATCGGGCCTCGTCTCGCGGCGAGGGGGAAATCTCATGGATTTTCTCGAGTTGCGGCTGGAACCTGGGGTATATTCTCGAGTTACGACGGGTAGGCCCCTTCCAGAAACGTGTTTGTTCAGCGACGTCAGGACTCCTGCCTAGGTGCGAGGGACACCTCGGGATTCTCCTCAAGTCTTGGCATGGCATTTGGCACGCGTCTCCACGTGAGGCGGGGGACCCAGGGTCCCTTTCCACGTGCCACAGGGATCCTGGGACTCCTATCCATTTTCAAGAGGAGTCAGGCATCGTTTCCTTTGGAAGCATTGATCTCCGCGGACCTCTCGAGTTTTCAAAAGATGTGAGGCATCCGGTCGCGATGAGGCGGAGAACTAGGTCTTTCTCTGTGGTCTCCACAGGGGATTCAGACATCCCTTCGTCTTGGGAGATGCAAGACGCGCCTGCATTCAATTCACTGCAGGGATATCCGGCCTTACTTCGAGTCAGAGCATCTCGGTGTCCATTCCACTTGAGGCCACAAACTCAGGGTCCCTCTCACATACATGTAGCTGAGAGAAGCCTTCTCTTGAGGTGCTTGTGGAAATTTGGTATTCCTCTTGAGTTGAAGCCAGGGACTAAGCTCTCATCTTGAGTTGATTTGGGGTCCACGGAGCCCATTCGTGTTGCTCCAGTGACCTCAGGATCCCTCTAGACTTGAGACAGTGATCTTGGGTTTTCTCTGGAGTGCCATCAAGGAAATCAAGGCTCCTTTCACGTTTGATGTGGAACACGGACTTGCTCTGCATGCAGTGAAGGGGAATCGGGCCTCATCTCGCGGCGAGGGGGAAGTCTCATGGTTTTTCTCGAGTTGCGGCCGGAACCTGGGGTATATTCTCGAGTTACGAAGGGGAGGGCCCTTCGAGACACGTGTTTGTTCAGCGACGTCAGGACTCCTGCCTAGGTGCGAGGGACACGTCGGGATTCTCCTCGAGTCTTGGCATGGCAATTGGGTCGCGTCTCCACGTGAGGCGGGAGACCCAGGGTCCCTTTCCACGTGCCACAGGGATCTTGGGACTCCTATCCATTTTCAAGAGGAGTCAGGCATCGTCTCCTTTGGAAGCATTGATCTCCGCGGACCTCTCGAGTTTTCAAAGGATGTGAGGCCTCCGGTCGCGAGGAGGCGGAGAACTAGGTCTTTCTCTGTGGTCTCCACAGGGGATTCAGACATCCCTTCGTGTTGGGAGATGCAAGACGAGCCTGCATTCAATTCACTGCAGGGATATCCGGCCTTATTTCGAGTGAGAGCATCTCGGTGTCCATTCCACTTGAGGCCACAAACTCAGTGTCCTTCTCACATACCTGTAGCTGAGAGAAGCCTCCTCTTGAGGTGCTTGTGGAAAATGGTATTCGTCTTGAGTCGAAGCCAGGGACTAAGCTCTCATCTCGAGTAGATTTGGGGCCCACGGAGCCCTTTCTTGTTGCTCCAGTGACCTCCGGATCCCTCTAGACTTGAGACAGTGATCTTTTGTTTTCTCTGGAGTGCCATCAAGGAAATCAAGGCTCCTTTCACGTTTGATGTGGAACACGGAATTGCTGTGCTCACAGTGCAGGGGAATCAGGCCTCATCTCCCGGCGAGGGGGAAGCCTCATGGTTTTTCTCGAGTGGCGGCCGGAACCTGGGGTATATTCTCGAGTTACGACGGGGAGGGCCCTTCCAGACACGTGTTTGTTCAGCGACGTCAGGACTCCTGCCTAGGTGCGAGGGACACCTCGGGATTCTCCTCGAGTCTTGGCATGGCAATTGGGACGCGTCTCCACGTGAGGCGGGAGACCCAGGGTCCCTTTCCACGTGCCACAGGGATCCTGGGACTCCTATCCATTTTCAAGAAGAGTCAGGCATCGTCTCCTTTGGAAGCATTGATCTCCTCGGACCTCTCGAGTTTTCAAAGGATGTGAGGCCTCCGGTTGCAATGAGGCGGAGTACTAGGACTTTCTCTGTGGTCTCCACAGGGGATTGAGACATCCCTTCGTCTTGGGAGATGCAGGACGAGCCTGCATTCCATTCAATGCAGGGATATCCGGCCTTACTTCGAGTCAGAGCATCTCGGTGTGCATTCCACTTGAGGCCACAAACTCAGGGTCCCTCTCACATACCTGTAGCTGAGAGAAGCCTCCTCTTGAGGTGCTTGTGGAAAGTTGGTATTCCTCTTGAGTCGAAGCCAGGGACTAAGCTCTCATCTCGAGATGATTTGGAGTCCACGGAGACCTTTCTTTTTGCAACAGTGACCTCAGGATGCCTCTAGACTAGAGACAGTGACTTTGGGTTTTCTCTGGAGTGCCATGAAGGAAATCAAGGCTCCTTTCACGTTTGATGTGGAACACGGAATTCCTCTGCACGCAGTTCAGGGGAATCGGGCCTCATCTCGCGGCGAGGGGGACGTGTCATGGTTTTTCTCGAGTTGCGGACGTAACCTGGGGTATATTCTCGAGTTACGACGGGGAGGGCCCTTCCAGACACGTGTTTGTTCAGCGACGTCAGGACTCCTGCCTAGGTGGGATGGACACCTCGGGATTCTCCTCGAGTCTTGGCATGGCAATTGGGATGCGTCTCCCCGTGAGGCTGGATACCCAGGGTCCCTTTCCATGTGCCACAGGGATCCTGGGACTCATATCCATTTTCAAGAGGAGTCAGGCATCGTCTCCTATGGAAGCATTGATCTCCGCGGACCTCTCGAGTTTTCAAAGGATGTGAGGCCTCCGGTCGCGATGACGCGGAGAACTAGGTCTTTCTCTGTGGTCTCCACAGGGGATTCAGACATCCCTTCGTCTTGGGAGATGCAAGACGAGCCTGCATTCAATTCACTGCAGGGATATCCGGCCTTAATTCGAGTCAGAGCATTTCGGTGTCCATTCCACTTGAGGCCACAAACTCAGGGTCCCTCTCACATACCTGTAGCTGAGAGAAGCCTCCTCTCGAGATGCTTGTGGAAAGTTGGTATTCCTCCTGAGTCGAAGCCAGGGACTAAGCTCTCATCTAGAGTTGATTTGGTGTCCACGGAGCCCTTTCGTGTTTCTCCAGTGACCTCAGGATCCCTCTAGGCTTGACACAGTGATCTTGCTTTTTCTCTGGAGTGCCATCAATGAAATCAAGCCTCCTTTCATGTTTGATGTGGATCACGGAATTGCTCTGCACATAGTGCAGGGAATCGGGCCTCATCTTGCGGAGAGGGAGAAGTCTCATTTTTTTTCTCGAGTTGCGGCCGGAACCTGTGGTATATTCTCGAGTTACGACGGGGAGGGCCCTTCCAGACACCTGTTTTTTCAGCGACCTCAGGACTCCTGCCTAGGTGCGAGGGACACCTCGGGATTCTCCTCGAGTCTTGGCATGGCAATTGGGACGCGTCTCCACGTGAGGCGGTAGACCCAGGGTCCCTTTCCACGTGCCACAGGGATCCTGGGTCTCATATCCATTTTAAGAGGAGTCAAGCATCTTCTCCTTTGGAAACATTGATCTCCGTGGACCTCTCGAGTTTTCAAAGTATATGAGGCCTCCGGTCGCGATGAGGAGGAGAACTAGGTCTTTCTCTGTGGTCTCCACAGGGGATTCAGACATCCCTTCGTCTTGGCAGATGCAAGACGAGCCTGCATTCAATTCACTGCAGGGATATCCGGCCTTACTTCGAGTCAGACCATAGAGGTGTCCATTCCACTTGAGGCCACAAACTCAGGGTCCCTCTCACATACCTGTAGCTGAGAGAAGCCTCCTCTTGAGGTGCATGTGGAAAGTTGGTATTCCCCTTGAGTCGAAGCCCGGGATTAAGGTCTCATCACGAGTTGATTTGGGGTCCACGGGGCCCTTTCCTGTGGCTACAGTGACCTCATGATCCCTGTAGACTTGAGACAGTGATCTTGGGTTTTCTCTGGTGTGCCATCAAGGAAATCAAGGCTTCTTTCATGTTTGATGTGGAACACGCAATTGTTATGCACGCACGGCAGGGGAGTCGGGCCTCATCTCGCGGCGAAGGCGAAGTCTCATGGTTTTTCTCGAGTTGCGGCCGGAACCTGGGGTATATTCTCGAGTTACGACGGGGAGGGCCCTTCCAGACACGTGTTTGTTCAGCGACGTCAGCACTACTGCCTAGGTGCGAGGGACACCTTGGGATTCTCCTCGAGTCTTGGCATGGCAATTGGGACGCGTCTCCACGTGAGGCAGGAGACCCAGGGTCCCTTTCCACGTGCCACAGGGATCCTGGGACACCTATCCATTTTCACGAGGAGTCAGGCATCGTCTCCTTTGAAAGCATTGATCTCCGCGGACCTCTCGAGTTTTCAAAGGATGTGAGGGCTCTGCTCGCGATGAGGCGGAGAACTAGGTCTTTCTCTGTGGTCTCCACAGGGGATTCAGACATCCCTTCGTCTTGGGAGATGCAAAACGAGCCTGCATTCAATTCACTGCAGGGATATATGGCCTTACTTCGAGTCAGAGCATCTCGGTGTCCATTCCACTTGAGGCCACAAACTCAGGGTCCCTCTCACATACCTGTAGGTGAGAGAAGCCTCCTCTTGAGGTGCTTGTGGAAAGTTTGTGTTCCTCTTGAGCTGAAGCCAGGGATTAAGCTCTCATCTCGAGTTGATTTGGGGTCCACGGAGCCCTTTCGTTATGCTCCAGTGACCTGAGGATCCCTCTAGACTTGAGACAGTGATCTTGGGTTTTCTCTGGAGTGCCATCAAGGAAATCAAGGCTCCTTTCACGTTTGATGGGGAACACGGAATTGCTCTGCACGCAGTGCAAGGGAATCGGGCCTCATCTCGCGGCGAGTGGGAAGTCTCATGGTTTTTCTCGAGTGGCGGCCGGAACCTGGGCTATATTCTCGAGTTACGACGGGGAGGGCCTTTCCAGACATGTGTTTGTTCAGCGACGTCAGGACTCCTGCCTAGTTGCGAGGGACACCTCGGGATTCTCCTCGAGTTTTGGCATGGCAATTGGGACGCGTCTCCACATGAGGCGGGAGACCCAGGGTCCCTTTCCACGTGCCACAGGGATCCTGGGAATCCTATCCATTTTCAAGAGGAGTCAGGCATCGTCTCCTTTGGAAGCATTGATCTTAGTGGACCTCTCGAGTTTTCAAAGGATGTGAGGCCTCCGGTCGCGATGAGGAAGAGAACTAGGTCTTTTTCTGTGGTCTCCACAGGGGATTCAGACATCCCTTCGTCTTGGGAGATGCAAGACGAGCCTGCACTCAATTCACTGCAGGGATATCCGGCCTTAATTCGAGTCAGAGCATCTCGGTGTCCATTCCTCCTGAGGCCTCAAACTCAGGGTCCCTCTCACATACCTGTAGCTGAGAGAAGCCTCCTCTTGAGGTGTTTGTGGAAAGTTGGTATTCCTCTTGAGTTGAAGCCAGGGACTAAGCTCTCATCTCGAGTTGATTTGGGTTCCTTGGAGCCCATTCGTGTTGCTACAGTGTCCTCAGGATCCCTCTAGACTTGAGACAGTGATCTTGGGTTTTCTCAGGAGTGCCATCAATAAAATCAAGGCTCCTTTCACGTTTGATGTCGATCACGGAATTGTGCTGCACGCAGTGCAGGGGAATCGGGCCTCATCTCGCGGCGAGGGGTAAGTCTCATGGTTTTTCTCGAGTTGCGGCCGGAACCTGGGGTATATTCTCGAGTTATGACGGGGAGGGCCCTTCCAGACACGTGTTTGTTCAGCGACGTCAGGACTCCTGCCTAGGTGCGAGGGACACCTCGGGATTCTCCTCGAGTCTTGGCATGGCAATTGGGACGCATCTCCACGTGAGGCGGAAGACCCAGTGTCCCTTTCCACGTGCCACAGGGATCCTGGGACTCCTATCCATTTTCAAGAGGAGTCAGGCATCGTCTCCTTTCTAAGCATTGATCTCCGCGGTCCTCTCGAGTTTTCAAAGGATGTGAGGCCTCAGGTCGCGATGAGGCGGAGAACTAGGTCTTTCTCTGTGGTCTCCACAGGGTATTCAGACATCCCTTCGTCTTGGGAGATGCAAAACGAGCCTGCATTCAATTCACTGCAGGGATATCCGGCCTTACTTCGAGTCAGAGCATCTCGGTTTCCATTCCACTGGAGGCCACAAACTCAGGGTCCCTCTCACATACCTGTAGCTCAGAGAAGCCTCCTCTTGAGGTGCTTGTGGAAAGTTTGTATTCCTCTTGAGTCGAAGCCAAGGACTAAGCTCTCATCTCGAGTTGATTTGGGGTCCACGGAGCCCTTTCGTGTTGCTCCAGTGACCTCAGGATCCCTCTAGACTTTAGACAGTGATCTTGGGTTTTCTCTGGAGTGCCATCAAGGAAATCAAGGCTCCTTTCACGTTTGATGTGGAACACGGAATTGCTCTGCACGCAGTGCAGGGGAATTGGGCCTCATCTCGCGGCGAGGGGGAAGTCTCATGGTTTCTCTCGAGTTGCGGCCGGAACCTGGGGTATATTCTCGAGTTACGACGGGGAGGGCCCTTCCAGACACGTGTTTGTTCAGTGACGACAGGACTCCTGCCTAGGTGCGAGGGACACCTCGGGAATCACCTCGAGTCTTGGCATGGCATTTGGGATGCGTCTCCACGTGAGGCGGGAGACCCAGGGTCCCTTTCCACGTGCCACAGGGATCCTGGGACTCCTATCCATTTTCAAGAGGAGTCAGGCATTGTCTCCTTTGGAAGCATTGATCTCCGCGGACCTCTCGAGTTTTCAAAGGATGTGAGGCCTCCGCTCGCGATGAGGCGGAGAACTCGGTCTTTCTCTGTCATCTCCACAGGGGATTCAAACATCCCTTCGTCTTGGGAGATGCAAGACGAGCCTGCATTCAATTCACTGCAGGGATATACAGCCTTACTTCGAGTCAGAGCATCTCGGTGTCCATTCCACTTGAGGCAACAAACTCAGGGGCCCTCTCACATTCCTGTAGCTGAGAGAAGCCTCCTCTTGAGGTGCTTGTCGAAAGTTGGTATTCCTCTTGAGTCGAAGCCAGGGACTAAGCTCTCATCTCGATTTGATTTGGGCTCCACGGAGCCCTTTCGTGTTGCTCCAGTGACCTCAGGATCCCTCTAGACTTGAGACAGTGAACTTGGGTTTTCTCTGGAGTGCCATCAAGGAAATCAAGGCTCCTTTTACGTTTGATGTGGAAAACGGAATTGCTCTGCACGAAGTGCAGGGGAATCGGCCTCATCTCGTGGCGAGGGGGAAGTCTCATGGTTTTTTTTCGAGTTGCGGCCGGAACCTGGGGTTTATTCTCGAGTTACGACGTGGAGGGCCCTTCCATACACGTGTTTGTTCAGCGACGTCAGGACTCCTGCCTAGGTGCGAGGGACACCTCGGGATTCTCCTCGAGTCTTGGCATGGCAATTGGGACGCGTCTCCACGTTAGGTGGGAGGACAAGGGTCCATTTCCTCGTGCCACAGGGATCCTGGGACTCCTATCCATTTTCAAGAGGAGTCAGGCATCGTCTCCTTTCGAAGCATTGATCTCCGCGGACCTCTCGAGTTTTCAAAGGATGTGAGGCATCCGGTCGCGATGAGGCGGAGGACTAGGTCTTTCTCTGTGGTCTCCACAGCGGATTCAGACATCCCTTCGTCTTGAGAGATGCAAGACGAGCCTGCCTTCTATTCACTGCAGGGATATCCGGCCTTACTTCGAGTCAGAGCATCTCGGTTTCCATTCCACTTGAGGCCACAAACTCAGGGTCCCTCTCACATACCTGTAGCTCATAAAAGTCTCCTCTTGAGGTGCTTGTGGAAAGTTTGTATTCCTCTTGAGTCGAAGCCAGGGTCTAAGCCCTCATCTCGAGTTGATTTGGGGTCCACAGAGCCCTTTCGTGTTGCTCCAGTGACCTCAGGATCCCTCTAGACTTGAGACAGTGATCTTGGGTTTTCTCTGGAGTGCCATCAAGGAAATCAAGGCTCCTTTCTCCTTTGATGTGGAACACGTAATTGCTCTGCACGCAGTGCAGGGGAATCGGGCCTCATCTCGCGGCAAGGGCGATGTCTCATGGTTTTTCTCAAGTTGCGGCCGGAACCTGGGGTATATTCTTGAGTTACAACGGGGAGGGCCCTTCCTGACACGTGTTTGTTCAGCGACGTCAGGACTCCTGCCTACGTGCAAGGGATACCTCGGGATTCTCCTCGAGTCTTGGCATGGCAATTGGGACGCGTCTCCACGTGAGGCGGGAGACCGAGGGTCCCTTTCCACGTGCCAAAGGGATCCTGGGACTCCTATCCATTTTCAAGAGGAGTCAGCCATCGTCTGCTTTGGAAGCATTGATCTCCGCGGACCTCTCGAGTTTTCAAAGGATGTGAGGCCTCCGGTCGCGATGAGGCGGAGAACTAGGTCTTTCTCTGTCGTCTCCACAGGGGATTCAGACATCCCTTCGTCTTGGGAGATGTAAGACGAGCCTGCATTCTATTCACTGCAGGGATATCCGGCCTTACATCGAGTCAGAGCATCTCGGTGTCCATTCCACTTGAGGCCACAAATTCAGGGGCCCTCTCACATACATATAGCTGAGAGAAGTCTCCTCTTGAGGTGCTTGTGGAAAGCTGGTATTCCTCTTGTGTCGAATCCAGGGACGAAGCTCTCACCTCGAGTTTATTTGGGGTCCACGGAGCCCTTTCGTGTTGCTACAGTGACCTCAGGATCCCTCTAGACTTGAGATAGTGATCTTGGGTTTTCTCTGGAGTGCCATCAAGGAAATCAAGGCTCCTTTCAGGTTTGCTGTGGAACACGGAATTGCTCTGCACGCAGTGCAGGGGAATCGGGCCTCATCTCGCGGCAAGGGGGATGTCTCATGGTTTTTCTCGAGTTGCGGCCGGAACCTGATTTATATTCTCGAGTTACGACGGGGAGGGCCCTTCCAGACACGTGTTTGTTCAGCGACGTCAGGACTCCTGCCTAGGTGCGAGGGACACCTCGGGATTCTCCTCGAGTCTTGGCATGGCAATTGGGACGCGTCTCCACGTGAGGCGGGAGACCCAGGGTCCCTTTCCACGTGCCACAGGGAACCTGGGACTCCTATCCATTTTCAAGAAGGGTCAGGCATCGTCTCCTTTGGAAACATTGATCTCTGCAGACCTCTCGAGTTTTCAAAGGATGTGAGGCCTCCGGTCGCGATGAGGCGGAGGACTAGGTCTTTCTCTGTTGTCTCCACAGGGGATTCAGACATCCCTTCGTCTTGGGAGATGCAAGACGAGCCTGCCTTCAATTCACTGCTGGGATATCTGGCCTTACTTGGAGTCAGAGCATCTCGGTGTCCATTCCACTTGAGGCGACACACTCAGGGTCCCTCTCACATACCATTAGCTGAGAGTAGACTCCTCTTGAGGTGCTTGTGGAAAGTTGGTATTCCTCTTGATTTGAAGCCAGGGACTAAGCTCTCATCTCGAGTTGATTTGGGGTCCACGGAGCCCTTTCGTGTTGTTCCAGTGACCTCAGGATCCCTCTAGACTTGAGACAGTGATCTTGGGTTTTCTCTGGAGTGCCATCAAGGAAATCAAGGCTCCTTTCACGTTTGATGTGGAACACGGAATTGCTCTGCACGCAGTGCAGGGGAATCGGGTCTCATCTCGCGGCGATCGGGAAGTCTCATGGTTTTTCTCGAGTTGCGACCGGAACCTGGGGTATAAACTCGAGTTACGAAGGGGAGGGCCCTTCCAGACACGTGTTTGTTCAGCGACGTCAGGACTCCTGCCTAGGTGCGTGGGACACCTCGGGATTCTCCTCGAGTCTTGGCATGGCCATTGGGACGTGTCTCCACGTGAGGCGGGAGACCCAGGGTCCCTTTCCACGTGCCACAGGGATCCTGGGACTCCTATCCATTTTCAAGAGGAGTCAGGCGTCGTCTCCTTTGGAAGCATTGATCTCGGCGGACGTCTCGAGTTTTCAAAGGATATGAGGCCTCCGGTCGCGATGAGGCGGAGGACTAGGTCTTTCTCTGTGGTCTCCACAGGGGATTCAGACATCCCTTCGTCTTGGGAGATGCAAGACGAGACTGCATTCAATTCACTGCAGGGATATCCGGCCTTACTTCGAGTCAGAGCATCTCGGTGTCCATTCCACTTGAGGCAACAAACTCAGGGGCCCTCTCACATACCTGTAGCTGAGAGAAGCCTCCTCTTGATGTGCTTGTGGAAAGTTGGTATTCCTCTTGAGTCGAAGCCAGGGACTAAGCTCTCACCTCGAGTTGATTTGGGGTCCACAGAGCCCTTCCTTGTTGCTCCAGTGACCTCAGGATCCCTCTAGACTTCAGACAGTGATCTTGGGTTTTCTCTGGAGTGCCATCAAGGAAATCAAGGCTCCTTTCACGTTTGATGTGGAATACGGAACTGCTCTGCACGCAGTGCAGGGAAATCGGGCCTCATCTCGCGGCGAGGGGGAAGTCTCATTGTTTTTCTCGAGTTGCGGCCAGAAACTGGGGTATATTCTCGAGTTACGATGGGGAGGGCCCTTCCAGACACGTGTTTGTTCAGCGACGTCAGGACTCCTGCCTAGGTGCGAGGGAAACCTCGGGATTCTCCTCGAGTCTTGTCATGGCAATTGGGACGCGTCTCCACGTGAGGCGGGAGACCCAGCCTCCCTTTCCACGTGCCACAGGGATCCTGGGACTCCTATCCATTTTCAAGAGGAGTCAGGCATCGTCTCCTTTGGAAGCATTGATCTCCGCGGACCTCTCGAGTTTTCAAAGGATGTAATGCCTCCCGTCTCGATGAGGCGGAGGACTAGGTCTTTCTCTGTGGTCTCCACAGGGGATTCAGACATCCCTTCGTCTTGGGAGATGCAAGACGAGCCTGCATTAAATTCACTGCAGGGATATCCGGCCTTACTTCGAGTCAGAGCATCTCGGTGTCCATTCCACTTAACGCCACAAACTCAGGGTCCCTCTCACATACGTGTAGCTTAGAGAAGCCTCCTCTTGAGGTGCTTGTGGAAAGTTGGTATTCCTCTTGAGTCGAAGCCAAGGACTAAGCTCTCATCTCGAGTTGATTTGGGGTCCACGGAGCCCTTTCGTGTTGCTCCAGTGACCTCAGGATCCCTCTAGACTTTAGACAGTGATCTTGGGTTTTCTCTGGAGTGCCATCAAGGAAATCAAGGCTCCTTTCACGTTTGATGTGGAACACGGAATTGCTCTGCACGCAGTGCAGGGGATTTGGGCCTCATCTCGCGGCGAGGGGGAAGTCTCATGGTTTCTCTCGAGTTGCGGCCGGAACCTGGGGTATATTCTCGAGTTACGACGGGGAGGGCCCTTCCAGACACGTGTTTGTTCAGTGACGACAGGACTCCTGCCTAGGTGCGAGGGACACCTCGAGAATCTCCTCGAGTCTAGGCATGGCATTTGGGATGCGTCTCCACGTGAGGCGGGAGACCCAGGGTCCCTTTCCACGTGCCACAGGGATCCTGGGACTCCTATCCATTTTCAAGAGGAGTCAGGCATTGTCTCCTTTGGAAGCATTGATCTCCGCGGACCTCTCGAGTTTTCAAAGGATGTGAGGCCTCCGCTCGCGATGAGGCGGAGAACTCGGTCTTTCTCTGTCATCTCCACAGGGGATTCAAACATCCCTTCGTCTTGGGAGATGCAAGACGAGCCTGCATTCAATTCACTGCAGGGATATACAGCCTTACTTCGAGTCAGAGCATCTCGGTGTCCATTCCACTTGAGGCAACAAACTCAGGGGCCCTCTCACATACCTGTAGCTGAGAGAAGCCTCCTCTTGAGGTGCTTGTGGAAAGTTGGTATTCCTCTTGAGTCGAAGCCAGGGACTAAGCTCTCATCTCGAGTTGATTTGGGGTCCACGGAGCCTTTTCCTGTTGCTACAGTGACCTCAGGATCCCTCTAGACTTGAGACAGTGATCTTGGGTTTTCTCTGGAGTGCCATCAAGGAAATCAAGGCTCCTTTCACGTTTGATGTGGAACACTGAACTGCTCTGCACGCAGTGCAGGGGAATCGGGCCTCATCTCGCGGCGAGGGGGAAGTCTCATGGTTTTACTCGAGTTGCGGCCAGAACCTGGGGTATATTCTCGAGTTACGACGGGGAGGGCCCTTCCAGACACGTGTTTGTTCAGCGACCTCAGGACTCCTGCCTAGGTGCGAGGGACACCTCGGGATTCTCCTCGAGTCTTGGCATGGCAATTGGGACGCGTCTCCACGTGAGGCGGGAGACCCAGCATCCCTTTCCACATGCCACAGGGATCCTGGGACTCCTATCCATTTTCAAGAGGAGTCAGGCATCATCTCCTTTGGAAGCATTGATCTCCGCGGACCTCTCGAGTTTTCAAAGGATGTGAGGCCTCCCGTCTCGATGAGGCGGAGGACTAGGTCTTTCTCTGTCGTCTCCACAGGGGATTCAGACATCCCTTCGTCTTGGGAGATGCAAGAGGAGCCTGCATTCAATTCACTGCAGGAATATCCGGCCTTACTTCGAGGCAGAGCATCTCGGTGTCCATTCCACTTGAGGCCACAAAAACAGGGTCCCTCTCACATACCTGTGGCTGCGAGAAACCTCCTCTTGAGGTGCTTGTGGAAAGTTGGGATTCCTCTTGAGTCGAAGCCAGGGACTAAGCTCTCATCTCGAGTTGATTTGGGGTCCACGGAGCCCTTTCGTTTTGCTCCAGTGACCTCAGGATCTCTCTAGACTTGAGACAGTGATCTTGGGGTTTCTCTGGAGTGCCATCAAGGAAATCAAGTCTCCTTTCACGTTTGATGTGGAACACGGAATTGCTCTGCACGCAGTGCAGGGTAATCGGGCCTCATCCAGCAGCGAGGGGGAAGTCTCATGGTTTTTCTCGAGTTGCGCCCCGAACCTGGGGTATATTTTCGAGTAACGACGGGGAGGGCCCTTCCAGACACGTGTTTGTTCAGCGACGTCAGGAATCCTGCCTAGGTGCGAGGGACACATCGGGATTCTCCTCGAGTCTTGGCATGGCAATTGGGACGCGTCTCCACGTGAGGCGGGAGACCCAGCGTCCCTTTCCACGTGCCACAGGGATCCTGGGACTCCTATCCATTTTCAAGAGGAGTCAGGCATCGTCTCCTTTGGAAGCATTGATCTCGGCGGACCTCTTCAGTTTTCAAAGGTTGTGAGGCCTCTGGTCGCGATGAGGCGGAGAACTAGGTCTTTCTCTGTGGTCTCCACAGGGGATTCAGACATCCCTTCATCTTGGGAGATGCAAGACAAGCCTGCATTCAATTCACTGCAGGGATATCCGGCCTTACTTCGAGTCAGAGAATCTCTGTGTCCATTCCACTTGAGGCCACAAACTCAGGGTCCCTCTCACATACCTGTAGCTGAGAGAAGCCTCCTCTTGAGGTGCTTGCGGAAAGTTGGTATTCCTCTTGAGTCGAAGCCAGTGATGAAGCTCTCATCTTGAGTTGATTTGGGGTCCATGGAGCCCTTTCGTCTTGCTCCAGTAACCTCAAGATCCCTCTAGACTTGAGACAGTGATCTTCGGTTTTCTCTGCAGTGCCATGAAGGAAATCAAGGCTTCTTTCACGTTTGATGTGTAAGACGGAATTGGTCTGCACGCATTGCAAGGGAATCCGGCCTCATCTCGCAGCGAGGGGGAAGTCTCATGGTTTTTCTCGAGTTGCGGCCAGAACTTGGGGTATATTCTGGAGTTAGAAGGGGAGGGCCCTTAAAGACACGTGTTTGTTCAGCGACGTCAGGACTCCTGCCTAGGTGCGAGGGACACCTCGGGATTCTCCTCGAGTCTTGGCATGGCAATTGGGACGCGTCTCCACGTGAGGCGGGAGACCCAGGGTCCCTTTCCAAGTTCCACAGGAGTCCTGGAACTCCTATCCATTTTCAAGGGGAGTCAGGCATCGTCTCCTTTGGAAGCATTGATCTCTGCGGACCTCTCGAATTTTTAAAGGATGTGAGGCCTCCGGCCGCGATGAGGCGGAGAACTAGGTCTTTCTCTGTGGTCTCCACAGGGGATTCAGACATCCCTTTGTCTTGGGAGATGCAAGACGAGCCTGCATTCAATTCACTGCAGGGATATCCGGCCTTACTTCGAGTCAGAGCATCTCTGTGTCCATTCCACTTGAGGCCACAAAATCAGTGTCCCTCTCACATACCTGTAGCTGAGAGAAGCCTCCTCTTGAGGTGCTTGTGGAAAGTTGGCATTCCTCTTGAGTCGAAGCCAGGGGATAAGCTCTCATCTCGAGTTGATTTCGGGTCCACGGAGCCCTTTCGTGTTGGTACAGTGACCTCAGGATCCATCTAGACTTGAGACAGTGATCTTGGGTTTTCTCTGGAGTGCCATCAAGGAAATCAAGGCTCCTTTCACGTTTGATGTGGAACACGGAATTGCTCTGCACGCAGTCCAGGGGAATCGGGCCTCATGTCGCGGCGAGGGGGAAGTCTCATGGTTTTTCTCGAGTTGCGGCCGGAACCTGGGGTATATTCTCGAGTTACGACGGGGAGGGCCCTTCCAGACACGTGTTTGTTCAGCGACGTCAGGACTCCTGCCTAGGTGCGAGGGACACCTTGGTATTCTCCTCGAGTCTTGGCATGGCAATTGGGACGCGTCTCCACGTGAGGCGGGAGACCCAGGGTCCCTTTCCACGTGCCACAGGGATCCTGGGACTCCTATCCATTTTCAAGAGGAGTCAGGCATCGTTTCCTTTGGAAGCATTGATCTCCGCGGACCTCTCGAGTTTTCAAAGGATGTGAGGCCTCCGGTATCGATGAGGCGGAGAAATAGGTCTTTCTCTGTTGTCTCCGCAGGGGATTCAGACATCCCTTCGTCTTGAGAGATGCAAGAGGAGCCTGCATTCAATTCACTGCAGGGATATCCGTCCTTACTTCAAGTCAGAGCATATCGGTGTCCATTCCACTTGAGGCCACAAACTCAGGGTCCCTTCACATACCTGTAGCTGAGAAAAGCCTCCTCTTGAGGTGCTTGTGGAAAGTTGGTATTCCTCTTGAGTCGAAGCCAGGGACTAAGCTATCATCTCGAGTTGATTTGGGGTCCACGGAGCCCTTTCGTGTTGCTCCAGTGACCTCAGGATCCCTCTAGACTTGAGACAGTGATCTTGGGTTTTCTCTGGAGTGCCATCAAGGAAATCAAGGCTCCTTTCACGTTTGATGTGGAACACGGAATTGCTCTGCACGCAGTGCAGGGGAATCGGGCCTCATCTCGCGGCGAGGGGGAAGTCTCATGGTTTTTCTCGAGTTGCGGCCGGAACCTGGGGTATATTCTCGAGTTACGACGGGGAGGGCCCTTCCAAACACGTGTTTGTTCAGGGACGTCAGGACTCCTGCCTAGGTGCGAGGGACACCTCGGGATTCTCCTCGAGTCTTGGCATGGCAATTGGGCCACGTCTCCACGTGAGGCGGGAGACGCAGGGTCCCTTTCCACGAGCCACAGGGATCCTGGGACTCCTATCCATTTGCAAGAGGCGTCAGGCATCGTCTCCTTTGGAAGCATTGATCTCCGCGGACCTCTCGAGTTTTCAAAGGATGTGAGGCCTCCGTTCGCGTTGAGGCGGAGGACTAGGACTTTCTCTGTGGTCTCCACAGGGGATTCAGACATCCCTTCGTCTTGGGAGATGCAAGAGGAGCCTGCATTCAATTCACTGGAGGGATATCCGTCCTTACTTCAAGTCAGAGCATATCGGTGTCCATTCCACTTGAGGCCACAAACTCAGGGTCCCTTCACATACCTGTAGCTGAGAAAAGCCTCCTCTTGAGGTGCTTGTGGAAAGTTGGTATTCCTCTTGAGTCGAAGCCAGGGACTAAGCTCTCATCTCGAGTTGATTTGGGGTCCACGGAGCCCTTTCGTGTTGCTCAAGTGACCTCAGGATCCCTCTAGACTTGAGACAGTGATCTTGGGTTTTCTCTGGAGTGCCATCAAGGAAATCAAGGCTCCTTTCACGTTTGATGTGGAACACGGAATTGCTCTGCGCGCAGTGCAGGGGAATCGGGCCTCATCTCGCGGCGAGGGGGAAGTCTCATGGTTTTACTTGAGTTCCGACCCGAACCTGGGGTATATTCTCGAGTTACGACGGGGAGGGCCCTTCCAGACACGTGTTTGTTCAGCGACGTCAGGACTCCTGCCTAGGTGCGAGGGACACCTCGGGATTCTCCTCGAGTCTTGGCATGGCAATTGGGACGCGTCTCCACGTGAGGCGGGAGACCCAGGGTCCCTTTCCACGTGCCACAGGGATCCTGGGACTCCTATCCATTTTCAAGAGGAGTCAGGCATCGTCTCCTTGGGAAGCATTGATCTCTGCAGACCTCTCGAGTTTTCAAAGGATGTGAGGCCTCCGTTCGCGATGAGGCAGAGGACTAGGTCTTTCTCTGTGGTCTCCACAGGGGTTTCAGACATCCCTTCATCTTGGGAGATGCAAGACGAGCCTGCATTCAATTCACTGCAGAGGATATCCGGCCTTACTTCGTGTCAGAGCATCTCGGTGTCCATTCCACTTGAGGCCACAAACTCAGGGGCACTCTCACATACCTGTAGCTGAGAGAAGCCTCCTCTTGAGGTGCTTGTGGAAAGTTGGTATTCCTCTTGAGTCGAAGCCAGGGACTAAGCTCCCATCTCGAGTTGATTTGGGGTCCACGGAGCCCTTTCGTGTTGCTCCAGTGACCTCAGGATCCCTCTAGACTTGAGACAGTGATCTTGGGTTTTCTCTGGAGTGCCATCAAGGAAATCAAGGCTCTTTTCATTTTTGATGTGGAACACGGAATTGCTCTGCACGCAGGGCAGGGGAATCGGGCCTCATCTCTCGGCGAGGCGTAAGTGTCATGGTTTTTCTCGAGTTGCGGCCGGAACCTGGGGTATATTCTCGAGTTACGACGGGGAGGGCCCTTCCAGACACGTGTTTGTTCAGCGACGTCAGGACTCCTGCCTAGGTGCGAGGGACGCCTCGGGATTCTCCTCGAGTCTTGGCATGACAATTGGGACGCGTATCCACGTGAGGCGGGAGACCCAGGGTCCATTTCCACGTGGCACAGGGATCCTGGGACTCCGATCCATTTTCAAGAGGAGGCAGGCATCGTCTCCTTCGGAAGCATTGATCTCCGCGGACCTCTCGAGTTTTCAAAGGATGTGAGGCCTCCGGTCTCGATGAGGCGGAGAACGAGGTCTTTCTCTGTGGTCTCCACAGGGGTTTCAGACATCCCTTCATCTTGGGAGATGCAAGACGAGCCTGCATTCAATTCACTGCAGAGGATATCCGGCCTTACTTCGTGTCAGAGCATCTCGGTGTCCATTCCACTTGAGGCCACAAACTCAGGGGCACTCTCACATACCTGTAGCTGAGAGAAGCCTCCTCTTGAGGTGCTTGTGGAAAGTTGGTATTCCTCTTGATTCGAAGCCAGGGACTAAGCTCCCATCTCGAGTTGATTTGGGGTCCACGGAGCCCTTTCGTGTTGCTCCAGTGACCTCAGGATCCCTCTAGACTTGAGACAGTGATCTTGGGTTTTCTCTGGAGTGCCATCAAGGAAATCAAGGCTCTTTTCATTTTTGATGTGGAACACGGAATTGCTCTGCACGCAGGGCAGGGGAATCGGGCCTCATCTCTCGGCGAGGCGTAAGTGTCATGGTTTTTCTCGAGTTGCGGCCGGAACCTGGGGTATATTCTCGAGTTACGACGGGGAGGGCCCTTCCAGACACGTGTTTGTTCAGCGACGTCAGGACTCCTGCCTAGGTGCGAGGGACGCCTCGGGATTCTCCTCGAGTCTTGGCATGACAATTGGGACGCGTATCCACGTGAGGCGGGAGACCCAGGGTCCATTTCCACGTGGCACAGGGATCCTGGGACTCCTATCCATTTTCAAGAGGAGGCAGGCATCGTCTCCTTCGGAAGCATTGATCTCCGCGGACCTCTCGAGTTTTCAAAGGATGTGAGGCCTCCGGTCTCGATGAGGCGGAGAACGAGGTCTTTCTCTGTGGTCTCCACAGGGGATTCAGACAACCCTTCGTCTTGGGAGATGCAAGACAAGCCTTCATTCAATTCACTGCAGGGATATCCGGCCTTATTTCGAGTCAGAGCATCTCGGTGTCCATTCCACTTGAGGCCACAAACTCAGGGTCCCTCTCACATACATGTAGCTGAGAGAAGCCTCCTCTTGAGGTGCTTGTGGAAAGTTGGTATTCCACTTGAGTCGAAGCCAGGGACTAAGCTCTCATCTCGAGTTGATTTGGGGTCCATGGAGCCCTTTCCTGTTGGTCCAGTGACCTCAGGATCCCTCTAGACTTGAGACAGTGATCTTGGGTTTTCTCTGGAGTGCCATCAAGGAAATCAAGGCTCCTTTCACGTTTGATGTTTAACACGGAATTGCTCTGCATGCAGTGCAGGGGAATTGGTCCTCAACTCGCGGCGAGGGGGAAATCTCATGGTTTTTCTCGAGTTGCGGCCGGAACCTGGGGTATATTCTCGAGTTACGACGGGGAGGGCCCTTCCAGACACGTGTTTGTTCAGCGAAGTCAGGACTCCTGCCTAGGTGCGAGGGACACCTCGGGATTCTCCTCGAGTCTTGGCATGGCAATTGGGACGCGTCTGCACATGAGGCGGGTGACCCAGGGTCCCTTTCCACGTGCCACAGGGATCCTGGAACTCCTAACCATTTTCAACAAGAGTCAGGCATCTTCTCCTTTGGAAGCATTGATCTCCGCGGACCTCTCGAGTTTTCAAATGATGTGAGGCTTCCGGTCTCGATGAGGCGGAGAACTAGGTCTTTCTCTGTGGTCTCCACAGGGGATTCAGACATCCCTTCGTCTTGGGAGGTGCAAGACGAGCCTGCATTCAATTCACTGCAGGGATATCCGGCCTTACATCGAGTCAGAGCATCTCGGTGTCCATTCCACTTGAGGCCACAAACTCAGGGTCCCTCTCACATACCTGTAGCTGAGAGAAGCCTCCTCTTGAGGTGCTTGTGGAAAGTTGGTATTCCTCTTGAGTCTAAGCCAGGGACTAAGCTCTCATCTCGAGTGGATTTGGGGTCCACGGAGCCCTTTGTTGTTGCTCCAGTGACCTCAAGATCTCTCTAGACTTGAGACAGTGACCTTGGGTTTTCTCTGGAGTGCCATCAAGGAAATCAAGGCTCCTTTCACGTTTGATGTGGAACACGGAATTGCTCTGCATGCAGTGCAGGGGAATCGGGCCTCAACTCGCGGCGAGTGGGAAATCTCTTGGTTTTTCACGAGTTGCGGCCGGAACCTGGGGTATATTCTCGAGTTACGACGGGGAGGGCCCTTCAAGACAGGTGTTTGTTCAGCGACGACAGGACGCCTGCCTAGGTGCGAGGGACACCTCGGGATTCTCCTCGAGTCTTGGCATGGCAATTGGGACGCGTCTCCACGTGAGGCGGAGACCCAGTGTCCCTTTCCACGTGCCACAGGGATCCAGGGACTCCTATCCATTTTCAAGAGGAGTCAGGCATCGTCTCCTTTGGAAGCACTGATCTCCGCGGACCTCTCGAGTTTTCAAAGGATGTGAGGCCTCTGGTCGCGATGAGGCGGAGAACTCGGTCTTTCTCTGTGGTCTCCACAGGGGATTCAGACATCCCTTCTTCTTGGGAGATGCAAGACGAGCCTGCATTCAATTCACTGCAGGGATATCCGGCCTTACTTCGAGTCAGAGCATCTTGGTGTCCATTCCACTTGAGGCCACAAACTCAGGGTCCCTCTCACATACCTGTAGATGAGAGAAGCTTCCTCTTGAGGTGCTTGTGGAAAGTTGGTATTCCTCTTGAGTCTAAGCCAGGGACTAAGCTCTCATCTCAAGTTGATTTGGGGTCCACGGAGCCCTTTCCTGTTGCTCCAGTGACCTCAGGATCCCTCTAGACTTGAGACAGTGATCTTGGGTTTTCCCTGGAGTGCCATCAAGGAAATCAAGGCTCCTTTCACGTTTGATGTGGAACACGGAATTGCTCTGCATGCAGTGCAGGGGAATCGGGCCTCAACTCGCGGCGAGTGGGAAATCTCATGGTTTTTCACGAGTTGCGGCCGGAACCTGGGGTATATTCTCGAGTAACGACGAGGAGGGCCCTTCAAGACAGGTGTTTGTTCAGCGACTTCAGGACTCCTGCCTAGGTGCGAGGGACACCTCGGGATTCTCCTCGAGTCTTGGCATGGCAATTGGGACACGTCGCCACGTGAGGCGGAGACCCAGTGTCCCTTTCCACGTGCCACAGGGATCCAGGGACTCCTATCCATTTTCAAGAGGAGTCAGGCATCGTCTCCTTTGGAAGCACTGATCTCCGCGGACCTCTCGAGTTTTCAAAGGATGTGAGGCTTCTGGTCGCGATGAGGCGGAGAACTAGGTCTTTCTCTGTGGTCTCCACAGGGGATTCAGACATCCCTTCTTCTTGGGAGATGCAAGACGAGCCTGCATTCAATTCACTGCAGGGATATCCGGCCTTACTTCGAGTCAGAGCATCTCGGTGTCCATTCCACTTGAGGCCACAAACTCAGGGTCCCTCTCACATACCTGTAGATGAGAGAAGCCTCCTCTTGAGGTGCTTGTGGAAAGTTGGTATTCCTCTTGAGTCTAAGCCAGGGACTAAGCTCTCATCTCGAGTTGACTTGGGGTCCACGGAGCCCTTTCGTGTTGCTCCAGTGACCTCAGGATCCCTCTAGACTTGAGACAGTGATCTTGGGTTTTCTCCGGAGTGCCATCAAGGAAATCAAGGCTCCTTTCACGTTTGATGTGGAGCACGGAATTGCTCTGCACGCAGGGCAGGGGAATCGGGCCTCATCTCGCGGCGAGGGGGAATTCTCATGGTTTTTCTCGAGTTGCGGCCGGAACCTGGGGTATATTCTCGAGTTACCAAGGGGAGGGCCCTTCCAGACACGTGTTTTTTCAGCGACGTCAGGACTCCTGCCTAGGTGCGAGGGACACCTCGGGATTCTCCTCGAGTCTTGGCATGGCAATTTGGACGCGTCTCCACGTGAGGAGGGAGACCCAGGGTCCCTTTCCACGTGCCACAGGGATCCTGGGACTCCTATCCATTTTCAAGAGGAGGCAGGCATCGTCTCCTTTTGAAGCATTGATCTCCGCGGACCTCTCAAGTTTTCAAAGGATATGAGGCCTCCGGTTGCGTTGAGGTGGAGGACTAGGTCTTTCTATGTGGTCTCCACAGGGCATTCAGACATCCCTTCATCTTGGGAGATGCAAGACGAGCCTGGATTCAATTCACTGCAGTGATATCCGGCCTTATTTCGAGTCAGAGCATCTCGGTGTCCATTCCACTTGAGGCCACTAACTCAGGGTCCCTCTCACATAACTGTAGCTGAGAGAAGCCTCCTCTTGAGGTGCTTGTGGAAAGTTGGTATTCTTCTTGACTCGAAGCCAGGGACTAAGCTCTCATCTCGAGTTGATTTGGGGTCCACGGAACCCTTTCGTGTTGCTCCAGTTACCTCAGGATCCCTCTAGACTTGAGACAGCGATCTTGGGTTTTCTCTGGAGTGCCATCAAGGAAATCAAGGCTCCTTTCACGTTTGATGTGGAACACGGAATTGCTCTGCATGCAGTGCAGGGGAATCGGGCCTCAACTCGCGGCGAGTGGGAAATCTCATGGTTTTTCACGAGTTGCGGCCGGAACCTGGGGTATATTCTCGAGTTACGACGGGGAGGGCCCTTCAAGACAGGTGTTTGTTCAGCGACGACAGGACTCCTGCCTAGGTGCGAGGGACACCTAGGGATTCTCCTCGAGTCTTGGCATGGCAATTGGGACGCATCTCCACGTGAGGCGGGAGACCCAGTGTCCCTTTCCACGTGTCACAGGGATCCTGGGACTCCTATCCATTTTCAAGAGGAGTCAGGCATCGTCTCCATTGGAAGCATTGATCTCCGCGGACCTCTCGAGTTTTCAAAGGATGTGAGGGCTCCGGTCGCCATGAGACGGAGAACTCGGTCTTTCTCTGTGGTCTCCACAGCGTATTCAGACATCCCTTCGTCTTGGGAGATGCAAGACGAGCCTGCATTCAATTCACTGCAGGGATATCCGGCCTAACTTCGAGTCAGAGCATCTCGGTGTCCATTCCACTTGAGGCCACAAACTCAGGGTCCCTCTCACGTACCTGTAGCTGAGAGAAGCCTCCTCTTGAGGTGCTTGTGGAAAGTTGGTATTCCTCTTGAGTCGAAGCCAGGGACTAAGCTCTCATCTCGAGTTGATTTGGGGTCCACGGAGCTCTTTCGTGTTGCTCCAGTGACCTCAGGATCCCTCTAGACTTGAGACAGTGATCTTGGGTTTTCTCTGGAGTGCCATCAAGGAAATCAAGGCTCCTTTCACGTTTGATGTGGAACACGGAATTGCTCTGGACGCAGTGCAGGGGAATCGGGCCTCAACTCGTGGCAAAGGGGAAGTCTCATGGTTTTTCTCGAGTTGCGGCCGGAACCTGGGGTATATTCTCGAGTTACGACGGGGAGGGCCCTTCCAGACACGTGTTTGTTCAGCGACGTCAGGACTCCTTCCTAGGTGCGAGGGACAACTCGGAATTCTCCTCGAGTCTTGGCATGGCAATTGGGACGCGTCTCCACGTGAGGCGGGAGACCCAGGGTCCCTTTCCACGTGCCACAGGGATCCTGGGACTCCTATCCATTTTCAAGAGGAGTCAGGCATCGTCTCCTTCGGAAGTATTGATCTCCGCGGACCTCTCGAGTTTTCAAAGGATATGAGGCCTCCGGTTGCGTTGAGGTGGAGGACTAGGTCTTTCTCTGTGGTCTCCACAGGGCATTCAGACATCCCTTCGTCTTGGGAGATGCAAGACGAGGCTGGATTCAATTCACTGCAGGGATATCCGGCCTTATTTCGAGTCAGAGCATCTCGCTGTCCATTCCACTTGAGGCCACAAACTCAGGGGCCCTCTCACATCCCTGTAGCTGAGAGAAGCCTCCTCTTGAGGTGCTTGTGGAAAGTTGGTATTCCTCTTGAGTCTAAGCCAGGGACTAAGCTCTCATCTCGATTTGATTTGGGGTCCACGGAGCCCTTTCCTGTTGGTCGAGTGACCTCAGGATCCCTCTAGACTTGAGACAGTGATCTTGGGTTTTCTCTGGAGTGCCATCAAGGAAATCAAGGCTCCTTTCACGTTTGATGTGGAACACGGAATTGCTCTGCATGCAGTGCAGGGGAATCGGGCATCAACTCGCGGCGTGGGGGAAATCTCTTGGTTTTTCTCGAGTTGCGGCCCCAACCTGGGGTATATTCTCGAGTTACGATGGGGAGGGCCCTTCAGACACGTGTTTTTTCAGCGACGTCAGGACTCCTGCCTAGGTGCGAGGGACACCTCGGGATTCTCCTCGAGTCTTGGCATGGCAATTTGGACGCGTCTCCACGTGAGGAGGGAGACCCAGGGTCCCTTTCCACGTGCCACAGGGATCCTGGGACTCCTATCCATTTTCAAGAGGAGGCAGGCATCGTCTCCTTTTGAAGCATTGATCTCCGCGGACCTCTCAAGTTTTCAAAGGATATGAGGCCTCCGGTTGCGTTGAGGTGGAGGACTAGGTCTTTCTATGTGGTCTCCACAGGGCATTCAGACATCCCTTCATCTTGGGAGATGCAAGACGAGCCTGGATTCAATTCACTGCAGTGATATCCGGCCTTATTTCGAGTCAGAGCATCTCGGTGTCCATTCCACTTGAGGCCACTAACTCAGGGTCCCTCTCACATAACTGTAGCTGAGAGAAGCCTCCTCTTGAGGTGCTTGTGGAAAGTTGGTATTCTTCTTGACTCGAAGCCAGGGACTAAGCTCTCATCTCGAGTTGATTTGGGGTCCACGGAACCCTTTCGTGTTGCTCCAGTTACCTCAGGATCCCTCTAGACTTGAGACAGCGATCTTGGGTTTTCTCTGGAGTGCCATCAAGGAAATCAAGGCTCCTTTCACGTTTGATGTGGATCACGGAATTGCTCTGCATGCAGTGCAGGGGAATCGGGCCTCAACTCGCGGCGAGTGGGAAATCTCATGGTTTTTCACGAGTTGCGGCCGGAACCTGGGGTATATTCTCGAGTTACGACGGGGAGGGCCCTTCAAGACAGGTGTTTGTTCAGCGACGACAGGACTCCTGCCTAGGTGCGAGGGACACCTAGGGATTCTCCTCGAGTCTTGGCATGGCAATTGGGACGCATCTCCACGTGAGGCGGGAGACCCAGTGTCCCTTTCCACGTGTCACAGGGATCCTGGGACTCCTATCCATTTTCAAGAGGAGTCAGGCATCGTCTCCATTGGAAGCATTGATCTCCGCGGACCTCTCGAGTTTTCAAAGGATGTGAGGGCTCCGGTCGCCATGAGGCGGAGAACTCGGTCTTTCTCTGTGGTCTCCACAGCGTATTCAGACATCCCTTCGTCTTGGGAGATGCAAGACGAGCCTGCATTCAATTCACTGCAGGGATATCCGGCCTAACTTCGAGTCAGAGCATCTCGGTGTCCATTCCACTTGAGGCCACAAACTCAGGGTCCCTCTCACGTACCTGTAGCTGAGAGAAGCCTCCTCTTGAGGTGCTTGTGGAAAGTTGGTATTCCTCTTGAGTCGAAGCCAGGGACTAAGCTCTCATCTCGAGTTGATTTGGGGTCCACGGAGCTCTTTCGTGTTGCTCCAGTGACCTCAGGATCCCTCTAGACTTGAGACAGTGATCTTGGGTTTTCTCTGGAGTGCCATCAAGGAAATCAAGGCTCCTTTCACGTTTGATGTGGAACACGGAATTGCTCTGGACGCAGTGCAGGGGAATCGGGCCTCAACTCGTGGCAAAGGGGAAGTCTCATGGTTTTTCTCGAGTTGCGGCCGGAACCTGGGGTATATTCTCGAGTTACGACGGGGAGGGCCCTTCCAGACACGTGTTTTTTCAGCGACGTCAGGACTCCTTCCTAGGTGCGAGGGACAACTCGGAATTCTCCTCGAGTCTTGGCATGGCAATTGGGACGCGTCTCCACGTGAGGCGGGAGACCCAGGGTCCCTTTCCACGTGCCACAGGGATCCTGGGACTCCTATCCATTTTCAAGAGGAGTCAGGCATCGTCTCCTTCGGAAGTATTGATCTCCGCGGACCTCTCGAGTTTTCAAAGGATATGAGGCCTCCGGTTGCGTTGAGGTGGAGGACTAGGTCTTTCTCTGTGGTCTCCACAGGGCATTCAGACATCCCTTCGTCTTGGGAGATGCAAGACGAGGCTGGATTCAATTCACTGCAGGGATATCCGGCCTTATTTCGAGTCAGAGCATCTCGGTGTCCATTCCACTTGAGGCCACAAACTCAGGGTCCCTCTCACATACATGTAGCTGAGAGAAGCCTCCTCCTGAGGTGCTTGTGGAAAGTTGGTATTCCTCTTGACTCGAAGCCAGGGACTAAGCTCTCATCTCGAGTTGATTTGGGGTCCACGGAGCCCTTTCGTGTTGCTCCAGTGACCTCAGGATCCCTCTAGACTTGAGACAGTGATCTTGGGTTTTCTCTGGAGTGCCATCAAGGAAATCAAGGCTCCTTTCACTTTTGATGTGGAACAAGGAATTGCTCTGCACGCAGGGCAGGGGAATCGGGCCTCATCTCGGGGCGAGGGGGAAGTCTCATGGTTTTTCTCGAGTTGCGGCCGGAACCTCAGGTATATTCTGGAGTTACAACGGGGAGGGCCCTTCCAGATACGTGTTTGTTCAGCGACGTCAGAACTCCTGCCTAGGTGCGAGGGACACCTCGGGATTCTCATCGAGTATTGGCATGGCAATTGGGATGCGTCTCCACGTGAGGCGGGAGACCCAGGGTCCCTTTCCACGTGCCATAGGGATCCTGGGACTCCTATCCATTTTCAAGAGGAGTCGGGCATCGTCTCCTTTGGAAGCATTGATCTCTGCAGACCTCTCGAGTTTTCAAAGGATGTGAGGCCTCCGGTCGCGATGAGGCGGAGGACTAGGTCTTTCTCTGTGGTCTCCACAGGGGATTCAGACATCCATTTGTCTTGGGAGATGCAAGACGAGCCTGCATTCAATTCACTGCCAGGATATCTGGCCT
Source organism: Dama dama (assembly GCF_033118175.1). Taxonomy (NCBI): domain Eukaryota; kingdom Metazoa; phylum Chordata; class Mammalia; order Artiodactyla; family Cervidae; genus Dama; species Dama dama. The sequence goes on along the minus strand of NC_083682.1, from coordinate 53,016,507 downwards.
TACTTCGAGTCAGAGCATCTCGGTGTCCATTCCACTTGAGGCCACAAACTCGGGGTCCCTCAAATATACCTGTAGCTGAGAGAAGCCTCCTCTTGAGGTGCTTGTGGAAAGTTGTTATTCCTCTTGAGTCTAAGCCAGGGACTAAGCTCTCATCTCGAGTTGATTTGGGGTCCACGGAGCCCTTTCCTGTTGGTCCAGTGACCTCAGGATCCCTCTAGACTTGAGACAGTGATCTTGGGTTTTCTATGGAGTGCCATCAAGGAAATCAAGGCTCCTTTCACGTTTGATGTGGAACACAGAATTGCTCTGCATGCAGTGCAGGGGAATCGGGCCTCAACTCGCGGCGAGGGGGAAATCTCATGGTTTTTCTCGAGTTGCGGCCGGAACCTGGGGTATATTGTCGAGTTACGACGGGGAGGGCCCTTCTAGACACGTGTTTGTTCAGCGACGTCAGGACTCCTGCCTAGGTGCGAGGGACACCTCGGGATTCTCCTCGAGTCTTGGCATGGCAATTTGGACGCGTCTCCACGTGAGGCGGGAGACCCAGGGTCCCTTTCCACGTGCCACAGGGATCCTGGGACTCCTATCCATTTTCAAGAGGAGTCAGGCATCGTGTCCTTTGGAAGCATTGATCTCCGCGGACCTCTCGAGTTTTCAAAGGATGTGAGGCCTCGGTCGCCATGAGGCGGAGAACTCGGTCTTTCTCTGTGGTCTCCACAGGGGATTCAGACATCCCTTCGTCTTGGGAGATTCAAGACGAGCCTGCATTCAATTCACTGCAGGGATATCCGGCCTTACTTCGAATCAGAGCATCTCGGTGTCCATTCCACTTGAGGCCACAAACTCAGGGTCCCTCTCACATACCTGTAGCTGAGAGAAGCCTCCTCTTGAGGTGCTTGTGGAAAGTTGGTATTCCTCTTGAGTCGAAGCCAGGGACTAAGCTCTCATCTCGAGTTAATTTGGGGTCCACGGAGCCCTTTCGTGTTGCTCCAGTGACCTCAGGATCCCTCTAGACTTGAGACAGTGATCTTGGGTTTTCTCTGGAGTGCCATCAAGGAAATCAAGGCTCCTTTCACGTTTGATGTGGAAAACGGAATTGCTCTGCACGCAGTGCAGGGGAATCGGGTCTCATCGCCTGGCGAGGGGTAGTCTCATGGTTTTTCTCGAGTTGCTGCCGAAACCAGGGGTATATTCTCGAGTTACGGTGGGAAGGGCCCTTCCAGACATGTGTTTATTCTGCGATGTCAGAACTCCTGCCTAGGTGCGAGGGACACCTCGGGATTCTCCTCGAGTCTTGGCATGGCAACTGGGACGCGTCTCCACGTGAGGCGGGAGACCCAGTGTCCCGTTCCACGTGCCACAGGGATCCTGGGACTCCTATCCATTTTCAAGAGGAGTCAGACATCGTCTCCTTGGGAAGCATTGATCTCCGCGGACCTCTAGAGTTTTCAAAGGATGTGAGGCCTCCGGACGCGATGAGGCAGAGAACTAGGTCTTTCTCTGTGGTCTCCACTGGGGATTCAGACATCCCTTTGTCTTGGGAGATGCAAGACGAGCCTGCATTCAATTCACTGCAGGGATATCCGGCCTTACTTCGCGTCAGAGCATCTCGGTGTCCATTCCACTTGAGGCCACAAACTCAGGGTCCCTCTCACATACCTGTAGCTGAGAGAAGCCTCCTCTTGAGGTGCTTGTGGAAAGTTGGTATTCCTTTTGAGTCGAAGCCCGGGACTAAGCTCTAATCTCGAGTTGATTTGTGATCCACGCAGCCCTTTCATGGTGCTACAGTTACCTCAGGATTCCTCTAGACTTGAAACAGTGATCTTGGGTTTTCTCTGGAGTGCCATCAAGGAAATCAAGGCTGCTTTCACTTTTAATGTGGAACACGGAATTGCTCTGCACGCAGTGCAGGGGAATCGGGCCTCATCTCACGGCGAGGGGGAAGTCTCATGCTTTTTCTCGAGTTGCGGCCGGAACCTGGGGTATATTCTCGAGTTACGACGGGGAGGGCCCTTCCAGACACTTGTTTGTTCAGCGACGTCAGGACCCCTGCCTAGGTGCGAGGGACACCTCGGGATTCTCCTCGAGTCTTTGCATTGCAATTGGGACGCGTCTCCACGTGAGGCGGGAGACCCAGGGTCCCTTTCCACGTGCCACAGATATCCTGGGACTCCTATCCATTTTCAAGAAGACTCAGGCATCGTCTCCTTTGGAAGCATTTATCTCCGCGGACCTCTAGAGTTTTCAAAGGATGTGAGGCCTCCGCTCGCGATGAGGCAGAGGACTAGGTCTTTCTCTGTGGTCTCCACAGCAGATTCAGACATCCCTTCGTCTGGGGGGATGCAAGACGAGCCTGCATTCAATTCACTGCAGGGATATCCGGCCTTACTTCGAGTCAGAGTATCTCGGTGTCCATTCCACTTGAGGCCTCAAACTCAGGGTCCCTCTCACATACCTGTAGCTGAGAGAAGCCTCCTCTTGAGGTGCTTGTGGAAAGTTGGTATTCCTCTTGACTCGAAGCCAGGGACTAAGCTCTCAATTCGACTTGTTTTGTGGTCCACGGAGTGCTTTCGTGTTGCTCCAGTGACCTCAGGATCCCTCTAGACTTGAGACAGAGATCTTGGGTTTTCTCTGGAGTGCCATCAAGGAAATCAAGGTTCCTTTCACGTTTGATGTGGAACACGGAATTGCTCTGCACGCATTGCAGGGGAATCGGGCCTCATGTCGCGGCGAGGGGGAAGTCTCATGGTTTTTCTCGAGTTGCGGCCGGAACCTGGGGTATATTCTCGAGTTACGACGGGGAGGGCCCTTCCAGACACGTGTTTGTTCAGCGACGTCAGGACTCCTGCCTAGGAGCGAGTGACACCTCGGGATTCTCCTCGAGTCTTGGCATGGCAGTTGGGAGGCATCTCCACGTGAGGCGGGAGACCCAGGGTCCCTTTCCACGTGCCACAGGGATCCTGGGACTCCTATCCATTTTCAAGAGGAGGCAGGCATCGTCTCCTTTGGAAGCATTGATCTCCTCGGACCTCTCGAGTTTTCAAAGGATGTGAGGCCTCCGGTCGCGATGAGGCGGAGAACTCGGTCTTTCTCTGTGGTCTCCACAGGGGATTCAGACATCCCTTCGTCTTGGGAGATGCAAGATGAGCCTGCATTCAATTCACTGCAGGGATATCCGGCCTTACTTCGAGTCAGAGCATCTCGGTGTCCATTCCACTTGAGGCCAAAAACTCGGGGTCCCTCAAATATACCTGTAGCTGAGAGAAGCCTCCTCTGGAGGTGCTTGTGGAAAGTTGGTATTCCTCTTGACTCTAAGCCAGGGACTAAGCTCTCATCTCGAGTTGATTTGGGGTCCACGCAGCCCTTTCCTGTTGGTCCAGTGACATCAGGATCCCTCTAGACTTGAGACAGTGATCTTGGGTTTTCTCTGGAGTGCCATCAAGGACATCAAGGCTCCTTTCACGTTTGATGTGGACTACGTAATTGCTCTGCACGTAGTGCAGGGGAATCGGGTCTCATCTCGCGGGGAGGGGGAACTCTCATGGTTTTTCTCAAGTTGCGGCCGGAACCTGGGGTATATTCTCGAGTTACGACGGGGAGGGCCCTTCCAGACAAGTGTTTGTTAAGCGACGACAGGACTCCTTCCTAGGTTCGAGGGACACCTCGGGATTCTCCTAAAGTCTTGGCATGTCATTTGTGACGTGTCTCCACATGAAGCGGGAGACCCACGGTCCCTTTCCACGTGCCACAGGGATCCTGGGACTCCTATCCATTTTCAAGAGGAGTCAGGCATCGTCTCTTTGGAAGCATTGATCTCCGCGGACCTCACGAGTTTTCAAAGGATGTGAGGCCCCCGGTCGCGATGAGGCGGAGAACTAGGTCTTTCTCTGTTGTCTCCACAGGGGATTCAGACATCCCTTCGTCTTGGGAGATGCAGGACGAGCCTTCATTCAATTCACTGCAGTGATATCGGGCCTTACTTCTAGTCAGAGCATCTCAGTGTCCATTCCACTTGAGGCCACAAACTCAGGGTCCCTCTCACATACCTGTAACTGAGAGAAGCCTCCTCTTGAGGTGCTTGTGGAAAGTTGGTATTCCTATTGAGTCGAAGCCATTGACTAAGCTCCCATCTCCAGATGATTTGGGGTCCACGGAGCCCTTTCGTGTTGCTCCAGTGACCTCAGGATCCCTCTAGACTAGAGACAGTGACTTTGGGTTTTCTCTGGAGTGCCATCAAGGAAATCAAGGCTCCTTTCCCGTTTGATGTGGAACACGGAATTGCTCTGCACGCAGTGCAGGGGAATCGGCCCTCATTTCGCGGTGAGGGCGAAGTCTCATGGTTTTTCTCGAGTTGCGGCCGGAACCTGGGGTATATTCTGGAGTTACGACGGGGAGGGCCCTTCCAGACACGTGTTTGTTCAGCGACGTCAGGACTCCTGCCTAGGTGCGAGGGACACCTCGGGATTCTCCTCGAGTTTTGGCATGGCAATTGGGACGCGTCTCCACGTGAGGCGGGAGACCCAGGGTCCCTTTCCACGTGCCATAGGGATCCTGGGACTCCTATCCATTTTCAAGAGGAGTCAGGCATCGTCTCCTTTGGAAGCATTGATCTCTGCGGACCTCTCAAGTTCTCAAAGGATGTGAGGCTTCCGGTCGCGATGAGGGGGAGGACTAGTTCTTTCTCTGTCGTCTCCACAGGGGATTCAGACATCCCTTCGTCTTGGGAGATGCAAGACGAGCCTGCATTCAATTCACTGCAGGGATATCCGGCCTTACTTCGAGTCAGAGCATCTTGGTGCCCATTCCACTTGAGGCCACAAACTCAGTGTCCCTCTCACATACATGTAGCTGAGAGAAGCCTCCTCTTGAGGTGCTTGTGGAAAGTTGGTATTCCTCTTGAGTCAAAGCCAGGGACTAAGCTCTCATCTCGAGATGATTTGGGGTCCACGGACCCCTTTCGTGTTGCTCCAGTGACCTCAGGATCCCTCTAGTCTAGAGACAGTGACTTTGGTTTTTCTCTGGAGTGCCATCAAGGAAATCAAGGCTCCTTTCACGTTTGATGTGGAACACGGAATTGCTCTGCACGCAGTGCAGCGGAATCGGGCCTCATCTCGCGGCGAGGGGGAAGTCTCATGGCTTTTTGCGAGTTGCGGCCCGAACCTGGGGTATATTCTCGTGTTACGACGGGGAGGGCCCTTCGAGACACGTGTTTGTTCAGCGACGACAGGACTCGTGCCTACTTGGGAGGGACACCTCGGGATTCTCCTCGAGTCTTGGCATGTCAATTGGGACGCATCTCCACGTGAGGCGGGAGACCCAGGGTCCCTTTCCACGTGCCACAGGGATCCTGGGACTCCTATCCATTTTCAAGAGGAGTCAGGCATCTTCTCCTTTGGAAGCATTAATCTCCGCAGGCCTCTCGAGTTTTCAAAGGATGTGAGGCCTCCGGTCGCGATGAGGTGGAGGACTAGGTCTTTCTCTGTCGTCTCCACAGGGGATTCAGACATCCCTTCGTCTTGGGAGATGCAAGACGAGTCTGCATTCAATTCACTGCAGGGATATCCGCCCTTACTTCGAGTCAGAGCATCTCGGTGTCCATTCCACTTGAGGCCACAAACTCAGGGTCCCTCTCACATACCTGCAGCTGAGAGAAGCCTCCTCTTGAGGTGATTGTGGAAAGTTGGCATTCCTCTTGATTCGAAGCCAGGGACTAAGCTCTCATCACGAGTTAATTTGGGTTCCACGGAGCCCTTTCTTGTTGCTACAGTGACCTCAGGATCCCTCTAGACTTGAGACAGTGATCTTGGGTTTTGTCTGGGGTGCCATCAAGGAAGTCAAGGCTCCTTTCACGTTTGATGTGGAACACGGAATTGCTCTACTTGCAGTGCAGGGGAATCCGGCCTCATCTCGCGGCAAGGGGGAAGTCTCATGGTTTTTCTCGAGTTGCGGCCGGAACCTGGGGTATATTCTCGAGTTACCAAGGGGAGGGCCCTTCCAGACACGTGTTTGTTCAGCGACGTCAGGACTCCTGCCTAGGTGCGAGGGACACTTCGGGATTCTCCTCGAGTCTTGGCATGGCAATTGGGACGCGTCTCCACGTGAGGCGGGAGACCCAGGGTCCCTTTCCACGTGCCACAGGGATCCTGGGACTCCTATCCATTTTCAAGAGGAGTCAGGCATCGTCTCCTTTGGAAGCATTGATCTCCGCGGGCCTCTCGAGTTTTCAAAGGGTGTGAGGTTTCCGGTCGCGATGAGGTGAAGAACTAGGTCTTTCTCTGTGGTCTCCACAAAGGATTCAGACATCCCTTCGTCTTGGGAGATACAAGACGAGCCTGCATTCAATTCACTGCAGGGATATCCGGCCTAACTTCGTGTCAGAGCTTCTCCGTGTCCATTCCACTTGAGGCCACAAAATCAGGGTACCTCTCACATACCTGTAGCTGAGAGAAGCCTCCTCTTGATGTGCTTGTGGAAAGTTGGTACTCCTCTTGAGTCGAAGCCACGGACTAAGCTCTCATCTCGAGTTGATTTGGGGTCCACGGAGCCCTTTCTTGTTGCTACAGTGACCTCAGGATTCCTCTAGACTTGAGACAGTGATCTTGGGTTTTCTCTGGAGTGCCATCAAGGAAATCAAGGCTCCTTTCACGTTTGATGTGGAACACGGAATTGCTCTGCACGCAGTGCAGGGGAATCGGGCCTCATCTCGCGGCGAGGGGGAAGTCTCATGCTTTTTCTCGAGTTGCGGCCGGAACCTGGGGTATATTCTCGAGTTACGACGGGGAGGGCCCTTCCAGACACGTGTTTGTTCAGCGACGTCAGGACTCCTGCCTAGGTGCGAGGGACACCTCGGGATTCTCCTCGAGTCTTTGCATTGCAATTGGGACGCGTCTCCACGTGAGGCGGGAGACCCAGGGTCCCTTTCCACGTGCCATAGATATCCTGGGACTCCTATCCATTTTCAAGAGTAGTCAGGCATCGTCTCCTTTGGAAGCATTGATCTCCGCGGACCTCTAGAGTTTTCAAAGGATGTGAGGCCTCCGCTCGCGATGAGGCAGAGGACTAGGTCTTTCTCTGTGGTCTCCACAGCAGATTCAGACATCCCTTCGTCTTGGGGGATGCAAGACGAGCCTGCATTCAATTCACTGCAGGGATATCCGGCCTTACTTCGAGTCAGAGCATCTCGGTGTCCATTCCACTTGAGGCCTCAAACTCAGGGTCCCTCTCACATACCTGTAGCTGAGAGAAGCCTCCTCTTGAGGTGCTTGTGGAAAGTTGGTATTCCTCTTGACTCGAAGCCAGGGACTAAGCTCTCAATTCGACTTGTTTTGTGGTCCACGGAGTGCTTTCGTGTTGCTACAGTGACCTCAGGATCCCTCTAGACTTGAGACAGTGATCTTGGGTTTTCTCTGGAGTGCCATCAAGGAAATCAAGGCTCCTTTCACGTTTGATGTGGAACACGGAATTGCTCTGCACGCATTGCAGGGGAATCGGGCCTCATGTCGCGGCGAGGGGGAAGTCTCATGGTTTTTCTCGAGTTGCGGCCGGAACCTGGGGTATATTCTCGAGTTACGACGGGGAGGGCCCTTCCAGACACGTGTTTGTTCAGCGACGTCAGGACTCCTGCCTAGGAGCGAGTGACACCTCGGGATTCTCCTCGAGTCTTGGCATGGCAATTGGGAGGCATCTCCACGTGAGGCGGGAGACCCAGGGTCCCTTTCCACGTGCCACAGGGATCCTGGGACTCCTATCCATTTTCAAGAGGAGGCAGGCATCGTCTCCTTTGGAAGCATTGATCTCCTCGGACCTCTCGAGTTTTCAAAGGATGTGAGGCCTCCGGGGGCGATGAGGCGGAGAACTCGGTCTTTCTCTGTGGTCTCCACAGGGGATTCAGACATCCCTTCGTCTTGGGAGATGCAAGATGAGCCTGCATTCAATTCACTGCAGGGATATCCGGCCTTACTTCGAGTCAGAGCATCTCGGTGTCCATTCCACTTGAGGCCAAAAACTCGGGGTCCCTCAAATATACCTGTAGCTGAGAGAAGCCTCCTCTGGAGGTGCTTGTGGAAAGTTGGTATTCCTCTTGACTCTAAGCCAGGGACTAAGCTCTCATCTCGAGTTGATTTGGGGTCCACGCAGCCCTTTCCTGTTGGTCCAGTGACATCAGGATCCCTCTAGACTTGAGACAGTGATCTTGGGTTTTCTCTGGAGTGCCATCAAGGACATCAAGGCTTCTTTCACGTTTGATGTGGACTACGTAATTGCTCTGCACGTAGTGCAGGGGAATCGGGTCTCATCTCCCGGGGAGGGGGAACTCTCATGGTTTTTCTCAAGTTGCGGCCGGAACTTGGGGTATATTCTCGAGTTACGACGGGGAGGGCCCTTCCAGACAAGTGTTTGTTCAGCGACGTCAGGACTCCTGCCTAGGTTCGAGGGACACCTCGGGATTCTCCTAAAGTCTTGGCATGTCATTTGTGACGTGTCTCCACATGAAGCGGGAGACCCAGGGTCCCTTTCCACGTGCCACAGGGATCCTGGGACTCCTATCCATTTTCAAGAGGAGTCAGGCATCGTCTCTTTGGAAGCATTGATCTCCGCGGACCTCACGAGTTTTCAAAGGATGTGAGGCCCCCGGTCGCGATGAGGCGGAGAACTAGGTCTTTCTCTGTGGTCTCCACAGGGGATTCAGACATCCCTTCGTCTTGGGAGATGCAGGACGAGCCTTCATTCAATTCACTGCAGTGATATCGGGCCTTACTTCTAGTCAGAGCATCTCGGTGTCCATTCCACTTGAGGTCACAAACTCAGGGTCCCTCTCACATACCTGTAGCTGAGAGAAGCCTCCTCTTGAGGTGCTTGTGGAAAGTTGGTATTCCTATTGAGTCGAAGCCATTGACTAAGCTCCCATCTCGAGATGATTTGGGGTCCACGGAGCCCTTTCGTGTTGCTCCAGTGACCTCAGGATCCCTCTAGACTAGAGACAGTGACTTTGGGTTTTCTCTGGAGTGCCATCAAGGAAATCAAGGCTCCTTTCCCGTTTGATGTGGAACACGGAATTGCTCTGCACGCAGTGCAGGGGAATCGGCCCTCATCTCGCGGTGAGGGCGAAGTCTCATGGTTTTTCTCGAGTTGCGGCCGGAACCTGGGGTATATTCTGGAGTTACGACGGGGAGGGCCCTTCCAGACACGTGTTTGTTCAGCGACGTCAGGACTCCTGCCTAGGTGCGAGGGACACCTCGGGATTCTCCTCGAGTTTTGGCATGGCAATTGGGACGCGTCTCCACGTGAGGCGGGAGACCCAGGGTCCCTTTCCACGTGCCATAGGGATCCTGGGACTCCTATCCATTTTCAAGAGGAGTCAGGCATCGTCTCCTTTGGAAGCATTGATCTCCGCGGACCTCTCAAGTTCTCAAAGGATGTGAGGCCTCCGGTCGCGATGAGGGGGAGGACTAGTTCTTTCTCTGTCGTCTCCACAGGGGATTCAGACATCCCTTCGTCTTGGGAGATGCAAGACGAGCCTGCATTCAATTCACTGCAGGGATATCCAGCCTTACTTCGAGTCAGAGCATCTTGGTGCCCATTCCACTTGAGGCCACAAACTCAGTGTCCCTCTCACATACATGTAGCTGAGAGAAGCCTCCTCTTGAGGTGCTTGTGGAAAGTTGGTATTCCTCTTGAGTCAAAGCCAGGGACTAAGCTCAAATCTCGAGATGATTTTGGGTCCACGGACCCCTTTCGTGTTGCTCCAGTGACCTCAGGATCCCTCTAGTCTAGAGACAGTGACTTTGGGTTTTCTCTCGAGTGCCATCAAGGAAATCAAGGCTCCTTTCACGTTTGATGTGGAACACGGAATTGCTCTGCACGCAGTGCAGGGGAATCGGGCCTCATCTCGCGGCGAGGGGGAAGTCTCATGGCTTTTTGCGAGTTGCGGCCGGAACCTGGGGTATATTCTCGAGTTACGACGGGGAGGGCCCTTCGAGACACGTGTTTGTTCAGCGACGACAGGACTCGTGCCTAGGTGCGAGGGACACCTCGGGATTCTCCTCGAGTCTTGGCATGGCAATTGCGAGGCGTCTCCACGTGAGGTGGGAGACCCAGGGTCCCTTTCCACGTGCCACAGGGATCCTGGGACTCCTATCCATTTTCAAGAGGAGTCAGGCATCTTGTCCTTTGGAAGCATTAATCTCCGCAGGCCTCTCGAGTTTTCAAAGGATGCGAGGCCTCCGGTCGCGATGAGGTGGAGGACTAGGTCTTTCTCTGTCGTCTCCACAGGGGATTCAGACATCCCTTCGTCTTGGGAGATGCAAGACGAGCCTGCATTCAATTCACTGCAGGGATATCCGGCCTAACTTCGAGTCAGAGCTTCTCCGTGTCCATTCCACTTGAGGCCACAAACTCAGGGTACCTCTCACATACCTGTAGCTGAGAGAAGCCTCCTCTTGATGTGCTTGTGGAAAGTTGGTACTCCTCTTGAGTCGAAGCCAGGGACTAAGCTCTCATCTCGAGTTGATTTGGGGTCCACGGAGCCCTTTCTTGTTGCTACAGTGACCTCAGGATCCCTCTAGACTTGAGACAGTGATCTTGGGTTTTCTCTGGAGTGCCATCAAGGAAATCAAGGCTCCTTTCACGTTTGATGTGGAACACGGAATTGCTCTGCACGCAGTGCAGGGGAATCGGGCCTCATCTCGCGGCGAGGGGGAAGTCTCATGCTTTTTCTCGAGTTGCGGCCGGAACCTGGGGTATATTCTCGAGTTACGACGGGGAGGGCCCTTCCAGACACGTGTTTGTAAAGCGACGTCAGGACCCCTGCCTAGGTGCGAAGGACACCTCGGGATTCTCCTCGAGTCTTGGCATGGCAATTGGGACGCGTCTCCACGTGAGGCGTGAGAACCATGGTACCTTTCCAAGTGCCACAGGGATCCTGGGACTCCTATCTATTTTCAAGAGGCGTCAGGCATCGTCTCCTTTGGAAGCATTGATGTCCGCGGACCTCACGAGTTTTCAAAGGATGTGAGGCCTCCGGTCGCGTTGCGGCGGATAACTAGGTCTTTCTCTGTGGTCTCCACAGGGGATTCAGACATCCCTTCGTCTTGGGAGATGGAAGACGAGCCTGCATTCCATTCACTGCAGGGATATCCGGCCTTACTTCGAGTCAGAGCATCTCGGTGTCCATTCCACTTGAGGCCACAAACTCAGGGTCCCTCTCACATACCTGTAGCTGAGAGAAGCCTCCTCTTGAGGTGCTTGTGGAAAGTTGATATTCCTCTTGAGTCGAAGCCAGGGACTAAGCTCTCATCTCGAGTTGACTTGGGGTCCACGGAGCCCTTTCGTGTTGCTCCAGTGACCTCAGGATCCCTCTAGACTTGAGACAGTGATCTTGGGTATTCTCCGGAGTGCCATCAAGGAAATCAAGGCTCCTTTCACGTTTGATGTGGAGCACGGAATTGCTCTGCACGCAGGGCAGGGGAATCGGGCCTCATCTCGCGGCGAGGGGGAAGTCTCATGGTTTTTCTCGAGTTGCGGCCGGAACCTGGGGTATATTCTCGAGTTACCAAGGGGAGGGCCCTTCCAGACACGTGTTTGTTCAGCGACTTCAGGACTCCTGCCTAGGTGTGAGGGACACCTCGGGATTCTCCTCGAGTCTTGGCATGGCAATTTGGACGCGTCTCCACGTGAGGCGGGAGACCCAGGGTCCCTTTCCACGTGCCACAGGTGTCCTGGGACTCCTATCCATTTTCAAGAAGAGTCAGGCATCGTCTTCTTTGGAAGCATTGATCTCCGCGGACCTCTCGAGTTTTCAAAGGATGTGAGGCCTCCGGTCTCGATGAGGCGGAGAACGAGGTCTTTCTCTGTGGTCTCCACAGGGGATTCAGACAACCCTTCGTCTTGGGAGATGCAAGACGAGCCTGCATTCAATTCACTGCAGGGATATCTGGCCTTACTTCGAGTCAGAGCATCTCGGTGTCCATTCCACTTGAGGCCACAAACTCAGGGTCCCTCTCACATACATGTAGCTGAGAGAAGCCTCCTCTTGAGGTGCTTGTGGAACGTTGTTATTCCTCTTGAATCTAAGCCAGGGATTAAGCTCTCATCTCGAGTTGATTTGGGGTCCACGGAGCCCTTTCCTGTTGGTCCAGTGACCTCAGGATCCCTCTAGACTTGAGACAGTGATCTTGGGTTTTTTCTGGAGTGCCATCAAGGAAATCAAGCCTTTTTTCTCGTTTGATGTGGAACACGGAATTGCTCTGCATGCAGTGCAGGGGAATCGGGCCTAAACTCGCGGCGAGGGGGAAATCTCATGGTTTTTCTCGAGTTGCGGCCGGAACCTGGGGTATATTGTCGAGTTACGACGGGGAGGGCACTTCCAGACACGTGTTTGTTCAGCGACGTCAGGACTCCTGCCTAGGTGCGAGGGACACCTCGGGATTCTCCTCGAGTCTTGGCAAGGCAATTTGGACGCGTCTCCCCTGAGGCGGGAGACCCAGGGTCCCTTTCCACGTGCCACAGGGATCCTGGGACTCCTATCCATTTTCAAGAGGAGTCAGGCATCGTCTCCTTTTGAAGAATTGATCTCCGCGGACCTCTCGAGTTTTCAAAGGATGTGAGGCCTCTGGTCGCCATGAGGCGGAGAACTCGGTCTTTCTCTGTGGTCTCCACAGCGTATTCAGACATCCCTTCGTCTTGGGAGATGCAAGACGAGCCTGCATTCAATTCACTGCAGGGATGTCCGGCCTAACTTCGAGTCAGAGCATCTCGGTGTCCATTCCACTTGAGGCCACAAACTCAGGGTCCCTCTCACGTACCTGTAGCTGAGAGAAGCCTCCTCTTGAGGTGCTTGTGGAAAGTTGGTATTCCTCTTGAGTCGAAGCCAGGGACTAAGCTCTCATCTCGAGTTGATTTGGGGTCCACGGAGCCCTTTCCTGTAGGTCCAGTGACCTCAGGATCCCTCTAGACTTGAGACAGTGATCTTGGGTTTTCTCTGGAGTGCCATCAAGGAAATCAAGGCTCCTTTCACGTTTGATGTTGAACACGGAATTGCTCTGCATGCAGTGCAGGGGAATCGGGCCTCAACTCGCGGCGAGGCGGAAATCTCATGGTTTTTCTCGAGTTGCGGCCCGAACCTGGGGTATATTCTCGAGTTACGACGGGGAGGGCCCTTCCAGACACGTGTTTGTTCAGCGACGTCAGGACTCCTGCCTAGGTGCGAGGGACACCTCGGGATTCTCCTCGAGTCTTGGCATGGCAATTGGGACGCGTCTGCACGTGAGGCGGGAGACCCAGGGTCCCTTACCACGTGCCACAGGGATCCTGGGACTCCTAACCATTTTCAAGAAGAGTCAGGCATCTTCTCCTTTGGAAGCATTGATCTCCGCGGACCTCTCGAGTTTTCAAATGATGTGAGGCTTCCGGTCTCGATGAGGCGGAGAACTAGGTCTTTCTCTGTGGTCTCCACAGGGGATTCAGACATCCATTTGTCTTGGGAGATGCAAGACGAGCCTGCATTCAATTCACTGCCAGGATATCTGGCCTTACTTCGAGTCAGAGCATCTCGGTGTCCATTCCACTTGAGGCCACAAACTCAGGGTCACTCAAATATACCTGTAGCTGAGAGAAGCCTCCTCTTGAGGTGCTTGTGGAAAGTTGTTATTCCTCTTGAGTCTAAGCCAGGGACTAAGCTCTCATCTCGAGTTGATTTGGGGTCCACGGAGCCCTTTCCTGTTGGTCCAGTGACCTCAGGATCCCTCTAGACTTGAGACAGTGATCTTGGGTTTTCTATAGAGTGCCATCAAGGAAATCAAGGCTCCTTTCACGTTCGATGTGGAACACAGAATTGCTCTGCATGCAGTGCAGGGGAATCGGGCCTCAACTCGCGGCGAGGGGGAAATCTCATGGTTTTTCTCGAGTTGCGGCCGGAACCTGGGGTATAATCTCGAGTTACGACGGGGAGGGCCCTTCAAGACAGGTGTTTGTTCAGCGACGACAGGACTCCTGCCTAGGTGCGAGGGACACCTAGGGATTCTCCTCGAGTCTTGGCATGGCAATTGGGACGCATCTCCACGTGAGGCGGGAGACCCAGTGTCCCTTTCCACGTGTCACAGGGATCCTGGGACTCCTATCCATTTTCAAGAGGAGTCAGGCATCGTCTCCATTGGAAGCATTGATCTCCGCGGACCTCTCGAGTTTTCAAAGGATGTGAGGGCTCCGGTCGCCATGAGGCGGAGAACTCGGTCTTTCTCTGTGGTCTCCACAGCGGATTCAGACATCCCTTCGTCTTGGGAGATGCAAGACGAGCCTGCATTCAATTCACTGCAGGGATATCCGGCCTAACTTCGAGTCAGAGCATCTCGGTGTCCATTCCACTTGAGGCCACAAACTCAGGGTCCCTCTCACGTACCTGTAGCTGAGAGAAGCCTCCTCTTGAGGTGCTTGTGGAAAGTTGGTATTCCTCTTGAGTCGAAGCCAGGGACTAAGCTCTCATCTCGAGTTGATTTGGGGCCCACGGAGCTCTTTCTTGTTGCTCCAGTGACCTCAGGATCCCTCTAGACTTGAGACAGTGATCTTGGGTTTTCTCTGGAGTGCCATCAAGGAAATCAAGGCTCCTTTCACGTTTGATGTGGAACACGGAATTGCTCTGCACGCAGTGCAGGGGAATCGGGACTCAACTCGTGGCAAAGGGGAAGTCTCATGGTTTTTCTCGAGTTGCGGCCGGAACCTGGGGTATATTCTCGAGTTACGACGGGGAGGGCCCTTCCAGACACGTGTTTGTTCAGCGACGTCAGGACTCCTTCCTAGGTGCGAGGGACAACTCGGAATTCTCCTCGAGTCTTGGCATGGCAATTGGGACGCGTCTCCACGTGAGGCGGGAGACCCAGGGTCCCTTTCCACGTGCCACAGGGATCCTGGGACTCCTATCCATTTTCAAGAGGAGTCAGGCATCGTCTCCTTCGGAAGTATTGATCTCCGCGGACCTCTCGAGTTTTCAAAGGATATGAGGCCTCCGGTTGCGTTGAGGTGGAGGACTAGGTCTTTCTCTGTGGTCTCCACAGGGCATTCAGACATCCCTTCGTCTTGGGAGATGCAAGACGAGGCTGGATTCAATTCACTGCAGGGATATCCGGCCTTATTTCGAGTCAGAGCATCTCGGTGTCCATTCCACTTGAGGCCACAAACTCAGGGTCCCTCTCACATACATGTAGCTGAGAGAAGCCTCCTCCTGAGGTGCTTGTGGAAAGTTGGTATTCCTCTTGACTCGAAGCCAGGGACTAAGCTCTCATCTCGAGTTGATTTGGGGTCCACGGAGCCCTTTCGTGTTGCTCCAGTGACCTCAGGATCCCTCTAGACTTGAGACAGTGATCTTGGGTTTTCTCTGGAGTGCCATCAAGGAAATCAAGGCTCCTTTCACTTTTGATGTGGAACAAGGAATTGCTCTGCACGCAGGGCAGGGGAATCGGGCCTCATCTCGGGGCGAGGGGGAAGTCTCATGGTTTTTCTCGAGTTGCGGCCGGAACCTCGGGTATATTCAGGAGTTACAACGGGGAGGGCCCTTCCAGACACGTGTTTGTTCAGCGACGTCAGAACTCCTGCCTAGGTGCGAGGGACACCTCGGGATTCTCATCGAGTATTGGCATGGCAATTGGGATGCGTCTCCACGTGAGGCGGGAGACCCAGGGTCCCTTTCCACGTGCCATAGGGATCCTGGGACTCCTATCCATTTTCAAGAGGAGTCGGGCATCGTCTCCTTTGGAAGCATTGATCTCTGCAGACCTCTCGAGTTTTCAAAGGATGTGAGGCCTCCGGTCGCGATGAGGCGGAGGACTAGGTCTTTCTCTGTGGTCTCCACAGGGGATTCAGACATCCATTTGTCTTGGGAGATGCAAGACGAGCCTGCATTCAATTCACTGCCAGGATATCTGGCCTTACTTCGAGTCAGAGCATCTCGGTGTCCATTCCACTTGAGGCCACAAACTCGGGGTCACTCAAATATACCTGTAGCTGAGAGAAGCCTCCTCTTGAGGTGCTTGTGGAAAGTTGTTATTCCTCTTGAGGCTAAGCCAGGGACTAAGCTCTCATCTCGAGTTGATTTGGGGTCCACGGAGCCCTTTCCTGTTGCTACAGTGACCTCAGGATCCCTCTAGACTTGAGACAGTGATCTTGGGTTTTCTATGGAGTGCCATCAAGGAAATCAAGGCTCCTTTCACGTTTGATGTGGAACACAGAATTGCTCTGCATGCAGTGCAGGGGAATCGGGCCTCAACTCGCGGCGAGGGGGAAATCTCATGGTTTTTCTCGAGTTGCGGCCGGAACCTGGGGTATATTGTCAAGTTACGACGGGGAGGGCCCTTCTAGACACGTGTTTGTTCAGCGACGTCAGGACTCCTGCCTAGGTGCGAGGGACACCTCGGGATTCTCCTCGAGTCTTGGCATGGCAATTTGGACGCGTCTCCTCGTGAGGCGGGAGACCCAGGGTCCCTTTCCACGTGCCACAGGGATCCTGGGACTCCTATCCATTTTCAAGAGGAGTCAGGCATCGTCTCCTTTGGAAGCATTGATCTCCGCGGACCTCTCGAGTTTTCAAAGGATGTGAGGCCTCGGTCGCCATGAGGCGGAGAACTCGGTCTTTCTCTGTGGTCTCCACAGGGGATTCAGACATCCCTTCGTCTTGGGAGATTCAAGACGAGCCTGCATTCAATTCACTGCAGGGATATCCGGCCTTACTTCGAGTCAGAGCATCTCGGTGTCCATTCCACTTGAGGCCACAAACTCAGGGTCCCTCTCACATACCTGTAGCTGAGAGAAGCCTCCTCTTGAGGTGCTTGTGGAAAGTTGGTATTCCTCTTGAGTCGAAGCCAGGGACTAAGCTCTCATCTCGAGTTAATACGGGGTCCACGGAGCCCTTTCGTGTTGCTCCAGTGACCTCAGGATCCCTCTAGACTTGAGACAGTGATCTTGGGTTTTCTCTGGAGTGCCATCAAGGAAATCAAGGCTCCTTTCACGTTTGATGTGGAACACGGAATTGCTCTGCATGCAGTGCAGTGGAATCGGGTCTCATCGCCTGGCGAGGGGTAGTCTCATGGTTTTTCTCGAGTTGCTGCCGAAACCAGGGGTATATTCTCGAGTTACGGTGGGAAGGGCCCTTCCAGACATGTGTTTATTCTGCGATGTCAGAACTCCTGCCTAGGTGCGAGGGACACCTCGGGATTCTCCTCGAGTCTTGGCATGGCAACTGGGACGCGTCTCCACGTGAGGCGGGAGACCCAGTGTCCCGTTCCACGTGCCACAGGGATCCTGGGACTCCTATCCATTTTCAAGAGGAGTCAGACATCGTCTCCTGGGAAGCATTGATCTCCGCGGACCTCTAGAGTTTTCAAAGGATGTGAGGCCTCCGGACGCGATGAGGCAGAGAACTAGGTCTTTCTCTGTGGTCTCCACTGGGGATTCAGACATCACTTCGTCTTGGGAGATGCAAGACGAGCCTGCATTCAATTCACTGCAGGGATATCCGGCCTTACTTCGCGTCAGAGCATCTCGGTGTCCATTCCACTTGAGGCCACAAACTCAGGGTCCCTCTCACATACCTGTAGCTGAGAGAAGCCTCCTCTTGAGGTGCTTGTGGAAAGTTGGTATTCCTTTTGAGTCGAAGCCCGGGACTAAGCTCTAATCTCGAGTTGATTTGTGATCCACGCAGCCCTTTCATGGTGCTACAGTTACCTCAGGATTCCTCTAGACTTGAGACAGTGATCTTGGGTTTTCTCTGGAGTGCCATCAAGGAAATCAAGGCTGCTTTCACGTTTAATGTGGAACACGGAATTGCTCTGCACGCAGTGCAGGGGAATCGGGCCTCATCTCGCGGCGAGGGGGAAGTCTCATGCTTTTTCTCTAGTTGCGGCCGGAACCTGGGGTATATTCTCGAGTTACGACGGGGAGGGCCCTTCCAGACACTTGTTTGTTCAGCGACGTCAGGACCCCTGCCTAGGTGCGAGGGACACCTCGGGATTCTCCTCGAGTCTTTGCATTGCAATTGGGACGCGTCTCCACGTGAGGCGGGAGACCCAGGGTCCCTTTCCACGTGCCACAGATATCCTGGGACTCCTATCCATTTTCAAGAAGAGTCAGGCATCGTCTCCTTTGGAAGCATTGATCTCCGCGGACCTCTAGAGTTTTCAAAGGATGTGAGGCCTCCGCTCGCGATGAGGCAGAGGACTAGGTCTTTCTCTGTGGTCTCCACAGCAGATTCAGACATCCCTTCATCTTGGGGGATGCAAGACGAGCCTGCATTCAATTCACTGCAGGGATATCCGGCCTTACTTCGAGTCAGAGCATCTCGGTGTCCATTCCACTTGAGGCCTCAAACTCAGGGTCCCTCTCACATACCTGTAGCTGAGAGAAGCCTCCCCTTGAGGTGCTTGTGGAAAGTTGGTATTCCTCTTGACTCGAAGCCAGGGACTAAGCTCTCAATTCGACTTGTTTTGTGGTCCACGGAGTGCTTTCGTGTTGCTACAGTGACCTCAGGATCCCTCTAGACTTGAGACAGTGATCTTGGGTTTTCTCTGGAGTGCCATCAAGGAAATCAAGGCTCCTTTCACGTTTGATGTGGAACACGGAATTGCTCTGCACGCAGTGCTTGGGAATCGGGCCTCATCTCGCGGCGAGGGGGAAGTCTCATGGTTTTTCTTGAGTTCCGGCCGGAACCTGGGGTATATTCTCGAGTTACGACGGGGAGGGCCCTTCCGGACACGTGTTTGTTCAGCGTCGTCAGGACTCCTGCCTAGGTGCGAGGGACACCTCGGGATTCTCCTCGAGTCTTGGCATGGCAATTTGGACGCGTCTCCACGTGAGGCGGGAGACCCAGGGTCCCTTTCCACGTGCCACAGGGATCCTGGTACTCCTATCCATTGTCAAGAGGAGTCAGGCATCGTCTCCTTGGAAGCATTGATCTCCGCGGACCTCTCGAGTTTTCAAAGGATGTGAGGCCTCCGGTCGCGATGATGCGGAGAACTAGGTCTTTCTCTGTGGTCTCCACAGGGGATTTAGACATCCCTTCGTCTTGGGAGATGCAAGACGAGCCTGCATTCAATTCACTGCAGGGATATCCGGCCTTACTTCGAGTCAGAGCATCTCGGTGTCCATTCCACTTGAGGCCACAAAATCAGGGTCCCTCTCACATACCTGTGGCTGAGAGAAGCCTCCTCTTGAGGTGCTTGTGGAAAGTTGGTATTCCTGTTGAGTTGAAACCAGGGACTAAGCTCTCATCTCGAGTTGATTTGGGATCCACGGAGCCCTTTCGTGTTGCTCCAGTGACCTCAGGATCCCTCTAGACTTGAGACAGTGATCTTGGGTTTTCTCTGGAGTGCCATCAAGGACATCAAGGCTCCTTTCACGTTTCATGTGGAACACGGAATTGCTCTGCACGCAGTGCAGGGGAATCGGGCCTCATCTCGCGGCGAGGGGGAAGTCCTATGGTTTTTCTCGAGTTGCGGCCGGAACCTGGGGTATATTCTCGAGTTACGATGGGGAGGGCCGTTCCAGACACATGTTTGTTGAGCGACGTCAGGACTCCTGCCTAGGTGCGAAGGACACCTCGGGATTCTCCTCGAGTCTTGGCATGGCAATTGGGACGCGTCTCCACATGAGGCGGGAGAACCATGGTACCTTTCCAAGTTCCACAGGGATCCTGGGACTCCTATCTATTTTCAAGAGGCGTCAGGCATCGTCTCCTTTGGAAGCATTGATGTTCGCGGACCTCACGAGTTTTCAAAGGATGTGAGGCCTCCGATCGCTTGCGGCGGATAACTAGGTCTTTCTCTGTGGTCTCCACAGGGGATTCAGACATCCCTTTGTCTTGGGAGATGGAAGACGAGCCTGCATTCCATTCACTGCAGGGATATCCGGCCTTACTTCGAGTCAGAGCATCTCGGTGTCCATTCCACTTGAGGCCACAAACTCAGGGTCCCTCTCACATACCTGTAGCTGAGAGAAGCCTCCTCTTGAGGTGCTTGTGGAAAGTTGCTATTCCTCTTGAGTCGAAGCCAGGGACTAAGCTCTCATCTCGAGTTGATTTGGGGTCCCCGGAGCCCTTTCATGCTGCTACAGTGGCCTCAGGATCCCTCTAGACTTGACACAGTGACTTTTGGTTTTCTCTGGAGTGCCATCAAGGAAATCAAGGCTCCTTTCACGTTTGATGTGGAACACGGAATTGCTCTGCACGCAGTGCAGGGGAATCGGGCCTCATCTCGCGGCGAGGGGGAAGTCTCATGGTTTTTCTCCAGTTGCGGCCGGAACCTGGGGTATATTCTGGAGTTACGACGGGGAGGGCCCTTCCAGACACGTGTTTGTTCAGCGACGTCAGGACTCCTGCCTAGGTGCGAGGGACACCTCTGGATTCTCCTCGAGTCTTGACATGGCAATTGGAACGCGTCTCCACGTGAGGCGGGAGACCCAGGGTCCCTTTCCACGTGCCACAGGGATCCTGGGACTCCTATCCATTTTCAAGAGGAGTCAGGCATCGTCTCCTTTGGAAGCATTGATCTCCGTGGACCTCTCGAGTTTTCAAAGGATGTGAGGCCTCCGGTCGCGATGAGGCGGAGAACTCGGTCTTTCTCTGTGGTCTCTACAGGGGATTCAGACATCCCTTCGTCTTGGGAGATGCAAGACGAGCCTGCATTCAATTCACTGCAGGGATATCCGGCCTTACTTCGAGTCAGAGCATCTCGGTGTCCATTCCACTTGAGGCCAGCAACTCAGGGTCCCTCTCACATACCTGTAGCTGAGAGAAGCCTCCTCTTGAGGTGCTTGTGGAAAGTTGGTATTCCTCTTGAGTCGAAGCCAGGGACTAAGCTCCCATCTCGAGTTGATTTGGGGTCGACGGAGCCCTTTCGTGTTGCTCCAGTGACCTCAGGATCCCTCTAGACTTGAGACAGTGATCTTGGGTTTTCTCTGGAGTTCCATCAAGGAAATCAAGGCTACTTCCACGTTTGATGTGGAACACGGAATTGCTCTGCATGCACTGCAGGGGAATCGGGCCTCAACTCGCGGTGAGGGGGAAATCTCATGGTTTTTCACGAGTTGCGGCCGCAACCTGGGGTATATTCTCGAGTTACCGCGGGGAGGGCCCTTCCAGACACGTGTTTGTTCAGCGAAGTCAGGACTCCTGCCTAGGTGCGAGGGACACCTCGGGATTCTCCTCGAGTCTTGGCATGGCAATTGGGACGCGTCTCCACGTGAGGCGGGAGACCCAGGGTCCCTTTACACGTGCCACAGGGATCCTGGGACTCCTATCCATTTTCAAGAGGAGTCAGGCATCGTCTCCTTTGGAAGCATTGATCTCCGCGGACCTCTCGAGTTTTCAAAGGATGTGAGGCCGCCCCTCGCGATGAGGCCGAGAATTAGGTCTTTCTCTGTGGTCTCCACAGGGGATTCAGACATACCTTCGTTTGGGAGATGCAAGATGATCCTGCATTTAATTCAATGCAGGGATATCCGGCCTTACTTCGAGTCAGAGCATCTCGGTGTCCATTCCACTTGAGGCCACAAACTCAGGGTCCCTCTCACATACTTGTAGCTGAGAGAAGCCTCCTCTTGAGGTGCTTGTGGAAAGTGGGTATTCCTCTTGAGTCGAAGCCAGGGACAAAGCTCTCATCTCGAGTTGATTTGGGGTCCACGGTGCCCTTTCGTGTTGCTACAGTGACCTCAGGATCCCTCGATACTTGAGACAGTGATCTTGGGTTTTCTCTGGAGTGCCATCAAGGAAATCAAGCCTCCTTTCACGTTTGATGTGGACCACGGAATTGCCCTGCACGCAGTGCAGGGGAAACGGGCCTCATCTCGCGGCGAGGGGGAAGTCTCATGGTTTTTCTCGAGTTGCGGGCGAAACCTGAGGTATATTCTCGAGTTACGACGGGGAGGGCCCTTCCAGACACGTGTTTGTTCAGCGACGTCAGGACTCCTGCCTAGGTGCCAGGGACACCTCGGGATTCTCCTCGAGTATTGGCATGGCCATTGGGACGCGTCTCCACGTGAGGCGGGAGACCAAGGGTCCCTTTCCACGTGCCACAGGGATCCTGGGACTCCTATCCATTTTCAAGAGGAGTCAGGCATCGTCTCTTTGGAAGCATTGATCTCCGTGGACCTCTCGAGTTTTCAAAGGACGTGAGACCTCCGGTCACGATGAGGCGGAGAACTAGTCTTTCTCTGTGGTCTCCACAGGGGATTCAGACATCCCTTCGTCGTGGGAGATGCAAGACGAGCCTGCATGCAATTCACTGCACGGATATCCGGCCTTCCTTCGAGTCAGAGCATCTCGGTGTCCATTCCACTTGAGGCCACAAACTCAGGGTCCCTCTCAGATACCTGTAGCTGAGAGAAGCCTCCTCTTCAGGTGCTTGTGGAAAGTGGGTATTCCTCTTGAGTCGAAGCCAGCGAAGAAGCTATCATCTCGAGTTGATTTGGGGTCCACGGAGCCCTTTCGTGTTGCTATAGTGATCTCAGGATCCCTCTAGACTTGAGACAGTGATCTTGGGTGTTCTCTGGAGTGCCATTAAGGAAATCAAGGCTCCTTTCATGTTTGATGTGGAACACGGAATTGCTCTGCACGCAGTGCAGGGGAATCGGGCCTCATCTCGCAGCGAGGGGGAATTCTCATGGTGTTTCTCGAGTTGCGGCCGGAACCTGGGGTATATTCTCGAGTTACGACGGGGAGGGCCCTTCCAGACACGTGTTTGTTCAGCGACGTCAGGACTCCTGCCTAGGTGCGAGGGACACCTCGGGATTCTCCTCGAGTCTTGGCATGGCCATTGGGACGCGTCTCCACGTGAGGTGGGAGACCCAGGGTCCCTTTCCATGTGCCACAGGGATCCTGGGACTCCTATCCATTTTCAATAGGAGTCAGGCATCGTCTCCTTTGGAAGCATTGATCTCCGCGGACCTCTCGAGTTTTCAAAGGATATGAGGCCTCCGGGCGCGATGAGGGGGAGAACTACGTCTTTCTCTGTGGTCTCCACAGGGGATTCAGACATCCCTTCGTCGTGAGAGATGCAAGACGAGCCTGCATTCAATTCACTGCAGGGATATCCGGCCTTCCTTCGAGTCAGAGCATCTCGGTGTCCATTCCACTTGAGGCCACAAACTCAGGGTCCCTCTCACATACCTTTAGCTGAGAGAAGCCTCCCCTTGAGGTGCTTGTGGAAAGTGGGTATTCCTCTTGAGTCGAAGCTAGGGAAGAAGCTCTCATCTCGAATTGATTTGAGGTTCACGGAGCCCTTTCGTGTTGCTACAGTGACCTCAGGATCCCTCTAGATTGAGACAGTGATCTTGGGTGTTCTCTGGAGTGCCATTAAGGAAATCAAGGCTCCTTTCATGTTTGATGTGGAACACGGAATTGCTCTGCACGCAGTGCATGGGAATCGGGCCTCATCTCGCGGCGAGGGGGAAGTCGCATGGTTTTTCTCGAGTTGCGGCTGGAACCTGGGTTATATTCTCGAGTTATGACGGGGAGGGCCCTTCCAGACACGTGTTTGTTCAGCGACGTCAGGACTCCTGCCTAGGTGCGAGGGACACCTCGGGATTCTCCTCGAGTCTTGGCATGGCCATTGGGACGCGTCTCCACGTGAGGCTGGAGACCCAGGGTCCCTTTCCACGTGCCACAGGGATCCTGGGACTTCTATCCATTTTCAAGAGGAGTCAGGCATCGTCTCCTTTGGAAGCATTGATCTCCGCGGACCTCTCGAGTTTTCAAAGGACGTGAGGCCTCCGGTCGTGATGAGGTGGAGAACTAGGTCTTTTTCTGTGGTCTCCACAGGGGATTCAGACATCCCTTCGTCGTGGGAGATGCAAGACGAGCCTGCATTCAATTCACTGCAGGGATATTCGGCCTTCCTTCGAGTCAGAGCATCTCGGTGTCCATTCCACTTGAGGACACAACTCAGGGTCCCTCTCACATACCTGTAGCTGAGAGAAGCCTCCTCTTGAGGTGCTTGTGGAAAGTGGGTATTCCTCTTGAGTCGAAGCCAGGGACGAAGCTCTCATATCGAGTTGATTTGGGGTCCACGGAGACGTTTTATTTTGCTACATTGACCTCAGGATCCCTCTAGACTTGAGACAGTGATCTTGGGTGTTCTCTGGAGTGCCATCAAGGATTCAAGGCTCCTTTCATGTTTGATGCGGAACACGGAATTGCTCTGCACGCAGTGCAGGGGAATCGGGCCTCATCTCGCGGCGAGGGGGAAGTCTCATGGTTTTTCTCGAGTTGCGGGCGGAACCTGGGTTATATTCTCGAGTTACGACGGGAAGGGCCCTTCCAGACACGTGTTTGTTCAGCGACTTCAGGACTCCTGCCTAGGTGCGAGGGACACCTCGGGATTCTCCTCGAGTCTTGGCATGGCCATTGGGACGTGTCTCCACGTGAGGCGGGAGACCCAGGGTCCCTTTCCACGTGCCACAGGGATCCTGGGACTCCTATCCATTTTCAAGAGGAGTAAGGCATCGTCTCCTTTGGAAGCATTGATCTCCGCGGACCTCTCGAGGTTTCAAAGGACGTGAGGCCTCCGGTCGCGATGAGGCAGAGAACTAGGTCTTTCTCTTTGGTCTCCACAAGGGATTCAGACATCCCTTCGACGTGGGAAATGCAAGACGAGCCTGCATTCAATTCACTGCAGGGATATCTGGCCTTCCTTCGAGTCAGAGCATCTCGGTGTACATTCCACTTGAGGCCACAAACTCAGGGTCCCTCTCACATACCTGTAGCTGAGAGAAGCCTCCTCTTGAGGTGCTTGTGGAAAGTGGGTATACCTCTTGAGTCGAAGCTAGGGAAGAAGCTCTCATCTCGAGTTGATTTGAGGTTCACGGAGCCCTTTCGTGTTGCTACAGTGACCTCAGGATCCCTCCAGATTGAGACAGTGATCTTGGGTGTTCTCTGGAGTGCCATTAAGGAAATCAAGGCTCCTTTCATGTTTGATGTGGAACACGGAATTGCTCTGCACGCAGTGCATGGGAATCGGGCCTAATCTCGCGGCGAGGGGGAAGTCTCATGGTTTTTCTCGAGTTGCGGGCGGACCCTGGGGTATATTCTCGAGTTACGACGTGGAGGGCCCTTCGCGACACGTGTTTGTTCAGCGTCGTCAGGACTCCTGCCTAGGTGCGAGGGACACCTCGGGATTCTCCTCGAGTCTTGGCATGGCCATTGGGACGCGTCTCCACGTGAGGCGGGAGACCCAGGGTCCCTTTATACGTGCCACAGGGATCCTGGGACTCCTATCCATTTTCAAGAGGAGTCAGGCATCGTCTCCTTTGGAAGCATTGATCTCCGCGGACCTCTCGAGTTTTCAAAGAATGTGAGGCCTCCGGGCGCGATGAGGGAGAGAACTAGGTCTTTCTCTGTGGTCTCCACAGGGGATTCAGACATCCCTTCGTCGTGGGAGATGCAAGACGAGCCTGCATTCAATTCACTGCAGGGATATCCGGCCTTACTTCGAGTCAGAGCATCTCGGTGTCCATTCCACTTGAGGCCACAAACTCAGGGTCCCTCTCACATACCTGTAGCTGAGAGAAGCCTCCTCTTGAGGTGCTTGTGGAAAGTGGGTATTCCTCTTGAGTAGACGCCAGGGACGAAGCTCTCATCTCGAGTTGATTTGGCGTCCATGGAGCCCTTTTGTTTCGCTACAGTGACCTCAGGATCCCTCTAGACTTGAGACAGTGATCTTGGGTGTTCTCTGGAGTGCCATCAAGGAAATCAAGGTTCCTTTCATGTTTGATGTGGAACACGGAATTGCTCTGCACGCAGTTCAGGGGAATCGGGCCTCATCTCGCGGCGAGGGGGAAGTCTCATGTTTTTTCTCGAGTTACGGGCGGACCCTGGGGTATATTCTCGAGTTACGACGGGGAGGGCCCTTCCAGACACGTGTTTGTTCAGCGAAGTCAGGACTCCTGCCTACATGCGAGGGACACCTCGGGATTCTCCTCGAGTCTTGGCATGGCCATTGGGACGCGTCTCCACGTGAGGCGGGAGACCAAGTGTCCCTTTCCACGTGCCACAGGGATCCTGGGACTCCTATCCATTTTCAAGAGGAGTCAGGCATCGTCTCCTTTGGAAGCCTTGATCTCCGTGGACCTCTCGAGGTTTCAAAGGACGTGAGGCCTCCGGTCGCGATGAGGCAGAGAACTAGGTCTTTCTCTGTGGTCTCCACAAGGGATTCAGACATCCCTTCGACGTGGGAGATGCAAGACGAGCCTGCATTCAATTCACTGCAGGGATATCCGGCCTTCCTTCGAGTCAGAGCATCTCGGTGTACATTCCACTTGAGGCCACAAACTCAGGGTCCCTCTCACATACATGTAGCTGAGAGAAGCCTCCTCTTGAGGTGCTTGTGGAAAGTGGGTATTCCTCTTGAGTCGAAGCTAGGGAAGAAGCTCTCATCTCGAGTTGATTTGAGGTTCACGGAGCCCTTTCGTGTTGCTACAGTGACCTCAGGATCCCTCTAGATTGAGACAGTGATCTTGGGTGTTCTCTGGAGTGCCATTAAGGAAATCAAGGCTCCTTTCATGTTTGATGTGGAACACGGAATTGCTCTGCACGCAGTGCATGGGAATCGGGCCTCATCTCGCGGCGAGGGGGAAATCTCATGGTTTTTCTCGAGTTGCGGCCGGAACCTGGGGTATATTCTCGAGTTACGACGGGGAGGGACCTTCCAGACACGCGTTTGTTCAGCGACGTCAGGACTCCTGCCTAGGTGCGAGGGACACCTCGGGATTCTCCTCGAGTCTTGGCATGGCCATTGGGACGCGTCTCCACGTGAGGCGGGAGACCCAGGGTCCCTTTCCACGTGCCACAGGGATCCTGGGACTCCTATCAATTTTCAAGCGGAGTCAGGCATCGCCTCCTTTGGAAGCATTGATCTCCGTGGACCTCTAGAGTTTTCAAAGGATGTGAGGCCTCCACTCGCGATGAGGCGGAGACTAGGTCTTTCTCTGTGGTCTCCACAGGGGATTCAGACATCCCTTCGTCTTGGGAGACGCAAGACGAGCCTGCATTCAATTCACTTCAGGGATATCCGGTCTTATTTCGAGTCAGAGCATCTTGGTGTCCATTCCATTTGAGGCCACAAACGCAGGGTCCCTCTCACATACCTGTTGCTGAGAGAAGCCTCCTCTTGAGGTGCTTGTGGAAAGTTGGTATTCCTCTTGAGGCGAAGCCAGGGACTAAGCTCTCATCTCGAGTTGATTTGTGGTCCATGGAGCCCTTTCCTGTTACTCCAGTGACCTCAGGATCCCTCTAGACTTGAGACAGTGATCTTGGGTTTTCTCTGGAGTGCCATCAAGGAAGTCAAGGTTCCTTTCACGTTTGATGTGGAACACGGAATTGCTCTGCACGCAGTGCAGGGGAATCGGGCCTCATCTCACGGCGAGGGGGAAGTCTCATTGTTTTTCTCGAGTTTCGGCCGGAACCTGGGGTATATTCTCGAGTTACGACGGGGAGGGCCCTTCCAGACACGTGTTTGTTCAGCGACGTCAGGACTCCTGCCTAGGTGCGAGGGACACCTCGGGATTCTCCTCGAGTCTTGGCATGGCAATTGGTACGCGTCTCCACGTGAAGCGGGAGACCCAGAATCCCCGTCCATGTGGACAGGGATCCTGGGACTCCTAACCATTTTCAAGAGGAGTCAGGCATCATCTCCTTTCGAAGCATTGATCTCCGCGGACCTCTCGAGGTTTCAAAGGATGTGAGGCCTCGGGTCGCGATGAGGCGGGGAACTAGGTCTTTCTCTGTGGTCTCCACAGGGGATTCAGACATCCCTTCGTCTTGGGAGATGCAAGACGAGCTTGCATTCAATTCACTGCAGGGATATCCGGCCTTACTTCGAGTCAGAGCATCTCGGTGTCCATTCCAATTGAGGCCACAAACTCAGGGTACCTCTCACATACATGTAGCTGAGACAAGCCTCCTCTTGAGGTGCTTGTGGAAACTTGGTATTCCTCTTGAGTCGAAGCCAGGGAGGAATCTCTCATCTCGAGTTGATTTGGGGTCCACGGAGCCCTTTCGTGTTGCTACAGTGACCTCAGGATCCCTCTAGACTTGAGACAGTTATCTTGGGTGTTCTCTGGAGTGCCATCAAGGAAATCAAGGCTCCTTTCATGTTTGATGTGGAACACGGAATTGCTCTGCACGCAGTGCAGAGGAATCGGGCCTCATCTCGCGGCGAGGGGAAAGTCTCATGGTTTCTCTCGAGTTGCGGCCGGAACCTGGGGTATATTCTCGAGTTACGACGGGGAGGGCCCTTCCAGACACGTGTCTGTTCAGGGACGTCAGGACTCCTGCCTAGGTGCAAGGGACATGTCGGATTTCCTCTCTTGTCTTGGCATGGCGATTGGGACGCGTCTCCACGTGAGGCGGGAGACCAAGGGTCCCTTTCCAAGTGCCACAGGGATCCTGGGACTCCTATCCATTTTCAAGAGGACTCAGGCATCGTCTCCTTTGGAAGCAATGATCTCCGCGGACCTCTCGAGTTTTCAAAGGACGTGAGGCCTCCGGTCGGGATGAGGCGGAGAACTAGGTCTTTCTCTGTGGTCTCCACAGGAGATTCAGACATCCCTTCGTCGTGGGAGATGCAAGAAGAGCCTGCTTTCAATTCACTGCAGGGATATCCGGCCTTCCTTCGAGTCAGAGCATCTCGGTGTCCATTCCACTTGAGGCCACAAACTCAGGGTCCCTCTCACATACCTGTAGCTGAGAGTAGCCTCCTCCTGAGGTGCTTGTGGGAAGAGGGTATTCCTCTTGAGTCGAAGCCAGGGACGAAGCTCTCATCTCGAGTTGATTTGGGGTCCATGGAGACCTTTCATGTTGCTACACTGACCTCAGGATCCCTCTAGACTTGAGACAGTGATCTTGGGTGTTCTCTGGAGTGCCATCAAGGAAATCAAGGCTCCTTTCATGTTTGATGTGGAACACGGAATTGCTCTGCACGCAGTGCAGGGGAATCGGGCCTCATCTCGCGGCGAGGGGGAAGTCTCATGGTTTTTCTCGAGTTGCGGGCGGAACCTGGGGTATATTCTCGAGTTACCACGGGGAGGGCCCTTCGAGACACGTGTTTCTTCAGCGACGCCAGGACTCCTGCCTAGGTGCGAGGGACACCTCGGGATTCTCCTCGAGTCTTGGCATGGCCATTGGGACGCGTCTCCACGTGAGGCGGGAGACCCAGTGTCCCTTTCCACGTGCCACAGGGATCCTGGGACTCCTATCCATTTTCAAGAGGAGTCAGGCATCGTCTCCTTTGGAAGCATTGATCTCCGCGGACCTCTCGAGGTTTCAAAAGACGTGAGGCCTCCGGTCGCGATGAGGCAGAGAACTAGGTCTTTCTCTGTGGTCTCCACAGGGGATTCAGACATCCCTTCGTCGTGGGAGATGCAAGACGAGCCTGCATTCAATTCACTGCACGGATATCCAGCCTTAGTTCAAGTCAAAGCATCTCAGTGTCCATTCCACTTGAGGCCACAAACTCAGGGTCCCTCTCACATACCTGCAGCTGAGAGAAGCCTCCTCTTGAGGTGCTTGTGGAAAGTTGGTATTCCACTTGAGTCGAAGCCAGGGAATAAGCTCTCATCTCGAGTTGATTTGGGGTCCACGGAGCCCTTTCGTGTTGCTTCAGTGACCTCAGGATCCCTCTAGACTTGAGACAGTGATCTTGGGTTTTCTCTGGAGTGCCATCAAGGAAATCAAGGCTCCTTTCATGTTTGATGTGGAACACGGAATTGCTCTGCACGCAGTGCAGGGGAATCGGGCCTCATCTCGCGGCGAGGGGGAAGTCTCATGGTTTTT
This sequence comes from Dama dama, assembly GCF_033118175.1. Lineage (NCBI taxonomy): Eukaryota > Metazoa > Chordata > Mammalia > Artiodactyla > Cervidae > Dama > Dama dama. Next base: position 52,986,707 of record NC_083682.1, on the reverse strand, counting down.
CTCGAGTTGCATCCGTAACGTGAGGTATATTCTCGAGTTACGACGGGGAGGGCCCTTCCAGACACGTGTTTCTTCAGCGATGTCAGGACTCCTGCCTAGGTGCGAGGGACACATCGGGATTCTCCTCGAGTCTTGGCATGGCTATTGGGACGCGTCTCCACGTGAGTCGGGAGACCCAGGGTCCCTTTCCACGTGCCACAGGGATCCTGGGACTCCTATCCATTTTCAAGAGGAGTCAGGCATCGTCTCCTTTGGAAGCATTGATCTCCGCGGACCTCTCGAGGTTTCAAAGGACGTGACGCCTCCGGTCGCGATGAGGTGGAGAACTAGGTCTTTCTCTATGGTCTCCACAGGGGATTCAGACATCCCTTCGTCATGGGAGATGCAAGAAGAGCCTACTTTCAATTCACTGCAGGGATATCCGGGCTTCCTTCGAGTCAGAGCATCTCGGTGTCCATTCCATTTGAGGCCACAAACTCAGGATCCCTCTCACATACCTGTAGCTGAGAGAAACCTCCTCTTGAGGTGCTTGTGGAAAGTGGGTATTCCTCTTGAGTCGAAGTCAGGGACGTGGCTCTCATCTCGAGTTGATTTGGGGTCCAGGGAGCCCTTTTGTGTTGCTACAGTGACCTCAGGATCCCTCTAGACTTGAGACAGTGATCTTGGGTGTTCTCTGGAGTGCCATCAAGGAAATCAAGGCTCCTTTCACGTTTGATGTGGAACACGGCATTGCTCTGCACGCAGTGCAGGGGAATCGGGCCTCATCTCGCGGCGAGGGGGAAGTCTCATGGTTTTTCTCGAGTTGCGGCCGGAACCTGGGGTATATTCTCGAGTTACGACGGGGAGGGCCCTTCAAGACACGTGTTTGTTCAGCGATGTCAGGACTCCTGCCTAGGTGCGAGGGACACCTCGGGATTCTCCTCGAGTCTTGTCATGGCAATTGGGACGCGTCTCCACGTGAGGCGGGAGACCCAGGGTCCCTTTCCACGTGCCACAGGGATCCTGGGACTCCTATCCATTTTAAAGAGGAGTCAGGCATTGTCTCCTTTGGAAGGATTGATCTCCGCGGACCTCTCGAGTTTTCAAAGGACGTGAGGCCTCCGGTCGCGAGGAGGTGGAGAACTAGGTCTTTCTCTGTGGTCTCCACAGGGGATTCAGACATCCCTTCGTCTTGGGAGATGCAAGACGAGCCTGCATTCAATTCACTGCACGGATATCCGGCCTTCCTTCGAGTCAGAGCATCTCGGTATCCATTCCACTTGAGGCCACAAACTCAGGGTCCCTCTCACATACATGTAGCTGAGAGAAGCCTCCTCTTGAGGTGCTTGTGGAAAGTGGGTATTCCTCTTGAGTCGAAGCCAGGGACGAAGCTCTCATCTCGAGTTGATTTGGGCTCCACGGAGCCCTTTTGTGTTGCTACAGTGACCTCAGGATCCCTCTAGACTTGAGACAGTGATCTTGGGTGTTCTCTGGAGTGCCATCAAGGAAATCAAGGCTCCTTTCATGTTTGATGAGGAACACGGAATTGCTCTGCACGCATTGCAGGGGAATCGGGGCTCATCTCCCGGCGAAGGGGAAGTCTCATGGTTTTTCTCGAGTTGCTGGCGGAACCTGGGGTATATTCTCGAGTTACCACGGGGAGGGCCCTTCCAGACACGTGTTTCTTCAGCGACGTCAGGACTCCTGCCTAGGTGTGAGGGACACCTCGGGATTCTCCTCGAGTCTTGGCATGGCCATTGGGACGCGTCTCCACGTGAGGCGGGAGACCCAGGGTCCCGTTCCACGTGCCACAGGGATCCTGGGACTCCTATCCATTTTCAAGAGGAGTCAGGCATCGTCTCCTTTGGAAACATTGATCTCTGCAGACCTCTCGAGTTTTCAAAGGATGTGAGGCCTCCGGTCGCGATGAGGCGGAGGACTAGGTCTTTCTCTGTTGTCTCCACAGGGGATTCAGACATCCCTTCGTCGTGGGAGATGCAAGACGAGCCTGCATTCAATTCACTGCAGGGATATCCGGCCTTCCTTCGAGTCAGAGCATCTCGGTGTCCATTCCACTTGAGGCCACAAACTCAGGGTCCCTCTCACATACCTGTAGCTGAGAGAAGCCTCCTCTTGAGGTGCTTGTGGAAAGTGGGTATTCCTCTTGAGTCGAAGCTAGGGAAGAAGCTCTCATCTCGATTTGATTTGGGGTCCACGGAGCCCTTTCGTGTTGCTACAGTGACCTCAGGATCCCTCTAGACTTGAGACAGTGATCTTTCGTGTTCTCTGGAGTGCCATCAAGGAAATCAAGGCTCCTTTCATGTTTGATGTGGAACACGGAATTGCTCTGCACGCAGTGCAGGGGAATCGGGCCTCATCTCGCGGCGAGGGGTAAGTCTCATGGTTTTTCTCCAGTTGCGGCCGGAACCTGGGGTATATTCTCGAGTTACGACGGGGAGGGCCCTTCCAGACACGTGTTTCTTCAGCGACGTCAGGACTCCTGCCTAGGTGCGAGGCACACCTCGGGATTCTCCTCGAGTCTTGGCATGGCCATTGGGACGCGTCTCCACGTGAGGCGGGAGACCCAGGGTCCCTTTCCACGTGCCACAGGGATCCTGGGACTCCTATCCATTTTCAAGAGGAGTCAGGCATCGTCTCCTTTGGAAGGATTGATCTCCGCGGACCTCTCGAGGTTTCAAAGGACGTGAGGCCTCCGGTCGCGATGAGGTGGAGAACTAGGTCTTTCTCTATGGTCTCCACAGGGGATTCAGACATCCCTTCGTCGTGGGAGATGCAAGAAGAGCCTGCTTTCAATTCACTGCAGGGATATCCGGCCTTCCTTCGAGTCAGAGCATCTCGGTGTCCATTCCATTTGAGGCCACAAACTCAGGGTCCCTCTCACATACCTGTAGCTGAAAGAAACCTCCTCTTGAGGTGCTTGTGGAAAGTGGGTATTCCTCTTGAGTCAAAGCCAGGGACGTGGCTCTCATCTCGAGTTGATTTGGGGTCCAGGGAGCCCTTTCGTGTTGCTACAGTGACCTCAGGATCCCTCTAGACTTGAGACAGTGATCTTGGGTGTTCTCTGGAGTGCCATCAAGGAAATCAAGGCTCCTTTCATGTTTGATGTGGAACACGTTATTGCTCTGCACGCAGTGCAGGGGAATCGGGCCTCATCTCGCGGCGAGGGGGAAGTCTCATGGTTTTTCTCGAGTTGCGGCCGGATCCTGGGGTATATTCTCGAGTTACGATGGCGAGGGCCCTTCAAGACACGTGTTTGTTCAGCGATGTCAGGACTCCTAGCTAGGTGCGAGGGACAGCTCGGGATTCTCCTCGAGTCTTGGCATGGCCATTGGGACGCGTCTCCACGTTAGGCGGGAGACCCAGGGTCCCTTTCCACGTGCCACAGGGATCCTGGGACTCCTATCCATTGTAAAGAGGAGTCAGGCATTGTCTCCTTTGGAAGCATTGATCTCCGCGGACCTCTCGAGTTTTCAAAGGACGTGAGGCCTCCGGTCGCGAGGAGGTGGAGAACTAGGTCTTTCTCTGTGGTCTCCACAGGGGATTCAGACATCCCTTCGTCTTGGGAGATGCAAGACGAGCCTGCATTCAATTCACTGCACGGATATCCGGCCTTCCTTCGAGTCAGAGCATCTCGGTGTCCATTCCACTTGAGGCCACAAACTCAGGGTCCCTCTCACATACCTGTAGCTGAGAGAAACCTCCTCGTGAGGTGCTTGTGGTAAGTGGGTATTCCTCTTGAGTCGAAGCCAGGGACGAAGCTCTCATCTCGAGTTGATTTGGGGTCCACGGAGCCCTTTTGTGTTGCTACAGTGACCTCAGGATCCCTCTAGACTTGAGACAGTGATCTTGGGTGTTCTCTGGAGTGCCATCAAGGAAATCAAGGCTCCTTTCATGTTTGATGTGGAACACGGAATTGCTCTGCACGCAGTGCAGGGGAATCGGGCCTCATCTCGCGGCGAAGGGGAAGTCTCATGGTTTTTCTCGAGTTGCGGGCGGAACCTGTTGTATATTCTCGAGTTACCACGGGGAGGGCCCTTCCAGACACGTGTTTCTTCAGCGACGTCAGGACTCCTGCCTAGGTGCGAGGGACACCTCGGGATTCTCCTCGAGTCTTGGCATGGCCATTGGGACGCGTCTCCACGTGAGGCGGGAAACCCAGGGTCCCTTTCAAGTGCCACAGGGATCCTGGGACTCCTATCCATTTTCAAGAGGACTCAGGCATCGTCTCCTTTGGAAGCATTGATCTCCGCAGACCTCTCGAGTTTTCAAAGGACGTGAGGCCTCCGGTCGCGATGAGGTGGAGAACTAGGTCTTTCTCTATGGTCTCCACAGGGGATTCAGACATCCCTTCGTCGTGGGAGATGCAAGAAGAGCCAGGTTTCAATTCACTGCAGGGATATCCGGCCTTCCTTCGAGTCAGAGCATCTCAGTGTCCATTCCACTTGAGGCCACAAACTCAGGGTCCCTCTCACATACCTGTAGCTGATAGAAGCCTCCTCTTGAGGTGCTTGTGGAAAGTGGGTATTCCTCTTGAGTCGAAGCCAGGGAGGAATCTCTCATCTCGAGTTGATTTGGGGTCCACGGAGCCCTTTCGTGTTGCTACAGTGACCTCAGGATCCCTCTGGACTTGAGACAGTGTTCTTGGGTGTTCTCTGGAGTGCCATCAAGGAAATCCAGGCTCCTTTCATGTTTGATGTGGAACACGGAATTGCTCTGCAAGCAGTGCAGGGGAATCGGGCCTCATCTCCCGGCGAGGGGGAAGTCTCATGGTTTTTCTCGAGTTGCGGGCGGAACCTGGGGTATATTCTCGAGTTACGACGGGGAGGGCCCTTCCAGACACGTGTTTGTTCAGCGATGTCAGGACTCCTGCCTAGGTGCGAGGGACACCTCGGGATTCTCCTCGAGTCTTGGCATGGCCATTGGGACGCGTCTCCACGTGAGGCGGGAGACCCAGGGTCCCTTTCCACGTGCCACAGGGATCCTGGGACTCCTATCCATTTTCAAGAGGAGTCAGGCATCGTCTTCTTTGAAGCCATTGATCTCCGCGGACCTCTCGAATTTTCAAAGGATGTGAGGATTCCCGTCGCGATGAGGCAGAGACCTAGGTCTTTCTCTGTGGTCTCCACAGGGGATTCAGACATCCCTTCGTCGTGGGAGATGCAAGACGAGCCTGCATTCAATTCACTGCAGGGATATCCGGCCTTCCTTCGAGTCAGAGCATCTCGGTGTCCATTCCACTTGAGGCCACAAACTCAGGGTCCCTCTCACATACCTGTAGCTGAGAGAAGCCTCCTCTTGAGGTGCTTGTGGAAAGTGGGTATTCCTCTTGAGTCGAAGCTAGGGAAGAAGCTCTCATCTCGAGTTGATTTGGGGTTCGCGAAGCCCTTTCGTGTTGCTACAGTGACCTCAGGATCCCTCTAGATTGAGACAGTGATCTTCGGTGTTCTCTGGAGTGCCATTAAGGAAATCAAGGCTCCTTTCATGTTTGATGTGGAACACGGAATTGCTCTGCACGCAGTGCAGGGGAATCGGGCCTCATCTCGCGGCGAGGGGGAAGTCTCATGGTTTCTCTCTAGTTGCGGCCGGAACCAGGGGTATATTCTCGAGTTACGACGGGGAGGGCCCTTCAAGACACGTGTTTGTTCAGCGATGTCAGGACTCCTGCCTAGGTGCGAGGGACACCTCGGGATTCTCCTCGAGTCTTGGCATGGCCATTGGGACGCGTCTCCACGTGAGGCGGGAGACCCAGGGTCCCTTTCCACGTGCCACAGGGATCCTGGGACTCCTATCCATTTTAAAGAGGAGTCAGGCATTGTCTCCTTTGGAAGGATTGATCTCCGCGGACCTCTCGAGTTTTCAAAGGACGTGAGGCCTCCGGTCGCGAGGAGGTGGAGAACTAGGTCTTTCTCTGTGGTCTCCACAGGGGATTCAGACATCCCTTCGTCTTGGGAGATGCAAGACGAGCCTGCATTCAATTCACTGCACGGATATCCGGCCTTCCTTCGAGTCAGAGCATCTCGGTATCCATTCCACTTGAGGCCACAAACTCAGGGTCCCTCTCACATACATGTAGCTGAGAGAAGCCTCCTCTTGAGGTGCTTGTGGAAAGTGGGTATTCCTCTTGAGTCGAAGCCAGGGACGAAGCTCTCATCTCGAGTTGATTTGGGGTCCACGGAGCCCTTTTGTGTTGCTACAGTGACCTCAGGATCCCTCTAGACTTGAGACAGTGATCTTGGGTGTTCTCTGGAGTGCCATCAAGGAAATCAAGGCTCCTTTCATGTTTGATGAGGAACACGGAATTGCTCTGCACGCATTGCAGGGGAATCGGGGCTCATCTCCCGGCGAAGGGGAAGTCTCATGGTTTTTCTCGAGTTGCGGGCGGAACCTGGGGTATATTCTCGAGTTACCACGGGGAGGGCTCTTCCAGACACGTGTTTCTTCAGCGACGTCAGGACTCCTGCCTAGGTGTGAGGGACACCTCGGGATTCTCCTCGAGTCTTGGCATGGCCATTGGGACGCGTCTCCACGTGAGGCGGGAGACCCAGGGTCCCTTTCCACGTGCCACAGGGATCCTGGGACTCCTATCCATTTTCAAGAGGAGTCAGGCATCGTCTCCTTTGGAAACATTGATCTCTGCAGACCTCTCGAGTTTTCAAAGGATGTGAGGCCTCCGGTCGCGATGAGGCGGAGGACTAGGTCTTTCTCTGTTGTCTCCACAGGGGATTCAGACATCCCTTCGTCGTGGGAGATGCAAGACGAGCCTGCATTCAATTCACTGCAGGGATATCCGGCCTTCCTTCGAGTCAGAGCATCTCGGTGTCCATTCCACTTGAGGCCACAAACTCAGGGTCCCTCTCACATACCTGTAGCTGAGAGAAGCCTCCTCTTGAGGTGCTTGTGGAAAGTGGGTATTCCTCTTGAGTCGAAGCTAGGGAAGAAGCTCTCATCTCGATTTGATTTGGGGTCCACGGAGCCCTTTCGTGTTGCTACAGTGACCTCAGGATCCCTCTAGACTTGAGACAGTGATCTTTCGTGTTCTCTGGAGTGCCATCAAGGAAATCAAGGCTTCTTTCATGTTTGATGTGGAACACGGAATTGCTCTGCACGCAGTGCAGGGGAATCGGGCCTCATCTCGCGGCGAGGGGTAAGTCTCATGGTTTTTCTCCAGTTGCGGCCGGAACCTGGGGTATTTTCTCGAGTTACGACGGGGAGGGCCCTTCCAGACACGTGTTTCTTCAGCGACGTCAGGACTCCTGCCTAGGTGCGAGGCACACCTCGGGATTCTCCTCGAGTCTTGGCATGGCCATTGGGACGCGTCTCCACGTGAGGCGGGAGACCCAGGGTCCCTTTCCACGTGCCACAGGGATCCTGGGACTCCTATCCATTTTCAAGAGGAGTCAGGCATCGTCTCCTTTGGAAGGATTGATCTCCGCGGACCTCTCGAGGTTTCAAAGGACGTGAGGCCTCCGGTCGCGATGAGGTGGAGAACTAGGTCTTTCTCTATGGTCTCCACAGGGGATTCAGACATCCCTTCGTCGTGGGAGATGCAAGAAGAGCCTGCTTTCAATTCACTGCAGGGATATCCGGCCTTCCTTCGAGTCAGAGCATGTCGGTGTCCATTCCATTTGAGGCCACAAACTCAGGGTCCCTCTCACATACCTGTAGCTGAAAGAAACCTCCTCTTGAGGTGCTTGTGGAAAGTGGGTATTCCTCTTGAGTCAAAGCCAGGGACGTGGCTCTCATCTCGAGTTGATTTGGGGTCCAGGGAGCCCTTTCGTGTTGCTACAGTGACCTCAGGATCCCTCTGGACTTGAGACAGTGTTCTTGGGTGTTCTCTGGAGTGCCATCAAGGAAATCCAGGCTCCTTTCATGTTTGATGTGGAACACGGAATTGCTCTGCAAGCAGTGCAGGGGAATCGGGCCTCATCTCCCGGCGAGGGGGAAGTCTCATGGTTTTTCTCGAGTTGCGGGCGGAACCTGGGGTATATTCTCGAGTTACGACGGGGAGGGCCCTTCCAGACACGTGTTTGTTCAGCGATGTCAGGACTCCTGCCTAGGTGCGAGGGACACCTCGGGATTATCCTCGAGTCTTGGCATGGCCATTGGGACGCGTCTCCACGTGAGGCGGGAGACCCAGGGTCCCTTTCCACGTGCCACAGGGATCCTGGGACTCCTATCCATTTTCAAGAGGAGTCAGGCATCGTCTCCATTGAAGCCATTGATCTCCGCGGACCTCTCGAATTTTCAAAGGATGTGAGGCCTCCCGTCGCGATGAGGCAGAGACCTAGGTCTTTGTCTGTGGTCTCCACAGGGGATTCAGACATCCCTTCGTCGTGGGAGATGCAAGACGAGCCTGCATTCAATTCATTGCAGGGATATCCGGCCTTCCTTCGAGTCAGAGCATCTCGGTGTCCATTCCACTTGAGGCCACAAACTCAGGGTCCCTCTCACATACCTGTAGCTGAGAGAAGCCTCCTCTTGAGGTGCTTGTGGAAAGTGGGTATTCCTCTTGAGTCGAAGCTAGGGAAGAAGCTCTCATCTCGAGTTGATTTGGGGTTCGCGAAGCCCTTTCGTGTTGCTACAGTGACCTCAGGATCCCTCTAGATTGAGACAGTGATCTTCGGTGTTCTCTGGAGTGCCATTAAGGAAATCAAGGCTCCTTTCATGTTTGATGTGGAACACGGAATTGCTCTGCACGCAGTGCAGGGGAATCGGGCCTCATCTCGCGGCGAGGGGGAAGTCTCATGGTTTCTCTCTAGTTGCGGCCGGAACCAGGGGTATATTCTCGAGTTACGACGGGGAGGGCCCTTCAAGACACGTGTTTGTTCAGCGATGTCAGGATGCCTGCCTAGGTGCGAGGGACACCTCTGGATTTTCCTCGAGTCTTGGCATGGCCATTGGGACGCCTCTCCACGTGAGGCGGGAGACCCAGGGTCCCTTTCCACGTGCCACAGGGATCCTGGGACTCCTATCCATTTTAAAGAGGAGTCAGGCATTGTCTCCTTTGGAAGCATTGATCTCCGCGGACCTCTCTAGTTTTCAAAGGACGTGAGGCCTCCGGTCGCGATGAGGCGGAGAACTAGGTCTTTCTCTGTGGTCTCCACAGGGGATTCAGACATCCCTTCGTCGTGGGAGATGCAAGACGAGCCTGCATTCAATTCACTGCACGGATATCCGGCCTTCCTTCGAGTCAGAGCATCTCGGTGTCCATTCCACTTGAGGCCACAAACTCAGGGTCCCTCTCACATACCTGTAGCTGAGAGAAGCCTCCTCTTGAGGTGCTTGTGGAAAGTGGGTATTCCTCTTGAGTCGAAGCCAGGGTCGTGGCTCTCATCTCGAGTTGATTTGGGGCTCACGGAGCCCTTTCGTGTTGCTCCAGTGACCTCAGGATCCCTCTAGACTTGAGACAGTGATCTTGGATTTTCTCTGGAGTGCCATCAAGGAAGTCAAAGTTCCTTTCACGTTTGATGTGGAACACGGAATTGCTCTGCACGCAATGCAGGGGAATCGGGCCTCATCTCGCGGCGAGGGGGAAGTCTCATTGTTTTTCTCGAGTTGCGGCCGGAACCTGGGGTATATTCTCGTGTTATGACGGGGAGGGCCCATCCAGACACGTGTTTGTTCAACGACGTCAGAACTCCTGTCTAGGTGCGAGGGACACCTCGGGATTCTCCACGAGTCTTGGCATGGCAATTGGGACGCGTCTCCACGTGAGGCGGGAGACCCAGGGTCCCTTTCCACGTGCCACAGGGATCCTGGGACTCCTATCCATTTTCAAGAGGAGTCAGGCATCGTCTCCTTTGGAAGCATTGATCTCCGCGGACCTCTCGAGTTTTCAAAGGATGTGAGGACTCCGGTCGCGATGAGGCGGAGAACTAGGTCTTTCTCTGTGGCCTCCACAGGGGATTCAGACATCCCTTCGTCTTGGGAGATGCAAGACGAGCCTGCATTGAATTCACTGCAGGGATATCCGGCCTTACTTCGAGTCAGAGCATCTCGGTGTCCATTCCACTTGAGGCCACAAACTCAGGGGCCCTCTCACATACCTGTAGCTGAGAGAAGCCTCCTCTTGAGGTGCTTGTGGAAAGTTGGTGTTCCTCTTGAGTCGAGGCCAAGGACTAAGCTTTCATCTCGAGTTGACTTGGGGTCCACGGAGCTCTTTCGTGTTGCTACAGTGACCTCAGGATCCATCTAGACTTGAGACAGTGATTTTGGCTGTTCTCTGGAGTGCCATTAAGGAAATAAAGGCTCCTTTCATGTTTGATGTGGAACACGGCATTGCTCTGCACGCAGTGCAGGGGAATCGGGCCTCATCTCGCAGCGAGGGGGAAGTCTCATGGTTTTTCTCGAGTTGCGGCCGGAACCTGGGGTATATTCTCGAGTTACGATGGGGAGGGCCCTTCCAGACACGTGTTTGTTCAGCGACGTCAGGACTCCTGCCTAGGTGCGAGGGACACCTTGGGATTCTCCTCGAGTCTTGGCATGGCCATTGGGACGCGTCTCCACGTGAGGCGGGAGACCCAGGGTCGCTTTCCACGTGCCACAGGGATCCTGGGACTCCTATCCATTTTCAAGAGGAGTCAGGCATCGTCTCCTTTGGAAGCATTGATCTCCGCGGACCTCTCGAGTTTTCAAAGAACGTGAGGCCTCCGGTCGCGATGAGGCGGAGAACTAGGTCTTTCTCTGTGGTCTCCACAGGGGATTCAGAAATCCCTTCGTTGTGGGAGATGCAAGAAGAGCCTGCATTCAATTCACTGCAGGGATATCCGGCCTTCTTTCGAGTCAGAGCATCTCGGTGTGCATTCCACTTGAGCCCACAAATTCAGGGTCCCTCTCACATACCTGTAGATGAGAGAAGCCTCCTCTTGAGGTGCTTGTGGAAAGTGGGTATTCCTCTTGAGTCGAAACCAGGGACTAAGCTCTCATCTCGAGTTGATTTGGGGTCCACGGAGCCCTTTTGTGTTGCTACAGTGACCTCAGGATCCCTCTAGACTTGAGACAGTGATCTTGGGTGTTCTCTGGAGTGCCATCAAGGAAATCAATGCTCCTTTCATGTTTGATGTGGAACATGGAATTTCTTGGCACGCAATGCAGGGGAATCGGTCCTCATCTCGCGTCGAGGGGGAAGTCTCATGGTTTTTCTCGAGTTGCGGCCGGAACCTGGGGTGTATTCTCGTGTTACGACGGGGAGGGCCCTTCCAGACACGTGTTGGTTCAGAGCCGTCAGGACTCCTGCCTACGTGCGAGGGACAACTTGGGATTCTCCTCGAGTCTTGGCATGGCCATGGGACGCGTCTCCAGGTGAGGCGGGAGACCCAGGGTCGCTGTCCACGTGCCTCAGGGATCCTGGGACTCCTATCCATTTTCAAATGGAGTCAGGCATCGTCTCCTTTGGAAACATTGATCTCCGCGGACCTCTCGAGGTTTCAAAGGACGTGAGGCCTCCGGTCGCGAGGAGGTGGAGAACTATGTCTTTCTCTGTGGTCTCCACAGGGGATTCAGACATCCCTTCGTCTTGGGAGATGCAAGACGAGCCTGCATTCAATTCACTGCACGGATATCCGGCCTTCCTTCGAGTCAGAGCATCTCGGTATCCATTCCACTTGAGGCCACAAACTCAGGGTCCCTCTCACATACATGTAGCTGAGAGAAGCCTCCTCTTGAGGTGCTTGTGGAAAGTGGGTATTCCTCTTGAGTCGAAGCCAGGGACGAAGCTCTCATCTCGAGTTGATTTGGGGTCCACGGAGCCCTTTTGTGTTGCTACAGTGACCTCAGGATCCCTCTAGACTTGAGACAGTGATCTTGGGTGTTCTCTGGAGTGCCATCAAGGAAATCAAGGCTCCTTTCATGTTTGATGAGGAACACGGAATTGCTCTGCACGCAGTGCAGGGGAATCGGGCCTCATCTCGCGGCGAAGGGGAAGTCTCATGGTTTTTCTCGAGTTGCGTGCGGAACCTGGGATATATTCTCGAGTTACCACGGGGAGGGCCCTTCCAGACACGTGTTTCTTCAGCGATGTCAGGACTCCTGCCTAGGTGTGAGGGACACCTCGGGATTCTCCTCGAGTCTTGGCATGGCCATTGGGACGCGTCTCCACGTGAGGCGGGAGACCCAGGGTCCCTTTCCACGTGCCACAGGGATCCTGGGACTCCTATCCATTTTCAAGAGGAGTCAGGCATCGTCTCCTTTGGAAGGATTGATCTCCGCGGACCTCTCGAGGTTTCAAAGGACGTGAGGCCTCCGGTCGCGATGAGGTGGAGAACTAGGTCTTTCTCTATGGTCTCCACAGGGGATTCAGACATCCCTTCGTCGTGGGAGATGCAAGAAGAGCCTGCTTTCAATTCACTGCAGGGATATCCGGCCTTCCTTCGAGTCAGAGCATCTCGGTGTCCATTCCATTTGAGGCCACAAACTCAGGGTCCCTCTCACATACCTGTAGCTGAAAGAAACCTCCTCTTGAGGTGCTTGTGGAAAGTGGGTATTCCTCTTGAGTCAAAGCCAGGGACGTGGCTCTCATCTCGAGTTGATTTGGGGTCCAGGGAGCCCTTTCGTGTTGCTCCAGTGACCTCAGGATCCCTCTAGACTTGAGACAGTGATCTTGGGTGTTCTCTGGAGTGCCATCAAGGAAATCAAGGCTCCTTTCATGTTTGATGTGGAACACGTTATTGCTCTGCACGCAGTGCAGGGGAATCGGGCCTCATCTCGCGGCGAGGGGTAAGTCTCATGGTTTTTCTCCAGTTGCGGCCGGAACCTGGGGTATATTCTCGAGTTACGACGGGGAGGGCCCTTCCAGACACGTGTTTCTTCAGCGACGTCAGGACTCCTGCCTAGGTGCGAGGCACACCTCGGGATTCTCCTCGAGTCTTGGCATGGCCATTGGGACGCGTCTCCACGTGAGGCGGGAGACCCAGGGTCCCTTTCCACGTGCCACAGGGATCCTGGGACTCCTATCCATTTTCAAGAGGAGTCAGGCATCGTCTCCTTTGGAAGGATTGATCTCCGCGGACCTCTCGAGGTTTCAAAGGACGTGAGGCCTCCGGTCGCGATGAGGTGGAGAACTAGGTCTTTCTCTATGGTCTCCACAGGGGATTCAGACATCCCTTCGTCGTGGGAGATGCAAGAAGAGCCTGCTTTCAATTCACTGCAGGGATATCCGGCCTTCCTTCGAGTCAGAGCATCTCGGTGTCCATTCCATTTGAGGCCACAAACTCAGGGTCCCTCTCACATACCTGTAGCTGAAAGAAACCTCCTCTTGAGGTGCTTGTGGAAAGTGGGTATTCCTCTTGAGTCAAAGCCAGGGACGTGGCTCTCATCTCGAGTTGATTTGGGGTCCAGGGAGCCCTTTCGTGTTGCTACAGTGACCTCAGGATCCCTCTGGACTTGAGACAGTGTTCTTGGGTGTTCTCTGGAGTGCCATCAAGGAAATCCAGGCTCCTTTCATGTTTGATGTGGAACACGGAATTGCTCTGCAAGCAGTGCAGGGGAATCGGGCCTCATCTCCCGGCGAGGGGGAAGTCTCATGGTTTTTCTCGAGTTGCGGGCGGAACCTGGGGTATATTCTCGAGTTACGACGGGGAGGGCCCTTCCAGACACGTGTTTGTTCAGCGATGTCAGGACTCCTGCCTAGGTGCGAGGGACACCGCGGGATTCTCCTCGAGTCTTGGCATGGCCATTGGGACGCGTCTCCACGTGAGGCGGGAGACCCAGGGTCCCTTTCCACGTGCCACAGGGATCCTGGGACTCCTATCCATTTTCAAGAGGAGTCAGGCATCGTCTCCTTTGGAAGCATTGATCTCCGCGGACCTCTCGAGTTTTCAAAGGATGTGAGGCCTCTGGTCGCGATGAGGTGGAGAACTAGGTCTTTCTCTGTGGTCTCCACAGGGGATTCAGACATCCCTTCGTCGTGGGAGATGCAAGACGAGCCTGCATTCAATTCACTGCACGGATATCCAGCCTTCCTTCGAGTCAGAGCATCTCGGTGTCCATTCCACTTGAGGCCACAAACTCAGGGTCCCTCTCACATACCTGTAGCTTAGAGAAACCTCCTCTTGAGGTGCTTGTGGAAAGTGGGTATTCCTCTTGAGCTGAAGCCAGGGATGTGGCTCTCATCTCGAGTTGATTTGGGGTCCAGGGAGCTCTTTCTTGTTGCTACAGTGACCTCAGGATCCCTCTAGACTTGAGACAGTGATCTTGGGTGTTCTCTGGAGTGCCATCAAGGAAATCAAGGCTCCTTTCATGTTTGATGTGGAAAACGGAATTGCTCTGCACGCAGTGCAGGGGAATCGGGCCTCATCTCGCGGCGAGGGGAAAGTCTCATGGTTTTTCTCAAGTTGCGGCCGGAACCTGGGGTATATTCTCGAGTTTCGACGGGGAGGGCCCTTCCAGACACGTGTTTGTTCAGGGACGTCAGGACTCCTGCCTAGGTGCGAGGGACACGTCGGGATTCTCCTCGAGTCTTGGCATGGCCATTGGGACGCGTCTCCACGTGAGGCGGGAGACCCAGGGTCCCTTTCCAAGTGCCACAGGGATCCTGGGACTCCTATCCATTTTCAAGAGGAGTCAGGCATCGTCTCCTTTGTAAGCATTGATCTCCGCGGACCTCTCGAGTTTTCAAAGGACGTGAGGCCTCCTGTCGCGATGAGGCGTAGAAATAGGTCTTTCTCTGTGGTCTCCAGTGGGGATTGAGACATCCCTTCGTCTTGGGAGATGCAAGAGGAGCCTGCATTCAATTGACTGCAGGGATATCCTGACTTACTTCGAGTCAGAGCATCTCGGTGTCCATTCCACTTGAGGCCACAAACTCAGGGTCCCTCTCTCATACCTGTAGCTGAGAGAAGCCTCCTCTTGAGGTACTTCTGGAAAGTGAGTATTCCTCTTGAGTCGAAGCCAGGGAAGAAGCTCTCATCTCGACTTCGTTTGGGGTCCACGGAGCCCGTTAGTGTTGCTACAGTGACCTCAGGATCCCTCTAGACTTGAGATAGTGATCTTGGGTGTTCTCTGGAGTGCCATCAAGGAAATCAAGGCTCCTTTTACGTTTGATGTGGAACACGGAATTGCTCTGCATGCAGTGCAGGGGAATCAGGCCTCATCTCGTGGCGACGGGAAGTCGCATGCTTTTTCTCGAGTTGCGGCCGGAACCTGGGGTATATTCTCGAGTTACGACTGGGAGGGCCTTTCCAGACACGTGTTTGTTCAGCGACCTCAGGACTCCTGCCTAGGGGCGAGGGACACCTCGGGATTCTCCTCGAGTCTTGGCATGGCAATTTGGACGCGTCTCCACGTGAGGCGGGAGACCCAGGGTCCCTTTCCACGTGCCACAGGGATCCTGGGACTCCTATCCATTTTCAAGAGGAGTCAGGCATCGTCTCCTTTGGAAGCATTGATCTCCGCGGACCTCTCGAGTTTTCAAAGGATGTGAGGCCTCCGGTCGCGTTGAGGCGGAGGACTAGGTCTTTCTCTGTGGTCTCCACAGGGGATTCAGACAACCCTTCGTCTTGGGAGATGCAAGACGAGCCTGCATTCAATTCACTGCAGGGATATCCGGCCTTACTTCGAGTCAGAGCATCTCGGTGTCCATTCCACTTGAGGCCACAAACTCAGGGTCCCTGTCACATACCTGTAGCTGAGAGAAGCCTCCTCTTGAGGTGCTTGTGGAAAGTTGGTATTACTCTTGAGTCGAAGCCAGGGACTAAGCTCACATCTCGAGTTGATTTGGGTCCACAGAGCCCATTCTTGTTGCTCCAGTGACCTCAGGATCCCTCTAGACTTGAGACAGTGATCTTGGGTTTTCTCTGGAGTGCCATCAAGGAAATCAAGGCTCCTTTCACGTTTGATGTGGAACAAGGAATTGCTCTGCACGCTTTGCAGGGGAATCAGGCCTCATCTCGCGGCGAAGGGGAAATCTCATGGTTTTTCTCGAGTTGCGGCCGGATCCTGGGGTATATTCTCTATTTACGACGGGGAGGGCACTTCCAGACACGTGTTTGTTCAGCGACGTCAGGACTCCTGCCTAGGTGCGAGGGACACCTCGGGATTCTCCTCGAGTCTTGGCATGGCAATTGGGACGCGTCTCCACGTGAGGCGGGAGACCCAGGGTCCCTTTCCACGTGCCACAGGGATCCTGGGACTCCTATCCATTTTCAAGAGGAGTCAGGCATCGTCTCCTTTGGAAGCATTGATCTCCGCGTACCTCTCGAGTTTTCAAAGATGTGAGGCCTCCGGTCGCGATGAGGCGGAGAACTAGGTCTTTCTCTGTGGTCTCCACAGGGGATTCAGACATCCCTACGTCTTGGGAGATGCAAGAGGAGCCTGCCTTCAATTCACTGCAGGGATATCAGGTCCTACCTCGTGTCACAGCATCTCGGTGTCCATTTCACTTGAGGCCACAAACTCAGGGTCCCTCTCACACACATGTAGCTGAGAGGAGCCTCCTCTTGAGGTGCTTGTGGAAAGTTGGTATTCCTCTTGAGTCGAAGCCAGGGACTAAGCTCTCATCTCGAGTTGATTTGGGGTCTACGGAGCCCTTTCGTGTTGCTACAGTGACCTCAGGATCCCTCTAGACCTGAGACAGTGATCTTGGGGATTCTCTGGAGTGCCATCAGGGAAATCAAGGCTCCTTTCACCTTTGATGTGAAATTCGGAATTGCCTTGTATGCAGTGCATGGAATCGGGCCTCATCTCGCGGCGAGGGGGAAGTCTCATGGTTTTTCTCGAGTTGCAGCCAGAACCTGGGGTATATTCTCGAGTTACAATGGGGAGGACGCTTCCAGACACGTGATTGTTCCGCGAAGACAGGACTGCGTCCTAGGTGTGAGGGCCACCTCGGGATTCTCCTCGAGTCTTGGCATGGAAATTGGCTCGCGCTTCCACGTGAAGCGGGAGACCCTGGGTCCCCGTCCATGTGGAAAGGGATCCTGGGAATTCTAACCATTTTCAAAAGGAGTCAGGCATCGTCTCCTTTGGAAGCATTGATCTCCCCGGACCTCTCGAGTTTTCAAAGGATGTGAGGCCTCCGGTCGCGATGAGGCGGAGAACTAGGTCTTTCTCTGTGGTCTCCACAGGGGATTCAGACATCCCTTCGTCTTGGGAGATGCAAGACGAGCCTGCATTCAATTCACTGCAGGGATATCCGGCCTTACTTCGAGTCAGAGCATCTCGGTGTCCATTCCACTTGAGGCCACAAACTCAGGGTCCCTCTCACATACCTGTAGCTGAGAGAAGCCTCCTCTTGAGATGATTGTGAAAGTTGGTATTCCTCTTGAGTCGAAGCCAGGAACTAAGCTCTCATCTCGAGTTGATTTGGGGTCGACGGAGCCCATTCCTGTTGCTGCAGTGACCTCAGGATCCCTCTAGCCTTGAGACAGTGATCTTGGGTTTTCTCTGGAGTGCCATCAAGGAAATCAAGTCTCCTTTCACGTTTGATGTGGAACACGGAATTGCTCTGCACGCAGTCCAGGGGAATCGGGCCTCATCTCGCGGCGAGTGGGAAGTCTCATGGTTTTCCTCGAGTGGCGGCCGGAACCTGGGGTATATTCTCGAGTTACGACGGGGAGGGTCCTTCCAGACACGTGTTTGTTCAGCGACGTCATGACTCCTGCCTAGGTGCGAGGGACACCTCGGGATTCTCCTCGAGTCTAGGCATGGCAATTGGGACGCGTCTCCACATGAGGCGGGAGACCCAGGGTCCCTTTCCACGTGCCATAGGGATCCTGGGACTCCTATCCATTTTCAAGAGGAGTCAGGCATCGTCTCCTTTGGAAGCATTGCTCTCCGTGGACATCTCGAGTTTTCAAAGTATGTGAGGCCTCCGGTCGCGTTGAGGCGGAGGATTAGGTCTTTCTCTGTGGTCTCCACTGGGGATTCAGACATCCCTTCGTCTTGGGAGATGCAAGATGAGCCTGCATTCAATTCACTGCAGGGATATCCGGCCTTACTTAGAGTCAGAGCATCTCAGTGTCCATTCCACTTGAGGCCACAAACTCGGGGTCCCTCAAATATACCTGTAGATGAGAGAAGCCTCCTCTTGAGGTGCTTGTGGAAAGTTGGTATTCCTCTTGAGTCGAAGCCAGGGACTAAGCTCTCATCTCGAGTTGATTTGGGGTCCACGGAGCCCTTTCGTGTGGCTCCAGTGACCTCAGGATCCCTCTAGACTTGAGACAGTGATCTTGGGTTTCTCTGGAGTGCCATCAAGGAAATCAAGGCTCCTTTCACGTTTGATGTGGAACACGGAATTGCTCTGCATGCAGTGCAGGGGAATAGGGCCTCAACTCGCGGGGAGGGGGAAATCTCATGGTTTTTCTCGAGTTGCGGCCCGAACCTGGGGTATATTCTCGAGTTACGACGGGGAGGGCCCTTCCAGACACGTGTTTGTTCAGCGACGTCAGGACTCCTGCCTAGGTGCGAGGGACACCTCGGGATTCTCCTCGAGTCTTGGCATGGCAACTTGGACGCGTCTCCACGTGAGTCGGGAGACTCAGGGTCCCTTCCCATGTGCCACAGGCATCCTGGGACTCCTATCCATTTTCAAGAGGAGTCAGGCATCGTCTCCTTTGGAAGAATTGATCTCCGCGGACCTCTCGAGTTTTCAAAGGATGTGAGGCCTCCGGTCGCGATGAGGTGGAGAAATTGGTCTTTCTCTGTGGTCTCCACAGGGGATTCAGACATCCCTTCGTCTTGGGAGATGCAAGACGAGCCTGTATTCAATTCACTGCAGGGATATTCGGCCTTACTGCGAGTCAGAGCATCTCGGTGTCCATTCCACTTGAGGCCACAAAATCAGGGTCCCTCTCACATACCTGTAGCTGAGAGAAGCCTCCTCTTGAGGTGCTTGTTGAAAGTTGGTATTCCTCTTGAGTCGAATGCAGGGACTAAGCTCTCATCTCGACTTGATTTGGGGTCCAAGGAGATCTTTCGTGTTGCTCCAGTGACCTCAGGATACCTCTAGACTGGAGACAGTGATCTTGGGTTTTCTCTGGAGTGCCATCAAGGAATTCAAGCCCCCTTCATGTTTGATGTGGAACACGGAATTGCTCGGCACACAGTGCAGGGGAATCGGGCCTCATCCCTCGGCGAGGGGGAAGTCTCATGGTTTTTCTCGAGTTGCGGCCGGAACCTGGGGTATATTCTCGAGTTACGACGGGGAGGGCCCTTCCAGACACGTGTTTGTTCAGCGACGTCAGGACTCCTGCCTAGGTGCGAGGGACACCTCGGGATTCTCCTCGAGTCTTGTCATGGCAATTGGGACGCGTCTCCACGTGAGGCGGGAAACCCAGGGTCCCTTTCCATGTGCCACAGTGTTCCTGGGACTCCTATCCATTTTCAAGAGGAGTCAGGCATCGTCTCCTTTGGAAGCATTGATCTCCGCGGACCTCTCGAGTTTTCAAAGGATGTGAGGCCTCTGGTAGCGATGAGGTGGAGAACTAGGACTATCTCTGTGGTCTCCACCGGGGATTCAGACATCCCTTCGTCTTGGGAGATGCAAGACGAGCCTGCATTCAATTCACTGCAGGGATATCCAGCCTTACTTCGAGTCAGAGCATCTCGGTGTCCATTCCACTTGAGGCCACAAACTCAGGGACCCTCTCACTTACCTGGAGCTGAGAGAAGCCTCCTCTTGAGGTG
Organism: Dama dama; assembly: GCF_033118175.1. Lineage (NCBI taxonomy): Eukaryota > Metazoa > Chordata > Mammalia > Artiodactyla > Cervidae > Dama > Dama dama. The sequence goes on along the minus strand of NC_083682.1, from coordinate 52,967,087 downwards.
CTTGTGAAAAGTTGGTATTCCTCTTGAGTCGAAGCCAGGGATTAAGCTCTCAACTCGAGTTGATTTGGGGTCCACGGAGATCTTTCGTGTTGCTCCAGTGGTTTCAGGATCCCTCTAGACTTGAGACAGTGAACTTGGGTTTTCTCTGGAGTGCCATCAAGGAAATCAAGGCTCCTTTCACGTTTGATGTGGAAAACGGAATTGCTCTGCACGCAGTGCAGGGGAATCTGGCCTCATCTCGCGGCGAGGGTGAAGTCTCATGGTTTTTCTCGAGTTGCGGCCGGAACCTGGGGTATATTCTCGAGTTACGACGGGGAGGGCCCTTCCAGACACGTGTTTGTTCAGCGACGTCAGGACTCCTGCCTAGCTGCGAGGGACACCTCGGGATTCTCCTCGAGTCTTGGCATGGCAAGTGGGACGCGTCTCCACGTGATGCAGGAGACCCAGGGTCCCTTTCCACGTGCCACAGGGATCCTGGGACTCCTATCCATTTTCAAGAGGAGTCAGGCATCGTCTCCTTCGGAAGTATTGATTTCCGCGGACCTCTCGAATTTTCAAAGGATATGAGGCCTCCGGTTGCGTTGAGGTGGGGGACTAGGTCTTTCTCTGTGGTCTCCACAGGGGATTCAGACAACCCTTCGTCCTGGGAGATGCAAGACGAGCCTGCATTCAATTCACTGCAGGGATATCCGGCCTTACTTCGAGTCAGAGCATCTCGGTGTCCATTCCACTTGAGGCCACAAACTCCGGGTCCCTCAAATATTCCTGTTGCTGAGAGAAGCCTCCTCTTGAGATGCTTGTGGAAAGTTGGTATTCCTCTTGAGTCGAAGCCAGGGACTAAGCTCTCATCTCGAGTTGATATGGGGTCCACAGATCCATTTCCTGTTGGTCCAGTGACCTCAGGATCCCTCTAGACTTGAGACAGTGATCTTGGGTTTTCTCTGGAGTGCCATCAATGAAATCAAGGCTCCTTTCACGTTTGATGTGGAAAACGGAATTGCTCTGCATGCAGTTCAGAGGAATCAGGCCTCAACTCGCGGCGAGGGGTATATCTCATGGTTTTTCTCGAGTTGCGTCCCGAACCTGGGGTATATTCTCGAATTACGACGGGGAGGGCCTTTCCAGACACGTGTTAGTTCAGCGACGTCAGGACTCCTGCCTAGGTGCGAGGGACACCTCGGAATTCTCCTCGAGTCTTGGCATGGCAATTTGGACGCGTCTCCACGTGAGGCGGGAGACCCAAGGTCCCTTTCCACGTGCCACAGGGATCCTGGGACTCCTATCCATTTTCAAGAGGAGTCAGGGATCGTCTCCTTTGGAAGCATTGATCTCCGCGGACCTCTCGAGTTTTCAAAGGATGTGAGGCCACCGGTCACGATGAGGCGGAGAACTCGGTCTTTCTCTGTGATCTCCACAGGGGATTCAGACGTCCCTTCGTCTTGGGAGATGCAAGATGAGCCTGCATTCAATTCACTGCAGGGATATCCGGCCTTTCTTCGAGTCAGAGCATCTCAGTGTCCATTCCACTTGAGGCCACACACTCAGGGTCCCTCTCACATACCTGTAGCTGAGAGAAGCCTCCTCTTGAGGTGCTTGTGGAAAGTTCCTATTCCTCTTGAGTCGAAGCTAGGGACAAAGCTCTCATCTCGAGTTGATTTGGGGTCGATGGAGCCCTTTCATGTTGCTCCAGTGACCTCAGAATCCCTCTAGACGTGAGACAGTGATCTTGGGTTTTCTCTGGAGTGCCATCAAGGAAATCAAGGCTCCTTTCATGTTTGATGTGGAACACGGAATTGCTCTGCACGCAGTGCAGGGGAATCGGGCCTCATTTCGCAGCAAGGGGATGTCTCATGGTTTTTCTCAAGTTGCGGCCGGAACCTGGGGTATATTCTCGAGTTACGACGGGGAGGGCCCTTCCAGACACGTGTTTGTTCAGCGACGTCAGGACTCCTGCCTAGGTGCGAGGGACACCTCGGTATTCTCCTCGAGTCTTGGCATGGCAATTGGGACGCGTCTCCACGTGAGGCGGGAGACCCAGGGTCCCTTTCCACGTGCCACAGGGAACCTGGGACTCCTATCCATTTTCAAGAAGGTTCAGGCATCGTCTCCTTTGGAAGCATTGATCTCTGCAGACCTCTCGAGTTTTCAACGGATGTGATGCCTCCGGTCACGATGAGGCGGAGGACTAGGTCTTTCTCTGTGGTCTCCACAGGGGATTCAGACATCCCTTCGTCTTGGGAGATGCAAGACGAGCCTGCATTCAATTCACTGCAGGGATATCCGGCCTTACTTCGAGTCAGAGCATCTCGGTGTCCATTGCACTTGATGCCACAAACTCAGGGTCCCTCTCACATACCTGTAGCTGAGAGAAGCCTCCTCTTGAGGTGCTTGTGGAAAGTTGGTATTCCTCTTGAGTCGAAGCCAGGGACTAAGCTCTCATCTCGAGTTGATTTGGGGTCCACAGAGCCCTTTCCTGTTGCTCCAGTGACCTCAGGATCCCTCTAGACTTGAGACAGTGATCTTGGGTTTTCTCTGGAGTGCCATCAAGGAAATCAAGGCTCCTTTCACGTTTGATGTGGAACACGGAATTGCTCTGCACGCAGTGCAGGGGAATCGGGACTCATCTCGCGGCAAGGGGGATGTCTCATGGTTTTTCTCAAGTTTCGGGCGGAACCAGGGGTATATTCTCGAGTTACGACGCGGAGGGCCCTTCCAGACATGTGTTTGTTCAGCGATGTCAGGACTCCTGCTTAGGTGCGAGGGACACCTCAGGATTATCCTCGAGCCTTGGCATGGCAATTGGGACGCGTCTCCACGTGAGGCGGGCGACCCAGTGTCCCTTTCCACGTGCCACAGGGATCCTGGGACTCCTATCCATTTTCAAGAAGAGTCAGGCATCGTCTCCTTTGGAAGCATTGATCTCCACGGACCTCTCGAGTTTTCAAAGAATGGGAGGCCTCCGGTCTCGATGAGGCGGAGAACTAGGTCTTTCTCTGTGGTCTCCACAGGGGATTCAGACATCCCTTCGTCTTGGGAGTTGCAAGACGAGCCTGCTTTCAATTCACTGCAGGGATATCCGGCCTTACTTCGAGTCAGAGCATCTCGGTGTCCATTCCACTTGAGGCCACAAACTCTGGGTCCTACTCACATACCTGTAGCTGAGAGAAGCCTCCTCTTGAGGTGCTTGTGGAGAGTTGGTATTCCTCTTGAGTCGAAGCCAGGGAATAAGCTCTCATCTCGAATTGATTTGGGGTCCACGGAGACCTTTCGTGTTGCTCCAGTGAACTCAGGATCCCTCTAGACTTGAGACAGTGATCTTGGGATTTCTCTGGAGTGCCATCAAGGAAATCATGGCTCCTTTCAACTTTGATGTGGAACACGGAATTGCTATGCACGCAGTGCAGGGAAATTGGGCCTCATCTCGCGGCGAGGGGGAAGTCTCATGGTTTTTCTCGAGTTGAGGCCGGAACCTGGGGTATATTCTCGAGTTACGACGGGGAGTGCCCTTCCAGACACGTGTTTGTTCAGCGAGGTCAGGACTCCTGCCTAGGTGCGAGGGACACCTCGGGATTCTCCTCGAGTCTTGGCATGGCAATTGGGACGCGTCTCCACGTGAGGCGGGAGACCCAGTGTCCCTTTCAAAGTGCCACAGGGATCCTGGGACTCCTATCTATTTTCAAGAGGAGTCAGGCATCGTCTCCTTTGGAAGCATTGATCTCCGTGGAACTCTCGAGTTTTCAAAGGATGTGAGGCGTCCGGTCGCGTTGAGGCGGAGGGCTAGATCTCTCTGTGGTCTCCACAGTGGATTCAGACATCCCTTCGTCTTGGGAGATGCAAGACGAGCCTGCATACAATTCACTGCAGGGATATCCAGCCTTACTTCGAGTCAGAGCATCTCGGTGTCCATTCCCCTTGAGGCCACAAACTCAGAGTCCCTCTCACATACTTGTAGATGAGAGAAGCCTCCTCTTGAGGTGCTTGTGGAAAGTTGGCATTCCTCTTGAGTCGAAGCCAGGGACTAAGATATCATCTCGAGTTGATTTGGGGTCCACGGAGCCTTTTCGTGTTGCTCCAGTGACCTCAGGATCCCTCTAGACTTGAGACAGTGATCTTGGGTTTTCTCTGGAGTGCCATCAAGGAAATCAAGGCTCCTTTCACGTTTGATGTGGAACGCGGAATTGCTCTGCACGTAGTGCAGGGGAATCGGGCCTCATCTCGCGGTGAAGGGGAAATCTCATGGTTTTTCTCGAGTTGCGGCCAGAACCTGGGGTATATTCTCGAGTTAGGACGGGGAGGGCCCTTCCAGACACGTGTTTGTTCAGCGACGTCAGGACTCCTGCCTAGGTGCGAGGGACAACTCGGGATTCTCCACGAGTCTTGGCATGGCAATTGGGACGCGTCTCCACGTGAGGCGGGAGACCCAGGGTCCCTTTCCAGATGCCACAGGGATCCTGGGACTCCTATCCATTTTCAAGAGGAGTCAGGCATCATCTCCTTTGGAAGCATTGATCTCCGCAGACCTCTCATGTTCTCAAAGGATGTGAGGCCTCCGGTCGCGATGAGGCGGAGGACTAGGTCTTTCTCTGTCGTCTCCACAGGGGATTCAAACATCGGTTCGTCTTGGGAGATGCAAGACGAGCCTGCATTCAATTCTCTGCAGGGATATCCGGGCTTACTTCGAGTCAGAGCATCTCGGTGTCCAGTCCACTTGAGGCCGCAAACTCAGGGTCCCTCTCACATACCTGTAGCTGAGAGAAGCCTCCTCTTGAGGTGCTTGTGGAAAGTTGGTATTCCTCTTGATTCGAAGCCAGGGACTAAGCTCTCATCTCGAGTTGATTTGGGGTGCACGGAGCCCTTTCGTGTTGCTAAAGTGACCTCAGGATCCTTCTAGACTTGAGACAGTGATCATGGGTTTTCTCTAGAGTGCCATCAAGGAAATCAAGGCTCCTTTCACGTTTGATGTGGAACACGGAATTGCTCTGCACGCAGTGCAGGGGAATCGGGCCTCATCTCGCGGCGAGGGGGAAGTCTCATGGTTTTTTTCGAGTTCCGGCCGGAACCTGGGGTATATTATCCAGTTACGACGGGGAGGGCCCTTCCAGACACGTGTTTGTTCAGCGAGGTCAGGACTCCTGCCTAGGTGCGAGGGATACCTCGGGATTCTCCTCGAGTCTTGGCATGGCAATTGGGACGCGTCTCCACGTGAGGCGGGAGACCCAGGGTCCCTTTCCACGTGCCACAGGGATCCTGGGACTCCTATCCATTTTCAAGAGGAGTCAGGCATTGTCTCCTTTGGAAGCATTGATCTCCGCAGGCCTCTCGAGTTTTCAAAGGATGTGAGGCCTCAGGTCGCGATGAGGCGGAATACTAGGTCTTTCTCTGTCGTCTCCACTGGGGATTCAGACATCCCTTCATCTTGGGAGATGCAAGACGAGCCTGCATTCAATTCACTGCAGGGATATCCGGCCTTACTTGGAGTCAGAGCATCTCGGTGTCCATTCCACTTGAGGCCACAAACTCAGGGTCCTTCTCACAACCCTGTAGCTGAGAGAAGCCTCCTCTTGAGGTGCTTGTGGAAAGTGGGTATTCCTCTTGAGTCGAACCCAGGGACGTGGCTCTCATCTCGAGTTGATTTGGGGTCCAAGGAGCCCTTTCGTGTTGCTACAGTGACCTCAGGATCCCTCTAGACTTGAGACAGTGATCTTGGGTTTTGCCTAGAGTGCGATCAAGGAAATCAAGGCTCCTTTCACGTTTGATGTGGATCACGGAATTGCTCTGCACGCAGTGCAGGGGAATCGGGCCTCATCTCGCGGCGAGGGGGAAGTCTCATTGTTTTTCTCGAGTTGCGGCTGGAACCTGGGGTATATTCTCAAGGTACGACGGGGAGGGCCCATCGAGACACGTGTTTGTTCAGCGACGTCAGGACTCCTGCCTAGTTGCAAGGGACAACTCGGTATTCACCTCGATTCTTGGCATGGCAATTGGGACGCATCTCCACGTGAGGCGGGAGACCCAGGGTCCCTTTCCACGTGCCACAGGGATCCTGGGACTCCTATCCATTTTCAAGAGGTGTCAGGCATCGTCTCCTTTGGAAGCATTGATCTCTTCAGACCTCTAGAGTTTTCAAAGGATGTGAGGCCTCCGGTCGCGAGGAGGCGGAGAACTAGGTCTTTCTCGGTGGTCTCCACAGGGGATTCAGACATCCCTTCGTCTTGGGAGATGCAAGGCGAGCCTGCTTTCAATTCACTGCAGGGATATCCGGCCTTACTTCGAGTCAGAGCATCTCGGTGTAAATTCCACTCGAGGCCACAACTCAGGGTCCTTCTCACATACATGTAGCTGAGAGAAGCCTCCTCTTGAGGTACTTGTGGAAAGTTGCTATTCCTCTTGAGTCGAAGCCAGGGACTAAGCTCTCATCTCGAGTTGCTTTGGGGTCCACGGAGCTTTTTCGTGTTGCTCCAGTGACCTCAGGATCCCTCTAGACTTGAGACAGTGATCTTGGGTTTTCTCTGGATTGCCATCAAGGTAATCAAGGTTCCTTTCACGGTTGATGTGGAACACGGAATTGCTCTGCACGCAGTGCAGGGGAATCGGGCCTCATCTCGCGGCGAAGGGGAAGAATCATTGTTTTTCTCGAGTTGCGGCTGGAACCTGGGGTATATTCTCAAGGTACGACGGAGGGGGGCCCATCGAGACACGTGTTTGTTCAGCGACGTCAGGACTCCTGCCTAGTTGCGAGGGACACCTCGGTATTCACCTCGATTCTTGGCATGGCAATTGGGACGCGTCTCCACCTGATGTGGGAGACCCAGGGTCCCTTTCCACGTGCCACAGGGATCCTGGGACTCCTATCAATTTTCAAGAGGACTCAGGCATCGTCTCTTTGGGAAGCATTGATCTCCGCGGACCTCTCGAGTTTTCAAAGGATGTGAGGCCTCCGGTCGCGATGAGGCAGAGAACTAGGTCTTTCTCTGTGGTCTCCACACGGGATTCAGACATCCCTTCGTCTTGGGAGATGCAAGACGAGCCGGCATTCAATTCACTGCAGGAATATCCAGCCATACTTCGAGTCAGAGCATCTCGGTGTCCATTCCACTTGAGGCCACAAACTCAGGGTCCCTCTCACATACCTGTAGCTGAGAGAATCCTCCTCTTGAGATGCTTGTGGAAAGTTGGTACTCCTCTTGAGTCGAAGCCAGGGACTAAGCTCTCATCTCGAGTTGATTTGGGGTCCACGAAGCCCTTTCTTGTTGCTACAGTGACCTCAGGATCCCTCTAGACTTGAGACAGTGATCTAGGGTTTTCTCTGGAGCGCCATCAAGGAAATCAAGGCTCCTTTCACGTTTGATGTGGAACACGGAATTGCTCTGCACGCAGTGCAGGTTAATCGGGACTCATCTCGTGGCGAGGGGGAAGTCTCATGGTTTTTCTCCAGTTGTGGCCGGAACCTGGGGTATATTCTCGACTTTCGACGAGGAGGGCCCTTCCAGACACGTGTTTGTTCAGCGACGTCAGGACTCCTGCCTAGGTGCGAGGGACACCTCGGGATTCTCCTCGAGTATTGGCATGGCGACTGGGACGCGTCTCCACGTGGGGCAGGAGACCCAGTGTCCCTTTCCACGTGCCTCACGGATCCTGGGACTCTTATCCATTTTCAAGAGGAGTCAGGCATCGTCTCCTTTGGAAGCATTTATCTCCGCGGACCTCTCGAGTTTTCAAAGGATGTGAGGCTTCCGGTCACGATGAGGCGGAGAACTAGGTTTTTCTCTGTGGTCTCCACAGGGGATTCAGACATTCCTTCGTCTTGGGAGATGCAAGACCAGCCTGCATTCAATTCACTGCAGGGATATCCGGCCTAACTTCGAGTCAGAGCTTCTCGATGTCCATTCCACTTGAGGCCACAAACCCAGGGTCCGTCTCACAGACCTGTAGCTGAGAGAAGCCTCCTCTTGAGGTGATTGTGGATAGTTGGTATTCCTCTTGAGTCGAAGCCAGGGACTAAGCTCTCATCTCGAGTTGATTTGGGGTCCACGGAGCCCTTTCGTGTTGCTACAGTGACCTCAGGATCCCTCTAGACTTGAGACTGTGATCTTGGGTTTTCTCTGGAGTGCCATCATGGAAATCAAGGCTTTTTTCTCGTTTGATGTGGAACACGGAATTGCTCTGCACGCAGTGCAGGCGAATCGAGCCTCATCTCACGGCGAGGGGGAAGTCTCATGGTTTTTCTCGGGTTCCGGCCGGAACCTGGTTTATATTCTCGAGTTACAAAGGGGAGGGCCCTTCCAGACACGTGTTTGTTCAGCGACGTCAGGACTCCTGCCTAGGTGCGAGGGACACCTTGGGATTCTCCTCGAGTCTTGGCATGGCAATTGGGACGCGTCTCCACGTGAGGCGGGAGACCCAGGGTCCCTTTCCACGTGCCACAGGGATCCTGGTACTCCTATCCATTTTCAAGAGGAGTCAGGCATCGTCTCCTTTGGAAGCATTGATCTCCGCGGGCCTCTCGAGTTTTCAAATGATGTGAGGCTTCTGGTCGCGAGGAGGCGAAGAACTAGGTCTTTCTCTGTGGTCTCCACAGGGGATTCAGACATCCCTTCGTCTTGGGAGATGCAAGACGAGCCTGCATTCAATTCACTGTAGGGATATCCGGCCTAACTTCGAGTCAGAGCTTCTCGATGTCCATTCCACTTGAGGCCACAAACTCAGGGTCCCTCTCACATACCTGTAGCTGAGAGAAGCCTCCTCTTAAGGTGCTTGTGGAAATTTGGTATTCTTCTTGAGTTGAAGCCAGGAACTAAGCTCTCATCTCGAGTTGATTTGGGGTCCACGGAGCCCTTTCGTGTTGCGACAGTGACCTCAGGATTCCTCTAGACTTGAGACAGTGATCTTGGGTTTTCTCTGCAAGGCATGAAGGAAATCAAGGCTCCTTTCAAGTTTGATGTGGAACACGGAATTGCTCTGCACGCAGTGCAGGGGAATCGGGCCTCATCTCGCTGCAAGGGGGATGTCTCATGGTCTTTCTCAAGTTGCGGTCGGAACCTGGGGTGTATTCTCGAGTTACGACGGTGAGGGCCCTTCCAGACACGTGTTTGTTCAGCGACGTCAGGACTCCTGCCTAGGTGCGAGAGACACCTCGGGATTCTCCTCGATTCTTGGCATGGCAATTGGGACGCGTCTCCACGTGAGGCGGGCGACCCAGTGTCCCTTTCCACGTGCCACAGGGATCCTGGGACTCCTATCCATTTTCAAGAGGAGTCAGGCATCGTCTCCTTTGGAATCATTGATCTCCGCGGACCTCTCGAGTTTTCAAAGGATGTGAGGCCTCCGGTCGCGATGAGGCGGAGAACTAGGCCTTTCGCTGTGGTGTCCACAGGAGATTCAGACATCCCTTCGTCTTGGGAGATGCAAGACGAGCCTGTATTCAATTCACTGCAGGGATATCCGGCCTTACTTCTAGTCAGAGCATCTCGGTGTCCATTCCACTTGAGGCCACAAACTCAGGGTCCCTCTCACATACCTGTAGCTTAGAGAAGCCTCCTCTTGAGGTGCTTGTGGAAAGTTGGTATTCCTCTGGAGTCGAAGGCAGACATTAAGCTCTCATCTAGAGTTGATTTGGGGTCCACAGAGACCTTTCCTGTTTCTCCAGTGACCTCAGGATCCCTCTAGACTTGAGACAGTGATCTTGAGTTTCCTCTGGAGTGCCATCAGGGAAATCAAGGCTCCTTTCACGTTTGATGTGGAACACGGAATTGCTCTGCACGCAGTGCAGGGGAATCGGGCCTCATCTCGCTGCAAGGGGGATGTCTCATGGTCTTTCTCAAGTTGCGGTCGGAACCTGGGGTGTATTCTCGAGTTACGACGGTGAGGGCCCTTCCAGACACGTGTTTGTTCAGCGACGTCAGGACTCCTGCCTAGGTGCGAGGGACACCTCGGGATTCTCCTCGAGTCTTGGCATGGCAATTTTGACGCGTCTTCATGTGAGGCGCGAGACCCAGGGTCCCTTTCCACGTGCCACAGGGATCCTGGGACTCCTTACAATTTTCAAGAGGAGTCAGGCATCGGTTCCTTTGGAAGCATTGATCTCCGCAGACCTCTCGATTTTTCAAAGGATGTGAGGCCTCCGGTCGAGAAGATTCAGAAAACTAGGTCTTTCTCTGTGCTCTCCACAGGGGATTCAGTCATCCCTTCGTCTTGGGAGATGCAAGACGAGCCTGCCTTCAATTCACTGCAGGGATATCCGGCCTTACTTCGAATCAGAGCATCTCGGTGTCCATTCCACTTGAGGCCACAAACTCAGGGTCCCTCTCACATACCTGTAGCTGAGAGAAGCCTCCTCTTCAGGGGCTTGTGGAAAGTTCGTATTCCTCTTGAGTCGAAGCCAGGGACTAAGATCTCATCTCGAGTTGATTTGGGGTCCACGGAGCCCTTTCTTGTTGCTACAGTGAGCTCAGGATCCCTCTAGATTTGAGACAGTGATCTTGGGATTTCTCTGCTGTGCCATCAAGGAAATCAAGGCTCCTTTCATGTTTCATGTTGAGCGCGGAATTGCTTTGCAGGCAGTGCAGGGAAATCGGGCCTCATCTCGCGGTGACGGGGAAGTCTCATGGTTTTTCTGGAGTTGCGGCCGGTACCTGGGGTATATTCTCGAGTTACGACGGGGAGTGCCCTTCCAGACATGTGTTTGTTCAGCGACGTCAGGACCCCTGCCTAGGTGCGAGGGACACTTCGGGATTCTCCTCGAGTCTTGGCATGGCAATTGGGACGCGTCTCGACGTGAGGCTGGAGACCCAGCGTGTCTTTCCACGTGCCACAGGTATCCTGGGTCTCCTATTCATTTTCAAGAGTAGACAAGCATAGTTTCCTTTGGCAGCATTGTTCTCCTCGGACCTCTCCAATTTTCAAAGATGTGAGGCCTCCGGTCGCGATGAGGCGGAGAACTTGGTCTTTCTCTGTGGTCTCCACAGGGGATTCAGACATCGCTTCGTCTTGGGAGATGCAAGACGACCCTGAATTCATTTCACTGCAGGGATATCCGGGCTTACTTCGAGTCAGAGCATCTCAGTGTCCATTCCACTTGAGGCCACAAACTCAGAGGCCCTCTCACATACCTGTACCTGAGAGAAGCCTCCTCTTGAGGTGCTTGTGGAAAGTTGGTATTCCTCTTGAGTCGAAGCCAGGGACTAAGCTCTCATCTCGAGTTGATTTGGGGTCCACGGAACCCTTTCATGTTGCTCCAGTGAGCTCAGGATCCCTCTAGACTTGAGACAGTGATCTTGGGTATTCTCTGGAGTGCCATCATGGAAATCAAGGCTCCTTTCACGTTTAATGTGGAACACGGAATTGCTCTGCACGCAGTGCAGGGGAATCGGGCCTCATCTCGCGGCGAGGGGGAAGTCTCATGGTTTTTCTCGAGTTTTGGCCGGAACCTGGGGTATATTCTCGAGTTACGACGGGGAGGGCCCTTCCAGACACGTGTTTGTTCAGCGACGTCAGGACTCCTGCCTAGGTGTGAAGGACACCTCCGGATTCTCCTCGAGTCTTGGCATGGCAATTGGGACGCGTCTCCACGTGAGGCGGGAGACCCAGTGTCCCTTTCGATGTGCCACAGGGATCCTGGGACTCCTATCCATTTTCAAGAGGAGTCAGGCATCGTCTCCTTTGGAAGCATTGATCTCCGCGGACCTCTCGAGTTTTCAAAGCATGTGAGGCCTCTGGTCGCGAGGAGGCGGAGAACTAGGTCTTTCTCTGTGGTCTCCACAGGGGATTCAGACATCCCTTCGTCTTGGGAGATGCAAGACGAGCCTGCATTCAATTCACTGCACGGATATCCAGTCTTACTTCGAGTCAGAGCATCTCGGTGTCCAGTTCAATTGAGGCCACAACTCAGGGTCCCTCTCACATACCTGTAGCTGAGAGAAGCCTCCTCTTGAGGTGCTTGTGGAAAGTTGGTATTCCTCTTGAGTCGAAGCCAGGGACTAAGCTATCATCTCGAGTTGATTTGGGGTCCACGGAACCCTTTCGTGTTGCTCCAGTGACCTCAGGATCCCTCTATACTAGAGACAGTGATCTTGGGTTTTCTCTGGAGTGCCATCAAGGAAATCAAGGCTCCTTTCTCGTTTGATGTGGAACACGAAATTGCTCTGCACGCAGCGCAGGGGAATCGGGCCTCATCTCGCGGCGAGGGGGAAGTTCATGGTTTTTCTCGAGTTGCGGCCGGAACCTGGGGTATATTCTCGAGTTACGACGGGAAGGGCCCTTCCAGACACGTGTTTGTTCAGCGACGTAAGGACTCCTGCCTAGGTGTGAGGGACACCTCGGGATTCTCCTCGAGTCTTGACATGGCAATGGGGACGCGTCTGCACGTGAGGCGGGAGACCCAGGGTCCCTTTCCACGTGCCACAGGGATCCTGGGACTCCTATCCATTTTCAAGAGGAGTCAGGAATCGTCTCCTTTGGAAGCATTGATCTCCGCGGTCCTCTCGAATTTTCAAAGGATGTGAGGCCTCCGGTCGCGATGAGGCGGAAAATTAGGTCTTTCTCTGTGGTCTCCACAGGGGATTCAGACATCCCTTCATCTTGGGAAATGCAAGACGAGCCTGCATTCAATTCACTGCAGGGATATCCGGCCTTACTTCGAGTCAGAGCATCTCGGTGTCCATTCCACTTGAGGCCACAAACTCAGGGTCCCTCTCACATACCTGTAGCTGAGAGAAGCCTCCTCTTGAGGTGGTTGTGGAAAGTTGGTATTCCTCATGAGTCGAAGCCAGGGACTAAGCTATCATCTCGAGTTGATCTGGTGTCCACGGAGCCCTTTTGTGTTTCTCCAGTTACCTCAGGATCCCTCTAGACTTGAGACAGTGATCTTGGGTTTTCTCTGGAGTGCCATCAAGGAAATCAAGGCTCCTTTCACGTTTGATGTGGAACACGGAATTGCTCTGCATGCAGTGCAGGGGAATTGGGCCTCATCTCACGTCGAGGGGGAAGTCTCATGGTTTTTCTCGAGTGGCGGCCGGAACCTGGGGTATATTCTCTAGTTACGACGGGGAGGGCCCTTCCAGACACGTGTTTGTTCAGCGACGTCAGGACACCTGCATAGGTGCGAGGGACACCTCGAGATTCTCCTCGAGTCTTGGCATGGCAATTGGGATGCGTCTCCACGTGAGGCGGGAGACCCAGGGTCCCTTTCCACGTGCCACAGGGATCCTGGGACTCCTATCCATTTTTAAGAGGAGTCAGGCATCGTCTCCTTTGGAAGCATTGATCTCCGCGGACCTCTCGAGTTTTCAAAGGATGTGAGGCCTCCGCTCGCGATGAGGCGGAGAATTAGGTCTTTCTCTGTGGTCTCCACAGGGGATTCAGACATCCCTTCGTCTTGGGAGATACAAGACGAGCCTGCATTCAATTCACTGCAGGGATATCCGGCCGTACTTCGAGTCAGAGCATCTCGGTGTCGATTCCACTTGAGGCCACTAACTCCGGGTCCCTCTCACATACCTGTAGCTGAGAGAAGCCTCCTCTTGAGGTGCTTGTGGAAAGTTGGCATTCCTCTTGAGTCGAAGCCAGGGACTAAGCTCTCATCTCGAGTTGATTTGGGGTCCACGGAGCCCTTTCGTGTTGCTCCAGTGTCCTCAGGATCCCTCTAGACTTGAGACAGTGATCTTGGGTTTTCTCTGGAGTGCCATCAAGGAAATCAAGGCTCCTTTCACCTTTAATGTGGAACACGAAATTGCTCTGCACGCAGTGCAGGGGAATTGGGCCTCATCTCGCGGCGAGGGGGAAGTCTCATGGTTTTTCTCGAGTTGTGGCCGGAACCTGGGGTATATTCTCGAGTTACGACGGGGAGGGCCCTTCCAGACACGTGTTTGTTCAGCGACATCAGGACTCCTGCCTAGGTGCGAGGGACACCTCGGGATTATCCTCGAGTCTTGGCATGGCAATTGGGACGCGTCTCCACGTGTGGCGGGAGACCCAGTGTCCCTTTCAACGTGCCACAGGGATCCTGGGACTCCTATCTATTTTCAAGAGGAGTCAGGCATCGTCTCCTTTGGAAGCATTGATCTCCGCGGACCTCTCTGCCGGGCCAGCCGGAAGATTTCAGCGAGCAACACTACGCGTTCCTTTAGGCTAAGAAATAAAGGAGACAGAACAGATGGCGTCGAGAGGATCGCTGCAGTCAACGATGATTCTTTATTTCTCAGGGTTACATATATACTAAACCAAGAAGAGAGGCATCACAAAGAAAATTCTTCCCCATGTACATCATCTTTAAGATAACAATAACCAGAGCTCTCTCATGGCGCCAAAGGCATCCTACTTATCTTAAGTGCAGTCGTGCAAAGCCATCTATCTGCACCTTGTGTACATTCAAGGCTCACTAATGGTCTGTTAGGAGTTAACTTGGATAGTAAATTTCAGAGGGGTGGCGGGACAGAGAGCTATGTCTGCGAACAGACCCTTGATAATCAATCAAGGCAGCTCCCAGAGTCAGCTTTTTCAAGCCGCTCCCCGCAGCTCCCCCTCTTTTATTAAATAAAATGGCACGCCTGATTCTTTTGGCGTAAATAATTACTGTGTAGGACAGCCTTGATGTCCCACAACTCTTTGACAAATTTCTTTATGATACTAGGAGTAATGCACACAAAAAGCGCTAATACCAGAAGCATGGCCACGACCCCTGAAAAAAGATGCCAAAGTGAGGTTATTGAAGGAAAATTGGAAAACAAACTTTTAACAAACTCTTCAGCATTTTCTGCCAAATCCATACTAGCCCGAGGAGCATTTTCTATATCAAGAATTTCCTGATGAAGTTGTAATAGATCTAAGGAAATGTTTTCATTATGCCAAATACCATCTAAATGTAATTTTATCTTATTCCAAGGGGTCTCAGTATTATTATAAATTTTTGGAGTTACACAAATCCAACGATAGTTAGCATGACACCTGATTTTTGCCCTCAGTTTCAAGCCTAATATTTCTTCTCCCAAAATCTCACGGTATCATAGAGGGCATTTAGCCTATCTTCTAGTTTTCTATCTATATCTTCCTGAATTCCTAAAGCTTTTGAAGTGTTCTTTGCTAAATCATCTACAATATTAGCAGTATGTACAGATTGAGCTAAGGATACAGAAGTAGTAGTAGCAGAAGCAATTAAAGTTATAAGCGTTACTACTCCTAGAATTATTAATCCTATCCCCCTTCGTGGCCTAGCAAGGGCTGTACGCACTTTATTCCACAGCTCAAGCCCTGACTCTTCATACCAGGGCTCAGTAAGATTTACAGGCATCATGACGAAGGGTGGTTGTTTAACTATCAGAGCCCCAGAATTATTTTCCATACCTCTTATACAATTAGTCAGGGTACAATTAAAACAATGAACATGATATAGGCCAGCATTTTTAGAAAGAGTCACAGAGCCAACAAGGATCATAAAGGGATAGGGTACGCAGGCCCGAGGATATCTCCAAGTCTCATTCCACCAATACGCTCTCCAGGATAGTACTCCTTTGGTCTTTCCTCCAGTCCGTAAAAGGGACCCATCTGTTCTGAAAGCAGCCAACAGCTTCCATATCTCAGTCTGATACACCGTGGTGCCACCAAGATTCCAAATTCTAGCTGCAAGTTGTCTGCCGCCTTCCTTTCCGGGGTTCCTGTTGGAGTCTGGCGACCAGTCCCAAAGTGAATGTGTGTCATTAGTAATAGAATATACAGTAGCAGTCTCATCTCTACAAAGTTTCCATGGCACAGCTATATATCGTCCTTTTACCCCCAGGCCACAAAATGGAATGTCTTTAGGTCCGGTTCCATTGACTCGTCGTGCATATCCTGTAGATTTCGTAATGCTAGGAATATCCACTATCCAATTACGGTGGTCATGGTCATAATCATAACCAAAGTATTCTGCATCTGTAACAGTAAGACATCCTGAAACATTACGATTTCGGAAAAAGCACATTGGTAATTGTGAAGAGGATCCCGAATAAGAAATACTGGCATTCTGTGGAAAAATATGCTTATCAGAAAACCCCCCCAAAAGTATTGTGTCATTCACATACACAGGAACAGAACTCATTTCCCATCCAACAGGCTGTAAAAGAGGGGGATCAGGAACATACGCCCAGAAGATACTGGCTTCCATGGAACTTATCTGGTTTAAAAGAAGTAATAATGAAATTAATATACTAGTAGGAGAGGCAGGGGAAGGGTTGGAAGCATTCTCACATGCCATCTGTAACAGTGCCTGTATCTGCTGAGCTGTCGGCAGCGGGACCGTCTCCTGGATTGTGAGCTGTCTCATTCGCTCCACCAGTGAACTCCTCTGCCGTGCGTACCAACCTTTCCGGGAGCCAGCGCGGCGCTTCAGCATTCTACGGGAAAACACAAACATGACCTCTCCCCCATATTAGAACTGGATCCGGCCCATGCCATCTGCCTTCCAGCGGGTCTTTCCATCTGACTAATGGCCGTGCCTTTTTATTATCATAGTGCCAAAAACGTTGAGCTGCTGATTTTCCATTTTTATCGAGGCTCAGAAAATTTAAAACAAACAAAGCATCACTAAGAAGATTGTTAGGCGTAATAGCATACAAACTCCCCCTTTTTAATTTTTTCAGTTGGTGCTGAAGGGTTTGATGTGCCCGCTCAACAATTCCTTGGCCCTGTGGATTATATGGGATTCCAGTCTTGTGTACGATGTGCAGCTGGGCACAAAAGGTTTGAAAATTGCGGCCAACATATCCAGGGCCATTGTCTGTTTTGATGCATTTAGGTAGGCCCATAGCAGAAAAACTCCGTAAGCAATGCTGAATACAATGCTTGCTAGCCTCTCCAGATTGAAGTGTGGCCATGATAAAACCAGAGAAAGTATCAATAGTAACATGCACATATTTCAGTTTTCCAAAATCAGAAATATGTGTAACATCCATTTGCCACAAATCATTGGGGAGTAAACCCCGAGGATTGACTCCATATGTTGGGAGCACAAAATACTGTGGACAAGTAGGACAAGCTTTTACAATTTGACGAGCGGCTTCCCGAGAAATTCCAAATTGCAGCCGTAATGAATTGCTATTCTGATGGTGTATTGCATGAGAGGCCTGTGCTGCAGAGGTAAGGGTTAAGGAAGAATAACATACCGTACGGGTGACTTCATCAGCCAGAGCATTCCCAGCCGCTAAAGGCCCAGGAAGGGCAGTGTGAGCACGTATGTGCCCAAAAAAGCAAGGATGAGTTCGGGCTCGAATGAGATTCTGAATTTTCAAAAACAAGGTTTGAATAGAGGCCTTAGCAGCTCCAATGAGGGGTACTGTTTCAATGACTGAGAGAGCTCTGACAACATAATGACTGTCAGAGTATAAATTAAAACTTTGAGGAACACGTTGCAGAGCCTGGAGTACTGCAAAAAGCTCTACTTCCTGAGCTGATGAATATGAGGTTTGACAATAATAAGATTCATTTTCGATTATCAAACTGGCTATGCCATTGGAAGATCCATCAGTAAAGACAGTTGTCCCCTTTTCCAAAGGGCATTGTTGCACGACTTTTGGAAAAATAAACTGATGCAGCTGTGCAAATTGTAACAATTTATTAGCAGGGTAATGTTGTTTAATCTCCCCTGCATACTGTGCAAGCGCAATTGCCCAATCATCAGAAAATTGAGAGAGCCATAGTTGCTGTTCAGTTGAAAAAGGGATACAGATAAAGTGGGGATCTCTTCCCAAATAAGTCACAGATTCCTGTCTTCCTTTTGCTATTACTTTGGCTACAAGAACATGGTAAGGACTTAATACCCGTAGGGGAGAGACTGATAGATAAATCCACCTTAAAGGATTATCTTGAAACAACACACCGGTAGGTGAATGTTCTGAGGCAAGAATATAAAGTCCCCAAGGCCTTTCATAGTCACAGTAACTGGAGTGCTGCTGTGATAAGGCAGTTTCTACTTTCTGAAGAGCTCGCTCTCCAGCTTCTGTGAGGCTGCGTGGGGAGGTAGGATTCTTATCCCCCTTTAAGATATCAAAAAGAGGCTTCAATTCGTATGTAGCAAGATGTAGGTAGGGTCTAATCCAATTAATGTCCCCGAGCAACTTTTGAAAATCATTAAGTGTTTTCAGATTATCCCTTCGTAATGCAATGGGCTGAACTCCAAATGTTTCTCTTTCTAAACGAAAGCCAAGATAGGAATAAGGAGGAAAGGTTTGCACCTTTTCTTTGGATATTATTAGCCCTACTGCTTTTAAGGCAGGTTCCATGAAGGCATAAACTGCTAATAAATACTCTTTATCAATATGTGCTAGCAGTATATCATCCATGTAATGCAGAATATAAGCATCGGAGTATTTTGTCCGAGTTTCCTGCAATGCTGCTGCAACAAACTTCTGGCACAAGGTGGGGCTATTGGCCATACCCTGTGGCAAAACTTTCCAATGATACCTGAGCATTGGTTGGGAAAAGTTAACAGATGGAACACTAAAAGCAAATCGAGGGCAATCTTGAGGTGCTAGAGGAATAGTATAAAAGCAGTCTTTTAAATCTAAGATTATTATGTGGGCATCCCTCGGAATAGCCATGGGAGAAGGCAATCCTGGTTGTAATGCTCCCATGACTTCCATAGTTTCATTAACCTTTCGCAGATCCTGTAAAAGCCTCCATTTCCCAGATTTTTTCTTAATAACGAAAATGGGTGAATTCCAAGGTGAATTAGACTGTTCAATATGTCCCAGTTCCAACTGTTCCTGCACCAGTTGTTGGGCAGTGTCAATTTTCTCTTTGGAAAGGGGCCACTGATCAACCCACACAGGCTCCCCAGACTTCCAAGTAATAGGATCTGCGTGAATTACAGGAGGATCAGAGGTCCCTTCTAAAAATACCCAAGTCCACTTCTTTTTGGTAACCTTTTTGTCTGAACAGGCGCAACAGTTCCCTGATTATTTCTTCCAAGTCCCGAGGTGGGAAGAAGCCCTTGATCTAAAAGCTGATTGCTAACCTGATCACTGGGGCTGTATAAATATACTCCCATATGAGTCATAACATCTCGTCCCCACAAATTTACAGGGAGGTTTGGGAGGACATAAGGTCTAATGTCTCCTTCGTGACCCTCATGGTCAGTCCAATGTAACAGCTCTGTACTTTGTTCAGGGTTATTAGTTTGACCAATTCCTTGCAATGTTGATATAGCTATTTGTTTAGGCCATTCTCGGGGCCAGTGTCTCTCAGCAATAACAGAAACATCAGCTCCTGTGTCCAGAATGCCTGTAAAGAACTTTCCATTTATTCTTAACGTGAACTCAGGACGATTATTAGTTATTGCCTGGACCCAGTAGGCGTCAGAGGATCCAAAGGCACCTTCCCCTCTCCTGGAAGCCAATGCTTTTCCTGTTTGCACCGCAGGGACCAATATTAATTGAGCTATACGCTGTCCGCTAGCTATGGTGGTAATGCATTGTGGAGAATGGGCCATAATTTTGATTTCTCCTGTATAATCAGCATCAATTACTCCAGGAGCTATGAGCAGCCCTTTTATGGTAGAGCTACTGCGTCCGAGTAAAAGTCCCACGGTTCCATCAGGCAAAGGGCCGTATACCCCAGTGGGCAGAGCCTGCATTCCCATTTCGGGAGTCAGTACTGTGTAGGAGGAGGAACAGAGGTCCAAGCCTGCACTCCCTGAGGTGGCTCTGAACAAGTCTGTAACTCTCCTTCTACCATCTGATTTCCCTGCATTGCCCCATAACATTGTTTCGGTGCCAGGGGCTGGCCCCTCACCCAGTTTCCCGACTGCGAGGGAAGTGGGTTGCCCTGGACATCAATTTTAGATTTACAATCTTTTGCCCAATGTCTTCCTTTTTTACACCTAGGGCATAAATTAGGAGTTTTATTATTCCCTGAATTGGCTCGTTGGGAGCAAAAGGCAGCACGATGTCCAGGCTGGCCACAAACAAAACAGCCAGCATTTCCTCTACTAGGTAATCCTCGTTTATTTTTCATTTGCTGTTGATATAATACTTCTTTTATGCTTTTCCCTTGTAAAGCTGCAGCCAGGGTAATACCCTGCATATAGGAAGGTCCGATATCAGCACATATACGAATGTAATCTGATAGACCTCCCTTTTTTCTGTACGGTCTAAGTGCAGCCTGACAGGCAGAATTTGCATTTTCATAGGCTAATTGTTTAGTAAGCACTATTCCAGCCTGCTCATCAGCTATAATCTTACCTACTGCTTCAAGAAGACGAGCCACAAAATCTTGATATGGTTCATCAGGCCCCTGACGAATTTTTGAAAGATCCTCAGTCTTATTACTAGAGCAAGGGAGCTTTTTCCAAGCCTGCCGGGCAGCATTAGAAATTTGAGCATATGCTCCAGGCAAATAGTTCAATTGAGCATTGGTATTTTGGTAGGCCCCTTCCCCTACCAACATTTCATATGTAGTATTGATCCCTTGTCGCTGGTTTAGTTCAGCTATATGGCCACATTGTTCTGTAAATTCTGATTTCCATAATAAATAGTCCCCTCCTGATAAGCAAGCTCTTGCAATTTGTTTCCAATCACTAGGTGGCAAATTTTGACCTCCTAGGCTCTCTATCATGGTCTGGGTAAAAGGAGCCGTAGGTCCATATTGAGCACAGGCAAATTTTAATTCCTTTAGTTGTTTGAAAGGTAAAGCTTCATA
This sequence comes from Dama dama, assembly GCF_033118175.1. Taxonomy (NCBI): domain Eukaryota; kingdom Metazoa; phylum Chordata; class Mammalia; order Artiodactyla; family Cervidae; genus Dama; species Dama dama. Next base: position 52,946,423 of record NC_083682.1, on the reverse strand, counting down.
ATACCTTTGGTTTTCATGTTCGAATACCGGGAAAGTAGCAGAGAATCCCTGAACAGTTTCTCCAGCTCTTTGGGCTTGTTGCATAGCCTTTTGCAAGGGGGACAAACTGTGTGATTCACGAGTTATATTCAACAAATTTTCAGGTTTGGAAATAGGTGGAGGATCTAATCCAGCAATAGTTGAGGGTGCATAAGCAGGAGGCGCAGTAGAGATTGCACCAGCGCCTTCATCCCTACCTTCCCTTTTTATTTCTTCCTTTATTGTTATTAATAATTTCTGCATGAGTGCCTCCAGACCCTTTGTCGGAGGGGCAGCTGCTGCCTGCACATTCGAATTGTCAGTTACAAGTAATTCCCGATGATCATCCTTATGATAAGCAGCTGCCTGTTCTTCTAAACTTTCCTCATCCTCTGAAGTCAGCGTTCCCTCATTTTCCTTCAAAGGTTTTGCATATTCTAATTCAAAGGTTGTGGGTCCTTTCCCTTCAGGAGTAGCATAAACTTTAGGAGTAGCATAAATTGGTTCTTTGGGTGGGAGCATGTGTTTTAATTTACTCCCTTCCTCATGTTCAAAATCAAGGCAGTCTCTTATTAAAGACCATAATGAAAATGTTTCCACAGGAACCTTATTAGGTCCGTGGAGAGTATAATATGTTTGAATCTGTTTCCCTATCTTTTTCCATATCTCTAAACTCATAGTCCCTTCCTGTGGAAACCAGGGACATACTTCCTCAACAAAACTAAGAAAAGTCTGCAATTTTGTTTTAGTAACCTGAATTCCCCGATCCTTCAACATTATCTGTAACATATGCACAAACAACTGACGACTATTATCTTGTCCCATGGTTTATACTCTCGACAATATTCCTTCCTGCCCCTCAATATACAAATACACACACTCTTACTTACCTTAATAGTTTCAACGGGCAGCGGCCGCAAGGAACTTTCGTCGAGCTCCACGCTGTTGGGCGCCACTTGCCGGGCAAGCCGGAAGATTTCAGCGAGCAACACTACGCGTTCCTTTAGGCTAAGAAATAAAGGAGACAGAACAGATGGGGTCGAGAGGATCGCTGCAGTCAACGATGATTCTTTATTTCTCAGGGATACATATATACTAAACCAAGAAGAGAGGCATCACAAAGAAAATTCTTCCCCATGTACATCATCTTTAAGATAACAATAACCAGAGCTCTCTCATGGCGCCAAAGGCATCCTACTTATCTTAAGGGCAGTCGTGCAAAGCCATCTATCTGCACCTTGTGTACATTCAAGGCTCACTAATGGTCTGTTAGGAGTTAACTTGGATAGTAAATTTCAGAGGGGTGGCGGGACAGAGAGCTATGTCTGCGAACAGACCCTTGATAATCAATCAAGGCAGCTCCCAGAGTCAGCTTTTTCAAGCCGCTCCCCGCACCTCTCGAGTTTTCAAAGGATGTGAGGCCTCCGGTCGCATTGAGGCGAGGGCTAGGTCTTTCTCTGTGGTCTCCACAGGGGATTCAGACATCCCTTCATCTTGGGAGATGCAAGACGAGCATGCATTCAATTCACTGCAGTGATATCCAGCCTTACTTCGAGTCAGAGCATCTCGGTGTCCATTCCACTTGAGGACACAAACTCAGGGTCCCTCTCACATACCTGTAGCTGAGAGAAGCCTCCTCTTGAGGTGCTTATGGAAAGTTGGTATTCCTCTTGAGTCGAAGCCAGGGACTAAGCTCTCATCTCGAGTTGATTTGGGGTACACGGAGCCTTTTCGTGTTGCTCCAGTGACCTCTGGATCCCTCTAGACTTGAGACAGTGATCTTGGGTATTCCCTGGAGTGCCATCAAGGAAATCAAGGCTCCTTTCACGTTTGATGTGGAACACGGAATTGCTCTGCCCGCAGTGCAGGGGAATCGGGCCTCATCTCGCGGTGAAGGGGAAATCTCATGGTTTTTCTCGAGTTGCGGCCGGAACCTGGGGTATATTCTCGAGTTACGATGGAGAGGGCCCTTGCAGACACGTGTTTGTTCAGCGATGTCAGGACTCCTGCCTAGGTGCGAGGGACACCTCGGGATTCTCCTCGAGTCTTGGCATGGCAATTGGGACGCGTATCCACGCGAGGCGGGAGACCCGGGTCCCTTTCCACGTGCCACAGGGATCCTGGGACTCCTATCCATTTTCAAGAGGAGTCAGGCATCGTCTCCTTTGGAAGCATTGATCTCCGCGGACCTCTCAAGTTCTCAAAGGATGTGAGGCCTCCGGTCGCGATGAGGCGGAGGACTAGTTCTTTCTCTGTCGTCTCCACAGGGGATTCAGACATCCCTTCGTCTTGGGAGATGCAAGACGAGCCTGCATTCAATTCACTGCAGGGATATCCGGCCTTACTTCGAGTCAGAGCATCTCGGTGTCCATTCCACTTGAGGCCACAAACTCAGGGTCCCTCTCACATACCTGTAGCTGAGAGAAGCCTCCTCTTGAGGTGCTTGTGGAAAGTTGGTATTCCTCTTGAGTCGAAGCCAGGGACTAAGCTCTCATCTCGAGATGATTTCGGGTCCACGGAGCCCTTTCGTGTTGCTCCAGTGACCTCAGGATCCCTCTAGTCTAGAGACAGTGATCTTGGGTTTTCTCTGGAGTGCCATCAAGGAAACCAAGGCTCCTTTCACGTTTTATGTGGAACACGGAATTGCTCTGCACGCAGTGCAGGGGAATCGGGCCTCATGTCGCGGCGAGGGGGAAGTCTCATGGTTTTTCTCGAGTTGCGGCCGGAACCTGGGGTATATTCTCGAGTTACGACGGGGAGGGCCCTTCCAGACACGTGTTTGTTCAGCGACGTCAGGACTCCTGCCTAGGAGCGAGGGACACCTCGGGATTCTCCTCGAGTCTTGGCATGGCAATTGGGAGGCGTCTCCACGTGAGGCGGGAGACCCAGGGTCCCTTTCCACGTGCCACAGGGATCCTGGGACTCCTATCCATTTTCAAGAGGAGTCAGGCATCGTCTCCTTTGGAAGCATTGATCTCCACGGACCTCTTGAGTTTTTAAAGGATGTGAGGCCTCCGCTCGCGATGAGGCGGAGAACTCGGTCTTTCTCTGTCATCTCCACAGGGGATTCAGTCATCCCTTCATCTTGGGAGATGCAAAACGAGGCTGCATTCAATTCACTGAAGGGATATCCGGCCTTACTTCGAGTCAGAGCATCTCGGTGTCCATTCCACTTGAGGCCACAAACTCAGGGTCCCTCTCACATACCTGTAGCTGAGAGAAGCCTCCTCTTGAGGTGCTTGTGGAAAGTTGGTATTCCTCTTGAGTCTAAGCCAGGGACTTAGCTCACATCTCGAGTTGATTGTGGTCCACCGAGCCCTTTTGTGTTGCTCCAGTGACCGCAGGATCCCTCTAGAATTGAGACAGTGAACTTGGGTTTTCTCTGGAGTGCCATCAAGGAAATCAAGGCTCCTTTCACGTTTGATGTGGAACACGGAATTGCTTTGCACGCAGGGCAGGGGAATCGGGCTTCAAGTCGCGGCGAGGGGGAAGTCTCATGGTTTTTCTCGAGTTGCGGCCGGAACCTGGGGTATATTCTCGAGTTACGACGGGGAGGGCCCTTCCAGACACGTGTTTGTTCAGCGACGTCAGGACTCCTGCCTAGGTGCGAGGGACACCTCGGGATTCTCCTCGAGTCTTGGCATGGCAATTGGGACGTGTCTCCACGTGAGGCGGGAGACCCAGGGTCCCTTTCCACGTGCCACAGGGATCCTGGGACTCCTATCCATTTTCAAGAGGAGTCAGGCATCGTCTCCTTCGGAAGTATTGATCACCGCGGAACTCTCGAGTTTTCAAAGGATATGAGGCCTCCGGTTGTGTTGAGGTGGAGGACTAGGTCTTTCTCTGTGGTCTCCACAGGGGATTCAGACAACCCTTCGTCTTGGGAGATGCAAGACGAGTCTGCATTCAATTCACTGCAGGGATATCCGGCCTTACTTCGAGTCAGAGCATCTCGGTGTCCATTCCACATGAGGCCACAAACTCAGGGTCCCTCTCACATACCTGTAGCTGAGAGAAGCCTCCTCTTGAGGTGCTTGTGGAAAGTTGGTATGCCTCTTGAGTCGAAGCCAGGGACTAAGCTCTCATCTCGAGTTGATTTGGGGTCCACGGAGCAATTTCGTGTAGCTACAGTGACCTCAGGACCCCTCTAGACTTGAGACAGTGATCTTGGGTTTTCTCTGGAGTGCCATCATGGAAATCAAGGCTCCTTTCACGTTTGATGTGGAACACGGAATTGCTCTGCACGCAGTGCAGGGGAATCGGGCCTCATCTCGCGGCGAGGGGGAAGTTCATGGTTTTTCTCGAGTTGCGGCCGGAACCTGGGGTATATTCTCGAGTTACGACGCGGAGGGCCCTTCCAGACACGTGTTTGTTCAGCGACGTCAGGACTCCTGCCTAGGTGCGAGGGACACCTCAGGATTCTCCTCGAGTCTTGGCATGGCAATGGGACGCGTCTCCACGTGAGGCTGGAGACCCAGGGTGTCTTTCCACGTGCCACAGGGATCCTCGGTCTCCTATTCATTTTCAAGAGTAGACAAGCATAGTCTCCTTTGGCAGCATTGATCTCCGCGGACCTCTCGAGTTTTCAAAGATGAGGCCTCCTGTCGCGATGAGGCGGAAAACTTGGTCTTTCTCTGTGGTCTCCACAGGGGATTCAGACATCCCTTCGTCTTCGGAGATGCAAGACGAGCCTGCATTCAATTCACTGCAGGGATATCTGGCCTTACTTCGAGTCAGAGCACCTCGGTGTCCATTCCACTTGAGGCCACAAAATCAGGGTCCCTCTCACATACCTGTAGCTGAGAGAAGCCTCCTCTTGAGGTGCTTGTGGAAAGTTAGTATTCCTCTTGAGTCGAAGCCAGGGACTAATCTCTCATCACGAGTTGATTTGGGGTCCACGGAGCACTTTGTGTTGCTCTAGTGACCTCAGGATCCCTCTAGACTTGAGACAGTGATCTTGGGTATTCTCTGGAGTGCCATCATGGAAATCAAGGCTCCTTTCACGTTTAATGTGGAACACGGAATTGCTCTGCACGCAGTGCAGGGGAATCGGGCCTCATCTCGCGGCGAGGGGGAAGTCTAATGGTTTTTCTCGAGTTGTGGCCGGAACCTGGGGTATATTCTCGAGTTACGACGGGGAGGGCCCTTCCAGACACGTGTTTGTTCAGCGACGTCAGGACTCCTGCCTAGGTGTGAGGGACACCTCCGGATTCTCCTCGAGTCTTGGCATGGCAATTGGGACGCGTCTCCACGTGAGGCAGGAGACCCAGTGTCCCTTTCGATGTGCCACAGGGATCCTGGGACGCCTATCCATTTTCAAGAAGAGTCAGGCATCGTCTCCTTTGGAAGCATTGATCTCCGCGGACCTCTCGAGTTTTCAAAGGATGTGAGGCCTCTGGTCGCGAGGAGGCGGAGAACTAGGTCTTTCTCTGTGGTCTCCTCAGGGGATTCAGACATCCCTTCGTCTTGAGAGATGCAAGACGAGCCTGCATTCAATTCACTGCACGGATATCCAGTCTTACTTCGAGTCAGAGCATCTCGGTGTCCAGTTCAATTGAGGCCACAACTCAGGGTCCCTCTCACATACCTGTAGCTGAGAGAAGCCTCCTCTTGAGGTGCTTGTGGAAAGTTGGTATTCCTCTTGAGTCGAAGCCAGGGACTAAGCTATCATCTCGAGTTGATTTGGGGTCCACGGAACCCTTTCGTGTTGCTCCAGTGACCTCAGGATCCCTCTATACTAGAGACAGTGATCTTGGGTTTTCTCTGGAGTGCCATCAAGGAAATCAAGGCTCCTTTCTCTTTTTGATGTGGAACACGGAATTGCTCTGCACGCAGTGCAGGGGAATCGGGCCTCATCTCGCGGCGAGGGGGAAGTTCATGGTTTTTCTCGAGTTGCGGCCGGAACCTGGGGTATATTCTCGAGTTACGACAGGGAGGGCCCTTCCAGACACGTGTTTGTTCAGCGACGTAAGGACTCCTGCCTAGGTGCGAGGGACACCTCCGGATTCTCCTCGAGTCTTGGCATGGCAATTGGGACGCGTCTCCACGTGAGGCGGGAGACCCAGGTTCCCTTTCCACGTGCCACAGGGATCCTTGGACTCCTATCCAATTTCAAGAGGAGTCAGGCATCGTCTCCTTTGGAAGCATTGATCTCGGCGGACCTCTCGAGTTTTCAAAGGATGTGAGGCCTCCGCTCGCGATGAGGCGGAGAATTAGGTCTTTCTCTCTGGTCTCCACAGGGGATTCAGACATCCCTTCGTCTTGGGAGATGCAAGACGAGCCTGCATTCAATTCACTGCAGGGATATCCGGCCGTACTTCGAGTCAGAGCATCTCGGTGTCCATTCCACTTGAGGCCACAAACTCAGGGTCCCTCTCACATACCTGTAGCTGAGAGAAGCCTCCTCTTGAGGTGCTTGTGGAAACTTGGTATTCCTCTTGAGTCGAAGCCAGGGACTAAGCTCTCATCTCGAGTTGATTTGGGGTTCTCGGAGCACTTTCGTGTTGCTCCAGTTACCTCAGGATCCCTCTAGACTTGAGACAGTGATCTTGGGTTTTCTCTGGAGTGCCATCAAGGAAATCAAGGCTCCTTTCACGTTTGATGTGGAACACCGAATTGCTCTGCATGCAGTGCAGGGGAATTGGGCCTCATCTCACGTCGAGGGGGAAGTCTCATGGTTTTTCTCGAGTGGCGGCCGGAACCTGGGGTATATTCTCTAGTTACGATGGGGAGGGCCCTTCCAGACACGTGTTTGTTCAGCGACGTCAGGACACCTGCCTAGGTGCGAGGGACACCTCGGGATTCTCCTCGAGTCTTGGCATGGCAATTGGGATGCGTCTCCACGTGAGGCGGGAGACCCAGGGTCTCTTTCCAAGTGCCACAGGGATCCTGGGACTCCTATCCATTTTTAAGAGGAGTCAGGCATCGTCTCCTTTGGAAGCATTGATCTCCGCGGACCTCTCGAGTTTTCAAAGGATGTGAGGCCTCCGCTCGCGATGAGGCGGAGAATTAGGTCTTTCTCTCTGGTCTCCACAGGGGATTCAGACATCCCTTCGTCTTGGGAGATACAAGACGAGCCTGCATTCAATTCACTGCAGGGATATCCGGCCGTACTTCGAGTCAGAGCATCTCGGTGTCCATTCCACTTGAGGCCACTAACTCCGGGTCCCTCTCACATACCTGTAGCTGAGAGAAGCCTCCTCTTGAGGTGCTTGTGGAAAGTTGGCAGTCCTCTTGAGTCGAAGCCAGGGACTAAGCTCTCATCTCGAGTTGATTTGGGTCCACGGAGCCCTTTCGTGTTGCTCCAGTGACCTCAGGATTCCTCAAGACTTGAGACAGTGATCTTGGGTTTTCTCTGGAGTGCCATCAAGGAAATCAAGGCTCCTTTCACGTTTAATGTGGAACACGAAATTGCTCTGCACGCAGTGCAGGGGAATTGGGCCTCATCTCGCGGCGAGGGGGAAGTCTCATGGTTTTTCTCGAGTTGTGGCCGGAACCTGGGGTATATTCTCGAGTTACGACGGGGAGGGCCCTTCCAGACACGTGTTTGTTCAGCGACATCAGGACTCCTGCCTAGGTGCGAGGGACACCTCGGGATTATCCTCGAGTCTTGGCATGGCAATTGGGACGCGTCTCCACGTGTGGCGGGAGACCCAGTGTCCCTTTCAACGTGCCACAGGCATCCTGGGACTCCTATTTATTTTCAAGAGGAGTCAGGCATCGTCTCCTTTGGAAGCATTGATCTCCGCGGACCTCTCTGCCGGGCCAGCCGGAAGATTTCAGCGAGCAACACTACGCGTTCCTTTAGGCTAAGAAATAAAGGAGACAGAACAGATGGCGTCGAGAGGATCGCTGCAGTCAACGATGATTCTTTATTTCTCAGGGTTACATATATACTAAACCAAGAAGAGAGGCATCACAAAGAAAATTCTTCCCCATGTACATCATCTTTAAGATAACAATAACCAGAGCTCTCTCATGGCGCCAAAGGCATCCTACTTATCTTAAGGGCAGTCGTGCAAAGCCATCTATCTGCACCTTGTGTACATTCAAGGCTCACTAATGGTCTGTTAGGAGTTAACTTGGATAGTAAATTTCAGAGGGGTGGCGGGACAGAGAGCTATGTCTGCGAACAGACCCTTGATAATCAATCAAGGCAGCTCCCAGAGTCAGCTTTTTCAAGCCGCTCCCCGCAGCTCCCCCTCTTTTATTAAATAAAATGGCACGCCTGATTCTTTTGGCGTAAATAATTACTGTGTAGGACAGCCTTGATGTCCCACAACTCTTTGACAAATTTCTTTATGATACTAGGAGTAATGCACACAAAAAGCGCTAATACCAGAAGCATGGCCACGACCCCTGAAAAAAGATGCCAAAGTGAGGTTATTGAAGGAAAATTGGAAAACAAACTTTTAACAAACTCTTCAGCATTTTCTGCCAAATCCATACTAGCCCGAGGAGCATTTTCTATATCAAGAATTTCCTGATGAAGTTGTAATAGATCTAAGGAAATGTTTTCATTATGCCAAATACCATCTAAATGTAATTTTATCTTATTCCAAGGGGTCTCAGTATTATTATAAATTTTTGGAGTTACACAAATCCAACGATAGTTAGCATGACACCTGATTTTTGCCCTCAGTTTCAAGCCTAATATTTCTTCTCCCAAAATCTCACGGTATCATAGAGGGCATTTAGCCTATCTTCTAGTTTTCTATCTATATCTTCCTGAATTCCTAAAGCTTTTGAAGTGTTCTTTGCTAAATCATCTACAATATTAGCAGTATGTACAGATTGAGCTAAGGATACAGAAGTAGTAGTAGCAGAAGCAATTAAAGTTATAAGCGTTACTACTCCTAGAATTATTAATCCTATCCCCCTTCGTGGCCTAGCAAGGGCTGTACGCACTTTATTCCACAGCTCAAGCCCTGACTCTTCATACCAGGGCTCAGTAAGATTTACAGGCATCATGACGAAGGGTGGTTGTTTAACTATCAGAGCCCCAGAATTATTTTCCATACCTCTTATACAATTAGTCAGGGTACAATTAAAACAATGAACATGATATAGGCCAGCATTTTTAGAAAGAGTCACAGAGCCAACAAGGATCATAAAGGGATAGGGTACGCAGGCCCGAGGATATCTCCAAGTCTCATTCTACCAATACGCTCTCCAGGATAGTACTCCTTTGGTCTTTCCTCCAGTCCGTAAAAGGGACCCATCTGTTCTGAAAGCAGCCAACAGCTTCCATATCTCAGTCTGATACACCGTGGTGCCACCAAGATTCCAAATTCTAGCTGCAAGTTGTCTGCCGCCTTCCTTTCCGGGGTTCCTGTTGGAGTCTGGCGACCAGTCCCAAAGTGAATGTGTGTCATTAGTAATAGAATATACAGTAGCAGTCTCATCTCTACAAAGTTTCCATGGCACAGCTATATATCGTCCTTTTACCCCCAGGCCACAAAATGGAATGTCTTTAGGTCCGGTTCCATTGACTCGTCGTGCATATCCTGTAGATTTCGTAATGCTAGGAATATCCACTATCCAATTACGGTGGTCATGGTCATAATCATAACCAAAGTATTCTGCATCTGTAACAGTAAGACATCCTGAAACATTACGATTTCGGAAAAAGCACATTGGTAATTGTGAAGAGGATCCCGAATAAGAAATACTGGCATTCTGTGGAAAAATATGCTTATCAGAAAACCCCCCCAAAAGTATTGTGTCATTCACATACACAGGAACAGAACTCATTTCCCATCCAACAGGCTGTAAAAGAGGGGGATCAGGAACATACGCCCAGAAGATACTGGCTTCCATGGAACTTATCTGGTTTAAAAGAAGTAATAATGAAATTAATATACTAGTAGGAGAGGCAGGGGAAGGGTTGGAAGCATTCTCACATGCCATCTGTAACAGTGCCTGTATCTGCTGAGCTGTCGGCAGCGGGACCGTCTCCTGGATTGTGAGCTGTCTCATTCGCTCCACCAGTGAACTCCTCTGCCGTGCGTACCAACCTTTCCGGGAGCCAGCGCGGCGCTTCAGCATTCTACGGGAAAACACAAACATGACCTCTCCCCCATATTAGAACTGGATCCGGCCCATGCCATCTGCCTTCCAGCGGGTCTTTCCATCTGACTAATGGCCGTGCCTTTTTATTATCATAGTGCCAAAAACGTTGAGCTGCTGATTTTCCATTTTTATCGAGGCTCAGAAAATTTAAAACAAACAAAGCATGACTAAGAAGATTGTTAGGCGTAATAGCATACAAACTCCCCCTTTTTAATTTTTTCAGTTGGTGCTGAAGGGTTTGATGTGCCCGCTCAACAATTCCTTGGCCCTGTGGATTATATGGGATTCCAGTCTTGTGTACGATGTGCAGCTGGGCACAAAAGGTTTGAAAATTGCGGCCAACATATCCAGGGCCATTGTCTGTTTTGATGCATTTAGGTAGGCCCATAGCAGAAAAACTCCGTAAGCAATGCTGAATACAATGCTTGCTAGCCTCTCCAGATTGAAGTGTGGCCATGATAAAACCAGAGAAAGTATCAATAGTAACATGCACATATTTCAGTTTTCCAAAATCAGAAATATGTGTAACATCCATTTGCCACAAATCATTGGGGAGTAAACCCCGAGGATTGACTCCATATGTTGGGAGCACAAAATACTGTGGACAAGTAGGACAAGCTTTTACAATTTGACGAGCGGCTTCCCGAGAAATTCCAAATTGCAGCCGTAATGAATTGCTATTCTGATGGTGTATTGCATGAGAGGCCTGTGCTGCAGAGGTAAGGGTTAAGGAAGAATAACATACCGTACGGGTGACTTCATCAGCCAGAGCATTCCCAGCCGCTAAAGGCCCAGGAAGGGCAGTGTGAGCACGTATGTGCCCAAAAAAGCAAGGATGAGTTCGGGCTCGAATGAGATTCTGAATTTTCAAAAACAAGGTTTGAATAGAGGCCTTAGCAGCTCCAATGAGGGGTACTGTTTCAATGACTGAGAGAGCTCTGACAACATAATGACTGTCAGAGTATAAATTAAAACTTTGAGGAACACGTTGCAGAGCCTGGAGTACTGCAAAAAGCTCTACTTCCTGAGCTGATGAATATGAGGTTTGACAATAATAAGATTCATTTTCGATTATCAAACTGGCTATGCCATTGGAAGATCCATCAGTAAAGACAGTTGTCCCCTTTTCCAAAGGGCATTGTTGCACGACTTTTGGAAAAATAAACTGATGCAGCTGTGCAAATTGTAACAATTTATTAGCAGGGTAATGTTGTTTAATCTCCCCTGCATACTGTGCAAGCGCAATTGCCCAATCATCAGAAAATTGAGAGAGCCATAGTTGCTGTTCAGTTGAAAAAGGGATACAGATAAAGTGGGGATCTCTTCCCAAATAAGTCACAGATTCCTGTCTTCCTTTTGCTATTACTTTGGCTACAAGAACATGGTAAGGACTTAATACCCGTAGGGGAGAGACTGATAGATAAATCCACCTTAAAGGATTATCTTGAAACAACACACCGGTAGGTGAATGTTCTGAGGCAAGAATATAAAGTCCCCAAGGCCTTTCATAGTCACAGTAACTGGAGTGCTGCTGTGATAAGGCAGTTTCTACTTTCTGAAGAGCTCGCTCTCCAGCTTCTGTGAGGCTGCGTGGGGAGGTAGGATTCTTATCCCCCTTTAAGATATCAAAAAGAGGCTTCAATTCGTATGTAGCAAGATGTAGGTAGGGTCTAATCCAATTAATGTCCCCGAGCAACTTTTGAAAATCATTAAGTGTTTTCAGATTATCCCTTCGTAATGCAATGGGCTGAACTCCAAATGTTTCTCTTTCTAAACGAAAGCCAAGATAGGAATAAGGAGGAAAGGTTTGCACCTTTTCTTTGGATATTATTAGCCCTACTGCTTTTAAGGCAGGTTCCATGAAGGCATAAACTGCTAATAAATACTCTTTATCAATATGTGCTAGCAGTATATCATCCATGTAATGCAGAATATAAGCATCGGAGTATTTTGTCCGAGTTTCCTGCAATGCTGCTGCAACAAACTTCTGGCACAAGGTGGGGCTATTGGCCATACCCTGTGGCAAAACTTTCCAATGATACCTGAGCATTGGTTGGGAAAAGTTAACAGATGGAACACTAAAAGCAAATCGAGGGCAATCTTGAGGTGCTAGAGGAATAGTATAAAAGCAGTCTTTTAAATCTAAGATTATTATGTGGGCATCCCTCGGAATAGCCATGGGAGAAGGCAATCCTGGTTGTAATGCTCCCATGACTTCCATAGTTTCATTAACCTTTCGCAGATCCTGTAAAAGCCTCCATTTCCCAGATTTTTTCTTAATAACGAAAATGGGTGAATTCCAAGGTGAATTAGACTGTTCAATATGTCCCAGTTCCAACTGTTCCTGCACCAGTTGTTGGGCAGTGTCAATTTTCTCTTTGGAAAGGGGCCACTGATCAACCCACACAGGCTCCCCAGACTTCCAAGTAATAGGATCTGCGTGAATTACAGGAGGATCAGAGGTCCCTTCTAAAAATACCCAAGTCCACTTCTTTTTGGTAACCTTTTTGTCTGAACAGGCGCAACAGTTCCCTGATTATTTCTTCCAAGTCCCGAGGTGGGAAGAAGCCCTTGATCTAAAAGCTGATTGCTAACCTGATCACTGGGGCTGTATAAATATACTCCCATATGAGTCATAACATCTCGTCCCCACAAATTTACAGGGAGGTTTGGGAGGACATAAGGTCTAATGTCTCCTTCGTGACCCTCATGGTCAGTCCAATGTAACAGCTCTGTACTTTGTTCAGGGTTATTAGTTTGACCAATTCCTTGCAATGTTGATATAGCTATCTGTTTAGGCCATTCTCGGGGCCAGTGTCTCTCAGCAATAACAGAAACATCAGCTCCTGTGTCCAGAATGCCTGTAAAGAACTTTCCATTTATTCTTAACGTGAACTCAGGACGATTATTAGTTATTGCCTGGACCCAGTAGGCGTCAGAGGATCCAAAGGCACCTTCCCCTCTCCTGGAAGCCAATGCTTTTCCTGTTTGCACCGCAGGGACCAATATTAATTGAGCTATACGCTGTCCGCTAGCTATGGTGGTAATGCATTGTGGAGAATGGGCCATAATTTTGATTTCTCCTGTATAATCAGCATCAATTACTCCAGGAGCTATGAGCAGCCCTTTTATGGTAGAGCTACTGCGTCCGAGTAAAAGTCCCACGGTTCCATCAGGCAAAGGGCCGTATACCCCAGTGGGCAGAGCCTGCATTCCCATTTCGGGAGTCAGTACTGTGTAGGAGGAGGAACAGAGGTCCAAGCCTGCACTCCCTGAGGTGGCTCTGAACAAGTCTGTAACTCTCCTTCTACCATCTGATTTCCCTGCATTGCCCCATAACATTGTTTCGGTGCCAGGGGCTGGCCCCTCACCCAGTTTCCCGACTGCGAGGGAAGTGGGTTGCCCTGGACATCAATTTTAGATTTACAATCTTTTGCCCAATGTCTTCCTTTTTTACACCTAGGGCATAAATTAGGAGTTTTATTATTCCCTGAATTGGCTCGTTGGGAGCAAAAGGCAGCACGATGTCCAGGCTGGCCACAAACAAAACAGCCAGCATTTCCTCTACTAGGTAATCCTCGTTTATTTTTCATTTGCTGTTGATATAATACTTCTTTTATGCTTTTCCCTTGTAAAGCTGCAGCCAGGGTAATACCCTGCATATAGGAAGGTCCGATATCAGCACATATACGAATGTAATCTGATAGACCTCCCTTTTTTCTGTACGGTCTAAGTGCAGCCTGACAGGCAGAATTTGCATTTTCATAGGCTAATTGTTTAGTAAGCACTATTCCAGCCTGCTCATCAGCTATAATCTTACCTACTGCTTCAAGAAGACGAGCCACAAAATCTTGATATGGTTCATCAGGCCCCTGACGAATTTTTGAAAGATCCTCAGTCTTATTACTAGAGCAAGGGAGCTTTTTCCAAGCCTGCCGGGCAGCATTAGAAATTTGAGCATATGCTCCAGGCAAATAGTTCAATTGAGCATTGGTATTTTGGTAGGCCCCTTCCCCTACCAACATTTCATATGTAGTATTGATCCCTTGTCGCTGGTTTAGTTCAGCTATATGGCCACATTGTTCTGTAAATTCTGATTTCCATAATAAATAGTCCCCTCCTGATAAGCAAGCTCTTGCAATTTGTTTCCAATCACTAGGTGGCAAATTTTGACCTCCTAGGCTCTCTATCATGGTCTGGGTAAAAGGAGCCGTAGGTCCATATTGAGCACAGGCAAATTTTAATTCCTTTAGTTGTTTGAAAGGTAAAGCTTCATAATACCTTTGGTTTTCATGTTCGAATACCGGGAAAGTAGCAGAGAATCCCTGAACAGTTTCTCCAGCTCTTTGGGCTTGTTGCATAGCCTTTTGCAAGGGGGACAAACTGTGTGATTCACGAGTTATATTCAACAAATTTTCAGGTTTGGAAATAGGTGGAGGATCTAATCCAGCAATAGTTGAGGGTGCATAAGCAGGAGGCGCAGTAGAGATTGCACCAGCGCCTTCATCCCTACCTTCCCTTTTTATTTCTTCCTTTATTGTTATTAATAATTTCTGCATGAGTGCCTCCAGACCCTTTGTCGGAGGGGCAGCTGCTGCCTGCACATTCGAATTGTCAGTTACAAGTAATTCCCGATGATCATCCTTATGATAAGCAGCTGCCTGTTCTTCTAAACTTTCCTCATCCTCTGAAGTCAGCGTTCCCTCATTTTCCTTCAAAGGTTTTGCATATTCTAATTCAAAGGTTGTGGGTCCTTTCCCTTCAGGAGTAGCATAAACTTTAGGAGTAGCATAAATTGGTTCTTTGGGTGGGAGCATGTGTTTTAATTTACTCCCTTCCTCATGTTCAAAATCAAGGCAGTCTCTTATTAAAGACCATAATGAAAATGTTTCCACAGGAACCTTATTAGGTCCGTGGAGAGTATAATATGTTTGAATCTGTTTCCCTATCTTTTTCCATATCTCTAAACTCATAGTCCCTTCCTGTGGAAACCAGGGACATACTTCCTCAACAAAACTAAGAAAAGTCTGCAATTTTGTTTTAGTAACCTGAATTCCCCGATCCTTCAACATTATCTGTAACATATGCACAAACAACTGACGACTATTATCTTGTCCCATGGTTTATACTCTCGACAATATTCCTTCCTGCCCCTCAATATACAAATACACACACTCTTACTTACCTTAATAGTTTCAACGGGCAGCGGCCGCAAGGAACTTTCGTCGAGCTCCACGCTGTTGGGCGCCACTTGCCGGGCCAGCCGGAAGATTTCAGCGAGCAACACTACGCGTTCCTTTAGGCTAAGAAATAAAGGAGACAGAACAGATGGCGTCGAGAGGATCGCTGCAGTCAACGATGATTCTTTATTTCTCAGGGTTACATATATACTAAACCAAGAAGAGAGGCATCACAAAGAAAAGTCTTCCCCATGTACATCATCTTTAAGATAACAATAACCAGAGCTCTCTCATGGCGCCAAAGGCATCCTACTTATCTTAAGGGCAGTCGTGCAAAGCCATCTATCTGCACCTTGCGTACATTCAAGGCTCACTAATGGTCTGTTAGGAGTTAACTTGGATAGTAAATTTCAGAGGGGTGGCGGGACAGAGAGCTATGTCTGCGAACAGACCCCTGATAATCAATCAAGGCAGCTCCCAGAGTCAGCTTTTTCAAGCCGCTCCCCGCACCTCTCGAGTTTTCAAAGGATGTGAGGCCTCCGGTCGCATTGAGGCGGAGGACTAGGTCTTTCTCTGTGGTCTCCACAGGGGATTCAGACATCCCTTCATCTTGGGAGATGCAAGACGAGCCTGCATTCAATTCACTGCAGTGATATCCAGCCTTACTTCGAGTCAGAGCATCTCGGTGTCCATTCCACTTGAGGACACAAACTCAGGGTCCCTCTCACATACCTGTAGCTGAGAGAAGCCTCCTCTTGAGGTGCTTATGGAAAGTTGGGATTCCTCTTGACTCGAAGCCAGGGACTAAGCTCTCATCTCGAGTTGATTTGGGGTACACGGAGCCTTTTCGTGTTGCTCCAGTGACCTCTGGATCCCTCTAGACTTGAGACAGTGATCTTGGGTATTCCCTGGAGTGCCATCAAGGAAATCAAGGCTCCTTTCACGTTTGATGTGGAACACGGAATTGCTCTGCCCGCAGTGCAGGGGAATCGGGCCTCATCTCGCGGTGAAGGGGAAATCTCATGGTTTTTCTCGAGTTGCGGCCGGAACCTGGGGTATATTCTCGAGTTAAGACGGGGAGGGCCCTTCCAGACACGTGTTTGTTCAGCCACTTCAGGACTCCTGCCTAGGTGCGAGGGACACCTCGGGATTCTCCTCTAGTCTTGGCATGGCAATTGGTACGCGTCTCCACGTGAAGCGGGAGACCCAGAATCCCCGTCCATGTGGACAGGGATCCTGGGACTCCAAACCATTTTCAAGAGGAGTCAGGCATCGTCTCCTTTCGAAGCATTGATCTCCGCGGACCTCTCGAGGTTTCAAAGGAAGTGAGGCCTCGGGTCGCGATGAGGCGGGGAACTAGGTATTTCTCTGTGGTCTCCACAGGGGATTCAGACATCCCTTCGTCTTGGGAGATGCAAGACGAGCTTGCATTCAATTCACTGCAGGGATATCCGGCCTTACTTCGAGTCAGAGTATCTCGGTGTCCATTCCAATTGAGGCCACAAACTCAGGGTACCTCTCACATACATGTAGCTGAGACAAGCCTCCTCTTGAGGTGCTTGTGGAAACTTGGTATTCCTCTTGAGTCGAAGCCAGGGACTAAGCTCTCATCTTGAGTTGATTTGGGGTCCACGGAGCCCTTTCGTTTTGCTCCAGTGACCTCAGGATCCCTCTAGACTTGAGAGAGTGACTTTGGGTTTTCTCTGAAGTGGCATCAAGGAAATCAAGGCTCCTTTCAGGCTTGATGTGGAACACGGAATTGCTCTGCACGCAGTGCAGGGAAATCGAGCCTCATCTCGTGGCGAGGGGTAAGTCTCATGGTTTTTCTCGAGTTGCCGCCGGAACCTTGGGTATATTCTCAAGTTACGACGGGGAGGGCTCTTCCAGACACGTGTTTGTTCAGCGACGTCAGGACTCCTGCCTAGGTGCGAGGGACACCTCGGTATTCTCCTCGAGTCTTGGCATGGCAATTGGGACGCGTCTCCACGTGAGGCGGGAGACCCTGAGTCCCTTTCCACGGGCCACAGGGATCCTGGGACTCCTATCAATTTTCAAGCGGAGTCAGGCATCGTCTCCTTTGGAAGCATTGATCTCCGCGGACCTCTCGAGTTTTCAAAGGATGTGAGGCCTCCGGTCGCGATGAGGCGGAGGACTAGGTCTTTCTCTGTGGTCTCCACAGGGGATTCAGACATCCCTTCGTCTTGGGAAATGCAAGACGAGCCTGCATTCAATTCACTGCACGGATATCCAGCCTTAGTTCAAGTCAAAGCATCTCAGTGTCCATTCCACTTGAGGCCACAAACTCACGGTCCCTCTCACATACCTGCAGCTGAGAGAAACCTCCTCTTGAGGTGCTTGTGGAAAGTTGGTATTCCTCTTGAGTCGAAGACAGGGAATAAGCTCTCATCTCGAGTTGATTTGGGGTCCACGGAGCCCTTTCGTGTTACTCCAGTGACCTCAGGATCCCTCTAGACTTGAGACAGTGATCTTGGGTTTTCTCTGGAGTGCCATCAAGGAAATCAAGGCTCCTTTCACGTTTGATGAGGAACACGGAATTGCTCTGCACGCAGTGCAGGGGAATCGGGCCTCATCTCGCGGCGAGGGGGAAGTCTCATGGTTTTTCTCGAGTTGCGGCCGGAACCTGGGGTATATTCTCGAGTTACGACGGGGAGGGCCCTTCCAGACACGTCTTTTTTAAGCGTCGTCAGGACTCCTGCCTAGGTGCGAGGGACACCTCGGGATTCTCCTCGAGTCTTGGCATGGCCATTGGGACGCGTCTCCACGTGAGGCGGGAGACCCATGGTCCCTTTCTACGTGCCACAGGGATCCTGGGACTCCTATCCATTTAGAGGAGTTAGGCATCGTCTCCTTTGGAAGCATTGATCTTCGCGGACCTCTCGGGGTTTCAAAAGACCTGAGGCCTCCGGTCGCGATGAGGCAGAGAACTAGGTCTTTCTCTGTGGTCTCCACAGGGGATTCAGACATCCCTTCGTCGTTGGATTTGCATGACGAGCCTGCATTCAATTCACTGCAGGGTTATCCGGCCTTCCTTCGAGTCAGAGCATCTCGGTGTCCATTCCACTTGAGGCCACAAACTCAGGGTCCCTCTCACATACCTGTAGCTGAGAGAAGCCTCCTCTTGAGGTGCTTGTGGAAAGTGGGTATTCCTCTTGAGTCGAAGCTAGGGAAGAAGCTCTCATCTCGAGTTAATTTGGGGTCCACGGAGCCCTTTCGTGTTGCTACAGTGACCTCAGGATCCCTCTAGACTTGAGACAGTGATCTTGGGTGTTCTCTGGAGTGCCATCAAGGAAATCAAGGCTCCTTTCATGTTTGATGTGGAACACGGAATTGCTCTTCACGCAGTGCAGGGGAATCGGGCCTCATCTCGCGGCGAGGGGGAAGTCTCATGGTTTTTCTCGAGTTGCGGCCGGAACCTGGGGTATATTCTCGAGTTACGACGGGGAGGGCCCTTCCAGACACGTGTTTCTTCAGCGACGTCAGGACTCCTGCCTAGGTGCGAGGGACACCTCGGGATTCTCCTCGAGTCTTGGCATGGCCATTGGGACGCGTCTCCACGTGAGGCGGGAGACCCAGGGTCCCTTTCCACGTGCCACAGGGATCTTGGGACTCCTATCCATTTTCAAGAGGAGTCAGGCATCGTCTCCTTTGGAAGCATTGATCTCCGCGGACCTCTCGAGTTTTCAAAGGACGTGAGGCCTCCGGTCGCAATGAGGTGGAGAACTAGGTCTTTCTCTGTGGTCTCCACAGGGGATTCAGACATCCCTTCGTCGTGGGAGATGCAAGACGAGCCTGCATTCAATTCACTGCAGGGATATCCGGCCTTCCTTCGAGTCAGAGCATCTCGGTGTCCATTCCACTTGAGGCCACAAACTCAGGGTCCCTCTCACATAACTGTAGCTGAGAGAAGCCTCCTCTTGAGGTGCTTGTGGAAAGTGGGTATACCTCTTGAGTCGAAGCCAGGGAGGAATCTCTCATCTCGAGTTGATTTGGGGTCCACGGAGCCCTTTCGTGTTGCTACAGTGACCGCAGGATCCCTCTAGACTTGAGACAGTGATCCTGGGTGTTCTCTGGAGTGCCATCAAGGAAATCAAGCCTCCTTTCATGTTTGATGTGGAACACGGAATTGCTCTGCACGCAGTGCAGGGTAATCGGGCCTCATGTCGCGGCGAGGGGGAAGTCTCATGGTTTTTCTCGAGTTGCGGGCGGAACATGGGGTATATTCTCGAGTTACGACGAGGAGGGCCCTTCCAGACACGTGTTTGTTCAGGGATGTCAGGACTCCTGCCTAGGTGCGAGGGACACCTCGGGATTCTCCTCGAGTCTTGGCATGGCCATTGGGACGCGTCTCCACGTGAGGTGGGAGTCCCAGAGTCGCTTTTCACGTGCCACAGGGATTCTGGGACCTCTATCCATTTTCTAGAGGAGTCAGGCATCGTCTCCTTTGGAAGCATTCGTCTCCACGGGCCTCGCGAGTTTTCAAAGGATGTGAGGCCTCCGGTCACGATGAGGCGGAGAACTAGGTCTTTCTCTGTGGTCTCACAGTGGATTCAGACATCCCTTCGTCGTGGGAGATGCAAGACGAGCCTGCATTCAATTCACTGCAGGGATATCCGGCCTTCCTTCGAGTCAGAGTATCTCGGTGTCCATTCCACTTGAGGCCACAAACTCAGGGTCCCTCTCACATACCTGTAGCTGAGAGAAGCCTCCTCTTGAGGTGCTTGTGGAAAGTGGGTATTCCTCTTGAGTCGAAGCTAGGGAAGAAGCTCTGATCTCGAGTTGATTTGGGGTCCACGGAGCCCTTTCGTGTTGCTACAGTGACCTCAGGATCCCTCTAGACTTGAGACAGTGATCTTACGTGTTCTCTGGAGTGCCATCAAGGAAATCAAGGCTCCTTTCATGTTTGATGTGGAACACGGAATTGCTCTGCACGCAGTGCAGGGGAATCGGGCCTCATCTCGCTGCGAGGGGGAAGTCTCATGGTTTTTCTCGAGTAGCGGCCGGAACCTGGTGTATATTCTCGAGTTACGACGGGGAGGGCCCTTCCGAACACGTGTTTGTTCAGCGACATCATGACTCCTGCCTAGGTGCGCGGGACACCACGGGATTCTCCGCGAGTCTTGTCATGGCCATTGGGATGCGTCTCCACGTGAAGCGGGATAACCAGGTTCCCTTTCCACGTGCCACAGGGATCCTGGGACTCCTATTCATTTTCAAGCGGAGTCAGGCATCGTCTCGTTTGGAAGCATTGACCTCCGCGGACCTCTCGAGTTTTCAAAGGACGTGAGGCTTCTGGTCGCGATGAGGCGGAGAACTAGGTCTTTCTCTGTGGTCTCCACAGGGGATTCAGACATCCCTTCGTCGTGGGAGATGCAAGACGAGCCTACATTAAAAACACTGCAGTGATATCCGGCCTTCCTTCGAGTCAGAGCATCTCGGTGGACATTCCACTTGAGGCCACACACTCAGGGTCCCTCTCACATACCTGTTGCTGAGAGAAGCCTCTTCTTGAGATGCTTGTGGAAAGTGGGTATTCCTCTTGAGTCGAAGCCAGGGACGAAGCTCTCATCTCGAGTTGATTTGGGGTCCAGTGAGCTCTTTCGTGCTGCTACAGTGACCTCAGGATCCCTCTAGACTTGAGACAGTGATCTTGGGCGTTCTCTGGAGTGCCATCAAGGAAATCAAGGCTCCTTTCATGTTTGATGTGGAACACGGAATTGCTCTGCACGCAGGGCAGGGGAATCGGGCCTCATCTCGCGGCGAGGGGGAAGTCTCATGGTTTTTCTCGAGTTGCGGCCGGAACCTGGGGTATATTCTCGAGTTACGACGGGGAGGGCCCTTCCAGACACGTGTTTGTTCAGGGACGTCACGACTCCTGCCTAGGTGCGAGGGACACCTCGGGATTCTCCTCGAGTCTTGGCATGGCCATTCGGACGCGTCTCCACGTGAGGCGGGAGACCCAGGGTCCCTTTCCACGTGCCACAGGGATCCTGGGACTCCTATCCATTTTCAAGAGGAGTCAGGCATCGTCTCCTTTGGAAGCATTGATCTCCGCGGACCTCTCGAGTTTTCAAAGGACGTGAGGCCTCCGGTCGCAATGAGGAGGAGAACTAGGTCTTTCTCTGTGGTCTCCACAGGGGATTCAGACATCCCTTCGTCGTGGGAGATGCAAGACGAGCCGGCATTCAATTCACTGCACGGATATCCGGCCTTCCTTCCTGTCAGAGCATCTCGGTGTCCATTCCACTTGAGGCCACAAACTCAGGGTCCCTCTCACGTATCTGTAGCTGAGAGAAGCCTCCTCTTGAGGTGCTTGTGGAAAGTGGGTATTCCTCTTGAGTCGAAGCCAGGGAGGAAGCTATCATCTCGAATTGATTTGGGGTCCATGGAGCCCTTTCGTGTTGCTACAGTGACCTCAGAATCCCTCTAGACTTGAGACAGTGATATTGGGTGTTCTCTGGAGTGCCATTAAGGAAATCAAGGCTCCTTTCATGTTTGATGTGGAACACGGAATTGCTCTGCACGCAGTGCAGGGGAATCGGGCCTCATCTCGCGGCGAGGGGAAAGTCTCATGGTTTTTCTCGAGTTGCGGCCGGAACCTGGGGTATATTCTCGAGTTACGATGGGGAGGGCCCTTCCAGACACGTGTTTGTTCAGCGATGTCAGGACTCCTGCCTAGGTGCAAGGGACACCTCGGGATTCTCCTCGAGTCTTGGCATGGCCATTGAGACGCGTCTCCACGTGAGGCGGGAGACCCAGGGTCCCTTTCCACGTGCCACAGGGATCCTGGGACTCCTATCCATTTTCAAGAGGACTCAGGCATCGTCTCCTTTGGAAGCATTGATCTCCGCAGACCTCTCGAGTTTTCAAAGGACGTGAGGCCTCCGGTCGCGATGAGTCGGAGAACTAGGTGTTTCTCTGTGGTCTCCACAGGGGATTCAGACATCCCTTCGGCGTGATAGATGCAAGACGAGCCTGCATTCAATTCACTGCAGGGATATCCGGCCTTCCTTCGTGTCAGAGCATCTCCGTGTCCGTTCCACTTGAGGCCACAAACTCAGGGTCCCTCTCACATACCTGTAGCTGAGAGTAGCCTCCTCCTGAGGTGATTGTGGAAAATGGGTATTCCTCTTGAGTCGAAGCCAGGGATGTGGCTCTCATCTCGAGTTGATTTGGGGTCCACGGAGCCCTTTTGTGTTGCTACAGTGACCTCAGGATCCCTCTCGACTTCAGACAGTGATCTTGGGTGTTCTCTGGAGTGCCATCAAGGAAATCAAGGCTCCTTTCATGTTTGATGTGGAACACGGAATTGCTCTGCACGCAGTCCAGGGGAATCGGGCCTCATCTCGCGGCGAGGGGGAAGTCTCATGGTTTTTCTCGAGTTGCGGCCGGAACCTGGGGTATATTCTCGAGTTACGACGGGGAGGGCCCTTCCAGACACGTGTTTGTTCAGCGACGTCAGGACTCCTGCCTAGTTGCAAGGGACACCTTGGGATTCTCCTCGAGTCTTGGCATGGCCATTGGGACGGGTCTCCACGTGAGGCGGGAGACCTAGTGTCCCTTTCCAC
Organism: Dama dama; assembly: GCF_033118175.1. NCBI lineage: Eukaryota > Metazoa > Chordata > Mammalia > Artiodactyla > Cervidae > Dama > Dama dama. The sequence goes on along the minus strand of NC_083682.1, from coordinate 52,923,568 downwards.
GTGCCACAGGGATCCTGGGACTCCTATCCATTTTCAAGAGGAGTCAGGCATCGTCTCCTTTGGAAGCATTGATCTCCGCGGAACTCTGGAGTTTTAAAAGGACGTGAGGTCTCCGGTCACGATGAGGTGGAGAACTAGGTCTTTCTCTGTGGTCTCCACAGGGGATTCAGACATCCCTTCGTCGTGGGAGATGCAAGACGAGCCTGCATTCAATTCACTGCAGGGATATCCGGCCTTCCTTCGAGTCAGATCATCTCGGTGTCCATTCCACTTGAGGCCACAAACTCAGGGTCCCTCTCACATACCTTTAGCTGAGAGAAGCCTCCTCTTGAGGTGCTTGTGAATAGTGGGTATTCCTCTTGAGTCGAAGCTAGGGAAGAAGCTCTCATCTCGAGTTGATTTGGGGTTCACGCAGCCCATTCGTGTTGCTACAGTGACCTCAGGATCCCTCTAGATTGAGACAGTGATCTTGGGTGTTCTCTGGAGTGCCATTAAGGAAATCAAGGCTCCTTTCATGTTTGATGTGGAACACGGAATTGCTCTGCACGCAGTGCAGGGGAATCGGGCCTCATCTCGCGGCGAGGGGAAAGTCTCATGGTTTTGCTCGAGTTGCGGCCGGAACCTGGGGTATATTCTCGAGTTACGACGGGGAGGGCCCTTCCAGACACGTGTTTGTTCAGCGATGTTAGGACTCCTGCCTAGGTGCAAGGGACACCTCGGGATTCTCCTCGAGTCTTGGCATGGCCATTGAGACGCTTCTCCACATGAGGCGGGAGACCCAGGGTCCCTTTCCACGTGCCACAGGGATCCTGGGACTCCTATCCATTTTCAAGAGGACTCAGGCATCGTCTCCTTTGGAAGCATTGATCTCCGCAGACCTCTCGAGTTTTCAAAGGACGTGAGGCCTCCGGTCGCGATGAGTCGGAGAACTAGGTGTTTCTCTGTGGTCTCCACAGGGGATTCAGACATCCCTTCGGCGTGATAGATGCAAGACGAGCCTGCATTCAATTCACTGCAGGGATATCCGGCCTTCCTTCCAGTCAGAGCATCTCCGTGTCCGTTCCACTTGAGGCCACAAACTCAGGGTCCCTCTCACATACCTGTAGCTGAGAGTAGCCTCCTCCTGAGGTGATTGTGGAAAATGGGTATTCCTCTTGAGTCGAAGCCAGGGATGTGGCTCTCATCTCGAGTTGATTTGGGGTCCACGGAGCCCTTTTGTGTTGCTACAGTGACCTCAGGATCCCTCTCGACTTCAGACAGTGATCTTGGGTGTTCTCTGGAGTGCCATCAAGGAAATCAAGTCTCCTTTCATGTTTGATGTGGAACACGGAATTGCTCTGCCCGCAGTCCAGGGGAATCGGGCCTCATCTCGCGGCGAGGGGGAAGTCTCATGGTTTTTCTCGAGTTGCGGCCGGAACCTGGGGTATATTCTCGAGTTACGACGGGGAGGGCCCTTCCAGACACGTGTTTGTTCAGCGACGTCAGGACTCCTGCCTAGTTGCAAGGGACACCTTGGGATTCTCCTCGAGTCTTGGCATGGCCATTGGGACGGGTCTCCACGTGAGGCGGGAGACCTAGTGTCCCTTTCCCGTGCCACAGGGATCCTGGGACTCCTATCCATTTTCAAGAGGAGTCAGGCATCGTCTCCTTTGGAAGCATTGATCTCCGCGGAACTCTCGAGTTTTAAAAGGACGTGAGGTCTCCGGTCACGATGAGGTGGAGAACTAGGTCTTTCTCTGTGGTCTCCACAGGGGATTCAGACATCCCTTCGTCGTGGGAGATGCAAGACGAGCCTGCATTCAATTCACTGCAGGGATATCCGGCCTTCCTTCGAGTCAGATCATCTCGGTGTCCATTCCACTTGAGGCCACAAACTCAGGGTCCCTCTCACATACCTTTAGCTGAGAGAAGCCTCCTCTTGAGGTGCTTGTGAATAGTGGGTATTCCTCTTGAGTCGAAGCTAGGGAAGAAGCTCTCATCTCGAGTTGATTTGGGGTTCACGCAGCCCATTCGTGTTGCTACAGTGACCTCAGGATCCCTCTAGATTGAGACAGTGATCTTGGGTGTTCTCTGGAGTGCCATTAAGGAAATCAAGGCTCCTTTCATGTTTGATGTGGAACACGGAATTGCTCTGCACGCAGTGCAGGGGAATCGGGCCTCATCTCTCGGCGAGCGGGAAGTCTCATGGTTTTTCTCGAGTTGCGGCCGGAACCTGGGGTATATTCTCGAGTTACGACGGGGAGGGCCCTTCCAGACACGTGTTTGTTCAGCGACGTCAGGACTCCTGCCTAGGTGCGAGGAACACCTCGGGATTCTCCTCGAGTCTTGTCATGGCAATTGGGACGCGTCTCCACGTGAGGCGGGAGACCCAGGGTCCCTTTCCACGTGCCACAGGGATCCTGGGACTCCTATCCATTTTCAAGAGGAGTCAGGCATCGTCTCCTTTGGAAGCATTGATCTCCGCGGACCTCTCGAGGTTTCAAAAGACGTGAGGCCTCCCGTCGTGATGAGGCAGAGAACTAGGTCTTTCTCTGTGGTCTCCACAAGGGATGCAGACATCCCTCCGTCGTGGGAGATGCAAGACGAGCCTGCATTCAATTCACTGCAGGGATATCCGTCCTTCCTTCGAGTCAGAGCATCTCGGTGTCCATTCCACTTGAGGTCACAAACTCAGGGTCCCTCTCACATACCTGTAGCTGAAAGAAGCCTCCTCTTGAGGTGCTTGTGGAAAGTGGGTATTCCTCTTGAGTCGAACCCAGGGACGTGGCTCTCATCTCGAGTTGATTTGGGGTCCACGGAGCCCTTTTGTGTTGCTACAGTGACCTCAGGATCCCTCTAGACTTGAGACAGTGATCTTGGGTGTTCTCTGGAGTGCCATCAAGGAAATCAAGGCTCCTTTCATGTTTGATTTGGAACTCGGAATTGCTCTGCACACAGTACAGGGGAATCGGGCCTCATGTCGCGGCGAGGGGGAAGTCTCATGGTTTTTCTCGAGTTGCGGCCGGAACCTGGGGTATATTCTCGAGTTACGACGGGGAGGGCCCTTCCAGACACGTGTTTCTTCAGCGACGTCAGGACTCCTGCCTAGGTGCGAGGGACATCTCGGGATTCTCCTCGAGTCTTGGCATGGCCATTCGGACGCGTCTCCACGTGAGGCGGGAGACCCAGGGTCCCTTTCCACGTGCCACAGGGATCCTGGGACTCCTATCCATTTTCAAGAGGACTCAGGCATCATCTCCTTTGGAAGCATTGATCTCCGCGGACCTCTCGAGGTTTCAAAGGACGCGAGGCCTCCGGTCGCAATGAGGCAGAGGTCTTTCTCTGTGGTCTCCACAAGGGATTCAGACATCCCTCCGACGTGGGAGATGCAAGACGAGCCTGCATTCAATTCACTGCAGGGATATCCGGCCTTCCTTCGAGTCAGAGCATCTCGGTGTCCATTCCACTTGAGGCCACAAACTCAGGGTCACTCTCACATACCTGTAGCTGAGAGAAGCCTCCTCTTGAGGTGCTTGTGGAAAGTGGGTATTCCTCTTGAGTCGAAGCTAGGGAAGAAGCTCTCATCTCGAGTTCATTTGGGGTTCACGGAGCCCTTTTGTGTTGCTACAGTGACCTCAGGATCCCTCTAGATTGAGACAGGGATCTTGGGTGTTCTCTGGAGTGCCGTTAAGGAAATCAAGGCTCCTTTCATGTTTGATGTGGAACACGGAATTGCTCTGCACGCAGTGCAGGGGAATCGGGCCTCATCTCGCGGCGAGGGGGAAGTCTCATGGTTTTTCTCGAGTTGCGGCCGGAACCTGGGGTATATTCTCGAGTTACGACGGGGAGGGCCCTTCCAGACACGTGTTTGTTCAGCGACGACAGGACTCCTGCCTAGGTGCGAGGGACACCTCGGGATTCTCCTCGAGTCTTGGCATGGCAATTGGGACGCGTCTCCAGGTGAGGCGGGAGACCCAGTGTCCCTTTCCACGTGCCACAGGGATCCTGGGACTCCTATCCATTTTCAAGAGGAGTCAGGCATCGTCTCCTTTGGAAGCATTGATCTCCGCGGATCTCTCGAGGTTTCAAAGGACGTGAGGCCTCCGGTCGCGATGAGGCGGAGAACTAGGTCTTTCTCTGTGGTCTCCACAGGGGATTCAGACATCCCTTCGTCGTGGGAGATGCAAGAAGAGCCTGCATTCAATTCACTGCAGGGATATCCGGCCTTCCTTCCAGTCAGAGCATCTACGTGTCCGTTCCACTTGAGGCCACAAACTCAGGGTCCCTCTCACATACCTGTAGCTGAGAGTAGCCTCTTCCTGAGGTGATTGTGGAAAATGGGTATTCCTCTTGAGTCGAAGCCAGGGATGTGGCTCTCATCTCGAGTTGATTTGGGGTCCACGGAGCCCTTTTGTGTTGCTACAGTGACCTCAGGATCCCTCTCGACTTCAGACAGTGATCTTGGGTGTTCTCTGGAGTGCCATCAAGGAAATCAAGGCTCCTTTCATGTTTGATGTGGAACACGGAATTGCTCTGCACGCAGTCCAGGGGAATCGGGCCTCATCTCGCGGCGAGGGGGAAGTCTCATGGTTTTTCTCGAGTTGCGGCCGGAACCTGGGGTATAATCTCGAGTTACGACGGGGAGGGCCCTTCCAGACACGTGTTTGTTCAGCGACGTCAGGACTCCTGCCTAGTTGCAAGGGACACCTTGGGATTCTCCTCGAGTCTTGGCATGGCCATTGGGACGGGTCTCCACGTGAGGCCGGAGACCTAGTGTCCCTTTCCACGTGCCACAGGGATCCTGGGACTCCTATCCATTTTCAAGAGGAGTCAGGCATCGTCTCCTTTGGAAGCATTGATCTCCGCGGAACTCTCGAATTTTCAAAGGACGTGAGGTCTCCGGTCACGATGAGGTGGAGAACTAGGTCTTTCTCAGTGGTCTCCACAGGGGATTCAGACATCCCTTCGTCGTGGGAGATGCAAGACGAGCCTGCATTCAATTCACTGCAGGGATATCCGGCCTTCCTTCGAGTCAGATCATCTCGGTGTCCATTCCACTTGAGGCCACAAACTCAGGGTCCCTCTCACATACCTTTAGCTGAGAGAAGCCTCCTCTTGAGGTGCTTGTGAATAGTGGGTATTCCTCTTGAGTCGAAGCTAGGGAAGAAGCTCTCATCTCGAGTTGATTTGGGGTTCACGCAGCCCATTCGTGTTGCTACAGTGACCTCAGGATCCCTCTAGATTGAGACAGTGATCTTGGGTGTTCTCTGGAGTGCCATTAAGGAAATCAAGGCTCCTTTCATGTTTGATGTGGAACACGGAATTGCTCTGCACGCAGTGCAGGGGAATCGGGCCTCATCTCGCGGCGAGGGGGAAGTCTCATGGTTTTTCTCGAGTTGCGGCCGGAACCTGGGGTATATTCTCGAGTTACGACGGGGAGGGCCCTTCCAGACACGTGTTTGTTCAGCGACGTCAGGACTCCTGCCTAGGTGCGAGGGACACCTCGGGATTCTCCTCGAGTCTTGGCATGGCAATTGGGACGCGACTCCACGTGAGGCGGGAGACCCAGGGTCCCTTTCCACGTGGCACAGGGATCCTGGGACTCCTATCCATTTTCAAGAGGAGTCAGGCATCGTCTCCTTTGGAAGCATTGATCTCCGCGGACCTCTCGAGGTTTCAAAAGACGTGAGGCCTCCGGTCGTGATGAGGCAGAGAACTAGGTCTTTCTCTGTGGTCTCCACAAGGGATGCAGACATCCCTCCGTCGTGGGAGATGCAAGACGAGCCTGCATTCAATTCACTGCAGGGATATCCGTCCTTCCTTCGAGTCAGTGCATCTCGGTGTCCATTCCACTTGAGGTCACAACCTCAGGGTCCCTCTCACATACCTGTAGCTGAAAGAAGCCTCCTCTTGAGGTGCTTGTGGAAAGTGGGTATTCCTCTTGAGTCGAACCCAGGGACGTGGCTCTCATCTCGAGTTGATTTGGGGTCCACGGAGCCCTTTTGTGTTGCTACAGTGACCTCAGGATCCCTCTAGACTTGAGACAGTGATCTTGGGTGTTCTCTGGAGTGCCATCAAGGAAATCAAGGCTCCTTTCATGTTTGATTTGGAACACGGAATTGCTCTGCACACAGTACAGGGGATTCGGGCCTCATGTCGCGGCGAGGGGGAAGTCTCATGGTTTTTCTCGAGTTGCGGCCGGAACCTGGGGTATATTCTCGAGTTACGACGGGGAGGGCCCTTCCAGACACGTGTTTCTTCAGCGACGTCAGGACTCCTGCCTAGGTGCGAGGGACACCTCGGGATTCTCCTCGAGTCTTGGCATGGCCATTGGGACGCGTCTCCATGTGAGGCGGGAGACCCAGGGTCCCTTTCCACGTGCCACAGGGATCCTGGGACTCCTATCCATTTTCAAGAGGACTCAGGCATCATCTCCTTTGGAAGCATTGATCTCCGCGGACCTCTCGAGGTTTCAAAGGACGCGAGGCCTCCGGTCGCAATGAGGCAGAGGTCTTTCTCTGTGGTCTCCACAAGGGATTCAGACATCCCTCCGACGTGGGAGATGCAAGACGAGCCTGCATTCAATTCACTGCAGAGATATCCGGCCTTCCTTCGAGTCAGAGCATCTCGGTGTCCATTCCACTTGAGGCCACAAACTCAGGGTCACTCTCACATACCTGTAGCTGAGAGAAGCCTCCTCTTGAGGTGCTTGTGGAAAGTGGGTATTCCTCTTGAGTCGAAGCTAGGGAAGAAGCTCTCATCTCGAGTTGATTTGGGGTTCACGGAGCCCTTTTGTGTTGCTACAGTGACCTCAGGATCCCTCTAGATTGAGACAGGGATCTTGGGTGTTCTCTGGAGTGCCGTTAAGGAAATCAAGGCTCCTTTCATGTTTGATGTGGAACACGGAATTGCTCTGCACGCAGTGCAGGGGAATCGGGCCTCATCTCGCGGCGAGGGGGAAGTCTCATGGTTTTTCTCGAGTTGCGGCCGGAACCTGGGGTATATTCTCGAGTTACGAAGGGGAGGGCCCTTCCAGACACGTGTTTGTTCAGCGACGACAGGACTCCTGCCTAGGTGCGAGGGACACCTCGGGATTCTCCTCGAGTCTTGGCATGGCCATTGGGACGCGTCTCCAGGTGAGGCGGGAGACCCAGTGTCCCTTTCCACGTGCCACAGGGATCCTGGGACTCCTATCCATTTTCAAGAGGAGTCAGGCATCGTCTCCTTTGGAAGCATTGATCTCCGCAGACCTCTCGAGTTTTCAAAGGACGTGAGGCCTCCGGTCGCGATGAGGCGGAGAACTAGGTCTTTCTCTGTGGTCTCCACAGGGGATTCAGACATCCCTTCGTCGTGGGAGATGCAAGAAGAGCCTGCATTCAATTCACTGCAGGGATATCCGGCCTTCCTTCCAGTCAGAGCATCTCCGTGTCCGTTCCACTTGAGGCCACAAACTCAGGGTCCCTCTCACATACCTGTAGCTGAGAGTAGCCTCCTCCTGAGGTGATTGTGGAAAATGGGTATTCCTCTTGAGTCGAAGCCAGGGATGTGGCTCTCATCTCGAGTTGATTTGGGGTCCACGGAGCCCTTTTGTGTTGCTACAGTGACCTCAGGATCCCTCTCGACTTCAGACAGTGATCTTGGGTGTTCTCTGGAGTGCCATCAAGGAAATCAAGGCTCCTTTCATGTTTGATGTGGAACACGGAATTGCTCTGCACGCAGTCCAGGGGAATCGGGCCTCATCTCGCGGCGAGGAGGAAGTCTCATGGTTTTTCTCGAGTTGCGGCCGGAACCTGGGGTATATTCTCGAGTTACGACGGGGAGGGCCCTTCCAGACACGTGTTTGTTCAGCGACGTCAGGACTCCTGCCTAGTTGCAAGGGACACCTTGGGATTCTCCTCGAGTCTTGGCATGGCCATTGGGACGGGTCTCCACGTGAGGAGGGAGACCTAGTGTCCCTTTCCACGTGCCACAGGGATCCTGGGACTCCTATCCATTTTCAAGAGGAGTCAGGCATCGTCTCCTTTGGAAGCATTGATCTCCGCGGAACTCTCGAGTTTTCAAAGGACGTGAGGTCTCCGGTCACGATGATGTGGAGAACTAGGTCTTTCTCTGTGGTCTCCACAGGGGATTCAGACATCCCTTCGTCGTGGGAGATGCAAGACGAGCCTGCATTCAATTCACTGCAGGGATATCCGGCCTTCCTTCGAGTCAGATCATCTCGGTGTCCATTCCACTTGAGGCCACAAACTCAGGGTCCCTCTCACATACCTTTAGCTGAGAGAAGCCTCCTCTTGAGGTGCTTGTGAATAGTGGGTATTCCTCTTGAGTCGAAGCTAGGGAAGAAGCTCTCATCTCGAGTTGATTTGGGGTTCACGCAGCCCATTCGTGTTGCTACAGTGACCTCAGGATCCCTCTAGATTGAGACAGTGATCTTGGGTGTTCTCTGGAGTGCCATTAAGGAAATCAAGGCTCCTTTCATGTTTGATGTGGAACACGGAATTGCTCTGCACGCAGTGCAGGGGAATCGGGCCTCATCTCGCGGCGAGGGGGAAGTCTCATGGTTTTTCTCGAGTTGCGGCCGGAACCTGGGGTATATTCTCGAGTTACGACGGGGAGGGCCCTTCCAGACACGTGTTTGTTCAGCGACGTCAGGACTCCTGCCTAGGTGCGAGGGACACCTCGGGATTCTCCTCGAGTCTTGGCATGGCAATTGGGACGCGTCTCCACGTGAGGCGGGAGACCCAGGGTCCCTTTCCATGTGCCACAGGGATCCTGGGACTCCTATCCATTTTCAAGAGGAGTCAGGCATCGTCTCCTTTGGAAGCATTGATCTCCGCGGACCTCTCGAGGTTTCAAAGGACGTGAGGCCTCCGGTCGTGATGAGGCAGAGAACTAGGTCTTTCTCTGTGGTCTCCACAAGGGATGCAGACATCCCTCCGTCGTGGGAGATGCAAGACGAGCCTGCATTCAATTCACTGCAGGGATATCCGTCCTTCCTTCGAGTCAGAGCATCTCGGTGTCCATTCCACTTGAGGTCACAAACTCAGGGTCCCTCTCACATACCTGTAGCTGAAAGAAGCCTCCTCTTGAGGTGCTTGTGGAAAGTGGGTATTCCTCTTGAGTCGAACCCAGGGACGTGGCTCTCATCTAGAGTTGATTTGGGGTCCACGGAGCCCTTTTGTGTTGCTACAGTGACCTCAGGATCCCTCTAGACTTGAGACAGTGATCTTGGGTGTTCTCTGGAGTGCCATCAAGGAAATCAAGGCTCCTTTCATGTTTGATTTGGAACACGGAATTGCTCTGCACACAGTACAGGGGAATCGGGCCTCATGTCGCGGCGAGGGGGAAGTCTCATGGTTTTTCTCGAGTTGCGGCCGGAACCTGGGGTATATTCTCGAGTTACGACGGGGAGGGCCCTTCCAGACACGTGTTTCTTCAGCGACGTCAGGACTCCTGCCTAGGTGCGAGGGACACCTCGGGATTCTCCTCGAGTCTTGGCATGGCCATTGGGACGCGTCTCCACGTGAGGCGGGAGACCCAGGGTCCCTTTCCACGTGCCACAGGGATCCTGGGACTCCTATCCATTTTCAAGAGGACTCAGGCATCATCTCCTTTGGAAGCATTGATCTCCGCGGACCTCTCGAGGTTTCAAAGGACGCGAGGCCTCCGGTCGCAATGAGGCAGAGGTCTTTCTCTGTGGTCTCCACAAGGGATTCAGACATCCCTCCGACGTGGGAGATGCAAGACGAGCCTGCATTCAATTCACTGCAGGGATATCCGGCCTTCCTTCGAGTCAGAGCATCTCGGTGTCCATTCCACTTGAGGCCACAAACTCAGGGTCACTCTCACATACCTGTAGCTGAGAGAAGCCTCCTCTTGAGGTGCTTGTGGAAAGTGGGTATTCCTCTTGAGTCGAAGCTAGGGAAGAAGCTCTCATCTCGAGTTGATTTGGGGTTCACGGAGCCCTTTTGTGTTGCTACAGTGACCTCAGGATCCCTCTAGATTGAGACAGGGATCTTGGGTGTTCTCTGGAGTGCCGTTAAGGAAATCAAGGCTCCTTTCATGTTTGATGTGGAACACGGAATTGCTCTGCACGCAGTGCAGGGGAATCGGGCCTCATCTCGCGGCGAGGGGGAAGTCTCATGGTTTTTCTCGAGTTGCGGCCGGAACCTGGGGTATATTCTCGAGTTACGACGGGGAGGGCCCTTCCAGACACGTGTTTGTTCAGCGACGACAGGACTCCTGCCTAGGTGCGAGGGACACCTCGGGATTCTCCTCGAGTCTTGGCATGGCCATTGGGACGCGTCTCCAGGTGAGGCGGGAGACCCAGGGTCCCTTTCCACGTGCCACAGGGATCCTGGGACTCCTATCCATTTTCAAGAGGAGTCAGGCATTGTCTCCTTTGGAAGCATTGATCTCCGCAGACCTCTCGAGGTTTCAAAGGATGTGAGGCCTCCGGTCGTGATGAGGCAGAGAACTAGGTCTTTCTCTGTGGTCTCCACAGGGGATGCAGACATCCCTCCCTCGTTGGAGATGCAAGACGAGCCTGCATTCAATTCACTGCAGGGATATCCGTCCTTCCTTCGAGTCAGAGCATCTCGGTGTCCATTCCACTTGAGGTCACAAACTCAGGGTCCCTCTCACATACCTGTATCTGAAAGAAGCCTCCTCTTGAGGTGCTTGTGGAAAGTGGGTATTCCTCTTGAGTCGAACCCAGGGACGTGGCTCTCATCTCGAGTTGATTTGGAGTCCACGGAGCCCTTTTGTGTTGCTACAGTGACCTCAGGATCCCTCTAGACTTGAGACAGTGATCTTGGGTGTTCTCTGGAGTGCCATCAAGGAAATCAAGGCTCCTTTCATGTTTGATTTGGAACACGGAATTGCTCTGCACACAGTACAGGGGAATCGGGCCTCATGTCGCGGCGAGGGGGAAGTCTCATGGTTTTTCTCGAGTTGCGGCCGGAACCTGGGGTATATTCTCGAGTTACGACGGGGAGGGCCCTTCCAGACACGTGTTTCTTCAGCGACGTCAGGACTCCTGCCTAGGTGCGAGGGACACCTCGGGATTCTCCTCGAGTCTTGGCATGGCCATTGGGACGCGTCTCCACGTGAGGCGGGAGACCCAGGGTCCCTTTCCACGTGCCACAGGGATCCTGGGACTCCTATCCATTTTCAAGAAGACTCAGGCATCATCTCCTTTGGAAGCATTGATCTCCGCGGACCTCTCGAGGTTTCAAAGGACGCGAGGCCTCCGGTCGCAATGAGGCAGAGGTCTTTCTCTGTGGTCTCCACAAGGGATTCAGACATCCCTCCGACGTGGGAGATGCAAGACGAGCCTGCATTCAATTCACTGCAGGGATATCCGGCCTTCCTTCGAGTCAGAGCATCTCGGTGTCCATTCCACTTGAGGCCACAAACTCAGGGTCACTCTCACATACCTGTAGCTGAGAGAAGCCTCCTCTTGAGGTGCTTGTGGAAAGTGGGTATTCCTCTTGAGTCGAAGCTAGGGAAGAAGCTCTCATCTCGAGTTGATTTGGGGTTCACGGAGCCCTTTTGTGTTGCTACAGTGACCTCAGGATCCCTCTAGATTGAGACAGGGATCTTGGGTGTTCTCTGGAGTGCCGTTAAGGAAATCAAGGCTCCTTTCATGTTTGATGTGGAACACGGAATTGCTCTGCACGCAGTGCAGGGGAATCGGGCCTCATCTCGCGGCGAGGGGGAAGTCTCAAGGTTTTTCTCGAGTTGCCGCCGGAACCTGGGGTATATTCTCGAGTTACGACGGGGAGGGCCCTTCCAGACACGTGTTTGTTCAGCGACGACAGGACTCCTGCCTAGGTGCGAGGGACACCTCGGGATTCTCCTCGAGTCTTGGCATGGCCATTGGGACGCGTCTCCAGGTGAGGCGGGAGACCCAGGGTCCCTTTCAACGTGCCACAGGGATCCTGGGACTCCTATCCATTTTCAAGAGGAGTGAGGCATCGTCTCCTTTGGAAGCATTGATCTCCGCGGACCTCTCGAGGTTTCAAAGGACGTGAGGCCTCCGGTCGTGATGAGGCAGAGAACTAGGTCTTTCTCTGTGGTCTCCACAAGGGATGCAGACATCCCTCCGTCGTGGGAGATGCAAGACGAGCCTGCATTCAATTCACTGCAGGGATATCCGTCCTTCCTTCGAGTCAGAGCATCTCGGTGTCCATTCCACTTGAGGTCACAAACTCAGGGTCCCTCTCACATACCTGTAGCTGAAAGAAGCCTCCTCTTGAGGTGCTTGTGGAAAGTGGGTATTCCTCTTGAGTCGAACCCAGGGACGTGGCTCTCATCTCGAGTTGATTTGGGGTCCACGGAGCCCTTTTGTGTTGCTACAGTGACCTCAGGATCCCTCTAGACTTGAGACAGTGATCTTGGGTGTTCTCTGGAGTGCCATCAAGGAAATCAAGGCTCCTTTCATGTTTGATTTGGAACACGGAATTGCTCTGCACACAGTACAGGGGAATCGGGCCTCATGTCGCGGCGAGGGGGAAGTCTCATGGTTTTTCTCGAGTTGCGGCCGGAACCTGGGGTATATTCTCGAGTTACGACGGGGAGGGCCCTTCCAGACACGTGTTTCTTCAGCGACGTCAGGACTCCTGCCTAGGTGCGAGGGACACCTCGGGATTCTCCTCGAGTCTTGGCATGGCCATTGGGACGCGTCTCCACGTGAGGCGGGAGACCCAGGGTCCCTTTCCACGTGCCACAGGGATCCTGGGACTCCTATCCATTTTCAAGAGGACTCAGGCATCATCTCCTTTGGAAGCATTGATCTCCGCGGACCTCTCGAGGTTTCAAAGGACGCGAGGCCTCCGGTCGCAATGAGGCAGAGGTCTTTCTCTGTGGTCTCCACAAGGGATTCAGACATCCCTCCGACGTGGGAGATGCAAGACGAGCCTGCATTCAATTCACTGCAGGGATATCCGGCCTTCCTTCGAGTCAGAGCATCTCGGTGTCCATTCCACTTGAGGCCACAAACTCAGGGTCACTCTCACATACCTGTAGCTGAGAGAAGCCTCCTCTTGAGGTGCTTGTGGAAAGTGGGTATTCCTCTTGAGTCGAAGCTAGGGAAGAAGCTCTCATCTCGAGTTGATTTGGGGTTCACGGAGCCCTTTTGTGTTGCTACAGTGACCTCAGGATCCCTCTAGATTGAGACAGGGATCTTGGGTGTTCTCTGGAGTGCCGTTAAGGAAATCAAGGCTCCTTTCATGTTTGATGTGGAACACGGAATTGCTCTGCACGCAGTGCAGGGGAATCGGGCCTCATCTCGCGGCGAGGGGGAAGTCTCATGGTTTTTCTCGAGTTGCGGCCGGAACCTGGGGTATATTCTCGAGTTACGACGGGGAGGGCCCTTCCAGACACGTGTTTGTTCAGCGACGACAGGACTCCTGCCTAGGTGCGAGGGACACCTCGGGATTCTCCTCGAGTCTTGGCATGGCCATTGGGACGCGTCTCCAGGTGAGGCGGGAGACCCAGGGTCCCTTTCCACGTGCCACAGGGATCCTGGGACTCCTATCCATTTTCAAGAGGAGTCAGGCATTGTCTCCTTTGGAAGCATTGATCTCCGCGGACCTCTCGAGGTTTCAAAGGATGTGAGGCCTCCGGTCGTGATGAGGCAGAGAACTAGGTCTTTCTCTGTGGTCTCCACAGGGGATGCAGACATCCCTCCGTCGTTGGAGATGCAAGACGAGCCTGCATTCAATTCACTGCAGGGATATCCGTCCTTCCTTCGAGTCAGAGCATCTCGGTGTCCATTCCACTTGAGGTCACAAACTCAGGGTCCCTCTCACATACCTGTAGCTGAAAGAAGCCTCCTCTTGAGGTGCTTGTGGAAAGTGGGTATTCCTCTTGAGTCGAACCCAGGGACGTGGCTCTCATCTCGAGTTGATTTGGAGTCCACGGAGCCCTTTTGTGTTGCTACAGTGACCTCAGGATCCCTCTAGACTTGAGACAGTGATCTTGGGTGTTCTCTGGAGTGCCATCAAGGAAATCAAGGCTCCTTTAATGTTTGATTTGGAACACGGAATTGCTCTGCACACAGTACAGGGGAATCGGGCCTCATGTCGCGGCGAGGGGGAAGTCTCATGGTTTTTCTCGAGTTGCGGCCGGAACCTGGGGTATATTCTCGAGTTACGACGGGGAGGGCCCTTCGAGACACGTGTTTGTTCAGCGACGTCAGGACTCCTGCCTAGGTGCGAGGGACACCTCGGGATTCTCCTCGAGTCTTGGCATGGCCATTGGGACGCGTCTCCACGTGAGGCGGGAGACCCAGGGTCCCTTTCCACGTGCCATAGGGATCCTGGGACTCCTATCCATTTTCAAGAAGACTCAGGCATCATCTCCTTTGGAAGCATTGATCTCCGCGGACCTCTCGAGGTTTCAAAGGACGCGAGGCCTCCGGTCGCAATGAGGCAGAGGTCTTTCTCTGTGGTCTCCACAAGGGATTCAGACATCCCTCCGACGTGGGAGATGCAAGACGAGCCTGCATTCAATTCACTGCAGGGATATCCGGCCTTCCTTCGAGTCAGAGCATCTCGGTGTCCATTCCACTTGAGGCCACAAACTCAGGGTCACTCTCACATACCTGTAGCTGAGAGAAGCCTCCTCTTGAGGTGCTTGTGGAAAGTGGGTATTCCTCTTGAGTCGAAGCTAGGGAAGAAGCTCTCATCTCGAGTTGATTTGGGGTTCACGGAGCCCTTTTGTGTTGCTACAGTGACCTCAGGATCCCTCTAGATTGAGACAGGGATCTTGGGTGTTCTCTGGAGTGCCGTTAAGGAAATCAAGGCTCCTTTCATGTTTGATGTGGAACACGGAATTGCTCTGCACGCAGTGCAGGGGAATCGGGCCTCATCTCGCGGCGAGGGGGAAGTCTCATGGTTTTTCTCGAGTTGCGGCCGGAACCTGGGGTATATTCTCGAGTTACGACGGGGAGGGCCCTTCCAGACACGTGTTTGTTCAGCGACGACAGGACTCCTGCCTAGGTGCGAGGGACACCTCGGGATTCTCCTCGAGTCTTGGCATGGCCATTGGGACGCGTCTCCAGGTGAGGCGGGAGACCCAGGGTCCCTTTCAACGTGCCACAGGGATCCTGGGACTCCTATCCATTTTCAAGAGGAGTGAGGCATCATCTCCTTTGGAAGCATTGATCTCCGCGGACCTCTCGAGGTTTCAAAGGACGTGAGGCCTCCGGTCGTGATGAGGCAGAGAACTAGGTCTTTCTCTGTGGTCTCCACAAGGGATGCAGACATCCCTCCGTCGTGGGAGATGCAAGACGAGCCTGCATTCAATTCACTGCAGGGATATCCGTCCTTCCTTCGAGTCAGAGCATCTCGGTGTCCATTCCACTTGAGGTCACAAACTCAGGGTCCCTCTCACATACCTGTAGCTGAAAGAAGCCTCCTCTTGAGGTGCTTGTGGAAAGTGGGTATTCCTCTTGAGTCGAACCCAGGGACGTGGCTCTCATCTCGAGTTGATTTGGGGTCCACGGAGCCCTTTTGTGTTGCTACAGTGACCTCAGGATCCCTCTAGACTTGAGACAGTGATCTTGGGTGTTCTCTGGAGTGCCATCAAGGAAATCAAGGCTCCTTTCATGTTTGATTTGGAACACGGAATTGCTCTGCACACAGTACAGGGGAATCGGGCCTCATATCGCGGCGAGGGGGAAGTCTCACGGTTTTTCTCGAGTTGCGGCCGGAACCTGGGGTATATTCTCGAGTTACGACGGGGAGGGCCCTTCCAGACACGTGTTTCTTCAGCGACGTCAGGACTCCTGCCTAGGTGCGAGGGACACCTCGGGATTCTCCTCGAGTCTTGGCATGGCCATTGGGACGCGTCTCCACGTGAGGCGGGAGACCCAGGGTCCCTTTCCACGTGCCACAGGGATCCTGGGACTCCTATCCATTTTCAAGAGGACTCAGGCATCATCTCCTTTGGAAGCATTGATCTCCGCGGACCTCTCGAGGTTTCAAAGGACGCGAGGCCTCCGGTCGCAATGAGGCAGAGGTCTTTCTCTGTGGTCTCCACAAGGGATTCAGACATCCCTCCGACGTGGGAGATGCAAGACGAGCCTGCATTCAATTCACTGCAGGGATATCCGGCCTTCCTTCGAGTCAGAGCATCTCGGTGTCCATTCCACTTGAGGCCACAAACTCAGGGTCACTCTCACATAACTGTAGCTGAGAGAAGCCTCCTCTTGAGGTGCTTGTGGAAAGTGGGTATTCCTCTTGAGTCGAAGCTAGGGAAGAAGCTCTCATCTCGAGTTGATTTGGGGTTCACGGAGCCCTTTTGTGTTGCTACAGTGACCTCAGGATCCCTCTAGATTGAGACAGGGATCTTGGGTGTTCTCTGGAGTGCCGTTAAGGAAATCAAGGCTCCTTTCATGTTTGATGTGGAACACGGAATTGCTCTGCACGCAGTGCAGGGGAATCGGGCCTCATCTCGCGGCGAGGGGGAAGTCTCATGGTTTTTCTCGAGTTGCGGCCGGAACCTGGGGTATATTCTCGAGTTACGACGGGGAGGGCCCTTCCAGACACGTGTTTGTTCAGCGACGACAGGAATCCTGCCTAGGTGCGAGGGACACCTCGGGATTCTCCTCGAGTCTTGGCATGGCCATTGGGACGCGTCTCCAGGTGAGGCGGGAGACCCAGGGCCCCTTTCCACGTGCCACAGGGATCCTGGGACTCCTATCCATTTTCAAGAGGAGTCAGGCATCGTCTCCTTTGGAAGCATTGATCTCCGCGGACCTCTCGAGGTTTCAAAGGACGTGAGGCCTCCGGTCGTGATGAGGCAGAGAACTAGGTCTTTCTCTGTGGTCTCCACAAGGGATGCAGACATCCCTCCGTCGTGGGAGATGCAAGACGAGCCTGCATTCAATTCACTGCAGGGATATCCGTCCTTCCTTCGAGTCAGAGCACCTCGGTGTCCATTCCACTTGAGGTCACAAACTCAGGGTCCCTCTCACATACCTGTAGCGGAAAGAAGCCTCCTCTTGAGGTGCTTGTGGAAAGTGGGTATTCCTCTTGAGTCGAACCCAGGGACGTGGCTCTCATCTCGAGTTGATTTGGGGTCCACGGAGCCCTTTTGTGTTGCTACAGTGACCTCAGGATCCCTCTAGACTTGAGACAGTGATCTTGGGTGTTCTCTGGAGTGCCATCAAGGAAATCAAGGCTCCTTTCATGTTTGATTTGGAACACGGAATTGCTCTGCACACAGTACAGGGGAATCGGGCCTCATGTCGCGGCGAGGGGGAAGTCTCATGGTTTTTCTCGAGTTGCGGCCGGAACCTGGAGTATATTCTCGAGTTACGACGGGGAGGGCCCTTCCAGACACGTGTTTCTTCAGCGACGTCAGGACTCCTGCCTAGGTGCGAGGGACACCTCGGGATTCTCCTCGAGTCTTGGCATGGCCATTGGGACGCGTCTCCACGTGAGGCGGGAGACCCAGGGTCCCTTTCCACGTGCCACAGGGATCCTGGGACTCCTATCCATTTTCAAGAGGACTCAGGCATCATCTCCTTTGGAAGCATTGATCTCCGCGGACCTCTCGAGGTTTCAAAGGACGCGAGGCCTCCGGTCGCAATGAGGCAGAGGTCTTTCTCTGTGGTCTCCACAAGGGATTCAGACATCCCTCCGACGTGGGAGATGCAAGACGAGCCTGCATTCAATTCACTGCAGGGATATCCGGCCTTCCTTCGAGTCAGAGCATCTCGGTGTCCATTCCACTTGAGGCCACAAACTCAGGGTCACTCTCACATACCTGTAGCTGAGAGAAGCCTCCTCTTGAGGTGCTTGTGGAAAGTGGGTATTCCTCTTGAGTCGAAGCTAGGGAAGAAGCTCTCATCTCGAGTTGATTTGGGGTTCACGGAGCCCTTTTGTGTTGCTACAGTGACCTCAGGATCCCTCTAGATTGAGACAGGGATCTTGGGTGTTCTCTGGAGTGCCGTTAAGGAAATCAAGGCTCCTTTCATGTTTGATGTGGAACACGGAATTGCTCTGCACGCAGTGCAGGGGAATCGGGCCTCATTTCGCGGCGAGGGGGAAGTCTCATGGTTTTTCTCGAGTTGCGGCCGGAACCTGGGGTATATTCTCGAGTTACGACAGGGAGGGCCCTTCCAGACACGTGTTTGTTCAGCGACGACAGGACTCATGCCTAGGTGCGAGGGACACCTCGGGATTCTCCTCGAGTCTTGGCATGGCCATTGGGACGCGTCTCCAGGTGAGGCGGGAGACCCAGTGTCCCTTTCCACGTGCCACAGGGATCCTGGGACTCCTATCCATTTTCAAGAGGAGTCAGGCATCGTCTCCTTTGGAAGCATTGATCTCCGCGGACCTCTCGAGTTTTCAAAGGACGTGAGGCCTCCGGTCGCGATGAGGCGGAGAACTAGGTCTTTCTCTGTGGTCTCCACAGGGGATTCAGACATCCCTTCGTCGTGGGAGATGCAAGAAGAGCCTGCTTTCAATTCACTGCAGGGATATCCGGCCTTACTTCGAGTCAGAGCATCTCGGTGTCCATTCCACTTGAGGCCACAAACTCAGGGTCCCTCTCACGTACCTGTAGCTGAGAGAAGCCACCTCTTGAGGTGCTTGTGGAAAGTTGGTATTCCTCTTGAGTCGAAGCCAGGGACTAAGCTCTCATCTCGAGTTGATTTGTTGCCCACGGAGCCCTTTCGTGTTGCTCCAGTGACATCAGAATCCCTTTAGAGTTGAGACAGTGATCTTGGGTTTTCTCTGGAGTGCCATCAAGGAAATCAAGGCTCCTTTCACGTTTGATGTGGAACACGGAATTGCTCTGCATGCAGTCCAGGGGAATCGGGCCTCATGTCTCGGCGAGGGGGAAGTCTCATGGTTTTTCTCGAGTTGCGGCCGGAACCTGTGGTATATTCTCGAGTTACGACGGGGAGGGCCCTTCCAGTCACGTGTTTGTTCAGCGACGTCAGGACTCCTGCCTAGGTGCGAGGGACACCTCGGGATTCTCCTCGAGTCTTGGCATGGCAATTGGGACGCGTCTCCACGTGAGGCGGGAGACCCAGGGTCCCTTTCCACGTTACACAGGGATCCTGAGTCTCCTATCCATTTTCAAGAGGAGTCAGGGATCGTCTCCTTTGGAAGCATTGATCTCCGCGGACCTCTCGAGTTTTCAAAGGATGTGAGGCCTCCGCTCGCGAAGAGGCGGAGAACTCGGTCTTTCTCTGTCATCTCCACAGGGGATTCAGACATCCCTTCGTCTTGGGAGATGCAAGACGAGCCTGCATTCAATTCATTGCAGAGATATCCGGCCTTACTTCGAGTCAGAGCATCTCGGTGTCCATTCGACTTGAGGCAACAAACTCAGGGGCCCTCTCACATACCTGTAGCTGAGAGAAGCCTCCTCTTGAGGTGCTTGTGGAAAGTTGGTATTCCTCTTGAGTCGAAGCCAGGGACTAAGCTCTCATCTCGAGTTGATTTGTGGTCCACGGAGCCCTTTCGTGTTGCTCCAGTGACCTCAGGATCCCTCTACACTTGAGACAGTGATCTTGGGTTTTCTCTGGAGTGCCATGAAGGAAATCAAGGCTCCTTTCACGTTTGATGTGGAACACGGAATTTCTCTGCACGCAGTGCAGGGGAATTAGGCCTCATCTCGCGGAGAGGGGGAAGTCTCATTGTTTTTCTCGAGTTGCGGCCCGAACCTGGGGTATATTCTCGAGTTACGACGGGGAGGGCCCTTCCAGACACGTGTTTGTTCAGCGACGTCAGGATTCCTGCCTAGGTGCGAGGGACACTTTGGGATTCTCCTCGAGTTTTGGCATGGCAATTGGGACGCGTCTCCACGTGAGGCGGGAGACCGAGGGTCCCTTTCCACGTGCCACAGGGATCCTGTTACTCCTATCCATTTTCAAGAAGAGTCAGGCATCGTCTCCTTTGGAAGCATAGATTTTCACAGACCTCTCGAGTTTTCAAAGGATGTGAGGCCTCCGGTCGTGTTGAGGCGGAGGACCAGGTTTTTCTCTGTCGTCTCCACAGGGGATTCAGACATCCCTTCGTCTTGGGAGATGGAAGACGAGCCTGCATTCAATTCACTGCAGGGATATTGTGCCTTACTTTGAGTCAGAGCATCCCGGTGTCCATTCCACTTGAGGCCACAAACTTAGGGTCCCTCTCACCTACCTGTAGCTGAGAGAAGCCCCCTCTTGAAGTGCATGTGGAAAGTTGGTATTCCTCTTGAGTCGAAGCCAGGGACTAAGCTTCATCTCGAGTTGATTTGGGTTCCACGGAGCCCTTTCTTGTTGCTACAGTGACCTCAGGATCCCTATAGACTTGAGACAGTGATCTTCGGTTTTCTCTGGAGTGCCAACAAGGAAATCAAGGCTCCTTTCACGTTTGATGTGGAACTCGGAATTGCTCTGCACGCAGTGCAGGGCAATCGGGCCTCATCTCGCGGCGAGGGGGAAGTCTCATGGTTTTGCTCGAGTTGCGGCTGGAACCTGGGGTATATTCTCGAGTTACGACAGGGAGGGCCCTTCCAGACACGTGTTTGTTCAGCGAAGTCAGGACTCCTGCATAGGTGCGAGGGACACCTCGGGATTCTCCTGGAGTCTTGGCATGGCAATTTTGACGCGTCTCCACGTGAGGCGGGAGACCCAGGGTCCCTTTCCACGTGCCACAGGGATCCTGACACTCCTATCCATTTTCAAGAGGAATCAGGCTTCGTCTCCTTTGGAAGCATTGATCTCCGCAGTCCTCTCGATTTTTCAAAGGATGTGATGTCTCCGGTCGCGATGAGGCGGAGGACTAGGTCTTTCTCTGTCGTCTCCACAGGGGATTCAGACATCCCTTCGTCTTGGGAGATGCAAGACGAGCCTGCATTCAATTCACTGCAGGGATATCCGGCCTTACTTCGAGTCAGAGCATCTCAGTGTCCATTCGACTTGAGGCCACAAACTCAGGGTCCCTCTCACATACCTGTAGCTGAGAGAAGCCTCCTCTTGAGGTGCTTGTGGAAAGTTGGTATTCCTCTTGAGTCGAAGCCAGGGACTTAGCTCTCATCTCGAGTTGATTTGGGGTCCACGGAGCCATTTCGTGTTGCTCCAATGACCTCAGGATCCCTCTAGACTTGAGACAGTGATCTTGGGTTTTCTCTGGAGTGCCATCAAGGAAATCAAGGCTCCTTTCACGTTTGATGTGGAACACTGAATTGGTCTGCAGGCAATGCAGGGGAATCGGGCCTCATCTCACAGCGAGGGGGAAGTCTCATGGTTTTTCTCGAGTTGCAGTAGGAACCTGGGGTATATTCTCGAGTTAGGAAGGGGAGGGCCCTTCCAGACATGTGTTTGTTCATCGATGTCAGGACTCCTGTCTAGGTGCGAGGGACACTTCAGGATTCTCCTCGAGTCTTGGCATGGCAATTGGGACGCGTCTCCACGTGAGGCGGGAGACCCAGGGTCCCTTTCCACGTGCCACAGGGATCCTGGGACTCCTATCCATTTTCAAGAAGAGTCAGGCATCGTCTCCTTTGGAAGCATTGATTTCCACAGACCTCTCGAGTTTTCAAAGGATGTGAGGCCTCCGGTCGTGTTGAAGCGGAGGATCAGGTCTTTCTCTGTCGTCTCCACAGGGGATTCAGACATCCCTTCGTCTTGGGAGATGGAAGACGAGCCTGCATTCAATTCACTGCAGGGATATTGTGCCTTACTTCGAGTCAGAGCATCTTGGTGTCCATTCGACTTGAGGCCACAAACTCAGGGTCCCTCTCACATACCTGTAGCTGAGAGAAGCCTCCTCTTGAGGTGCTTGTGGAAAGTTGGTATTCCTCTTGCGTCAAAGCCAGGGACTTGGCTCTCATCTCGAGTTGATTTGGGGTCCACGGAGCCCTTTCGTGTTGCTCCAGTGACCTCAGGATCCCTCTAGACTTGAGACAGTGATCTTGGGTTTTCTCTGGAGTTCCATCAAGGAAATCAAGGCTCCTTTCACGTTTGATGTGGAACACGGAATTGCTCTGCACGCAGTGCAGGGGAATCGGGACTTATCTCGCGGCGAGGGGGAAGTCTCTTGGTTTTTCTCGAGTTGCGGCTGGACCCTGGGGTATATTCTCGAGTTACGATGGGGAGGGCCCTTCCAGACACGTGTTTGGTCAGCGATGTCAGGACTCCTGCCTAGGTGCGAGGGACACCTCGGGATTCTCCTCGAGTCTTGGCATGGCAATTGGGACGCGTCTCCACGTGAGGCGGGAGACCCAGGGTCCCTTTCCACGTGCCACAGGGATCCTGGGACTCCTATCCATTTTCAGGAGGAGTCAGGCATCATCTCTTTTGGAAGCATTGATCTCTGCAGACCTCTCGAGATTTCAAAGATGTGAGGCCTCCGGACGCGATGAGGCGGAGGACTAGTTCTTTCTCTGTCGTCTCCACAGGGGATTCAGACAACCCTTCGTCTTGGGAGATGCAAGACGAGCCTGCATTCAATTCACTGCAGGGATATCCGGCCTTCCTGCGAGTCAGAGCATCTCGGTGTCCATTCCACTTGAGTCCACAAACTCAGGGTCCCTCTCACGTACCTGTAGCTGAGAGAAGCCTCCTCTTGAGGTGCTTGTGGAAAGTTGGTATTCCTCTTGAGTCGAAGCCAGGGACTAAGCTCTCATCTCGAGTTGATTTGGGGTCCACGGAGCCCTTTCTTGTTGCTCCAGTGACCTCAGGATCCCTCTAGACTTGAGACAGTGATCTTGGGTTTTCTCTGGAGTGCCATCAAGGAAATCAAGGCTCCTTTCACGTTTGATGTGGAACACGGAATTGGTCTGCAGGCAATGCAGGCGAATCGGGCCTCATCTCGCGGCGAGGGGGAAGTCTCATGGTTTTTCTCGAGTTGCGGCCGGAACCTGGGCTATATTCTCGAGTTACGACGGGGAGGGCCCTTCTAGACACGTGTTTGTTCAGCGACATCAGAACTCCTGCCTAGGTGCGAGGGACACCTCGGGATTCTCCTCGAGTCTTGGCATGGCAATTGGGACGCGTCTCCACATGATGCGGGAGACCCAGGGTCTCTATCCACGTGCCACAAGGATCCTGGGACTCCTATCCATTTTCAAGAGGAGTAAGGCATCGTCTCTTTTGGAAGCATTTATCTCCGCGGACCTCTCGAGTTTTCAAGGGATGTGAGGCCTCCGATCGCAATGAGGCGGAGAACTAGGTCTTTCTCTGTGGTCTCCACAGTGGATTCAGACATCCCTTCGTCTTGGGAGATGCAAGACGAGCCTGCATTCAATTCCCTGCAGGGATATCCGGCCTTACTTCGAGTCAGAGCATCTCGGTGTCCATTCAACTTGAGGCCACAAACCTAGGGTCCCTCTCACATACCTGTAGCTGAGGGAAGCCTCCTCTAAAGGTGCTTGTGGATACTTGGCATTCCTCTTGAGACGAAGCCAGGGACTAGCTCTCATCTCGAGTTGATTTGGGGTCCACGGAGCCCTTTCGTGTTGCTACAGTGACCTCAGGATCCCTCTAGACTTGAGACAGTGATTTTGGGTTTTCTCTGGAGTGTCATCAAGGAAATCAAGGCTCCTTTCACGTTTGATGTGGAACACGGAATTGCTCTGCACGCAGTGCAGGGGAATCGGGCCTCATCTCGCGGCGAAGGGGAAGTCTCATGGTTTTTCTCGAGTTACGGCTGGAACCTGGGGTATATTCTCGAGTTACGCCGGGGAGGGCCCTTCCAGACACGTGTTTGTTCAGCAACGTCAGGACTCCTGCCTAGGAGCGGTTGACACTTCGGGATTCTCCACGAGTCTTGGCATGGCAATTGGGACGCGTCTCCTTGTGAGGCGGGAGACCCAGGGTCACATTCCACGTATCACAGGGACCCTGCGACTCCTATCCATTTTTAAGAGGAGTCAGGCATCGTCTCCTTTGGAAGCATTGATCTCCGCAGACCTCTCGAGTTTTCAAAGGATGTGAGGCCTCCGGTCGCGTTGAGGCGGAGGACCAGGTCTTCCTCTGTCGTCTCCACAGGGGATTCAGACATCCCTTTGTCTTGGGAGATGCAAGACGAGCCTGCATTCAATTCACTGCAGGGATATCCGGCCTTCCTGCGAGTCAGAGCATCTCGGTGTCCATTCCACTTGAGGCCACAAACTCAGGGTCCCTCTCACGTACCTGTAGCTGAGAGAAGCCTCCTCTTGAGGTGCTTGTGGAAAGTTGGTATTCCTCTTGAGTCGAAGCCAGGGACTAAGCTCTCATCTCGAGTTGATTTGGGGTCCAAGGAGACCTTTCTTGTTGCTCCAGTGACCTCAGGATCCCTCTAGACTTGAGACAGTGATCTTGGGTTTTCTCTGGAGTGCCATCAAGGAAATCAAGACTCCTTTCACGTTTGGTGTGGAACACGGAATTGGTCTGCAGGCAATGCAGGCGAATCGGGCCTCATCTCGCGGCGAGGGGGAAGTCTCATGGTTTTTCTCGAGTTGCGGCCGGAACCTGGGGTATATTCTCGAGTTACGACGGGGAGGGCCCTTCTAGACACGTGTTTGTTCAGCGACATCAGAACTCCTGCCTAGGTGCGAGGGACACCTCGGGATTCTCCTCGAGTCTTGGCATGGCAATTGGGACGCGTCTCCACATGATGCGGGAGACCCAGGGTCTCTATCCACGTGCCACAAGGATCCTGGGACTCCTATCCATTTTCAAGAGGAGTAAGGCATCGTCTCTTTTGGAAGCATTTATCTCCACGGACCTCTCGAGTTTTCAAGGGATGTGAGGCCTCCGATCGCAATGAGGCGGAGAACTAGGTCTTTCTCTGTGGTCTCCACAGTGGATTCAGACATCCCTTCGTCTTGGGAGATGCAAGACGAGCCTGCATTCAATTCCCTGCAGGGATATCCGGCCTTACTTCGAGTCAGAGCATCTCGGTGTCCATTCAACTTGAGGCCACAAACCTAGGCTCCCTCTCACATACCTGTAGCTGAGGGAAGCCTCCTCTAAAGGTGCTTGTGGATACTTGGCATTCCTCTTGAGACGAAGCCAGGGACTAAGCTCTCATCTCGAGTTGATTTGGGGTCCACGGAGCCCTTTCGTGTTGCTACAGTGACCTCAGGATCCCTCTAGACTTGAGACAGTGATTTTGGGTTTTCTCTGGAGTGCCATCAAGGAAATCAAGGCTCCTTTCACGTTTGATGTGGAACACGGAATTGCTCTGCACGCAGTGCAGGGGAATCGGGCCTCATTTCGCGGCGAAGGGGAAGTCTCATGGTTTTTCTCGAGTTACGGCTGGAACCTGGGGTATATTCTCGAGTTACGCCGGGGAGGGCCCTTCCAGACACGTGTTTGTTCAGAGACGTCAGGACTCCTGTCTAGGAGCGGTTGACATTTCGGGATTCTCCACGAGTCTTGGCATGGCAATTGGGACGCGTCTCCATGTGAGGCGGGAGACCCAGGGTCACATTCCACGTATCACAAGGACCCTGCGACTCCTATCCATTTTCAAGAGGAGTCAGGCATCGTCTCCTTTGGAAGCATTGATCTCCGCAGACCTCTCGAGTTTTCAAAGGATGTGAGGCCTCCGGTCGCGTTGAGGCGGAGGACCAGGTCTTTCTCTGTCGTCTCCACAGGGGATTCAGACATCCCTTCGTCTTGGGAGATGCAAGACGAGCCTGCATTCAATTCACTGCAGGGATATCCGGCCTTACTTCGAGTCAGAGCATCTCGGTGTCCATTCCACTTGAGGCCACAAACTCAGGGTCCCTCTCACATAACTGTAGCTGAGAGAAGCCTCCTCTTGAGGTGCTTGTGGAAAGTTGGTATTCCTCTTGAGTCAAAGCCAGGGACTTGGCTCTCATCTCGAGTTGATTTGGGGTCCATGGAGCACTTTCGTGTTGCTCCAGTGACCTCAGGATCCCTCTAGGCTTGAGACAGTGATCTTGGGATTTCTCTGGAGTAACAACAAGGAAATCAAGGCTCCTTTCACGTTTGATGTGGAACACGGAATTGCTCTGCACGCAGTGCAGGGGAATCGGGCCTCATCTCGCGCCGAGGGGGAAGTCTCATGGTTTTTCTCGAGTTGCGGCCGGAACCTGGGGTATATTCACGAGTTATGACGGGGAGGGCCCTTCCAGACACGTGTTTTTTCAGCGACGTCAGCACTACTGCCTATGTGCGAGGGACACCTCGGGATTCTCCTCGAGTCTTTGCATGGCAATTGGGACGCGTCTCCACGTGAGGCGGGAGCCCCAGGGTCCCTTTCCACGTGCCACAGGGATCCTGGGACTCCTATCCATTTTCAAGAGGAGTCAGGCATCGTCTCCTTTGGAAGCATTGATCTCCGCGGACCTCTCGAGTTATCAAAGGATGTGAGGCCTCCGGTCGCGATGACGCGGAGAACTAGGTCTTTGTCTGTGGTCTCCACAGTGGATTCAGACATCCCTTCGTCTTGCGAGATGCAAGACGAGCCTGCATTCAATTCACTGCAGGGATATCCAGCCTTAATTCGAGTCCAAGCATCTCTGTGTCCATTCCACTTGAGGCCACAAACTCAGGGTCCCTCTCACATACCTGTAGCTGACAGAAGCCTCCTCTTGAGGTGCTTGTGGAAAGTTGGTATTCCTCTTGAGTCGAAGCCAGGGACTAAGCTCTCATCTCGAGTTGATATGGGGTCCAGGGAGCCCTTTCGTGTTACTCCAATGACCTCAGGATCCCTCTAGACTTGAGACAGTGATCTTGGGTTTTCTCTGGAGTGCCATCAAGGAAATCAAGGCTCCTTTCACGTTTGATGTGGAACACGGAATTGCTCTGCACGCAGTGCCGGGGAATCGGGCCTCATCTCGCAGCGAGGGGGAAGTCTCATGGTTTTTCTCGAGTTGCGGCCGGAACCAGGGGTATATTCCCGAGTTACGACGGGGAGGGCCCTTCCAGACACGTGTTTGTTCAGCGACGTCAGGACTCCTGCCTAGGTGCGAGGGACACCTCGGGATTCTCCTCGAGTCTTGGCATGGCAATTGGGACGCGTCTCCACGTGAGGCGGGAGACCCAGGGTCCCTTTCCACGTGCCACAGGGATCCTGGGACTCCTATCCATTTTCGAGAGGAGTCAGGCATCGTCTCCTTTGGAAGCATTGATCTCCGCGGACCTCTCGAGTTTTCAAAGGATGTGAGGCCTCCGGTCGCGATGAGGCGGAGGACTAGGTCTTTCTCTGTGGTCTCCACAGGGGATTCAGATAACCCTTCCTCTTGGGAGATGCAAGAGGAGCCTGCATTCAATTCACTGCAGGGATATTCGGCGTTACATCGAGTCCGAGCATCACGGTGTCCAATCCACTTGAGGCCACAAACTCAGGGTCCTTCTCACATACCTGTGGCTGAGAGAAGCCAACTCTTCAGGGGCTTGTGGATAGCTGGTATTCCTCTTGAGTCGAAGCCAGGGATTAAGCTCTCATCTCGAGTTGATTTGGGGTCCACTGAGCCCTTTCGTGTTGCTCCAGTGACCTCAGGATCCCTCTAGACTTGAGCCAGTGATCTTGGGTTTTCTCTGGAGTGCCATCAAGGAAATCAAGGCTCCTTTCACGTTTGATGTGGAACACGGAATTGCTCTGCACGCAGTGCAGGGGAATCGGGCCTCATCTCAGGGCGAGGGGAAGACTCATGGTTTTTCTCGAGTTGCGGCCGGAATCTGGGCTATATTCTCGAGTTACGACGGGGAGGGTCCTTCCAGACACGTATTTGTTCAGCGACGTCAGGACTCCTGCCTAGGTGCGAGGGACACCTCGGGATTCTCCTCGAGTCTTTGCATTGCAATTGGGACGCGTCTCCAGGTGAGGCGCGAGACCCAGGGTCTCTTTCCACGTGCCTCAGGGATCCTGGGACTCCTATCCATTTGCAAGAGGAGTCATTCATCGTCTCCTTTGGAAGCATTGATCTCAGCGGACCTCTCGAGTTTTCAAAGGATGTGAGGCCTCCGTTCGCATTGAGCCGGAGGACTAGGTCTTTCTCTGTGGTCTCCACAGGGGATTCAGACATCCCTTCGTCTTGGGAGATGCAAGACGAGCCTGCATTCAATTCACTACAGGGATATCCGGCCTTACTTCGAGTCAGAGCATCTCGGTGTCCATTCAACTTGAGGCCACAAACTCAGGGTCGCTCTCACATACCTGTTGCTGAGAGAAGCCTCCTCTTGAGGTGCTTGTGGAAAGTTGGTATTCCTCTTGAGTCGAAGCCAGGGACTAAGCTCTCATCTCGAGTTGATTTGGGGTCCACGGAGCCCTTTCATTTTGCTCCAGTGACCTCAGGATCCCTCTAGACTTGAGACAGTGATCTTGGGTTTTCTCTGGAGTGCCATCAAGGAAATCAAGGCTCCTTTCACGTTTGATGTGGAACACGGAATTGCTCGGCACACAGTGCAGGGGAATCGGGCTTCATCTCGCGGCGAGGGGGAAGTCTCATTGTTTTTCTCGAGTTGCGGCCGGAACCTGGGGTATATTCTCGAGTTACGACGGGGAGGGCCCTTCCAGACACGTGTTTGTTCAGCGACGTCAGGACTCCTGCCTAGGTGCGAGGGACAACTCGGTATTTTCCTCGACTCTTGGCCTGGCAATTGGGACGCGTCTCCACGTGAGGCGGGAGACCCAGGGTCCCTTTCCACGTGCCACAGGGATCCTGGGACTCCTATCCATTTTCAGGAGGAGTCAGGCATCGTCTCCTTTGGAAGCATTGATCTCCGTGGACCTCTCGAGTTTTCAAAGGACGTGAGGCCTCCGGTCGCGATGAGGCGGAGAACTAGGTCTTTCTCTGTGGTCTCCACAGGGGATTCAGACATCCCTTCGTCGTGGGAGATGCAAGAAGTGCCTGCTTTCAATTCACTGCAGGGATATCCGGCCTTCCTTCGAGTCAGAGCATCTCGGTGTCCATTCCACTTGAGGCCACAAACTCAGGGTCTCTCTCACATACCTGTAGCTGAGAGTAGCCTCCTCCTGAGGTGCTTGTGGAAAGTGGGTATTCCTCTTGAGTCGAAGCCAGGGACGAAGCTCTCATCTCGAGTTGATTTGGGGTCCATGGAGCCCTTTCGTGTTGCTACAGTGACCTCAGGATCCCTCTAGACTTGAGACAGTGATCTTGGGTGTTCTCCGGAGTGCCATCAAGGAAATCAAGGCTCCTTTCATGTTTGATGTGGAACACGAAATTGCTCTGCACGCAGTCCAGGGGAATCGGGCCTCATCTCGCGGCGAGGGGGAAGTCTCATGGTTTTTCTCGAGTTGCGGCCGGAACCTGGGATATATTCACGAGTTACGACGGGGAGGGCCCTTCCAGACACGTGTTTGTTCAGCGACGTCAGGACTCCTGCCTAGGTGCGAGGGACACCTTGGGATTCTCCTCGAGTCTTGGCATGGCCATTGGGACGGGTCTCCACGTGAGGCGGGAGACATAGTGTCCCTTTCCACGTGCCACAGGGATCCTGGGACTCCTATCCATTTTCAAGAGGAGTCAGGCATCGTCTCCTTTGGAAGCATTGATCTCCGCGGAACTCTCGAGTTTTCAAAGGACGTGAGGCCTCCGGGCGCGATGAGGTGGAGAACTAGGTCTTTCTCTGTGGTCTCCACAGGGGATTCAGACATCCCTTCTTCGTGGGAGATGCAAGACGAGCCTGCATTCAATTCACTGCAGGGATATCCGGCCTTCCTTCGAGTCAGATCATCTCGGTGTCCATACCCCTTGAGGCCACAAACTCAGGGTCCCTCTCACATACCTTTAGCTGAGAGAAGCCTCCTCTTGAGGTGCTTGTGGAAAGTGGGTATTCCTCTTGAGTCGAAGCTAGGGAAGAAGCTCTCATCTCGAGTTGATTTGGGGTTCACGCAGCCCATTCGTGTTGCTACAGTGACCTCAGGATCCCTCTAGATTGAGACAGTGATCTTGGGTGTTCTCTGGAGTGCCATTAAGGAAATCAAGGCTCCTTTCATGTTTGATGTGGAACACTGAATTGCTCTGCACGCAGTGCAGGGGAATCGGGCCTCATCTCGTGGCGAGGGGGAAGTCTCATTGTTTTTCTCGAGTTGCGGCTGGACCCTGGGGTATATTCTCGAGTTACGACGGGGAGGGCCCTTCCAGACACGTGTTTGTTCAGCGACGTCAGGACTCCTGCCTAGGTGCGAGGGACACCTCGGGATTCTCCTCGAGCCTTGGCATGGCAATTGGCTCGCGTCTCCACGTGAAGCGGGAGACCCAGGGTCCCCGTACATGTGGACAGGGATCCTGGGAATTCTAATCATTTTCAAGAGGAGTCAGGCATCGTCTCCTTTGGAAGCATTGATCTCCGTGGACCTCTCGAGTTTTCCAAGGATGTGAGGCCTCCGGTCGCGAAGAGGCGGAGAATGAGGTCTTTCTCTGTGGTCTCCACAGGGGATTCAGACATCCCTTCATATTGGGAGATGCAAGAAGAGCCTGCATTCAATTCACTGCAGGGATATCCGGCCTTATTTCGAGTCAGAGCATCTCGGTGTCCATTCCACTTGAGGCCACAAACTCAGGGTCCCTCTCACATACCTGTAGCTGAGAGAAGCCTCCTCTTGAGGTGCTTGTGGAAAGTTGGTATTCCTCTTGAGTCGAAGCCAGGGAATAAGCTCTCATCTCGAGTTGATTTGGGGTGCACGGAGCCCTTTCGTGTTGCTCCAGTGACCTCAGGATCCCTCTAGATTTGAGACAGTGATCTTGGGTTTTCTCTGGAGTGCCATCAAGGAAATCAAGGCTCCTTTCCCATTTGATGTGGAACACGGAATTGCTCTGCACGCAGTGCAGGGGAATCGGGCCTCATCTCGCGGCGAGGGGAAGTCTCATGGTTTTTCTCGAGTTGCGGCCTTAACCTGCGGTATATTCTCGAGTTAGGACGGGGAGGGCCCTTCCAGACTCGTGTTTGTTCAGCGACGTGAGGACTCCTGCCTAGGTGCGAGGGACACCTCGGGATTCTCCTCGAGTCTTGGCATGGCAATTGGGACGCGTCTCCACGTGAAGCGGGAGACCCAGGGTCCCTTTCCAGGTGCCACAGGGATCCTGGATCTCCTATCCATTTTCAAGAAGAGTCAGGCATCGTCTCCTTTGGAAGCATTGATCTCCGTGGACCTCTCGAGTTTTCAAAGGATGTGAGGCCTCCGATCGCGATGAGGCGGAGGACTAGGTCTTTCTCTGTGGTCTCCACAGGGGATTCAGACATCCCTTCGTCTTGGGAGATGCAAGACGAGCCTGCATTCAATTCACTGCAGGGATATCCGGCCTTACTTCGAGTCAGAGCATCTCGGTGTCCATTCCACTTGAGGCCACAAACTCAGGGTCCCTCTGACATACCTGTAGCTGAGAGAAGCCTCCTCTTGAGGTGCTTGTGGAACGTTGGTATTCCTCTTGAGTCAAAGCCAGGGACTAAGCTCTCATCTCGAGTTGATTTGGGGTCCACGCAGAAATTTCGTGTTGCTCCAGTGACATCAGGATCCCTCTAGACTTGAGACAGTGATCTTGGGTTTTCTCTGGAGTGCCATCAAGGAAATCAAGGCTCCTTTCACGTTTGATGTAGAACACGGAATTGCTCTGCACGCAGTTCAGGGGAATCGGGCCTCATCTCGCAGCGAGGGGGAAGTCTCATGGTTTTTCTCGAGTTGCGGCCGGAACCTGGGGTATATTCTCGATTTACAACGGGGAGGGCCCTTCCAGACACGTGTTTGTTCAGCGACGTCAGGACTCCTGCTTAGGTGCGAGGGACACTTCGGGATTCTCCTCGAGTCTTGTCATGGCAATTGGGACGCGTCTCCACGTGAGGCGGGAGACCCAGGGTCCCTTTGCACGTGCCACAGGGATTCTGGGACTCCTATCCATTTTCAAGAAGAGTCAGGCATCGACTCTTTTGGAAACATTGATCTCCGCAGACCTCTCGAGTTTTCAAAGGATGTGAGGCCTCCGGTCGCAATGAGGCGGAGGACTAGGTCTTTCTCTGTGGTCTCCACAGGGGATTCAGACATCCCTTCGTCTTGGGAGATGCAAGACGAGCCTGCATTCAATTCACTGCAGGGATATCCGGCCTTACTTCGAGTCAGAGCATCTCGGTGTCCATTCCACTTGAGGCCACAAACTCAGGGTCCCTCTCACATACCTGTAGCTGAGAGAAGCCTCCTCTTGAGGTGCTTGTGGAAAGTTGGTATTCCTCTTGAGTCGAAGCCAGGGACTAAGCTCTCATCTCGAGTTGATTTGGGGTCCACGGAGCCCTTTCGTGTTGCTCCAGTGACCTCAGGATCCCTCTAGACTTGAGACAGTGATCTTGGGTTTTCTCTGGAGTGCCATCAAGGAAATCAAGGCTCCTTTCCTGTTTGATATGGAACACGGAATTGCTCTGCACGCAGTGCAGGGGAATCGGGCCTCATCTCGTGGCGAGGGGGAAGTCTCATGGTTTTTCTCGAGTTGCGGCCGGACCCTGGGGTATTTTCTCGAGTTAGGATGGGGAGGGCCCTTCCAGACACGTGTTTGTTCAGCGACGTCAGGACTCCTGCCTAGGTGCGAGGGACACCTCGGGATTCTCCTCGAGCCTTGGCATGGCAATTGGCTCGCGTCTCCACGTGAAGCGGGAGACCCAGGGTCCCCGTACATGTGGACAGGGATCCTGGGAATTCTAACCATTTCAAGAGGAGTCAGGCATCGTCTCTTTGGAAGCATTGATCTCCCCGGACCTCCCGAGTTTTCAAAGGATGTGAGGCCTCCGGTCGCGATGAGGCGGAGAACTAGGTCTTTCTCTGTGGTCTCCACAGGGGATTCAGACATCCCTTCGTCTTGGGAAATGCAAGACGAGCCTGCATTCAATTCACTGCAGGGATATCCGGCCTTACTTCGAGTCAGAGCATCTCGGTGTCCATTCCACTTGAGGCCACAAACTCAGGGTCCCTCTCACATACCTGTAGCTGAGAGAAGCCTCCTCTTGAGGTGCTTGTGCAAAGTTGGTATTCCTCTTGAGTCGAAGCCAGGGACTAAGCTCTCATCTCGAGTTGCTTTGGGGTCCCCGCAGAAATTTCGTGTTGCTCCTGTGACATCAGGATCCCTCTAGACTTGAGACAGTGATCTTGGGTTTTCTCTGGAGTGCCATCAAGGAAATCAAGGCTCCTTTCACGTTTGATGTAGAACACGGAATTGCTCTGCACGCAGTGCAGGGGAATCGGGCCTCATCTCGCGGCTAGGGGGAAGTCTCATGGTTTTTCTCGAGTTGCGGCCGGAACCTGGGGTATATTCTCGAGTTACGACGGGGAGGGCCCTTCCAGACAAGTGTTTGTTCAGCGACGTCAGGACTCCTGCCTAGGTGCGAGGGACACCTCGGGATTCTCCTCGATTCTTGGCATGACAATTGGGAGGCATCTCCACGTGAGGCGGGAGACCCAGGGTCCCTTTCCACGTGCCACAGGGATCCTGGGACTCCTATCCATTTTCAAGAGGACTCAGGCATCGTCTCCTTCCGAGGTACTGATCTCCGCAGACCTCTCGAGTTTTCAAAGGATATGAGGCCTCCGGTTGCATTGAGATGGAGGACTAGGTCTTTCTCTGTGGTCTCCACAGGGGATTCAGACAACCCTTCGTCTTGGGAGTGCAAGACGAGCCTGCATTCAATTCACTGCAGGGATATCCGGCCTTAGTTCGAGTCAGAGCATCTCGGTGTCCATTCCACTTGAGGCCACAAACTCAGGGTCCCTCTCACATACATGTAGCTGAGAGAAGCCTCCTCTTTAGGTGCTTGTGGAAAGTTGGTATTCCTCTTCAGTCGAAGCCAGGGACTAAGCTCTCATCACGAGTTGATTTGGGATCCACGGAGCCTTTTCGTGTTGCTCCAGTGACCTCAGGATACCTCTAGACTTGAGACAGTGATCTTGGGTTTTCTCTGGAGTGCCATCAAGGAAATCAAGGCTCCTCTGACGTTTGATGTGGAACACGGAAATGCTCTGCATGCAGTGCAGGGGAATCGGGACTCAACTCGCGGCGAGGGGGAAATCTCATGGTTTTTCTCGAGTTGCGGCCGGAACCTGGGGTATATTCTCGAGTTAGGACGGGGAGGGCCCTTCCAGACACGTGTTTGTTCAGCGACGTCAGGACTCCTGCCTAGGAGCGAGGAACACCTCAGGATTCTCCTCGAGTCTTGGCATGGCAATTGGGAGGCATCTCCACGTGAGGCGGGAGTCCCAGGGTCCCTTTCCACGTTCCACAGGGATCCTGGGACTCCTATCCATTTTCAAGAGGAGTTAGGCATCGTCTCCTTTGGAAGCGTTGATCTCCGCGGACCTCTCGAGTTTTCAAAGGATGTGAGGCCTCCGCTCGCGATGAGGCGGAGTACTCGGTCTTTCTCTGTCATCTCCACAGGGGATTCAGACATCCCTTCGTCGTGGGAGATGCAAGACGAGCCTGCATTCAATTCACTGCAGGGATATCCGGCCTTACTTCGAGTCAGAGCATCTCGGTGTCCATTCCACTTGAGGCCACAAACTCAGGGTCCCTCTCACGTACCTGTAGCTGAGAGAAGCCACCTCTTCAGGTGCTTGTGGAAAGTTGGTATTCCTCTTGAGTCGAAGCCAGGGACTAAGCTCTCATCTCGAGTTGATTTGTTGCCCACGGAGCCCTTTCGTGTTGCTCCAGTGACATCAGAATCCCTCTAGAGTTGAGACAGTGATCTTGGGTTTTCTCTGGAGTGCCATCAAGGAAATCAAGGCTCCTTTCACGTTTGATGTGGAACACGGAATTGCTCTGCAGGCAGTCCAGGGGAATCGGGCCTCATGTCTCGGCGAGGGGGAAGTCTCATGGTTTTTCTCGAGTTGCGGCCGGAACCTGGGGTATATTCTCGAGTTACGACGGGGAGGGCCCTTCCAGACACGTGTTTGTTCAGCGACGTCAGGACTCCTGCCTAGGTGCGAGGGACACCTCGGGATTCTCCTCGAGTCTTGGCATGGCCATTGGGACGCGTCTCCACGTGAGGCGGGAGACCCAGGGTCCCTTTCCACGTTACACAGGGATCCTGAGACTCCTATCCATTTTCAAGAGGAGTCAGGCATCGTCTCCTTTGGAAGCATTGATCTCCGCGGACCTCTCGAGTTTTCAAAGGATGTGAGGCCTCCGCTCGCGAAGAGGCGGAGAACTCGGTCTTTCTCTGTCATCTCCACAGGGGATTCAGACATCCCTTCGTCTTGGGAGATGCAAGACGAGCCTGCATTCAATTCATTGCAGAGATATCCGGCCTTACTTCGAGTCAGAGCATCTCGGTGTCCATTCCACTTGAGGCAACAAACTCAGGGGCCCTCTCACATACCTGTAGCTGAGAGAAGCCTCCTCTTGAGGTGCTTGTGGAAAGTTGGTATTCCTCTTCAGTCGAAGCCAGGGACTAAGCTCTCATCTCGAGTTGATTTGTGGTCCACGGAGCCCTTTCGTGTTGCTCCAGTGACCTCAGGATCCCTCTACACTTGAGACAGTGATCTTGGGTTTTCTCTGGAGTGCCATGAAGGAAATCAAGGCTCCTTTCACGTTTGATGTGGAACACGGAATTTCTCTGCACGCAGTGCAGGGGAATTAGGCCTCATCTCGCGGCGAGGGGGAAGTCTCATTGTTTTTCTCGAGTTGCGGCCGGAACCTGGGGTATATTCTCGAGTTACGACGGGGAGGGCCCTTCCAGACACGTGTTTGTTCAGCGACGTCAGGATTCCTGCCTAGGTGCGAGGGACACTTTGGGATTCTCCTCGAGTTTTGGCATGGCAATTGGGATGCGTCTCCACGTGAGGCGGGAGACCCAGGGTCCCTTTCCACCTGCCACAGGGATCCTGTTACTCCTATCCATTTTCAAGAAGAGTCAGGCATCGTCTCCTTTGGAAGCATAGATTTTCACAGACCTCTCGAGTTTTCAAAGGATGTGAGGCCTCCGGTCGTGTTGAGGCGGAGGACCAGGTTTTTCTCTGTCGTCTCCACAGGGGATTCAGACATCCCTTCGTCTTGGGAGATGGAAGACGAGCCTGCATTCAATTCACTGCAGGGATATTGTGCCTTACTTTGAGTCAGAGCATCCCGGTGTCCATTCCACTTGAGGCCACAAACTCAGGGTCCCTCTCACCTACCTGTAGCTGAGAGAAGCCCCCTCTTGAAGTGCATGTGGAAAGTTGGTATTCCTCTTGAGTCGAAGCCAGGGACTAAGCTTCATCTCGAGTTGATTTGGGTTCCACGGAGCCCTTTCTTGTTGCTACAGTGACCTCAGGATCCCTATAGACTTGAGACAGTGATCTTCGGTTTTCTCTGGAGTGCCAACAAGGAAATCAAGGCTCCTTTCACGTTTGATGTGGAACTCGGAATTGCTCTGCACGCAGTGCAGGGCAATCGGGCCTCATCTCGCGGCGAGGGGGAAGTCTCATGGTTTTGCTCGAGTTGCGGCTGGAACCTGGGGTATATTCTCGAGTTACGACAGGGAGGGCCCTTCCAGACACGTGTTTGTTCAGCGAAGTCAGGACTCCTGCATAGGTGCGAGGGACACCTCGGGATTCTCCTGGAGTCTTGGCATGGCAATTTTGACGCGTCTCCACGTGAGGCGGGAGACCCAGGGTCCCTTTCCACGTGCCACAGGGATCCTGACACTCCTATCCATTTTCAAGAGGAATCAGGCTTCGTCTCCTTTGGAAGCATTGATCTCCGCAGTCCTCTCGATTTTTCAAAGGATGTGATGTCTCCGGTCGCGATGAGGCGGAGGACTAGGTCTTTCTCTGTCGTCTCCACAGGGGATTCAGACATCCCTTCGTCTTGGGAGATGCAAGACGAGCCTGCATTCAATTCACTGCAGGGATATCCGGCCTTACTTCGAGTCAGAGCATCTCAGTGTCCATTCGACTTGAGGCCACAAACTCAGGGTCCCTCTCACATACCTGTAGCTGAGAGAAGCCTCCTCTTGAGGTGCTTGTGGAAAGTTGGTATTCCTCTTGAGTCGAAGCCAGGGACTTAGCTCTCATCTCGAGTTGATTTGGGGTCCACGGAGCCATTTCGTGTTGCTCCAATGACCTCAGGATCCCTCTAGACTTGAGACAGTGATCTTGGGTTTTCTCTGGAGTGCCATCAAGGAAATCAAGGCTCCTTTCACGTTTGATGTGGAACACTGAATTGGTCTGCAGGCAATGCAGGGGAATCGGGCCTCATCTCACAGCGAGGGGGAAGTCTCATGGTTTTTCTCGAGTTGCAGCAGGAACCTGGGGTATATTCTCGAGTTAGGACGGGGAGGGCCCTTCCAGACATGTGTTTGTTCATCGATGTCAGGACTCCTGTCTAGGTGCGAGGGACACTTCAGGATTCTCCTCGAGTCTTGGCATGGCAATTTGGACGCGTCTCCACGTGAGGCGGGAGACCCAGGGTCCCTTTCCACGTGCCACAGGGATCCTGGGACTCCTATCCATTTTCAAGAAGAGTCAGGCATCGTCTCCTTTGGAAGCATTGATTTCCACAGACCTCTCGAGTTTTCAAAGGATGTGAGGCCTCCGGTCGTGTTGAAGCGGAGGATCAGGTCTTTCTCTGTCGTCTCCACAGGGGATTCAGACATCCCTTCGTCTTGGGAGATGGAAGACGAGCCTGCATTCAATTCACTGCAGGGATATTGTGCCTTACTTCGAGTCAGAGCATCTTGGTGTCCATTCGACTTGAGGCCACAAACTCAGGGTCCCTCTCACATACCTGTAGCTGAGAGAAGCCTCCTCTTGAGGTGCTTGTGGAAAGTTCGTATTCCTCTTGCGTCAAAGCCAGGGACTTGGCTCTCATCTCGAGTTGATTTGGTGTCCACGGAGCCCTTTCTTGTAGCTCCAGTGACCTCAGGATCCCTCTAGACTTGAGCCAGTGATCTTGGGTTTTCTCTGGAGTGCCATCAAGGAAATCAAGGCTCCTTTCATGTTTGATGTGGAACACGGAATTGCTCTGCACGCAGTGCAGGGGAATAGGGCCTCATCTCGCGGCGAGGGGGAAGTCTCATGGTTTTTCTCGAGTTGAGGCCGGAACCTGGGGTATATTCTCGAGTTACGACGGGGAGGGCCCTTCCAGACACGTGTTTGTTCAGCGACGTCAGGACTCCTGCCTAGGTGCGAGGGACACCTCGGGATTCTCCTTGAGTCTTGGCATGGCAATTGGGACGCGTCTCCACGTGAGGCAGGAGACCTAGGGTCCCTTTCCACGTGCCACACGGATCCTGGGACTCCTATCCACTTTCAAGAGGAGTCAGGCATCATTTCCTTTGGAAGCATTGATCTCCGCGGACCTCTCGAGATTTCCAAGGATGTGAGGCCTCCGTTCGCGTTGAGGCGGAGGACTAGGTCTTTCTCTGTGGTCTCCACAGGGGATTCAGACATCCCTTCGTCTTGGGAGATGCAAGACGAGCCTGCATTCAATTCACTGCAGGGATATCCGGCCTTACATCGAGTCAGAGCATCTCTGTGTCCATTCCACTTGAGGCCACAAACTCAGGGTCCTTCTCACATACCTGTAGCTGAGAGAAGCCTCCTCTTGTGGTGCTTGTGGAAAGTTGGTATTCCTCTTGAGTCGAAGCCAGGCACTAAGCTCTCATCTCGAGTTGATATGGGGTCCAGGGAGCCCTTTCGTGTTGCTCCAATGACCTCAGGATCCCTCTAGACTTGAGACAGTGATCTTGGGTTTTTTCTGGAGTGCCATCAAGGAAATCAAGGCTCCTTTCACGTTTGATGTGGAACACGAAATTGCTCTGCACGCAGTGCACGGGAATCGGGTCTCATCCAGCGGCGAGGGGGAAGTCCCATGGTTTTTCTCGAGTTGCGGCCGGAACCTGGGGTATATTCTCGAGTTACGACGGGGAGGGCACTTGCAGACACGTGTTTGTTCAGCGACGTCAGGACTCCTGCCTAGGTGCGAGGGACACCTCGGGATTCTCCTCGAGTCTTGGCATGGCAATTGGGACGCGTCTCCACGTGAGGCGGGAGACCCAGGGTCCCTTTCCACGTGCCACAGGGATCCTGGGACTCCTATCCATTTTCGAGAGGAGTCAGGCATCGTCTCCTTTGGAAGCATTGATCTCCGCGGACCTCTCGAGTTTTCAAAGGATGTGAGGCCTCCGGTCGCGATGAGGCGGAGGACTAGGTCTTTCTCTGTGGTCTCCACAGGGGATTCAGATAACCCTTCCTCTTGGGAGATGCAAGAGGAGCCTGCATTCAATTCACTGCAGGGATATTCAGCATTACATCGAGTCCGAGCATCACGGTGTCCAATCCACTTGAGGCCACAAACTCAGGGTCCTTCTCACATACCTGTGGCTGAGAGAAGCCAACTCTTCAGGGGCTTGTGGATAGCTGGTATTCCTCTTGAGTCGAAGCCAGGGACTAAGCTCTCATCTCGAGTTGATTTGGGGTCCACTGAGCCCTTTCGTGTTGCTCCAGTGACCTCAGGATCCCTCTAGACTTGAGCCAGTGATCTTGGGTTTTCTCTGGAGTGCCATCAAGGAAATCAAGGCTCCTTTCACGTTTGATGTGGAACACGGAATTGCTCTGCACGCAGTGCAGGGGAATCGGGCCTCATCTCAGGGCGAGGGGGAAGACTCATGGTTTTTCTCGAGTTGCGGCCGGAATCTGGGCTATATTCTCGAGTTACGACGGGGAGGGTCCTTCCAGACACGTATTTGTTCAGCGACGTCAGGACTCCTGCCTAGGTGCGAGGGACACCTCGGGATTCTCCTCGAGTCTTTGCATGGCAATTGGGACGCGTCTCCACGTGAGGCGCGAGACCCAGGGTCTCTTTCCACGTGCCTCAGGGATCCTGGGACTCCTATCCATTTGCAAGAGGAGTCATTCATCGTCTCCTTTGGAAGCATTGATCTCAGCGGACCTCTCGAGTTTTCAAAGGATGTGAGGCCTCCGTTCGCATTGAGCCGGAGGACTAGGTCTTTCTCTGTGGTCTCCACAGGGGATTCAGACATCCCTTCGTCTTGGGAGATGCAAGACGAGCCTGCATTCAATTCACTACAGGGATATCCGGCCTTACTTCGAGTCAGAGCATCTCGGTGTCCATTCAACTTGAGGCCACAAACTCAGGGTCGCTCTCACATACCTGTTGCTGAGAGAAGCCTCCTCTTGAGGTGCTTGTGGAAAGTTGGTATTCCTCTTGAGTCGAAGCCAGGGACTAAGCTCTCATCTCGAGTTGATTTGGGGTCCACGGAGCCCTTTCATTTTGCTCCAGTGACCTCAGGATCCCTCTAGACTTGAGACAGTGATCTTGGGTTTTCTCTGGAGTGCCATCAAGGAAATCAAGGCTCCTTTCACGTTTGATGTGGAACACGGAATTGCTCGGCACGCAGTGCAGGGGAATCGGGCCTCATCTCGCGGCGAGGGGGAAGTCTCATTGTTTTTCTCGAGTTGCGGCCGGAACCTGGGGTATATTCTCGAGTTACGACGGGGAGGGCCCTTCCAGACACGTGTTTGTTCAGCGACGTCAGGACTCCTGCCTAGGTGCGAGGGACAACTCGGTATTTTCCTCGAGTCTTGGCCTGGCAATTGGGATGCGTCTCCACGTGAGGCGGGAGACCCAGGGTTCCTTTCCACGTGCCACAGGGATCCTGGGACTCCTATGCATTTTCAAGAGGAGTCAGTCATCATCTCCTTTGGAAGCATTGATCTCCGCGGACATCTCGAGTTTTCAAAGGATGTGAGGCCTCCAGTCGTGAAGAGGTGGAGAACTAGGTCTTCTCTGTGGTCTCCAAAGGGGATTCAGACATCCCTTCATCTTGGGAGATGGAAGAAGAGCCTGCATTCAATACACTGCAGGGATATCCGGCCTTACTTCGAGTCAGATCATCTCGGTGTCCATTCCACTTGAGGCCACAAATTCAGGGTCCCTCTCACATACCTGTAGCTGAGAGAAGCCTCCTCTTGAGGTACGTGTGGAAAGTTGGTATTCCACTTGAGTCGAAGCCAGGGACTAAGCTCTCATCTCGAGTTAATTTGGGGTCCACGCAGCCCTTTCCTGTTGCTCCAGTGACCTCAGGATCCCTCTAGACTTGAGACAGTGATCTTGGGTGTTCTCTGGAGTGCCATCAAGGAAATCAAGGCTCCTTTCACGTTTGATGTGGAACACGGAATTGCTCTGCACGCAGTGCAGGGGAATCGGGCCTCATCTCTGGGCGAGGGGGAAGTGTCATGGTTTTTCTCGAGTTGCGGCCGGAACCTGGGGTATATTCTCGAGTTACGACGGGGAGGGCCCTTCCAGACACGTGTTTGTTCAGCGACGTCAGGACTCCTGCCTAGGTGCGAGGGACACCTCTGGATTCTCCTCGAGTCTTGGCATGGCAATTGGGACGCGTCTCCACGTGAGGCGGGAGACCCAGGGTCCCTTCCAACGTGCCACAGGGATCCTGGGACTCCTATCCATTTTCAAGAGGAGTCACGCATCGTCTCCTTTGGAAGCATTGATCTCTGCGGACCTCTCGAGTTTTCAAAGGATGTGAGGCCTCCGGTCGCAATGAGGCGGAGGACTAGGTCTTTCTCTGTCGTCTCCACATTGGATTCAGACATCCCTTCGTCTTGGGAGATGCAAGACGAGCCTGCATTCAATTCACTGCAGGGATATCCGGCCTTACTTCGAGTCAGAGCATCTCAGTGTCCATTCCACTTGAGGCCACAAACTCAGGGTCTCTCTCACATACCTGTAGCTGAGAGAAGCCTCCTCTTGTGGTGCTGTGGAAAGTTGGAATCCTCTTGAGTCGAAGCCAGGGACTAAGCTCTCATCTCGAGTTGATATGGGGTCCAGGGAGCCCTTTCGTGTTGCTCCAATGACCTCAGGATCCCTCTAGACTTGAGACAGTGATCTTGGGTTTTCTCTGGAGTGCCATGAAGGAAATCAAGGCTCCTTTCACGTTTGATGTGGAACACGGAATTGCTCTGCACGCAGTGCAGGGGAATCGGGCCTCATGTCGCGGCGAGGGGGAAGTCTCATGGTTTTTCTGGAGTTGCGGCCGGAACCTGGGGTATATTCTCGAGTTACGACGGGGAGGGCCCTTCCAGACACGTGTTTGTTCAGCGACGTCAGGACTCCTGCCTAGGTGCGAGGGACACCTCGGGATTCTCCTCGAGTCTTGGCATGGCAATTGGGACGCATCTCCACGTGAGGCGGGAGAACCAGTGTCCCTTTCCACGTGCCACAGGGATCCTGGGACTCCTATCAATTTTCAAGAGGAGTCAGGCATCGTCTCCTTTGGAAGCATTGATCTCCATGGACCTCTCGAGTTTTCAAAGGATGTGAGGCCTCCGGTCGCGATGAGGCGAGAACTAGGTCTTTCTCTGTGGTCTCCACAGGGGATTCAGACATGCCTTCGCCTTGGGAGATGTAAGACGAGCCTGCATTCAATTCACTGCAGGGATATCTGGCCTTTGTTCGAATCAGAGCATCTCGGTGTATATTCCACTTGAGGCCACAAATTCAGGGTCCCTGTCACATACCTGTAGCTGAGAGAAGCCTCCTCTTGAGGTGCTTCGAAAGTTGGTATTCCTCTTGAGTCGAAGCCAGGGACTAAGCTCTCATCTCGAGTTGATTTGGGGTCCACGGAGCCCTTTTGTGTTGCTACAGTGACTTCAGGATCCCTCTAGACTTGAGACAGTGATCTTGGGTTTTCTCTTGAGTTACAAATAGGAAATCAAGGCTCCTTTCACGTTTGATGTGGAATACGGAATTGCTCTGCATGCAGTGCAGGGGAATCGGGCCTCATCTCGCGCCGAGGGGGAAGTCTCATGGTTTTTCTCGAGTTGCGGCCGGAACCTGGGGTATATTCACGAGTTATGACGGGGAGGGCCCTTCCAGACACGTGTTTTTTCAGCGACGTCAGCACTACTGCCTATGTGCGAGGGAACCTCGGGATTCTCCTCGAGTCTTTGCATGGCAAGTGGGACGCGTCTCCACGTGAGGCGGGAGCCCCAGGGTTCATTTCCACGTGCCACAGGGATCCTGGGACTCCTATCCATTTTCAAGAGGAGTCAGGCATCGTCTCCTTTGGACGCATTGATCTCCGCGGACCTCTCGAGTTTTCAAAGGATGTGAGGCCTCCGGTCGCGATGAGGCGGAGAACTAGGTCTTTGTCTGTGGTCTCCACAGTGGATTCAGACATCCCTTCGTTTTGCGAGATGCAAGACGAGCCTGCATTCAATTCACTGCAGGGATATCTGGCCTTACTTCGAGTCAGAGCTTCGCGATGTCCATTCCACTTCAGGCCACAAACTCAGGGTCCCTTTCACATACCTGCAGTTGAGAGAAGCCTCCTCTTGAGGTGCTTGTGGAAAGTTGGTATTCCTCTTGAGTCGAAGCCAGGGAATAAGCTCTCATCTCGAGTTGATTTGGGGTCCACGGAGCCCTTTCGTGTTGCTCCAGTGATCTCAGGATCCCTCTAGACTTGAGACAGTGATCTTGGGTTTTCTCTGGAGTGCCATCAAGGAAATCAAGGCTCCTTTCACGTTTGATGTGGAACACGGAATTGCTCTGCACGCAGTGCAGGGGAATCGGGCCTCATGTCGCGGCGAG
Organism: Dama dama; assembly: GCF_033118175.1. Classification (NCBI taxonomy): domain Eukaryota; kingdom Metazoa; phylum Chordata; class Mammalia; order Artiodactyla; family Cervidae; genus Dama; species Dama dama. Next base: position 52,880,080 of record NC_083682.1, on the reverse strand, counting down.
GGGGAAGTCTCATGGTTTTTCTGGAGTTGCGGCCGGAACCTGGGGTATATTCTCGAGTTACGACGGGGAGGGCCCTTCCAGACACGTGTTTGTTCAGCGACGTCAGGACTCCTGCCTAGGTGCGAGGGACACCTCGGGATTCTCCTCGAGTCTTGGCATGGCAATTGCGAGGCGTCTCCACGTGAGGTGGGAGACCCAGGGTCCCTTTCCACGTGCCAAAGGGATCCTGGGACTCCTATCAATTTTCAAGAGGAGTCAGGCATCGTCTCCTTTGGAAGCCTTGATCTCCGCGGACCTCTCGAGTTTTCAAAGGATGTGAGGCCTCCGGTCGCGATGAGGCGAGAACTAGGTCTTTCTCTGCGGTCTCCACAGGGGATTCAGACATGCCTTCGTCTTGGGAGATGTAAGACGAGCCTGCATTCAATTCACTGCAGGGATATCTGGCCTTACTTCGAATCAGAGCATCTCGGTGTATATTCCTCTTGAGGCCACAATTTCAGGGTCCCTCTCACATACCTGTAGCTGAGAGAAGCCTCCTCTTGAGGTGCTTCGAAAGTTGGTATTCCTCTTGAGTTGAAGCCAGGGACTAAGCTCTCATCTCGAGTTGATTTGGGGTCCACGGAGCCCTTTTGTGTTGCTACAGTGACTTCAGGATCCCTCTAGACTTGAGACAGTGATCTTGGGTTTTCTCTGGATTTACAACAAGGAAATCAAGGCTCCTTTCACGTTTGATGTGGAACACGGAATTGCTCTGCACGCAGTGCAGGGGAATCGGGCCTCATCTCGCGCCGAGGGGGAAGTCTCATGGTTTTTCTCGAGTTGCGGCCGGAACCTGGGGTATATTCTCGAGTTACGACGGGGAGGGCGCTTCCATACACGTGTTTGTACAGCAAGGTCAAGACTCCTGCCTAGGTGCGAGGGACACCTCGGGATTCTCCTCGAGTCTTTGCATGGCAATTGGGACGCGTCTCCACGTGAGGCGCGAGACTCAGTGTCTCTTTCCACGTGCCTCAGGGATCCTGGGACTCCTATCCATTTGCAAGAGGAGTCATTCATCGTCTCCTTTGGAAGCATTGATCTCAGCGGAACTCTCGAGTTTTCAAAGGATGTGAGGCCTACGTTCGCATTGAGCCGGAGGACTAGGTCTTTCTCTGTGGTCTCGACAGGGGATTCAGTCATCCGTTCGTCTTGGGAGATGCAAGACGAGCCTGCATTCAATTCACTACAGGGATATCCGGCCTTACTTCGAGTCAGAGCACCTCGGTGTCCATTCCACTTGAGGCCACAAACTCAGGGTCCCTCTCACATACCTGTAGCTGAGAGAAGCCTCCTCTTGAGGGGCTTATGGAAAGTTGGTATTCCTCTTGAGTCGAAGCCAGGGACTAAGCTCTCATCTCGAGTTGATTTGGGGTCCAAGGGGAAATTTCGTCTTGCTCCAGTGACGTCAGCATCCCTCTAGACTTGAGACAGTGATTTTGGGTTTTCTCTGGAGTGCCATCAAGGAAATCAAGGCTCCTTTCACGTTTGATGTGGAACACGGAATTGCTCTGCACGCAGTGCAGGGGAATCGGGCCTCATCTCGCGGCGAAGGGGAAGTCTCATGGTTTTTCTCGAGTTACGGCTGGAACCTGGGGTATATTCTCGAGTTACGCCGGGGAGGGCCCTTCCAGACACGTGTTTGTTCAGCAACGTCAGGACTCCTGCCTAGGAGCGGTTGACACTTCGGGATTCTCCACGAGTCTTGGCATGGCAATTGGGACGCGTCTCCTTGTGAGACGGGAGACCCAGGGTCACATTCCACGTATCACAGGGACCCTGCGACTCCTATCCATTTTCAAGAGGAGTCAGGCATCGTCTCCTTTGGAAGCATTGATCTCCGCAGACCTCTCGAGTTTTCAAAGGATGTGAGGCCTCCGGTCGCGTTGAGGCGGAGGACCAGGTCTTTCTCTGTCGTCTCCAAAGGGGATTCAGACATCCCTTTGTCTTGGGAGATGCAAGACGAGCCTGCATTCAATTCACTGCAGGGATATCCGGCCTTACTTCGAGTCAGAGCATCTCGGTGTCCATTCCACTTGAGGCCACAAACTCAGGGTCCTTCTCACATACCTGTGGCTGAGAGAAGCCAACTCTTCAGGGGCTTGTGGATAGTTGGTATTCCTCTTGAGTCGAAGCCAGGGACTAAGCTCTCATCTCGAGTTGATTTGGGGTCCATGGAGCCCTTTCTTGTAGCTCCAGTGACCTCAGGATCCCTCTAGACTTGAGCCAGTGATCTTGGGTTTTCTCTGGAGTGCCATCAAGGAAATCAAGGCTCCTTTCATGTTTGATGTGGAACACGGAATTGCTCTGCACGCAGTGCAGGGGAATAGGGCCTCATCTCGCGGCGAGGGGGAAGTCTCATGGTTTTTCTCGAGTTGAGGCCGGAACCTGGGGTATATTCTCGAGTTACGACGGGGAGGGCCCTCCCAGACACGTGTTTGTTCAGCGACGTCAGGACTCCTGCCTAGGTGCGAGGGACACCTCGGGATTCTCCTTGAGTCTTGGCATGGCAATTGGGACGCGTCTCCACGTGAGGCAGGAGACCTAGGGTCCCTTTCCACGTGCCACAGGGATTCTGGGACTCCTATCCACTTTCAAGAGGAGTCAGGCATCATTTCCTTTGGAAGCATTGATCTCCGCGGACCTCTCGAGATTTCCAAGGATGTGAGGCCTCCGTTCGCGTTGAGGCGGAGGACTAGGTCTTTCTCTGTGGTCTCCACAGGGGATTCAGACATCCCTTCGTCTTGGGAGATGCAAGACGAGCCTGCATTCAATTCACTGCAGGGATATCCGGCCTTACATCGAGTCAGAGCATCTCTGTGTCCATTCCACTTGAGGCCACAAACTCAGGGTCCTTCTCACATACCTGTAGCTGAGAGAAGCCTCCTCTTGTGGTGCTTGTGGAAAGTTGGTATTCCTCTTGAGTCGAAGCCAGGCACTAAGCTCTCATCTCGAGTTGATATGGGGTCCAGGGAGCCCTTTCGTGTTGCTCCAATGACCTCAGGATCCCTCTAGACTTGAGACAGTGATCTTGGGTTTTTTCTGGAGTGCCATCAAGGAAATCAAGGCTCCTTTCACGTTTGATGTGGAACACGAAATTGCTCTGCACGCAGTGCACGGGAATCGGGTCTCATCCAGCGGCGAGGGGGAAGTCCCATGGTTTTTCTCGAGTTGCGGCCGGAACCTGGGGTATATTCTCGAGTTACGACGGGGAGGGCACTTGCAGACACGTGTTTGTTCAGCGACGTCAGGACTCCTGCCTAGGTGCGAGGGACACCTCGGGATTCTCCTCGAGTCTTGGCATGGCAATTGGGACGCGTCTCCACGTGAGGCGGGAGACCCAGTGTCCCTTTCCACGTGCCACAGGGATCCTGGGACTCCTATCCATTTTCGAGAGGAGTCAGGCATCGTCTCCTTTGGAAGCATTGATCTCCGCGGACCTCTCGAGTTTTCAAAGGATGTGAGGCCTCCGGTCGCGATGAGGCGGAGGACTAGGTCTTTCTCTGTGGTCTCCACAGGGGATTCAGATAACCCTTCCTCTTGGGAGATGCAAGAGGAGCCTGCATTCAATTCACTGCAGGGATATTCGGCATTACATCGAGTCCGAGCATCACGGTGTCCAATCCACTTGAGGCCACAAACTCAGGGTCCTTCTCACATACCTGTGGCTGAGAGAAGCCAACTCTTCAGGGGCTTGTGGATAGCTGGTATTCCTCTTGAGTCGAAGCCAGGGACTAAGCTCTCATCTCGAGTTGATTTGGGGTCCACTGAGCCCTTTCGTGTTGCTCCAGTGACCTCAGGATCCCTCTAGACTTGAGCCAGTGATCTTGGGTTTTCTCTGGAGTGCCATCAAGGAAATCAAGGCTCCTTTCACGTTTGATGTGGAACACGGAATTGCTCTGCACGCAGTGCAGGGGAATCGGGCCTCATCTCAGGGCGAGGGGGAAGACTCATGGTTTTTCTCGAGTTGCGGCCGGAATCTGGGCTATATTCTCGAGTTACGACGGGGAGGGTCCTTCCAGACACGTATTTGTTCAGCGACGTCAGGACTCCTGCCTAGGTGCGAGGGACACCTCGGGATTCTCCTCGAGTCTTTGCATGGCAATTGGGACGCGTCTCCACGTGAGGCGCGAGACCCAGGGTCTCTTTCCACGTGCCTCAGGGATCCTGGGACTCCTATCCATTTGCAAGAGGAGTCATTCATCGTCTCCTTTGGAAGCATTGATCTCAGCGGACCTCTCGAGTTTTCAAAGGATGTGAGGCCTCCGTTCGCATTGAGCCGGAGGACTAGGTCTTTCTCTGTGGTCTCCACAGGGGATTCAGACATCCCTTCGTCTTGGGAGATGCAAGACGAGCCTGCATTCAATTCACTACAGGGATATCCGGCCTTACTTCGAGTCAGAGCATCTCGGTGTCCATTCAACTTGAGGCCACAAACTCAGGGTCGCTCTCACATACCTGTTGCTGAGAGAAGCCTCCTCTTGAGGTGCTTGTGGAAAGTTGGTATTCCTCTTGAGTCGAAGCCAGGGACTAAGCTCTCATCTCGAGTTGATTTGGGGTCCACGGAGCCCTTTCATTTTGCTCCAGTGACCTCAGGATCCCTCTAGACTTGAGACAGTGATCTTGGGTTTTCTCTGGAGTGCCATCAAGGAAATCAAGGCTCCTTTCACGTTTGATGTGGAACACGGAATTGCTCGGCACGCAGTGCAGGGGAATCGGGCCTCATCTCGCGGCGAGGGGGAAGTCTCATTGTTTTTCTCGAGTTGCGGCCGGAACCTGGGGTATATTCTCGAGTTACGACGGGGAGGGCCCTTCCAGACACGTGTTTGTTCAGCGACGTCAGGACTCCTGCCTAGGTGCGAGGGACAACTCGGTATTTTCCTCGAGTCTTGGCCTGGCAATTGGGACGCGTCTCCACGTGAGGCGGGAGACCCAGGGTTCCTTTCCACGTGCCACAGGGATCCTGGGACTCCTATGCATTTTCAAGAGGAGTCAGTCATCATCTCCTTTGGAAGCATTGATCTCCGCGGACATCTCGAGTTTTCAAAGGATGTGAGGCCTCCAGTCGTGAAGAGGTGGAGAACTAGGTCTTCTCTGTGGTCTCCAAAGGGGATTCAACATCCCTTCATCTTGGGAGATGGAAGACGAGCCTGCATTCAATACACTGCAGGGATATCCGGCCTTACTTCGAGTCAGATCATCTCGGTGTCCATTCCACTTGAGGCCACAAATTCAGGGTCCCTCTCACATACCTGTAGCTGAGAGAAGCCTCCTCTTGAGGTACTTGTGGAAAGTTGGTATTCCACTTGAGTCGAAGCCAGGGACTAAGCTCTCATCTCGAGTTAATTTGGGGTCCACGCAGCCCTTTCCTGTTGCTCCAGTGACCTCAGGATCCCTCTAGACTTGAGACAGTGATCTTGGGTGTTCTCTGGAGTGCCATCAAGGAAATCAAGGCTCCTTTCACGTTTGATGTGGAACACGGAATTGCTCTGCACGCAGTGCAGGGAAATCGGGCCTCATCTCTGGGCGAGGGGGAAGTGTCATGGTTTTTCTCGAGTTGCGGCCGGAACCTGGGGTATATTCTCGAGTTACGACGGGGAGGGCCCTTCCAGACACGTGTTTGTTCAGCGACGTCAGGACTCCTGCCTAGGTGCGAGGGACACCTCTGGATTCTCCTCGAGTCTTGGCATGGCAATTGGGACGCGTCTCCACGTGAGGCGGGAGACCCAGGGTCCCTTCCAACGTGCCACAGGGATCCTGGGACTCCTATCCATTTTCAAGAGGAGTCACGCATCGTCTCCTTTGGAAGCATTGATCTCTGCGGACCTCTCGAGTTTTCAAAGGATGTGAGGCCTCCGGTCGCAATGAGGCGGAGGACTAGGTCTTTCTCTGTCGTCTCCACATTGGATTCAGACATCCCTTCGTCTTGGGAGATGCAAGACGAGCCTGCATTCAATTCACTGCAGGGATATCCGGCCTTACTTCGAGTCAGAGCATCTCAGTGTCCATTCCACTTGAGGCCACAAACTCAGGGTCTCTCTCACATACCTGTAGCTGAGAGAAGCCTCCTCTTGTGGTGCTGTGGAAAGTTGGAATCCTCTTGAGTCGAAGCCAGGGACTAAGCTCTCATCTCGAGTTGATATGGGGTCCAGGGAGCCCTTTCGTGTTGCTCCAATGACCTCAGGATCCCTCTAGACTTGAGACAGTGATCTTGGGTTTTCTCTGGAGTGCCATGAAGGAAATCAAGGCTCCTTTCACGTTTGATGTGGAACACGGAATTGCTCTGCACGCAGTGCAGGGGAATCGGGCCTCATGTCGCGGCGAGGGGGAAGTCTCATGGTTTTTCTGGAGTTGCGGCCGGAACCTGGGGTATATTCTCGAGTTACGACGGGGAGGGCCCTTCCAGACACGTGTTTGTTCAGCGACGTCAGGACTCCTGCCTGGGTGCGAGGGACACCTCGGGATTCTCCTCGAGTCTTGGCATGGCAATTGGGACGCATCTCCACGTGAGGCGGGAGAACCAGTGTCCCTTTCCACGTGCCACAGGGATCCTGGGACTCCTATCAATTTTCAAGAGGAGTCAGGCATCGTCTCCTTTGGAAGCATTGATCTCCATGGACCTCTCGAGTTTTCAAAGGATGTGAGGCCTCCGGTCGCGATGAGGCGAGAACTAGGTCTTTCTCTGTGGTCTCCACAGGGGATTCAGACATGCCTTCGCCTTGGGAGATGTAAGACGAGCCTGCATTCAATTCACTGCAGGGATATCTGGCCTTTGTTCGAATCAGAGCATCTCGGTGTATATTCCACTTGAGGCCACAAATTCAGGGTCCCTGTCACATACCTGTAGCTGAGAGAAGCCTCCTCTTGAGGTGCTTCGAAAGTTGGTATTCCTCTTGAGTCGAAGCCAGGGACTAAGCTCTCATCTCGAGTTGATTTGGGGTCCACGGAGCCCTTTTGTGTTGCTACAGTGACTTCAGGATCCCTCTAGACTTGAGACAGTGATCTTGGGTTTTCTCTTGAGTTACAAATAGGAAATCAAGGCTCCTTTCACGTTTGATGTGGAATACGGAATTGCTCTGCATGCAGTGCAGTGGAATCGGGCCTCATCTCGCGCCGAGGGGGAAGTCTCATGGTTTTTCTCGAGTTGCGGCCGGAACCTGGGGTATATTCACGAGTTATGACGGGGAGGGCCCTTCCAGACACGTGTTTTTTCAGCGACGTCAGCACTACTGCCTATGTGCGAGGGAACCTCGGGATTCTCCTCGAGTCTTTGCATGGCAAGTGGGACGCGTCTCCACGTGAGGCGGGAGCCCCAGGGTTCATTTCCACGTGCCACAGGGATCCTGGGACTCCTATCCATTTTCAAGAGGAGTCAGGCATCGTCTCCTTTGGACGCATTGATCTCCGCAGACCTCTCGAGTTTTCAAAGGATGTGAGGCCTCCGGTCGCGATGAGGCGGAGAACTAGGTCTTTGTCTGTGGTCTCCACAGTGGATTCAGACATCCCTTCGTTTTGCGAGATGCAAGACGAGCCTGCATTCAATTCACTGCAGGGATATCTGGCCTTACTTCGAGTCAGAGCTTCGCGATGTCCATTCCACTTCAGGCCACAAACTCAGGGTCCCTTTCACATACCTGCAGTTGAGAGAAGCCTCCTCTTGAGGTGCTTGTGGAAAGTTGGTATTCCTCTTGAGTCGAAGCCAGGGAATAAGCTCTCATCTCGAGTTGATTTGGGGTCCACGGAGCCCTTTCGTGTTGCTCCAGTGACCTCAGGATCCCTCTAGACTTGAGACAGTGATCTTGGGTTTTCTCTGGAGTGCCATCAAGGAAATCAAGGCTCCTTTCACGTTTGATGTGGAACACGGAATTGCTCTGCACGCAGTGCAGGGGAATCGGGCCTCATGTCGCGGCGAGGGGGAAGTCTCATGGTTTTTCTGGAGTTGCGGCCGGAACCTGGGGTATATTCTCGAGTTACGACGGGGAGGGCCCTTCCAGACACGTGTTTGTTCAGCGACGTCAGGACTCCTGCCTAGGTGCGAGGGACACCTCGGGATTCTCCTCGAGTCTTGGCATGGCAATTGCGAGGCGTCTCCACGTGAGGTGGGAGACCCAGGGTCCCTTTCCACGTGCCAAAGGGATCCTGGGACTCCTATCAATTTTCAAGAGGAGTCAGGCATCGTCTCCTTTGGAAGCCTTGATCTCCGCGGACCTCTCGAGTTTTCAAAGGATGTGAGGCCTCCGGTCGCGATGAGGCGAGAACTAGGTCTTTCTCTGCGGTCTCCACAGGGGATTCAGACATGCCTTCGTCTTGGGAGATGTAAGACGAGCCTGCATTCAATTCACTGCAGGGATATCTGGCCTTACTTCGAATCAGAGCATCTCGGTGTATATTCCTCTTGAGGCCACAATTTCAGGGTCCCTCTCACATACCTGTAGCTGAGAGAAGCCTCCTCTTGAGGTGCTTCGAAAGTTGGTATTCCTCTTGAGTTGAAGCCAGGGACTAAGCTCTCATCTCGAGTTGATTTGGGGTCCACGGAGCCCTTTTGTGTTGCTACAGTGACTTCAGGATCCCTCTAGACTTGAGACAGTGATCTTGGGTTTTCTCTGGATTTACAACAAGGAAATCAAGGCTCCTTTCACGTTTGATGTGGAACACGGAATTGCTCTGCACGCAGTGCAGGGGAATCGGGCCTCATCTCGCGCCGAGGGGGAAGTCTCATGGTTTTTCTCGAGTTGCGGCCGGAACCTGGGGTATATTCTCGAGTTACGACGGGGAGGGCGCTTCCATAAACGTGTTTGTACAGCAAGGTCAAGACTCCTGCCTAGGTGCGAGGGACACCTCGGGATTCTCCTCGAGTCTTTGCATGGCAATTGGGACGCGTCTCCACGTGAGGCGCGAGACTCAGTGTCTCTTTCCACGTGCCTCAGGGATCCTGGGACTCCTATCCATTTGCAAGAGGAGTCATTCATCGTCTCCTTTGGAAGCATTGATCTCAGCGGAACTCTCGAGTTTTCAAAGGATGTGAGGCCTCCGTTCGCATTGAGCCGGAGGACTAGGTCTTTCTCTGTGGTCTCGACAGGGGATTCAGTCATCCCTTCGTCTTGGGAGATGCAAGACGAGCCTGCATTCAATTCACTACAGGGATATCCGGCCTTACTTCGAGTCAGAGCATCTCGGTGTCCATTCAACTTGAGGCCACAAACTCAGGGTCGCTCTCACATACCTGTTGCTGAGAGAAGCCTCCTCTTGAGGTGCTTGTGGAAAGTTGGTATTCCTCTTGAGTCGAAGCTAGGGACTAAGCTCTCATCTCGAGTTGATTTGGGGTCCACGGAGCCCTTTCATTTTGCTCCAGTGACCTCAGGATCCCTCTAGACTTGAGACAGTGATCTTGGGTTTTCTTTGGAGTGCCATCAAGGAAATCAAGGCTCCTTTCACGTTTGATGTGGAACACGGAATTGCTCTGCACGCAGTGCAGGTGAATCGGGCCTCATCTCGCGGCGAGGGGGAAGTCTCATTGTTTTTCTCGAGTTGCGGCCGGAACCTGGGGTATATTCTCGAGTTACGACGGGGAGGGCCCTTCCAGACACGTGTTTGTTCAGCGACGTCAGGACTCCTGCCTAGGTGCTAGGGACAACTCGGTATTTTCCTCGAGTCTTGGCCTGGCAATTGGGACGCGTCTCCACGTGAGGAGGGAGACCCAGGGTTCCTTTCCACGTGCCACAGGGATCCTGGGACTCCTATGCATTTTCAAGAGGAGTCAGTCATCATCTCCTTTGGAAGCATTGATCTCCGCGGACATCTCGAGTTTTCAAAGGATGTGAGGCCTCCAGTCGTGAAGAGGTGGAGAACTAGGTCTTCTCTGTGGTCTCCACAGGGGATTCAGACATCCCTTCATCTTGGGAGATGGAAGACGAGCCTGCATTCAATACACTGCAGGGATATCCGGCCTTACTTCGAGTCAGATCATCTCGGTGTCCATTCCACTTGAGGCCACAAATTCAGGGTCCCTCTCACATACCTGTAGCTGAGAGAAGCCTCCTCTTGAGGTACTTGTGGAAAGTTGGTATTCCTCTTGAGTCGAAGCCAGGGACTAAGCTCTCATCTCGAGTTAATTTGGGGTCCACGCAGCCCTTTCGTGTTGCTCCAGTGACCTCAGGATCCCTCTAGACTTGAGACAGTGATCTTGGGTTTTCTCTGGAGTGCCATTAAGGAAATCAAGGCTCCTTTCAAGGTTGATGTGGAACACGGAATTGCTCTGCACGCAGTGCAGGTGAATCGGGCCTCATCCTGCGGGGAGGGGGAAGTCTCATGGTTTTTCTCGAGTTAGGCCGGAACCTGGGGTATATTCTCGAGTTACGACGGGGAGGGCACTTCCATACAAGTGTTTGTTCAGCGACGTCAGGACTCCTGCCTAGGTGCGAGGGACACCTCGGGATTCTCTTCGAGTCTTGGCATGGCAATTGGGATGTGTCTCCACGTGAGGCGCGAGACCCAGGGTCCCTTTCCACGTGCCTCAGGGATCCTGGGACTCCTATCCATTTGCAAGAGGAGATAGGAATCGGCTCCTTTGGAAGCATTGATCTCCGCGGACCTCTCGAGTTTTCAAAGGATGTGAGGCCTCCGTTCGTTTTGAGGCGGAGGACTAGGTCTTTCTCTGTGGTCTCCACAGGGGATTCAGACATCCCTTCGTCTTGGGAGATGCACGACGAGCCTGCATTCATTTCACTGCAGGGATATCCGGCCTTACTTCGAGTCAGAGCATCTCGGTGTCCATTCCACTTGAGGCCACAAACTCAACGTCCCTCTCACATACTTGTTGCTGAGAGAAGCCTCCTCTCCAGGTGCTTATGGAAAGTTGGTATTCCTCTTGAGCCGAAGCCAGGGACTAAGCTCTCATCTCGAGTTGTTTTGGGTTCCACGGAGGCTTTTCATGTTGCTCCAGTGACCTCAGGATCCCTCTAGACTTCAGACAGTGATCTTGGGTTTTATCTGGAGTGCCATCAAGGAAATCAAGGCTCCTTTCACGTTTGATGTGGAACACGGAATTGCTTTGCATGCAGTGCAGGGGAATCGGGCCTCATCTCGCGGGGAGGGGGAAGTCCTATGGTTTTTCTGGAGTTGCGGCCGGAACCTGGGGTATATTCTCGAGTTAAGATGGGGAGGGCCCTTCCATACACGTGTTTGTTCAGCGACATCACGACTTCTGCCTAGGTGCGAGGGACACCTCGGGATTCTCCTCGAGTCTTGGCATGGCAATTGGGACGCGTCTCCACGTGAGGCGGGAGACCCAGGGTCCCTTTCCACGTGCCACAGGGATCCTGGGACTCCTATCCATTTTCAAGAGGAGTCAGGCATCGTCTCCTTTGGAAGCATTGATCTCCGCGGACCCTTGAGTTTTCAAAGGATGTGAGGCCTCCGGTCGCAATGAGGCGGAGAACTAGGTCTATCTCTGTGGTCTCAACAGGGGATTCAGACATCCCTTCGTCTTGGGAGATGCAAGACGAGCCTGCATTCAATTCACTGCAGGGATATCCGGCCTTACTTCGAGTCAGAGCATCTCGGTGTCCATTCCACCCGAGGCCACAAACTCAGGGTCCCTCTCACATACCTGTAGCTGAGAGAAGCCTCCTCTTGAGGTGCTTTTGAAAAGTTGGTTTTCCTCTTAAGTCGAAGCCAGGGACTAAGCTCTCATCTCGAGTTGATTTGGGTTCCACGGAGCCCTTTCGTGTTGCTCCAGTGACCTCAGGATCCCTCTAGACTTGAGACAGTGACTTTGGGTTTTCTCTGGAGTGCCATCATGGAAATCAAGGCTCCTTTCACGTTTGATGTGGAACACGGAATTGCTCTGCACGCCATGCAGGGGAATCGGGCCTCATCTCGCGGCGTGGGGGAAGTCTCATGGTTTTTCTCGAGTTGCGGCCGGAACCTGGGGTATATTCTCGAGTTACGACGGGGAGGGCCCTTCCAGACACGTGTTTGTTCAGCGACGTCAGGACTCCTGCCTAGGTGCGAGGGACACTTCGGGATTCTCCACGAGTCTTGGCATGGAAATTGGGACGCGTCTCCACGTGAGGCGGGAGACCCAGGGTCCCCGTCCATGTGGACAGGGATCCTGGGGCTCCTAACCATTTTCAAGAGGAGTCAGGCATCGTCTCCTTTGGAAGCATTGATCTCCGCAGACCTCTCGAGTTTTCAAAGGATGTGAGGCCTCCGGTCGCAATGAGGCGGAGAACTAGGTCTTTCTCTGTGGTCTCCACAGGGGATTCAGACATCCCTTCGTCTTGGGAGATGCAAGGCGAGCTTGCATTCAATTCACTGCAGGGATATCCGGCCTTACTTCGAGTCAGAGCATCTCGGTGTCCATTCCACTTGAGGCCACAAACTCAGGGTCCCTCTCACATACATGTAGCTGAGGGAAGCCTCCTCTTGAGGTGCTTGTGGAAACTTGGTATTCCTCTAGAGTCGAAGCCAGGGACGAAGCTCTCATCTCGAGTTGATTTGGGGTCCACGGAGCCCTTTCGTGTTGCTCCAGTGACCTCAGGATCCCTCGAGACTTGAGACAGTAATCTTGGGTTTTCTCTGGAGTGCCATCAAGGAAATCAAGGCTCCTTTCACGTTTGATGTGGAACACGGAAGTGCTCTGCACGCAGTGCAGGGGAATCCGGCCTCATCTCCCGGCGAGGGGGAAGTCTCATGGTTTTTCTCGAGTTGCGGCCAGAACCTGGGGTATATTCTCGAGTTACGACGGGGAGGGCCCTTCCAGACACGTGTTTGTTCAGCGACGTCAGGACACCTGCCTAGGTGCGAGGGACAACTCGTGATTCTCCTCGAGTCTTGGCATGGCAATTGGGGCGCGTCTCCACCTGAGGCGGGAGACCCAGGGTCCCTTTCCACGTGCCACAGGGATCCTGGGACTCCTATCCATTTTCAAGAGGAGTCAGGAATCGTGTTCTTTGGAAGCATTGATCTCCGCGGACCTCTCGAGTTTTCAAAGGATGTGAGGCCTCCGGTCGCGATTAGGTGGAGAACTAGGTCTTTCTCTGTGGTCTCCACAGGGGATTCAGACATCCCTTCGTCTTGGGAGATGCAAGACGAGCCTGCATTCAATTCACTGCAGGAATATCTGGCCTTCCTTCGAGTCAGAGCATCTCGGTGTCCATTCCACTTGAGGCCACAAACTCAGGGTCCCTCTCACATACCTGTAGCTGAGAGAAGCCTCCTCTTGAGGTGCTTGTGGAAACTTGATATTCCTCTTGAGTCGAAGCGAAGGACTAAGCTCTCATCTCGAGTTGATTTGGGGTCCACGGAGCCCTTTCGTGTTGCTCCAGTGACCTCAGGATCCCTCTAGACTTGAGACAGTGATCTTGGGTTTTCTCTGGAGTGCCATCAAGGAAATCAAGGCTCCTTTCACGTTTGATGTGGAACACGGAATTGCTCTGCAAGCAGTGCAGGGGAATCGGGCCTCATCTCATGGCGAGGGGGAAGTCTCATGGTTTTTCTTGAGTTGCGGCCGGAACCTGGGGTATATTCTCGAGTTACGACGGGGAGGGCCCTTCCAGACACGTGTTTGTTCAGCGACGTCAGGACTCCTGCCTAGGTGCGAAGGAAACTTCGGGATTCTCCTCGAGTCTTGGCATAGCAATTGGGACGCATCTCCACGTGAGGCGGGAGAACCAGGGTCCCTTTCCACGTGCCACAGGGATCCTGGGACTCCTATCCATTTTCAAGAGGAGTCAGGCATCGTCTCCTTTGGAAGTATTGATCTCCGCGGACCTCTCGAGTTTTCAAAGGATGTGAGGCCTCCGGTCGCAATGAGGCGGAGAACTAGGTCTTTCACTGTGGTCTCCACAGGGGATTCAGACATCCCTTCGTCTTGGGAGATGCAACACGAGCCTGCATTCAATTCACTGCAGGGATATCCGGCCTTACTTCGAGTCAGAGCATCTCCGTGTCCATTCCACTTGAGGCCACAAACTCAGGGTCCCTCTCACATAACTGTAGCTGAGAGAAGCCTCCTCTTGAGGTGCTTGTGGAAACTTGGTATTCCTCTTGAGTCGAAGCCAAGGACTAAGCTCTCATCTCGAGTTGATTTGGGGACCACGGAGCCCTTTCGTGTTGCTTCAGTGACCTCAGGATCCCTCTAGACTTGAGACAGTCATCTTGCGTTTTCTCTGGAGTGCCATCAAGGAAATCAAGGCTCCTTTCACGTTTGATATGGAACACGGAATTGCTCCTCACTCACTGCAGGGGAATCGGGCCTCATCTCGCGAAGAGGGGGAAGTCTCATGGTTTTTCTCGAGTTGCGGCCGTAACCTGGGATATATTCTCGAGTTACGACGGGGAGGGCCCTTCCAGACACGTGTTTGTTCAGCGACATCAGGACTCCTGCCTAGGTGCGAGGGACACCTCGGGATTCTCCTCGAGTCTTGGCATGGCAATGGGGACGCGTCTCCACGTGAGGCGGGAGACCCAGGGTCCCTTTCCACGTGCCACAGGGATCCTGGGACTCCTATCCATTTTCAAGAGGAGTCAGGCATCGTCTCCTCTGGAAGCATTGATCTCCGCGGACCTCTCGAATTTTTAAAGGATGTGAGGCCCCCGGTCGCTATGAGGCGGAGAATTAGGTCTTTCTCTGTGGTCTCCACAGGTGATTCAGACATCCCTTCGTCTTGGGAGATGCAAGACGAGCCTGCATTCAATTCACTGCAGGGATATCCGGCCTTACTTCGAGTCAGAGCATCTCGGTGTCTATTCCACTTGAGGCCACAAACTCAGGGTCCCTCAAATATACGTGTAGCTGAGAGAAACCTCCTCTTGAGGTCCTTGTGGAAAGTTGGTATTCCTCTTGAGTCTAAGCCAGGGTCTAAGCTCTCATCTCGAGTTGATTTGGGGTCCACGAAGCCCTTTCCTGTTGGTCCAGTGACTTCAGGATCCCTCTAGACTTGAGACAGTGATCTTGGGTTTTCTCTGGAGTGCCATCAAGGAAATCAAGGCTCCTTTCACGTTTGATGTGGAACACAGAATTTCTCTGCATTCAGTGCAGGGGAATCGGGCCTCAAGTCGCGGCGAGGGGTAAATCTCATGGTTTTTCTCGAGTTGCGGCCGGAACCTGGGGTATATTCTCGAGTTACGACGGGGAGGGCCCTTCCAGACACGTGTTTGTTCAGCGACGTCAGGACTCCTGCCTAGGTGCGAGGGACACCTCGGGATCTCCTCGAGTCTTGGCATGGCAATGGGGAAGCGTCTCCACGTGAGGCGGGAGACCCAGGGTCCCTTTCCACGTGCCACAGGGATCCTGGGACTCCTATCCATTTTCAAGAGGAGTCAGGCATCGTCTCCTTTGGAAGCATTGATCTCCGCGGACCTCTCGAGTTTTCAAAGGATGTGAGGCCTCCGGTTGCGATGAGGCGGAGAATTCGGTCTTTCTCTGAGGTCTCCACAGGGGATTCAGACATCCCTTCGTCTTGGGAGATGCAAAACGAGCCTGCATTCAATTCACTGCAGGGATATCCGGCCTTACTTCGAGTCAGAGCATCTCAGTGTCCATTCCACTTGAGGCCACAAACTCAGGGTCCCTCTCACATACCTGTAGCTGAGAGAAGCCTCCTCTTGAGGTGCTTATGAAAAGTTGGTATTCCTCTTGAGTCGAAGCCAGGGACTAAGCTCTCATCTCGAGGTGATTTGAGGTCCAAGGGGAAATTTCGTGTTGCTCCAGTGACCTCAGCATCCCTCTAGACTTGAGACAGTGATCTTGGGTTTTCTCTGGAGTGCCATCAAGGAAATCAAGGCTCCTTTCACGTTTGATGTGGAACACGGAATTGCTCTGCACGCAGTCCAGGGGAATCGGGCCTCAACTCTCGGCGAGGGGGAAATCTCATGGTTTTTCTCGAGTTGCGGCCGGAACCTGGGTTATATTCTCGAGTTACGATGGGGAGGGCCCTTCCAGACACGTGTTTGTTCAGCGACGTCAGGACTCCTGCCTAGGGGCGAGGGACAGCTCGGGATTCTCCTCGAGTCTTGGCATGGCAATTGCGACGCGTCTCCACATGAGGCAGGAGACCCAGGGTCCCTTTCCACGTGCCACAGGGATCCTGGGACTCCTATCCATTTTCAAGAGGAGTCAGGCATCGTCTCCTTTGGAAGCATTGATCTCCGCGGACCTCTCGAGTTTTCAAAGGATGTGAGGCCTCCGGTCGCGATGAGGCGGAGAACTAGGTCTTTCTCTGTGGTCTCCACAGGGGATTCAGACATCCCTTCGTCTTGGGAGATGCAAGACGACCCTGCATTCAATTCACTGCAGGGATATCCGGCCTTACTTCGAGTCAGAGCATCTCGCTGTCCATTCCACTTGAGGCCACAAACTCAGGGTCCCTCTCACATACCTGTAGCTGAGAGAAGCCTCCTCTTCAGGTGCTTTTGGAAAGTTGGTATTCCTCTTGAGTCGAAGCCAGGGACTAAGCTCTCATCTCGAGTTGATTTGGGGTCCAAGGGGAAATTTCGTGTTACTCCAGTGACCTCAGGATCCCTCTAGACTTGAGACAGTGATCTTGGGTTTTCTCTGGAGTGCCATAAAGGAAATCAAGGCTCCTTTCACGTTTGATGTGGAACACGGAATTGCTCTACACGCAGTGCAGGGGAATCGGGCCTCATCTCGCGGCGAGGGGGAAGTCTCATGGTTTTTCTCGAGTTGCAGCCGGAACCTGGGGTATATTCTCGAGTTACGACGGGGAGGGCCCTTCCAGACTGGTGTTTGTTCAGCGACGTCGGACTCCTGCCTAGGTGCGAGGGACACCTCGGGATTCTCCTCGAGTCTTGGCATGGCAATTGGGACACGTCTCCACGGGAGCCAGGAGACCCAGGGTCCCTTTCAACGTGCCACAGGGATCGTGGGACTCCTATCCATTTTCAAGAGGAGTCAGGCATCGTCTCCTTTGGAAGCATTGATCTCCGCGGACCTCTCGAGTTTTCAAAGGATGTGAGGCCTCCGGTCGTGATGAGGCGGAGAAGTCGGTATTTCTCTGAGGTCTCCACAGGGGATTCAGACATCCCTTCGTCTTGGGAGATGCAAGACGAGCCTGCATTCAATTCACTGCAGGGATATCCGGCCTTACTTCGAGTCAGAGCATCTCTGTGTCCATTCCACTTGAGGCCACAAACTCAGGGTCCCTCTCACATACCTGTAGCTGAGAGAAGCCTCGTCTTGAGGTGCTTGTGAAAAGTGGGTATTCCACTTGAGTCGAAGGCAGGGTGTAAGCTCTCATCTCGAGTTGATCTGGGGTTCACGGTGCCCTTTCGTGTTGCTCCAGTGACCTCAGGATCCCTCTAGACTTGAGACAGTGATTTTGGGTTTTCTCTGGAGTGCCATCAAGGAAATCAAGGCTCCTTTCACGTTTGATGTGGAACACGGAATTGCTCTGCACGCAGTGCAGGGGAATCGGGCCTCATCTCGCGGCGAGGGGGAAGTCTCATGGTTTTTCTCGAGTTGCGGCCGGAACCTGGGGTATATTCTCGAGTTACGACGGGGAGGGCCCTTCCAGACACGTGTTTGTTCAGCGACGTCAGGACTCCTGCCTAGGTGCGAGGGACACCTCGGGATTCTCCTCGAGTCTTGGCATGGCAATGGGGAAGCGTCTCCACGTGAGGCGGGAGACCCAGTGTCCCTTTCCACGTGCCACAGGGATCCTGGGACTCCTATCCATTTTCAAGAGGAGTTAGGCATCGTCTCCTTTGGAAGCATTGATCTCCGCGGACCTCTCGAATTTTCAAAGGATGTGAGGCCCCCGGTCGCTATGAGGCGGATAATTAGGTCTTTCTCTGTGGTCTCCACAGGGGATTCAGACATCCCTTCTTCTTGGGAGATGCAAGACGAGCCTGCATTCAATTCACTGCAGGGATATCCGGCCTTACTTCGAGTCAGAGCATCTCGGTGTCCATTCCACTTGAGGCCACAAACTCAGGGTCCCTCTGACATACCTGTAGCTGAGAGAAACCTCCTCTGGAGGTGCATGTGGAAAGTTGGAATTCCTCTTGAGTCGAAGCCAGGGACTAAGCTCTCATCTCGAGTTGATTTGGGGTCCACGAAGCCCTTTCCTGTTGGTCCAGTGACTTCAGGATCCCTCTAGACTTGAGACAGTGATCTTGGGTTTTCTCTGGAATGCCATCAAGGAAATCCAGGCTCCTTTCACGTTTGAGGTGGAACACGGAATTGCTCTGCACGCAGTGCAGGGGAATCGGGCCTCATCTCGCGGCGACGGGGAAGTCTCATGGTTTTTCTCGAGTTGCAGCCGGAACCTGGGGTTTATTCTCGAGTTACGACGGGGAGGGCCCTTCCAGACACGTGTTTCTTCAGCGACGTCAGGACTCCTGCCTAGGTGCGAGGGACACCTCGGGATTCTCCTCGAGTCTTGGCATGGCAATTTTGACGCGTCTCCACGTGAGGCGGGAGACCCAGTTTCCCTTTCCACGTGCCAAAGGGATCCTGGGACTCCTATCCATTTTCAAGAGGAGTCAGGCATCGTCTTCTTTGGAAGCATTGATCTCCGCGGACCTCTCGAGTTTTCAAAGGATGTGAGGCCTCCGGTCGCTTTGAGGCGGAGAACTAGGTCTTTCCCTGTGGTCTCCACAGGGGATTCAGACAACCCTTCGTCTTGGGAGATGCAAGACGAGCCTGCATTCATTCACTGCAGGGATATCCGGCCTTACTTCGAGTCAGAGCATCTCGGTGTCCATTCCACTTGAGGCCACAAACTCAGGGTCCCTCTCACATACCTGTAGCTGATAGAAGCCTCATCTTGAGGTGCTTGTGAAAAG
Source organism: Dama dama (assembly GCF_033118175.1). Lineage (NCBI taxonomy): Eukaryota > Metazoa > Chordata > Mammalia > Artiodactyla > Cervidae > Dama > Dama dama. The sequence goes on along the minus strand of NC_083682.1, from coordinate 52,861,234 downwards.
TGGGTATTCCTCTTGAGTCGAAGCCAGGGTCTAAGCTCTCGTCTCGAGTTGATTTGGGGTCCACGGAGCCCTTCCGTGTTGCTCCAGTGACCTCAGGATCCCTCTAGACTTGATACAGTGATCTTGGGTTTTCTCTGGAGTGCCATCAAGTAAATCAAGGCTCCTTTCATGTTTGATGTGGAACACGGAATTGCTCTGCACGCAGTGCAGGGGAATCGGGCCTCATCTCACGGCGAGGGGGAAGTCTCATGGTTTTTCTCGAGTTGCGGCCGGAACCTGGGGTATATTCTCGAGTTACGACGGGGAGGGCCCTTCCAGACACGTGTTTGTTCAGTGACGTCAGGACTCCTGCCTAGGTGCGAGGGACACCTCGGGATTCTCCTCGAGTCTTGGCATGGCAATGGGGAAGCGTCTCCACGTGAGGCGGGAGACCCAGGGTCCCTTTCAACGTGCCACAGGGATCGTGGGACTCCTATCCATTTTCAAGAGGAGTCAGGCATCGTCTCCTTTGGAAGCATTGATCTCCGCGGACCTCTCGAGTTTTCAAAGGATGTCAGGCCTCCGGTCGCGATGAGGCGGAGAAGTCGGTATTTCTCTGAGGTCTCCACAGGGGATTCAGACATCCCTTCGTCTTGGGAGATGCAAGACCAGCCTGCATTCAATTCACTGCCGGGATATCCGGCCTTACTTCGAGTCAGAGCATCTCGGTGTCCATTCCACTTGAGGCCACAAACTCAGGGTCCCTCTCACATACCTGTAGCTGAGAGAAACCTCCTCCTGAGGTGCTTATGGAAAGTTGGTATTCCTCTTGAGTCGACGCCAGGGACTAAGCTCTCATTTCGAGTTGATTTGGGGTCCAAGGGGAAATTTCGTGTTACTCCAGTGACCTCAGGATCCCTCTTGACTTGAGACAGTGATCTTGGGTTTTCTCTGGAGTGCCATCAAGGAAATCAAGGCTCCTTTCACGTTTGATGTGGAACACGGAATTGCTCTGCATGCAGTGCAGGGGAATCGGTCATAAACTCGCGGCAAGGGGGATATCTCATGGTTTTTCTCGAGATGCGGCCGGAACATGGGGTATATTCTCGAGTTACGACGGGGAGGGCCCTTCCAGACACGTGTTTGTTCAGCGACGTCAGGACTCCTGCCTAGGGGTGAGGGACACCTCGGGATTCTCCTCGAGTCTTGGCATGGCAATTGGGACGCGTCTCCACGTGAGGCGGGAGACCCAGGGTCCCTTTGCACGTTCCACAGTGATCCTGGGACTCCTATCCATTTTCAAGAGGAGTCAGGCATCGTGTCCTTTGGAAGCATTGATCTCCGTGGACCTCTTGAGTTTTCAAAGGATGTGAGGCCTCCGGTCGCATTGAGGCGGAGGACTAGGTCTTTCTCTGTGGTCTCCACAGGGGATTCAGATATCCCTTCGTCTTGGCAGATGCAAGACGAGCCTGCATTCAATTCACTGCAGGGATATCCAGCCTTACTTCGAGTCAGAGCATCTCAGTGTCCATTCCACTTGAGGCCACAAACTCAGGGTCCCTCTCACATACCTGTAGCTGAGAGAAGCCTCCTCTTGAGGTGCTTATGAAAAGTTGGTATTCCTCTTGAGTCGAAGCCACGGACTAAGCTCTCATCTCGAGTTGATTTGGGGTCCAAGGGGAAATTTCGTGTTGCTCCAGTGACCTCAGCATCCCTCTAGACTTGAGACAGTGATCTTGGGTTTTCTCTGGAGTGCCATCAAGGAAATCAAGGCTCCTTTCACGTTTGATGTGGAACACGGAATTGCTCTGCACGCAGTCCAGGGGAATCGGGCCTCAACTCTCGGCGAGGGGGAAATCTCATTGTTTTTCTCGAGTTGCGGCCGGAACCTGGGTTATATTCTCGAGTTACGACGGGGAGGGCCCTTCCAGACACGTGTTTGTTCAGCGACGTCAGGACTCCTGCCTAGGGGCGAGGAACAGCTCGGGATTCTCCTCGAGTCTTGGCATGGCAATTGCGACGCGTCTCCACGTGAGGCAGGAGACCCAGCGTCCCTTTCCACGTGCCACAGGGATCCTGGGACTCCTATCCATTTTCAAGAGGAGTCAGGCATCGTCTCCTTTGGAAGCATTGATCTCCGCGGACCTCTCGAGTTTTCAAAGGATGTGAGGCCTCCGGTCACGATGAGGCGGAGAACTAGGTCTTTCTCTGTGGTCTCCACAGGGGATTCAGACATCCCTTCGTCTTCGGAGATGCAAGACGACCCTGCATTCAATTCACTGCAGGGATATCCGGCCTTACTTCGAGTCAGAGCATCTCGGTGTCCATTCCACTTGAGGCCACAAACTCAGGGTCCCTCTCATATACCTGTAGCTGAGAGAAGCCTCCTCTTCAGGTGCTTTTGGAAAGCTGGTATTCCTCTTGAGTCGAAGCCAGGGACGAAGCTCTCATCTCGAGTTGATTTGGGGTCCAAGGGGAAATTTCGTGTTACTCCAGTGACCTCAGGATCCCTCTAGACTTGAGACAGTGATCTTGGGTTTTCTCTGGAGTGCCATCAAGGAAATCAAGGCTCCTTTCACGTTTGATGTGGAACACGGAATTGCTCTACACGCAGTGCAGGGGAATCGGGCCTCATCTCGCGGCGAGGGGGAATTCTCATGGTTTTTCTCGAGTTGCGGCCGGAACCTGGGGTATATTCTCGAGTTACGACGGGGAGGGCCCTTCCAGACTCGTGTTTGTTCAGCGACAACGGACTCCTGCCTAGTTGCGAGGGACACCTCGGGATTCTCCTCGAGTCTTGGCATGGCAATTGGGACACGTCTCCACGGGAGCCAGGAGACCCAGGGTCCCTTTCAACGAGCCACAGGGATCGTGGGACTCCTATCCATTTTCAAGAGGAGTCAGGCATCGTCTCCTTTGGAAGCATTGATCTCCGCGGACCTCTCGAGTTTTCAAAGGATGTGAGGCCTCCGGTCGCGATGAGGCGGAGAAGTCGGTATTTCTCTGAGGTCTCCACAGGGGATTCAGACATCCCTTCGTCTTGGGAGATGCAAGACGAGCCTGCATTCAATTCACTGCAGGGATATCCGGCCTTACTTCGAGTCAGAGCATCTCGGTGTCCATTCCACTTGAGGCCACAAACTCAGGGTCCCTCTCACATACCTGTAGCTGAGAGAAGCCTCGTCTTGAGGTGCTTGTGAAAAGTGGGTATTCCTCTTGAGTCGAAGGCAGGGTGTAAGCTCTCATCTCGAGTTGATCTGGGGTTCACGGTGCCCTTTCGTGTTGCTCCAGTGACCTCAGGATCCCTCTAGACTTGAGACAGTGATTTTGGGTTTTCTCTGGAGTGCCATCAAGGAAATCAAGGCTCCTTTCACGTTTGATGTGGAACACGGAATTGCTCTGCACGCAGTGCAGGGGAATCGGGCCTCATCTCGCGGCGAGGGGGAAGTCTCATGGTTTTTCTCGAGTTGCGGCCGGAACCTGGGGTATATTCTCCAGTTACGACGGGGAGGGCCCTTCCAGACACGTGTTTGTTCAGCGACGTCAGGACTCCTGCCTAGGGGCGAGGGACACCTCGGGATTCTCCTCGAGTCTTGGCATGGCAATTGCGACGGGTCTCCACGTGAGGCGGGAGACCCAGGGTCCCTTTGCACGTGCCACAGGGATCCTGGGACTCCTATCCATTTTCAAGAGGAGTCAGGCATCGTGTCCTTTGGAAGCATTGATCTCCGCGGACCTCTTGAGTTTTCAAAGGGTGTAAGGCCTCCGGTCGCATTGAGGCGGAGGACTAGGTCTTATTCTGTGGTCTCCACAGGGAATTCAGACAACCCTTCGTCTTGGGAGATGCAAGACGAGCCTGCATTCAATTCACTGCAGGGATATCCGGCCTTACTTTGAGTCAGAGCATCTCGGTGTCCATTCCACTTGAGGCCACAAATTCAGGGTCCCTCTCACATACCTGTAGCTGAGAGAAGCCTCCTCTTGAGGTGATGGTGGAAAGTTGGTAGTCCTCTTGAGTAGAAGCCAGGGACTAAGCTCTCATCTCGAGTTGATTTGGGGTCCACGGAGCCCTTTCGTGTTTCTCCAGTGACCTCAGGATCCCTCTAGACTTGAGACAGTTATTTTGGGTTTTCTCTGGAGTGCCAACAAGGAAATCAAGGCTCCTTTCACGTTTGATGTGGAACACGGAATTGCTCTACACGCAGTGCAGGGGAATCGGGCCTCATCTCGCGGCGAGGGGGAAGTCACATGGTTTTTCTCGAGTTGCGGCTTGAACCTGGGGTATATTCTCGAGTTACGACGGGGAGGGCCCTTCCAGACTCGTGTTTGTTCAGCGACGTCGGACTCCTGCCTAGGTGCGAGGGACACCTCGGGATTCTCCTCGAGTCTTGGCATGGCAATTGGGACGCGTCTCCACGGGAGCCGGGAGACCCAGGGTCCCTTTCAACGTGCCACAGGGATCGTGGGACTCCTATCCATTTTCAAGAGGAGTCAGGCATCGTCTCCTTTGGAAGCATTGATCTCCGCAGACCTCTCGAGTTTTCAAAGGATGTGAGTCCTTCGGGCTTGATGAGGCGGAGGTCTAGGTCTTCTCTGTGGTTTCCACAGGGGATTCAGACATCCCTTCGTCTTGGGAGATGCAAGACGAGCCTGCATTCAATTCACTGCAGGAATGTCCGGCCTTACTTCGAGTCAGAGCATCTCGGTGTCCATTCCACTTGAGGCCACAAACTCAGGGTCCCTCTCACATACCTGTAGCTGAGAGAAGCCTCCTCTTGAGGTGCTTATGGAAAGTTGGTATTCCTCTTGAGTCGAAGCCAGGGACTAAGCTCTCATCTCGAGTTGATTTGGGGTCCAAGGGGAAATTTCGTGTTTCTCCAGTGACCTCAGCATCCCTCTAGAGATGAGACAGTGATCTTGGGTTTTCTCTGGAGTGCCATCAAGGAAATCAAGGCTCCTTTCACGTTTGATGTGGAACACGGAATTGCTCTGCATGCAGTGCAGGGGAATCGGGCCTCATCTCGCGGCGAGGGGGAAGTCTCATGGTTTTTCTCGAGTTGCGGCCGGAACCTGGGGTATATTCTCGAGTTACGACGGGGAGGGCCCTTCCAGACACGTGTTTGTTCAGCGACGTCAGGACTCCTGCCTAGGTGCGAGGGACACCTCGGGATTCTCCTCCAGTCTTGGCATGGCAATTTGGACGCGTCTCCACGTGAGGCGGGAGACCCAGTGTCCCTTTCCACGTGCCACAGGGATCCTGGGACTCCTATCCATTTTCAAGAGGATTCAGGCATCGGCTCCTTTGGAAGCATTGATCTCCGCGGACCTCTCGAGTTTTAAAAGGATGTGAGGCCTCCGGTCGCGATGAGGCGGAGAATTCGGTCTTTCTCTGAGGTCTCCACAGGGGATTCAGACATCCCTTCTTCTTGGGAGATGCAAGACGAGCCTGCATTCAATTCACTGCAGGGATATCCGGCCTTACTTCGAGTCAGAGCATCTCGGTGTCCATTCCACTTGAGGCCACAAACTCAGGGTCCCTCTCACATACCTGTAGCTGAGAGAAGCCTCCTCTTGAGGTGCTTATGGAAAGTTGGTATTCCTCTTGAGTCGAAGCCAGGGACTAAGCTCTCATCTCGAGTTGATTTGGGGTCCACGGAGCCCTTTCTTGTTGCTCCAGTGACCTCAGGATCCCTCTAGACTTGAGACAGTGACCTTGGGTTTTCTCTGGAGTGCCATCAAGGAAATCAAGGCTCCTTTCACGTTTGATGTGGCACACGGAATTGCTCTGCACGCAGTGCAGGGGAATCGGGCCTCATCTCGCGGCGAGGGGGAAGTCTCATGGTTTTTCTCGAGTTGCGGCCGGAACCTGGGGTATATTCTCGAGTTACGACGGGGAGGGCCCTTCCAGACACGTGTTTGTTCAGCGGCGACAGGACTCCTGCCTAGGTGTGAGGGACACCCCTGGAATCTACTCGAGTCTTGGCATGGCAATTGGGATGCGTCTCCACGTGAGGAGGGAGACCCAGGGTCCCTTTCCACGTGCCACAAGGATCCTGGGACTCCTATCCATTTTCAAGAGGAGTCAGGCATCCTCTCCTTTGGAAGCATTGATCTCCGAGGACCTCTCGAATTTTCAAAGGATGTGAGGCCTCCGGTCGTGAAGAGGCAGATAACTAGGTCTTTCTCTGTGGTTTCCTTAGGGGATTCAGACATCCCTTCGTCTTGGGAGATGCAAGACGAGCCTGCATTCAATTCACTGCAGGGATATCCGGCCTTACTTCGAGTCAGAGCATCTCGGTGTCCATTCCACTTGAGGTCACAACTCAGGGTCCCTCTCACATACCTGTAGCTTAGAGAAGCCTCCTCTTGAGGTGCTTGTGGAAAGTTGGTATTCCTCTTGAGTAGAAGCCAGGGACTAAGCTCTCATCTCGAGTTGATTTGGGGTCCACGGAGCCCTTTCGTGTTGCTCCAGTGACCTCAGGATCCCTCTAGACTTGAGACAGTGACCTTGGGTTTTCTCTGGAGTGCCATCAAGGAAATCAAGGCTCATTTCACGTTTGATGTGGAACACGGAATTGCTCTGCACGCAGTGCAGGGGAATCGGGCCTCATCTCGCGGCGAGGGGGAAGTCTCATGGTTTTTCTCGAGTTGCGGGCGGAACCTGGGGTATATTCTCGAGTTACGACGGTGAGGGCCCTTCCAGACACGTGTTTGTTCAGCGACGTCAGGACTCCTGCCTAGGTGCGAGGGACACCTCGGGATTCTCCTCGAGTCTTGGCATGGCAATTGGGACGCGTCTCCACGTGAGGCGGGAGTCCCAGGGTCCCTTTCAACGTGCCTCAGGGATCCTGGGACTCCTATCCATTTTCAAGAGGAGTCAGGCATCGTCTCCTTTGGAAGCATTGATCTCCGCGGACCTCTCGAGTTTTCAAAGGATGTGAGGCCTCCGGTCGCGTTGATTCGGACGACTAGGTCTTTCTCTGTGGTCTCCACAGGGGAATAAGACATCCCTTTGTCTTGGGAGATGCAAGACGAGCCTGCATTCAATTCACTGCAGGGATATCCGGCCTTACTTCAAGTCAGAGCATCTTGGTGTCCATTCCACTTGAGGCCACAAACTCAGGGTCCTTCTCACATACCTGTAGCTGAGAGAAGCCTCCTCTTGAGGTGCTTGTGGAAAGTTGGTATTCCTCTTGAGTCGAAGCCAGGGACTAAGCTCTCATCTCGAGTTGATTTGGGGTCCACGGAGCCCTTTCGTGTTGCTCCAGTGACCTCAGGATCCCTCTAGACTTGAGACAGTGATCTTGGGTTTTCTCTGGAGTGCCATCAAGGAAATCAAGGCTCCTTTCACGTTTGATGTGGAACACGGAATTGCTCTGCACGCAGTGCAGGGCAATCGGGCCTTATCTCGCGGCGAGGGGGAAGTCTCATGGTTTTTCTCAAGTTGCGGCCGGTACCTAGGGTATATTCTCGAGTTACGACGGGGAGGGCCCTTCCAGACACGTGTTTGTTCAGCGACGTCAGGACTCCTGCCTAAGTGCGAGGGACACCTCGGGATTCTCCTCGAGTCTTGGCATGGCAATTGGGACGCGTCTCCACGTGAGGCGGGAGACCCAGGTTCCCTTTCCACGTGCCACAGGGATCCTGGGACTCCTATCCATTTTCAAGAGGAGTCAGGCATCGTCTCCTTTGGAAGCATTTATCTCCGCGGACCTCTCGAGTTTTCAAAGGATGTGAGGCCTCCGGTCGCGTTGAGTCGGACGACTAGGTCTTTCTGTGTGGTCTCCACAGGGGAATAAGTCATCCCTTTGTCTTGGGAGATGCAAGACGAGCCTGCATTCAATTCACTGCAGGGATATCCAGCCTTACTTCGAGTCAGGAGCATCTCGGTGTCCATTCCACTTGAGGCCACAAACTCAGGGTCCCTCTCACATACCTGTAGCTGAGAGAAGCCTCCTCTTGAGGTGCTTGTGGAAAGTTGGTATTCCTCTTGAGTGGAAGCCAGGGACTAAGCTCTCATCTCGAGTTGATTTGGGGTCCACGGAGCCCTTTCGTGTTGCTCCAGTGACCTCGGGATCTCTCTAGACTTCAGACAATGATCTTGGGTTTTCTCTGGAGTGCCATCAAGGAAATCAAGGCTCCTTTCATGTTTGATGTGGAACACGGAATTGCTCTGCACGCAGTGCAGGGGAATTGGGCCTCATCTCGCGGCGAGCTGGAAGTCTCATGGTTTTTCTCGAGTTGCGGCCGGAACCTGGGGTATATTCTCGAGTTACGACGGGGAGGGCACTTCCAGACACGTGTTTGTTCAGCGACGTCAGGACTCCTGCCTAGGTGCGAGGGACACCTCGGGATTCTCCTCGAGTCTTGGCATGGCAATTGGGGGGCGGCTCCACGTGAGGCGCGAGACCCAGTGTCCCTTTCCACGTGCCACAGGGATCCTGGGACTTCTATCCATTTGCAAGAGGAGTCAGGCATCGTCTCCTTTGGAAGCATTGATCTGCGCGAACCTCTCGAGTTTTCAAAGGATGTGAGTCTTCCGTTCGCGTTGAGGCAGAGGACTAGGTCTTTCTCTGTGGTCTCCACAGGGGATTCAGACATCCCTTCGTCTTGGGAGATGCAGGACGAGCCTGCATTCAATTCACTGCAGGGATATCCGGCCTTACTTCAAGTCAGAGCATCTCGGTGACCATTCCACTTGAGGCCACAAACTCAGGGTCCCTCTCACATACCTGTAGCTGAGAGAAGCCTCCTCTTGAGGTGCTTGTGGAAAGTTGGTATTCCTCTTGAGTCGAAGCCAGGGACTAAGATCTCATTTCGAGTTGATTTGGGGTCCACGGAGCCCTTTCGTGTTACTCCATTGACTTCAGGATCCCTCTAGACTTGAGACAGTGATCTTGGGTTTTCTCTGGAGTGCCATCAAGGAAATCAAGGCTCCTTTCACGTTTGATGTGGATCACGGAATTGCTCTGCTCGCAGTGCAGGGGAATCGGGCCTCATCTCGCGGCGAGGGGGATGTCTCATATTTTTTCTCGAGTTTAGGCCGGAACCAGTTGTATATTCTCGAGTTACGACGGGGAAGGCCCTTCCAGACACGTGTTTGTGCAGCGACGTCAGGACTCCTGCCTAGGTGCGAGGGACACCTCGGGATTCTCCTCGAGTCTTGGCATGGCAATTGGGACGCGTCTCCACGTGAGGCGGGAGACCCAGGGTCCCTTTCCACGTGCCACAGGGATCCTGGGACCCCTATCCATTTTCAAGAGGAGTCAGGCATCGTCTCCTTTGGAAGCTTTGTTCTGCACGGACCTCTCGAGTTTTCAAAGGATGTGAGGCCTCCGGTCGCGATGAGGCGGAGGACAAGGTCTTTCTCTGTGGTCTCCACAGGGGATTCAGACATCCCTTCGTCTTGGGAGATGCAAGACGGGCCTGCATTCAATTCACTGCAGACATATCCGGCCTTACATTGAGTCAGAGCATCTCGGTGTCCATTCCACTTGAGGCCACAATCTCAGGGTCCCTCTCACATACCTGTAGCTGAGAGAAGCCTACTCTTGAGGTGCTTGTGGAAAGTTGGTATTCCTCTTGAGTCGAAGCCAGGGACTAAGCTCTCATCTCGAGTTGATTTGGGGTCCACGGAGACCTTTCGTGTTGCTCCAGTGACCTCAGGATCCCTCTAGACTTGAGACAGTGACCTTGGGTTTTCTCTGGAGTGTCATCAAGGAAATCAAGGCTCCTTTCACGTTTGATGTGGAACACGGAATTGCTCTGCACGTAGTGCAGGGGAATCGGGCTTCATCTCGCGGCGAGGGGGAAGTCTCATGGTTTTTCTCGAGTTGCGGCCGGAATCTGGGGTATATTCTCGAGTTACGACGGGGAGGGCCCTTCCAGACACGTGTTTGTTCAGCGACGTCAGGACTCCTGCCTAGGTGCGAGGGACACCTCTGGATTCTCCTCGAGTCTTGGCATGGCAATTGGGACGTGGCTCCACGTGAGGCGCGAGACCCAGTGTCCCTTTCCACGTGCCACAGGGATCCTGGGACTCCTATCCATTTGCAAGAGGAGTCAGGCATCGTCTCCTTTGGAAGCATTGATCTGCGTGGACCTCTTGAGTTTTCAAAGGATGTGAGGCCTCCGGTCGCGATGAGGCGGAGGACTAGGTCTTTCTCTGTGGTCTCCACAGGGGATTCAGACATCCCTTCGTCTTGGGAGATGCAAGACGAGCCTGCATTCAATTCACTGCAGGCATATCCGGCCTTACTTCGAGTCAGAGCATCTCGGTGTCCATTCCACTTGAGGCCACAAACTCAGGGTCCCTCTCACATACCTGTAGCTGAGAGAAGCCTCCTCTTGAAGTGCTTGTGGAAAGTTGGTATTCCTCTTGAGTCGAAGCCAGGGACTAAGCTCTCATCTCGAGTTGATTTGGGGTCCACGGAGCCCTTTCTTGTTGCTCCAGTGACCTCAGGATCCCTCTAGACTTGAGACAGTGACCTTGGGTTATCTCTGGAGTGTCATCAAGGAAATCAAGGCTCCTTTCATGTTTGATGTGGAACACGGAATTGCTCTGCACACAGTGCAGGGGAATCGGGCCTCATCTCGCGGCGAGGGGGAAGTCTCATGGTTTTTCTCGAGTTGCGGCCGGAACCTGGGGTATATTCTCGAGTTACGACGGGGAGGGCCCTTCCAGACACGTGTTTGGTCAGCGATGTAAGGACTCCTGCCTAGGTGCGAGGGACACCTCGGGATTCTCCTAGAGTCTTGGCATGGCAATTGGGACGCGTCTCCACGTGAGGCGGGAGACCTAGGTTCCCTTTCCATGTTCCACAGGGATCCTGGGACTCCTATCCATATTCAAGAGGAGTCAGGCATCGTCGCCTTTGGAAGCATTGATCTCCGCAGACCTCTCGAGTTTTCAAAGGATGTGAGGCCTCCAGTCGCGTTGAGGTGGAAAACTAGGTCTTTCTCTGTGGTCTCCACAGGGGATTCAGACATCCCTTCGTCTTGGGAGATGCAAGATGAGCCTGCATTCAATTCACTGCAGGGATATCCGGCCTTACTTCGAGTCAGAGCATCTCGCTGTCCATTCCACTTGATGACACAAACTCAGGGTCCCTCTCACATACCTGTAGCTGAGAGAAGCCTCCTCTTCAGGGGCTTCGGGAAAGTTCGTATTCCTCTTGAATTGAAGCCAGGGTCTAAGCTCTCATCTCGAGTTGATTTGGGGTCCACGGAGCCCTTTCATGTTGCTCCAGTGACCTCAGGATCCCTCTAGACTTGAGACAGTGATCTTGGGTTTTCTCTGGAGTGCCATCAAGGAAATCAAGGCTCCTTACACGTTTGATGTCAAACACGGAATTGCTCTGCACGCAGTGCAGGGGAATCGGGCCTCATGTCACGGCAAGAGGGATGTCTCATGGTTTTTCTCGAGTTGCGGCCGGAACCTGGGGCATATTCTCGAGTTACGACGGGGAGGGCCCTTCCAGACACGTGTTTGTTCAGCGACGTCAGGACTCCTGCCTAGGTGCGAGGGACACCTCGGGATTCTGCTCGAGTCTTGGCATGGCAATGGGGAAGCGTCTCCACGTGAGGCGGGAGACCGAGTGTCCCTTTCCACGTGCCACAGGGATCCTGGGACTCCTATCCATTTTCAAGATGAGTCAGGCATCGTCTCCTTTGGAAGCATTGATCTCCGCGGACCTCTCGGGTTTTCAAAGGATGTGAGGCCTCCAGTCGCGATGAGGCGGAGGATTAGGTCTTTCTCTGTGGTCTCCACAGGGGATTCAGACAACACTTCGTCTTGGGAGATGCAAGACGAGCCTGCATTCAATTCACTGCAGGGATATCCGGCTTTACTTCGAGTCAGAGCATCTCGGTGTCCATTCCACTTGAGGCCACAAACTCAGGGTCCCTCAAATATACCTGTAGCTGAGAGAAACCTCCTCTTGAGGTGCTTGTGGAAAGTTGGTATTCCTCTTGAGTCTAAGCCAGGGTCTAAGCTCTCATCTCGAGTTGATTTGGGGTCCAAGGGGAAATTTCGTGTTGCTCCAGTGACCTCAGCATCCCTCTAGACTTGAGACAGTGATCTTGGGTTTTCTCTGGAGTGCCATCAAGGAAATCAAGGCTCCTTTCACGTTTGATGTGGATCACGGAATTGCTCTGCACGCAGTGCAGGGGAATCGGGCCTCATCTCGCGGCGAGGGGGAAGTCTCATGGTTTTTCTCGAGTTGCGGCCGGAACATGGGGTATATTCTCGAGTTACGACGGGGAGGGCCCTTCCAGACACGTGTTTATTCAGCGACATCAGGACTCCTGCCTAGGTGCGAGGGACACCTCGGTATTCTCCTCGAGTCTTGGCATGGTAATTTGGACGCGTCTCCACGTCAGGCGGGAGACCCAGGGTCCCTTTCCACGTGCCACAGGGATCCTGGGACTCCTATCCATTTTCAAGAGGAGTCAGTCATCGTCTCCGTTGGAAGCATTGATCTCCGCGGACCTCTTGAGTTTTCAAAGGATGTGAGGACTCTGGGTGCGATGAGGGGGAGAACTAGGTCTTTCTCTGTGGTCTCCACAGGGGATTCAGACATCCCTTCGTCTTGGGAGATGCAAGACGAGCCTGCATTCAATTCACTGCAGGGATATACGGCCTTACTACGAGTCAGAGCCTCTCGGTGTCCATTCCACTTGAGGTCCCAAACTCAGGGTCCCTCTCACATACCTGTAGCTGAGAGAAGCCTCCTCTTGAGGTGCTTGTCGAAATTTGGTATTCCTGTTGAGTCGAAGCTAGGGAAAAGCTCTCATCTCGAGTTGATTTGGGGTCCACGGGGCCCTTTCGTGTTTCTCCAGTGACCTCAAGATCCCTCTAGACTTGAGACAGTGATCTTGGGTTTCCTCTGGAGTGCCATCAAGGAAATCAAGGCTCCTTTCATGTTTGATGTGGAACACGGAATTGCTCTGCACGCAGTGCATGGGAATCGGGCCTCATCTCGTGGCGAAGGGGAAGTCTCATGGTTTTTCTCGAGTTGCGGCCGGAACCTGGGGTATATTCTCGAGTTACGACGGGGAGGGCCCTTCCAGACACGTGTTTGTTCAGCGACGTCAGGACTCCTGCCTAGGTGCGAGGAACAACTCGGGATTCTCCTCGAGTCTTGGCATGGCAATTGGGACGCGTCTCCACGTGAGGCGGGAGACCCAGGGTCCCTTTCAACGTGCCACAGGGATCCTGGGACTCCTATCCATTTTCAAGAGGAGTCAGGCATCGTCTCCTTTGGAAGCATTGTTCTGCGCGGATCTCTCGAGTTTTCAAAGGATGTGAGGCCTCCGGTCGCGATGAGTCGGAGAACTAGGTCTTTCTCTGTGGTCTCCACAGGGGATTCAGACATCCCTTCGTCGTGGGAGATGCAAGACGAGCCTGCATTCAATTCACTGCAGGGATATCCGGCCTTACTTCGAGTCAGAGCATCTCGGTGTCCATTCCACTTGAGGCCACAAACTCAGGGTCCCTCTCACATATCTGTAGCTTGAGAAGCCTCCTCTTGAGGTGCTTGGGGAAAGTTGGTATTCCTCTTGAGTCGAAGCCAGGGACTAAGCTCTCATCTCGAGTTGATTTGGGGTCCACGGAGCCCTTTCGTGTTGCTCCAGTTGCTTCAGGATCCCTCTAGACTTGAAACAGTGATCTTGGGTTTTCTCTGGAGTGCCATCAAGGAAATCAAGGCTCCTTTCACATTTGATGTGGAACACGGAATTGCTCTGCACGCAGTGCAGGAGAATCGGGCCTCATCTCGCGGCGAGGGGGAAGTCTCATGGTTTTTCTTGAATTCCGGACGGAACCTGGGGTATATTCTCGAGTTACGACGGGGAGGGCCCTTCCAGACACGTGTTTGTTCAGCGACGTCAGGACTCCTGCCTAGGTGTGAGGGACACCTCGGGATTCTCCTCGAGTCTTGCCATGGCAATTGGGACGCGTCTCCACCTGAGGCGGGAGACCCAGAATCCCTTTCCACATGCCACAGGGATCCTGGGACTCCTATCCATTTTCAAGAGGAGTCAGGCATCGTCTCCTTTAGAAGCATTGATCTCCGCGGACCTCTCGAGTTTTCAAAGGATGTGAGGCCTCTCTTCGCGTTGAGGCGGAGGACTAGGTCTTTCTCTGTGGTCTCCACAGGGGATTCAGACATCCCTTCGTCTTGGGAGAAGCAAGACGAGCCTGCATTCAATTCATTGCAGGGATATCCGGCCTTACTTCGAGTCAGAGCATCTCGGTGTCCATTCCACTTGAGGCCACAAACTCAGGGTCCCTCTCACATACCTGTAGCTGGAGAAGCCTCCTCTTGACGTGCTTGTGGAAAGTTGGTATTCCTCTTGAGTCGAAACCAAGGACTAAGCTCTCATCTCGAGTTGATTTGGGGTTCATGGAGCCCTTTTGTGTTGCTCCAGTGACCTCAGGATCCCTCTAGACTTGAGACAGTGATCTTGGGTTTTCTCTGGAGTGCCTTCAAGGAAATCAAGGCTTCTTTCACGTTTGATGTGGAACACGGAATTGCTCTGCACGCAGTGCAGGGTAATCGGGCCTCATCTCGCGGCGAGGGGGAAGTCTCATGGTTTTTCTCGAGTTGCGGCCGGAACCTGGGGTATACTCTCGAGTTACGACGGGGAGGGCCCTTCCAGACACGTGTTTGTTCAGCGACAACAGGACTCCTGCCTAGGTGTGAGGGATACCTCGGTATTCTCCTCGAATCTTGGCATGGCAATTGGGACGCGTCTCCACGTGAGGCGGGAGACCCAGTGTCCCTTTCCACGTGCCACCGGGATCCTGGGACTCCTATCCATTTTCAAGAGGAGTCAGGCATCGTCTCCTTTGGAAGCATTGATCTCCGCGGACCTCTCGAGTTTTCAAAGGATGTGAGGCCTCCGGTCTCGATGAGGCGGAGAACTAGGTCTTTCTCTGTGGTCTCCACAGGGGATTCAGACAACCCTTCGTCTTGGGAGATGCAAGACGAGCCTGCATTCAATTCACTGCAGGGATATCCGGCCTTACTTCGAGTCAGAGCATCTCGGTGTCCATTCCACTTGAGGCCACAAACTCAGGGTCCCTCTCACATACCTGTAGGTGAGAGAAGCCTCCTCTTGAGGTGCTTGTGGAAAGTTGGTATTCCTCTTGAGTCGAAGCCAGGGACTAAGCTATCATCTCGATTTGATTTGGGGTCGACGGAGCCCTTTCGTGTTGCTCCAGTGACCTCAGGATCCCTCTAGACTTGAGACAGTGTTCTTGGGTTTTCTCTGGAGTGCCATCAAGGAAATCAAGGGTCCTTTCAGGTTTGATGTGGAACACGGAATTGCTCTGCACGCACTGCAGGGGAATCGGGCCTCATCTCGCGGCGAGGGGGAAGTCTCTTGGTTTTTCTCGAGTTGCGGCCGGAACCTGGGGTATATTCTCGAGTTACGACGGGGAGGTCCCTTCCAGACACGTGTTTGTTCAGGGACGTCAGGACTCCTTCCTAGGTGCGAGAGAAACCTCGGGATTCTCCTCGAGTCTTGGCATTGCATTGGGACGCGGCTCCAGTTGAGGCGCGAGACCCAGTGTCCCTTTCCACGTGCCACAGGGATCCTGGGACTTCTATCCATTTGCAAGAGGAGTCAGGCATCGTCTCCTTTGGAAGCATTGATCTGCGCAGACCTCTCGAGTTTTCAAAGGATGTGAGGCCTCCGTTCGCGTTGAGGCGGAGGACTAGGTCTTTTTCTGTGGTCTCCACAGGGGATTCAGAGATCCCTTCGTCTTGGGAGATGCAAGACGAGCCTGCATTCACTTCACTGCAGGGATATCCGGCCTTACTTCAAGTCAGAGCATCTCGGTGTCCATTCCACTTGAGGCCACAAACTCAGGGTCCCTCTCACATACCTGTAGCTGAGAGAAGCCTCCTCTTGAGGTGCTTGTGGAAAGTTGGTATTCCTCTTGAGTCGAAGCCAGGGACTAAGCTCTCATCTCGAGTTGATTTGGGGTCCACGGAGCCCTTTCGTGTTGCTCCAGTGACCTCAGGATCCCTCTAGACTTGAGACAGTGATCTTGGGTTTTCTCTGGAGTGCCATCAAGGAAATCAAGGCTCCTTTCACGTTTGATGTGGAACACGGAATTGCTCTGCACGCAGTGCAGGGGAATCGGGCCTTATTTCGCAGCGAGGGGGAAGTCTCATATTTTTTCTCGAGTTGCGGCCGGAACCTAATTTATATTCTCGAGTTACGACGGGGAGGGCCCTTCCAGACACGTGTTTGTTCAGCGACGTCAGCACTCCTGCCTAGGTGTGAGGGACACATCGGGATTCTCCTCGAGTCTTGGCATTGCAATTGGGACGCATCTCCACGTGAGGCGGGAGACCCAGGGTCCCTTTCCATGTGCCACAGGGATCCTGGGACTCCTATCCATTTTCAAGAGGAGTCAGGCATCGTCTCCTTTGGAAGCATTGATCTCCGCGGACCTCTCGAGTTTTAAAAGGATGTGAGGCCTCCGTTCGCGTTGAGGCGGAGGACTAGGTCTTTCTCTGTGGTCTCCACAGGGGATTCAGACATCCCTTCATCTTGGGAGATGCAAGACGAGCCTGCATTCAATTCACTGCAGGGATATCCGGCCTTATTTCGAGTCAGAGCATCTCGGTGTCCATTCGATTTGAGGCCACAAACTCAGGGTCCCTCTCACCTACCTGTAGCTGAGAGAAGCCTCCTCTTGAGGTGCTTGCGGAAAGTTGGTATTCCTCTTGAGTCGAAGCCAGGGACTTAGCTCTCATCTCGAGTTGATTTGGGTTCCACGGAGCCCTTTCGTGTTGCTACAGTGACCTCAGGATCCCTCTAGACTTGAGAGAGTGATCTTGGGTTTTCTCTGGAGTGCCATCAAGGAAATCAAGGCTCCTTTCACGATTGATGTGGAACACGGAATTGCTCTGCACGCAGTGCAGGGGAATCGGGCCTCATCTCGCGGCGAGGGGGAAGTCTCATGGTTTTTCTCGAGTTGCGGCCGGAACCTGGGGTATATTCTCGAGTTACGACGGGGAGGGCCCTTCCAAACACGTGTTTGTTCAGCGACGTCAGCACTCCTGCCTAGGTGTGAGGGACACCTTGGGATTCTCCTCGAGTCTTGGTATTGCAATTGGGACGCATCTCCACGTGAGGCGGGAGACCCAGGGTCCCTTTCCATGTGCCACAGGGATCCTGGGACTCCTATCCATTTTCAAGAGGAGTCAGGCATCGTCTCCTTTGGAAGCATTGATCTCCGCGGACCTCTCGAGTTTTAAAAGGATGTGAGGCCTCCGTTCGCGTTGAGGCGGAGGACTAGGTCTTTCTCTGTGGTCTCCACAGGGGATTCAGACATCTCTTCATCTTGGGAGATGCAAGACGAGCCTGCATTCAATTCACTGCAGGGATATCCGGCCTTATTTCGAGTCAGAGCCTCTCGGTGTCCATTCGATTTGAGGCCACAAACTCAGGATCCCTCTCACCTACCTGTAGCTGAGAGAAGCCTCCTCTTGAGGTGCTTGTGGAAAGTTGGTATTCCTCTTGAGTCGAAGCCAGGGACTAAGCTCTCATCTCGAGGTGATTTGGGGTCCACGGAGCCCTTTCGTGTTGTTCCAGTGACCTCAGGATCCCTCTAGACTTGAGACCGTGATCTTGGGTTTTCTCTGGAGTGCCATCAAGGAAATCAAGGCTCCTTTCACGTTTGATGTGGAACACGGAATTGCTCTGCACGCAATGTAGGGGAATCGGGCCTCATCTCGCGACGAGGGGGAAGTCTCATGGTTTTTCTCGTGTTGCGGCCGGAACCTGGGGTATATTCTCGAGTTACGACGGGGAGGGCCCTTCCAGACACGTGTTTGTTCAGCGACGTCAGGACTCCTGCTTAGGTGCGAGGGACACCTCGGGATTCTCCTCGAGTCTTGGCATGGCAATTGGGACGTGTCTCCACGTGATGCGGGAGACCCAGGGTCCCTTTCCACGTGCCACAGGGATCCTGGGACTCCTATCCATTTTCAAGAGGAGTCAGGCATCGTCTCCTTTGGAAGCATTGATCTCCGCGGACCTCTCGAGTTTTCAAAGGAATGAGGGCTCCGGTCGCGTTGATTTGGACGACTAGGTCTTTCTCCGTGGTCTCTACAGGGGAATCAGACATCCCGTTGTCTTGGGAGATGCAAGACGAGCCTGCATTCCATTCACTGCAGGCATATACTGCCTTACTTCGAGTCAGAGCATCTCGGTGTCCATTCCACTTGAGGCCACAAACTCAGGGTCCCTCTCACATACCTGTAGCTGAGAGAAGCCTCCTCTTGAGGGGCTTGTGGAAACTTGGTATTCCTCTTGAGTCGAAGCAAGGGACTAAGCGCTCATCTCGAGTTGATTTGGGTCTACGGAGCCCTTTGGTGTTGTTACAGTGACCTCAGGATCCCTCTAGACTTGAGACAGTGATCTTGGGTTTTCTCTGGAGTGCCATCAAGGAAATCAAGGCTCCTTTCACGTTTGATGTGGAACACGCAATTGCTCTGCATGCAGTGAAGGGGTTCCGGGCCTCATCTCGCGGCGAGGGGGAAGTCTCATGGTTTTTCTCGAGTTGCGGCCGGAACCTGGGGTATATACTCGAGTTACGACGGGGAGGGCCCTTCCAGACACGTGTTTCTTCAGCGACGACAGGACTCCTGCCTAGGTGCGAGGGACACCTCGGGATTCTCCTCGAGTCTTGGCATGGCAATTGGGACGCGTCTCCACGTGAGGCGGGAGACCCAGGGTCCCTTTCCACGTGCCACAGGGATCCTGGGACTCCTATCCATTTTCAAGAACAGTCAGGCATCGTCTGCTTTGGAAGCATTGATCTCCGTGGACCCCTCGAGTTTTCAAAGGATGTGAGGCCTCCGGTCGCGATGAGGCGGAGAACTAGGTCTTTCTCTGTGGTCTCCTCAGGAGATTCAGGCATCCCTTCGTTTTGGGAGACGCAAGACGAGCCTGCATTCAATTCACTGCAGGGATATACGGCCTTACTTCGAGTCAGAGCATCTCGGTGTCCATTCCACTTGAGGCCACAAACTCAGGGTCCCTCTCACATACCTGTAGCTTAGAGAAGCCTCCGCTTGAGGTGCTTGTGGAACGTTGGTATTCCTCTTGAGTCGAAGCCAGGGACTAAGCTCTCATCTCGAGTTGATTTGGGGTCCACGGAGCCCTTTTGTGTTGCTCCAGTGACCTCAGGATCCCTCTAGACTTGAGACAGTGATCTTGGGTTTGCTCTGGAGTGCCATCAAGGAAATCAAGGCTCCTTTCACGTTTGATGTGGAACACGGAATTGCTCTGCACGCAGTGCAGGGGAATCGGGCCTCATCTCGCGGCCAGGGGGAAGTCTCATGGTTTTTCTCGAGTTGCGGGCGGAACCTGGGGTATATTCTCGAGTTACGACGGGGAGGGCCCTTCCAGACACGAGTTTTTTCAGCGACGTCAGGACTCCTGCCTAGGTGCGAGGGACACCTCGGGATTTTCCTCGAGTCTTGGTATGGCAATTGGGACGCGTCTGACGTGAGGCGGGAGACCCAGGGTCCCTTTCCACGTGCCACAGGGATCCTGAGACTCCTATCCATTTTCAAGAGGAGTCAGGCATCGTCTCCTTTGGAAGCATTGATCTCCGCGGACCTCTCGAGTTTTCAAAGGATGTGAGTCCTCCGGTCGCGATGAGGCAGAGAACTAGGTCTTTCTCTGTGGTCTCCACAGGGGTTCAGACATCCCTTCGTATTGGGAGATGCAAGATGAGCCTGCATTCAATTCACTGCAGGGATATCCGGCCTTACTTCGAGTCAGAGCATCTCGGTGTCCATTCCACTTGAGGCCACAAACTCAGGGTCCCTCTCACATACCTGTAGCTGAGAGAAGCCTCCTCTTGAGGTGCTTGTGGAAAGTTGGTATTCCTCTTGAGTCGAAGCCAGGGACTAAGCTCTCATCTCGAGTTGATTTGGGTCCACGGAGCCCTATTGTGTTTCTCCAGTGACCTCAGGATCCCTCTAGACTTGACACAGTGGTCTTGCTTTTTCTCTGGAGTGCCATCAAGGAAATCAAGCCTCCTTTCATGTTTGATGTGGAACACGGAATTGCTCTGCACAGAATGCAGGGGAATCGGGCCTCATCTCGCGGCGAGGGGGAAGTCTCATGGTTTTTCTCGAGTTGCGGCCGGAAACTGGGGTATATTCTTGAGTTACGACGGGGAGGGCCCTTCCGGACACATGTTTGTTCAGCGACGTCAGGACTCCTGCCTAGGTGCGAGGGACACCTCGGGATTCTCCTCGAGTCTTGGCATGGCAATTGGGACGCGTCTCCACGTGAGGCTGGATACCAGGGTCCCTTTCCGTGTGCCACAGGGATCCTGGGTCTCGTATCCATTTTAAGAGGAATCAAGCATCTTCTCCTTTGGAAGCATTGATCTCCCCGGACCTCTCGAGTTTTCAAAGGATGTGAGGCCTCCGGTCGCGATGAGGTGGAGAACTAGGTCTTTCTCTGTGGTCTCCACAGGGGATTCAGACATCCCTTCGTCTTGGGAGATGCAAGACGAGCCTGCATTCAATTCACTGCAGGGATATACGGCCTTACTAAGAGTCAGAGCATCTCGGTGTCCATTCCACTTGAGGTCCCAAACTCAGGGTCCCTCTCACATACCTGTAGCTGAGAGAAGCCTCCTCTTGAGGTGCTTGTCGAAATTTGGTATTCCTGTTGAGTCGAAGCCAGGGAAAAAGCTCTCATCTCGAGTTGATTTGGGGTCCACGGGGCCCTTTCGGGTTTCTCCAGTGACCTCAAGATCCCTCTAGACTTGAGACAGTGATCTTGGGTTTCCTCTGGAGTGCCATCAAGGAAATCAAGGCTCCTTTCATGTTTGATGTGGAACACGGAATGGTTCTGCACGCAGTGCATGGGAATCGGGCCTCATCTCGCGGCGAGGGGGAAGTCTCATGGTTTTTCTCGAGTTGCGGCCGGAACCTGGGGTATATTCTCGAGTTACGATGGGGAGGGCCCTTCAGGTCGCGTGTTTTTTCAGCGACTTCAGGACTCCTGCTTATGTGCGAGGGACACCTCGGGATTTCCTCGAGTCTTGGCATGGCAATTGGGACGCGTCTCCACGTGAGGGGGGAGACCCAGGGTCCCTTTGCACGTGCCACAGGGATCCTGGAATTCCTATCCATTTTCAAGAGGAGTCGGCCATTGTCTCCTTTGGAAGCATTGATCTCCGCGGACCTCTCGAGGTTTCAAAGGATGTGAGGCCTCCGGTCGCGATGAGGCGGAGAACTAGGTCTTTCTCTGTGGTCTCCACAGGGGATTCAGACATCCCTTCGTCTTGGGAGATGCAAGACGAGCCTGCATTCAATTCACTGTAGGGATATCTGGCCTTACTTCGAGTCAGAGCATCTTGGTGTCCATTCCACTTGAGGCCACAAACTCAGGGTCCCTCTCACATACCTGTAGCTGAGAGAAGCCTCCTCTTGAGGTGCTTGTGGAAAGTTGGTATTCCTCTTGAGTGGAAGCCAAGGACTAAGCTCTCATCTCGAGTTGATTTGGGGTCCACGGAGCCCTTTCGTGTTGCTACAGGGACCTCAGGATCCCTCTAGCCTTGAGACAGTGATCTTGGGTTTTCTCTGGAGTGCCATCAAGGAAATTAAGGGTCCTTTCACGTTTGATGTGGAACACGGAATTGCTCTGCACGCAATGCAGGGGAATCGGGCCTCATCTCGCAACGAGGGGGAAGTCTCATTGTTTTTCTCGTGTTGCGGCCGGAACCTGGGGTATATTCTCGAGTTACGACGGGGAGGGCCCTTCCAGACACGTGTTTGTTCAGCGACGTCAGGACTCCTGCCTAGGTGCGAGGAACAACTCGGGATTCTCCTCGAGTCTTGGCATGGCAATTGGGACGCGTCTCCACGTGAGGCGGGAGACCCAGGGTCCCTTTCAACGTGCCACAGGGATCCTGGGACTCCTATCCATTTTCAAGAGGAGTCAGGCATCGTCTCCTTTGGAAGCATTGTTCTGCGCGGATCTCTCCAGTTTTCAAAGGATGTGAGGCCTCCGGTCGCGATGAGGCGGAGAACTAGGTCTTTCTCTGTGGTCTCCACAGGGGATTCAGACATCCCTTCGTTTTGGGAGACGCAAGACGAGCCTGCATTCAATTCACTGCAGGGATATACGGCCTTACTTCGAGTCAGAGCATCTCGGTGTCCATTCCACTTGAGGCCACAAACTCAGGGTCCCTCTCACATACCTGTAGCTTGAGAAGCCTCCTCTTGAGGTGCTTGGGGAAAGTTGGTATTCCTCTTGAGTCGAAGCCAGGGACTAAGCTCTCATCTCGAGTTGATTTGGGGTCCACGGAGCCCTTTCGTGTTGCTCCAGTTGCTTCAGGATCCCTCTAGACTTGAAACAGTGATCTTGGGTTTTCTCTGGAGTGCCATCAAGGAAATCAAGGCTCCTTTCACATTTGATGTGGAACACGGAATTGCTCTGCACGCAGTGCAGGAGAATCGGGCCTCATCTCGCGGCGAGGGGGAAGTCTCATGGTTTTTCTTGAATTCCGGACGGAACCTGGGGTATATTCTCGAGTTACGACGGGGAGGGCCCTTCCAGACACGTGTTTGTTCAGCGACGTCAGGACTCCTGCCTAGGTGTGAGGGACACCTCAGGATTCTCCTCGAGTCTTGCCATGGCAATTGGGACGCGTCTCCACCTGAGGCGGGAGACCCAGAATCCCTTTCCACATGCCACAGGGATCCTGGGACTCCTATCCATTTTCAAGAGGAGTCAGGCATCGTCTCCTTTAGAAGCATTGATCTCCGCGGACCTCTCGAGTTTTCAAAGGATGTGAGGCCTCTCTTCGCGTTGAGGCGGAGGACTAGGTCTTTCTCTGTGGTCTCCACAGGGGATTCAGACATCCCTTCGTCTTGGGAGATGCAAGACGAGCCTGCATTCAATTCATTGCAGGGATATCCGGCCTTACTTCGAGTCAGAGCATCTCGGTGTCCATTCCACTTGAGGCCACAAACTCAGGGTCCCTCTCACATACCTGTAGCTGGAGAAGCCTCCTCTTGACGTGCTTGTGGAAAGTTGGTATTCCTCTTGAGTCGAAACCAAGGACTAAGCTCTCATCTCGAGTTGATTTGGGGTTCATGGAGCCCTTTTGTGTTGCTCCAGTGACCTCAGGATCCCTCTAGACTTGAGACAGTGATCTTGGGTTTTCTCTGGAGTGCCTTCAAGGAAATCAAGGCTTCTTTCACGTTTGATGTGGAACACGGAATTGCTCTGCACGCAGTGCAGGGTAATCGGGCCTCATCTCGCGGCGAGGGGGAAGGCTCATGGTTTTTCTCGAGTTGCGGCCGGAACCTGGGGTATACTCTCGAGTTACGACGGGGAGGGCCCTTCCAGACACGTGTTTGTTCAGCGACGTCAGGACTCCTGCCTAGGTGTGAGGGACACCTCAGGATTCTCCTCGAGTCTTGCCATGGCAATTGGGACGCGTCTCCACCTGAGGCGGGAGACCCAGAATCCCTTTCCACATGCCACAGGGATCCTGGGACTCCTATCCATTTTCAAGAGGAGTCAGGCCTCGTCTCCTTTGGAAGCATTGATCTCCGCGGACCTCTCGAGTTTTCAAAGGATGTGAGGCCTCCGGTCTCGATGAGGCGGAGAACTAGGTCTTTCTCTGTGGTCTCCACAGGGGATTCAGACAACCCTTCGTCTTGGGAGATGCAAGAGGAGCCTGCATTCAATTCACTGCAGGGATATCCGGCCTTACTTCGAGTCAGAGCATCTCGGTGTCCATTCCACTTGAGGCCACAAACTCAGGGTCCCTCTCACATACCTGTAGGTGAGAGAAGCCTCCTCTTGAGGTGCTTGTGGAAAGTTGGTATTCCTCTTGAGTCGAAGCCAGGGACTAAGCTATCATCTCGATTTGATTTGGGGTCGACGGAGCCCTTTCGTGTTGCTCCAGTGACCTCAGGATCCCTCTAGACTTGAGACAGTGTTCTTGGGTTTTCTCTGGAGTGCCATCAAGGAAATCAAGGGTCCTTTCAGGTTTGATGTGGAACACGGAATTGCTCTGCACGCACTGCAGGGGAATCGGGCCTCATCTCGCGGCGAGGGGGAAGTCTCTTGGTTTTTCTCGAGTTGCGGCCGGAACCTGGGGTATATTCTCGAGTTACGACGGGGAGGTCCCTTCCAGACACGTGTTTGTTCAGGGACGTCAGGACTCCTTCCTAGGTGCGAGAGAAACCTCGGGATTCTCCTCGAGTCTTGGCATTGCATTGGGACGCGGCTCCAGTTGAGGCGCGAGACCCAGTGTCCCTTTCCACGTGCCACAGGGATCCTGGGACTTCTATCCATTTGCAAGAGGAGTCAGGCATCGTCTCCTTTGGAAGCATTGATCTGCGCAGACCTCTCGAGTTTTCAAAGGATGTGAGGCCTCCGTTCGCGTTGAGGCGGAGGACTAGGTCTTTTTCTGTGGTCTCCACAGGGGATTCAGAGATCCCTTCGTCTTGGGAGATGCAAGACGAGCCTGCATTCACTTCACTGCAGGGATATCCGGCCTTACTTCAAGTCAGAGC
The DNA here is from genome assembly GCF_033118175.1 of Dama dama. Lineage (NCBI taxonomy): Eukaryota > Metazoa > Chordata > Mammalia > Artiodactyla > Cervidae > Dama > Dama dama. The sequence goes on along the minus strand of NC_083682.1, from coordinate 52,836,671 downwards.
ATCTCGGTGTCCATTCCACTTGAGGCCACAAACTCAGGGTCCCTCTCACATACCTGTAGCTGAGAGAAGCCTCCTCTTGAGGTGCTTGTGGAAAGTTGGTATTCCTCTTGAGTCGAAGCCAGGGACTAAGCTCTCATCTCGAGTTGATTTGGGGTCCACGGAGCCCTTTCGTGTTGCTCCAGTGACCTCAGGATCCCTCTAGACTTGAGACAGTGATCTTGGGTTTTCTCTGGAGTGCCATCAAGGAAATCAAGGCTCCTTTCACGTTTGATGTGGAACACGGAATTGCTCTGACGCAGTGCAGGGGAATCGGGCCTCATTTCGCAGCGAGGGGAAAGTCTCATATTTTTTCTCGAGTTGCGGCCGGAACCTAATTTATATTCTCGAGTTACGACGGGGAGGGCCCTTCCAGACACGTGTTTGTTCAGCGACGTCAGCACTCCTGCCTAGGTGTGAGGGACACATCGGGATTCTCCTCGAGTCTTGGCATTGCAATTGGGACGCATCTCCACGTGAGGCGGGAGACCCAGGGTCCCTTTCCATGTGCCACAGGGATCCTGGGACTCCTATCCATTTTCAAGAGGAGTCAGGCATCGTCTCCTTTGGAAGCATTGATCTCCGCGGACCTCTCGAGTTTTAAAAGGATGTGAGGCCTCCGTTCGCGTTGAGGTGGAGGACTAGGTCTTTCTCTTTGGTCTCCACAGGGGATTCAGACATCTCTTCATCTTGGGAGATGCAAGACGAGCCTGCATTCAATTCACTGCAGGGATATCCGGCCTTATTTCGAGTCAGAGCCTCTCGGTGTCCATTCGATTTGAGGCCACAAACTCAGGATCCCTCTCACCTACCTGTAGCTGAGAGAAGCCTCCTCTTGAGGTGCTTGTGGAAAGTTGGTATTCCTCTTGAGTCGAAGCCAGGGACTAAGCTCTCATCTCGAGGTGATTTGGGGTCCACGGAGCCCTTTCGTGTTGTTCCAGTGACCTCAGGATCCCTCTAGACTTGAGACCGTGATCTTGGGTTTTCTCTGGAGTGCCATCAAGGAAATCAAGGCTCCTTTCACGTTTGATGTGGAACACGGAATTGCTCTGCACGCAATGTAGGGGAATCGGGCCTCATCTCGCGACGAGGGGGAAGTCTCATGGTTTTTCTCGTGTTGCGGCCGGAACCTGGGGTATATTCTCGAGTTACGACGGGGAGGGCCCTTCCAGACACGTGTTTGTTCAGCGACGTCAGGACTCCTGCTTAGGTGCGAGGGACACCTCGGGATTCTCCTCGAGTCTTGGCATGGCAATTGGGACGTGTCTCCACGTGATGCGGGAGACCCAGGGTCCCTTTCCACGTGCCACAGGGATCCTGGGACTCCTATCCATTTTCAAGAGGAGTCAGGCATCGTCTCCTTTGGAAGCATTGATCTCCGCGGACCTCTCGAGTTTTCAAAGGAATGAGGGCTCCGGTCGCGTTGATTTGGACGACTAGGTCTTTCTCCGTGGTCTCTACAGGGGAATCAGACATCCCGTTGTCTTGGGAGATGCAAGACGAGCCTGCATTCCATTCACTGCAGGCATATACTGCCTTACTTCGAGTCAGAGCATCTCGGTGTCCATTCCACTTGAGGCCACAAACTCAGGGTCCCTCTCACATACCTGTAGCTGAGAGAAGCCTCCTCTTGAGGGGCTTGTGGAAACTTGGTATTCCTCTTGAGTCGAAGCAAGGGACTAAGCGCTCATCTCGAGTTGATTTGGGTCTACGGAGCCCTTTGGTGTTGTTACAGTGACCTCAGGATCCCTCTAGACTTGAGACAGTGATCTTGGGTTTTCTCTGGAGTGCCATCAAGGAAATCAAGGCTCCTTTCACGTTTGATGTGGAACACGCAATTGCTCTGCATGCAGTGAAGGGGTTCCGGGCCTCATCTCGCGGCGAGGGGGAAGTCTCATGGTTTTTCTCGAGTTGCGGCCGGAACCTGGGGTATATACTCGAGTTACGACGGGGAGGGCCCTTCCAGACACGTGTTTCTTCAGCGACGACAGGACTCCTGCCTAGGTGCGAGGGACACCTCGGGATTCTCCTCGAGTCTTGGCATGGCAATTGGGACGCGTCTCCACGTGAGGCGGGAGACCCAGGGTCCCTTTCCACGTGCCACAGGGATCCTGGGACTCCTATCCATTTTCAAGAACAGTCAGGCATCGTCTGCTTTGGAAGCATTGATCTCCGTGGACCCCTCGAGTTTTCAAAGGATGTGAGGCCTCCGGTCGCGATGAGGCGGAGAACTAGGTCTTTCTCTGTGGTCTCCTCAGGAGATTCAGGCATCCCTTCGTTTTGGGAGACGCAAGACGAGCCTGCATTCAATTCACTGCAGGGATATACGGCCTTACTTCGAGTCAGAGCATCTCGGTGTCCATTCCACTTGAGGCCACAAACTCAGGGTCCCTCTCACATACCTGTAGCTTAGAGAAGCCTCCGCTTGAGGTGCTTGTGGAACGTTGGTATTCCTCTTGAGTCGAAGCCAGGGACTAAGCTCTCATCTCGAGTTGATTTGGGGTCCACGGAGCCCTTTCGTGTTGCTCCAGTTGCTTCAGGATCCCTCTAGACTTGAGACAGTGATCTTGGGTTTGCTCTGGAGTGCCATCAAGGAAATCAAGGCTCCTTTCACGTTTGATGTGGAACACGGAATTGCTCTGCACGCAGTGCAGGGGAATCGGGCCTCATCTCGCGGCCAGGGGGAAGTCTCATGGTTTTTCTCGAGTTGCGGCCCGAACCTGGGGTATATTCTCGAGTTACGACGGGGAGGGCCCTTCCAGACACGAGTTTTTTCAGCGACGTCAGGACTCCTGCCTAGGTGCGAGGGACACCTCGGGATTCTCCTCGAGTCTTGGCATGGCAATTGGGACGCGTCTCCACGTGAGGCGGGAGACCCAGGGTCCCTTTCCACGTGCCACAGGGATCCTGAGACTCCTATCCATTTTCAAGAGGAGTCAGGCATCGTCTCCTTTGGAAGCATTGATCTCCGCGGACCTCTCGAGTTTTCAAAGGATGTGAGTCCTCCGGTCGCGATGAGGCAGAGAACTAGGTCTTTCTCTGTGGTCTCCACAGGGGTTCAGACATCCCTTCGTATTGGGAGATGCAAGATGAGCCTGCATTCAATTCACTGCAGGGATATCCGGCCTTACTTCGAGTCAGAGCATCTCGGTGTCCATTCCACTTGAGGCCACAAACTCAGGGTCCCTCTCACATACCTGTAGCTGAGAGAAGCCTCCTCTTGAGGTGCTTGTGGAAAGTTGGTATTCCTCTTGAGTCGAAGCCAGGGACTAAGCTCTCATCTCGAGTTGATTTGGGTCCACGGAGCCCTATTGTGTTTCTCCAGTGACCTCAGGATCCCTCTAGACTTGACACAGTGGTCTTGCTTTTTCTCTGGAGTGCCATCAAGGAAATCAAGCCTCCTTTCATGTTTGATGTGGAACACGGAATTGCTCTGCACAGAATGCAGGGGAATCGGGCCTCATCTCGCGGCGAGGGGGAAGTCTCATGGTTTTTCTCGAGTTGCGGCCGGAAACTGGGGTATATTCTTGAGTTACGACGGGGAGGGCCCTTCCGGACACGTGTTTGTTCAGCGACGTCAGGACTCCTGCCTAGGTGCGAGGGACACCTCGGGATTCTCCTCGAGTCTTGGCATGGCAATTGGGACGCGTCTCCACGTGAGGCTGGATACCAGGGTCCCTTTCCGTGTGCCACAGGGATCCTGGGTCTCGTATCCATTTTAAGAGGAATCAAGCATCTTCTCCTTTGGAAGCATTGATCTCCCCGGACCTCTCGAGTTTTCAAAGGATGTGAGGCCTCCGGTCGCGATGAGGTGGAGAACTAGGTCTTTCTCTGTGGTCTCCACAGGAGATTCAGACATCCCTTCGTCTTGGGAGATGCAAGACGAGCCTGCATTCAATTCACTGCAGGGATATACGGCCTTACTAAGAGTCAGAGCATCTCGGTGTCCATTCCACTTGAGGTCCCAAACTCAGGGTCCCTCTCACATACCTGTAGCTGAGAGAAGCCTCCTCTTGAGGTGCTTGTCGAAATTTGGTATTCCTGTTGAGTCGAAGCCAGGGAAAAAGCTCTCATCTCGAGTTGATTTGGGGTCCACGGGGCCCTTTCGGGTTTCTCCAGTGACCTCAAGATCCCTCTAGACTTGAGACAGTGATCTTGGGTTTCCTCTGGAGTGCCATCAAGGAAATCAAGGCTCCTTTCATGTTTGATGTGGAACACGGAATGGTTCTGCACGCAGTGCATGGGAATCGGGCCTCATCTCGCGGCGAGGGGGAAGTCTCATGGTTTTTCTCGAGTTGCGGCCGGAACCTGGGGTATATTCTCGAGTTACGATGGGGAGGGCCCTTCAGGTCGCGTGTTTTTTCAGCGACTTCAGGACTCCTGCCTATGTGCGAGGGACACCTCGGGATTTCCTCGAGTCTTGGCATGGCAATTGGGACGCGTCTCCACGTGAGGTGGGAGACCCAGGGTCCCTTTGCACGTGCCACAGGGATCCTGGAATTCCTATCCATTTTCAAGAGGAGTCGGCCATTGTCTCCTTTGGAAGCATTGATCTCCGCGGACCTCTCGAGGTTTCAAAGGATGTGAGGCCTCCGGTCGCGATGAGGCGGAGAACTAGGTCTTTCTCTGTGGTCTCCACAGGGGATTCAGACATCCCTTCGTCTTGGGAGATGCAAGACGAGCCTGCATTCAATTCACTGTAGGGATATCTGGCCTTACTTCGAGTCAGAGCATCTCGGTGTCCATTCCACTTGAGGCCACAAACTCAGGGTCCCTCTCACATACCTGTAGCTGAGAGAAGCCTCCTCTTGAGGTGCTTGTGGAAAGTTGGTATTCCTCTTGAGGGGAAGCCAAGGACTAAGCTCTCATCTCGAGTTGATTTGGGGTCCACGGAGCCCTTTCGTGTTGCTACAGGGACCTCAGGATCCCTCTAGCCTTGAGACAGTGATCTTGGGTTTTCTCTGGAGTGCCATCAAGGAAATTAAGGGTCCTTTCACGTTTGATGTGGAACACGGAATTGCTCTGCATGCAGTGCAGGGGAATCGGGCCTCATCTCGCGGCGAGGGGGAAGTCTCATGGTTTTTCTCGAGTTGCAGCCGGAACCTGGGGTATATCGTCGAGTTACGACGGGGAGGGCCCTTCCAGACACGGGTTTGTTCAGCGACGTCAGAACTCCTGCCTAGGTGTGAGGGACATCTCGGGATTCTCCTCGAGTCTTGGCATGGCAATTGCGACGCGTTTCCACGTGAGGCGGGAGACCCAGGGTCCCTTTCCACGTGCCACAGGGATCCTGGGACTCCTTCCATTTTCAAGAGGAGTCAGGCATCGTCTCCTTTGGAAGCATTGATCTCCACGGACCTCTCGAATTTTCAAAGGATGTGAGGCCTCCGGTCGCGATGAGGCGGAGAACTAGGTCTTTCTCTGTGGTCTCCACAGGGGATTCAGACATCCCTTCGTCTTGGGAGATGCAATACGAGCCTGCATTCAATTCACTGCAGGGATATCTGGCCTTACTTCGAGTCAGAGCATCTCGGTGTCCATTCCACTTGAGGCCACAAACTCAGGGTCCCTCTCAAATACCTGCAGTTGAGTGAAGCCTCCTCTTGAGGTGCTTGTGGAAAGTTGGTATTCCTCTTGAGTTGAAGCCAGGGACTAAGCTCTCATCTCGAGTTGATTTGGGGTCCACGGAGCCCTTTCGTGTTGCTACAGGGACCTCAGGATTCCTGTAGACTTGAGACAGTGATCTTGGGTTTTCTCTGGAGTGCCATCAAGGAAATCAAGGGTCCTTTCACGTTTGATGTGGAACACGGAATTGCTCTTCACACAGTGCAAGGGAATCGGGCCTCATCTCTCGGCGTGGGGGAAGTCTCATGGTTTTTCTCGAGTTGCGCCCGGAACCTGGGGTGTATTCTCGAGTTACGACGGTGAGGGCCCTTCTAGACACGTGTTTGTTCAGCGACCTCACGACTCTTGCCTGGGGGCGAGGGACACCTCGGGATTCTCCTCGAGTCTTGGCATGGCAATTGGGACGCGTCTCCACGTGAGGCAGGAGACGCAGGGTCCCTTTCCACATGCCACAGTGATCCTGGGACTCCTATCCATTTTCACGAGGAGTCAGGCATCGTCTCCTTTGAAAGCATTGATCTCCGCGGACCTCTCGAGTTTTCAAAGGATGTGAGGCCTCCGGTCGCGATGAGGCGGAGAACTAGGTCTTTCTCTGTGGTCGCCACAGGAGATTCAGACATCCCTTCGACTTGGGAGATGCAAGAAGAGCCTGCATTCAATTCACTGCAGGGATATCCAGCCTTACTTCGAGTCAGAGCATCTCGGTGTCCATTCCACTTGAGGCCACAAACTCAGGGTCCCTCTCACATACCTGTAGGTGAGAGAAGCCTCCTCTTGAGGTGCTTGTGGAAAGTTTGTGTTCCTCTTGAGCTGAAGGCAGGGACTAAGCTCTCATCTCGAGTTTATTTGGTGTCCACGGAGACCTTTCGTTATGCTCCAGTGACGTGAGGATCCCTCTAGACTTGAGACAGTGATCTTGCTTTTTCTCTGGAGGGCCATCAAGGAAATCAAGGCTCCTTTCACGTTTGATGTGGAACACGGAATTGCTCTGCACGCAGTGCAGGGGAATCGGGCCTCATCTCGCGGCGAGGGGGAAGTCTCATGGTTTTTCTCGAGTTGCGGCCGGAACCTGGGGTATATTCTCGAGTTACGACGGGGAGGGCCCTTCCAGACACGTGTTTGTTCAGGGACGTCAGGACTCCTGCCTAGGTGCGAGGGACACCTCGGGATTCTCCTCGAGGCTTGGCATGGCAATTGGGACGCGTCTCCACGTGAGGCCGGAGACCCAGTGTCCATTTCCACGTGCCACAGGGATCCTGGGACTCCTATCCATTTTCAAGAGGAGTCAGGCATCGTCTCCTTCGGAAGTATTGATCTACGCAGACCTTTCGATTTTTCAAAGAATATGAGGCCTCCGGTTGCTTTGAGGCGTAGGACTAGGTCTTTCTCTGTGCTCTCCACAGGGGATTCAGACAACCGTTCGTCTTGGGAGATGCAAGACGAGCCTGCATTCACTTCACTGCAGGGATATCCGGCCTTACTTCGAGTCAGAGCATCTCGGTGTCCATTCCACTTGAGGCCACAAACTCAGGGTCCCTCTCACATACCTGTAGCTGAGAGAAGCCTCCTCTTGAGGTGCTTGTGGAAAGTTGGTAATCCTCTTGAGTCGAAGCCAGGGACTAAGCTCTCATCTCGAGTTGATTTGGGGTCCACGGAGCCCTTTCGTTTTGGTACAGTGACCTCAGGATCCCTCTAGACTTGAGACAGTGATCTTGGGTTTTCTCTGGAGTGCCATCAAGGAAATCAAGGCTCCTGTTAAGTTTGATGTGGAACCCGGAATTGCTCTGCACACAGTGCAGGGGAATCGGGCCTCATCTCGCAGCGAGGGGGAAGTTTCATGGTTTTTCTCGAGTTGCGGCCGGAACCTGGGGTATATTCTCGAGTTACGACGGGGAGGGCCCTTCCGAACACGTGTTTGTTCAGCGAAGTCAGGACTCCTGCCTAGGAGCGATTGACTCCTCGGGATTCTCTTCGAGTCTTGGCATGGCAATTGGAACGCGTCTCCACGTGAGGCGGTAGACCAAGGGTCCCTTTCCAAGTTCCACAGGGATCCTGAAACTCCTGTCCATTTTCAAGAGGAGTCACGCATCGTCTCCTTTGGAAGCATTGATCGCCGCGGACCTCTCCAGTATTGAACGGATGTGAGGCCTCCGGTCACGATGAGGCGGAGAACTAGATCTTTCTCTGTGGTCTCCACAGGGGATTCAGACATCCCTTCGGATTGGGAGGAGCAAGACAAGCCTGCATTCAATTCACTGCACGGATATCCGGCCTTACTTCGAGTCAGAGCATCTCAGTGTCCATTCCACTTGAGGCCACAAACTCAGGGTCCCTCTCACATACCTGTAGCTGAGAGAAGCCTCCTCTTGAGGTGCTTGTGGAAAGTTGGTATTCCTCTTGAGTCGAAGCCAGGGACTAAGCTCTCATCTCGAGTTGATTTGGGGTCCCTGGAGCCCTTTCGTGTTGCTCCAGTGACCTCAGGATCCCTCTAGACTTGAGCCAGTGATCAGGGTTTTCTCTGGAGTGCCATCAAGGAAATCAAGGCTCCTTTCACGTTTGATGTGGAAAACGGAATTGCTCTGCACGCAGTGCAGGGGAATCGGGCCTCATCTCGCGGCGAGGGGGAAGTCTCTTGGTTTTTCTTGAGTTCCGGCCGGAACCAGGGGTATATTCTCGAGTTACGACGGGGAGGGCCCTTCCAGACACGTGTTTGTTCAGGGACGTCAGGACTCCTGCCTAGGTGCGAGGGACACCTCGGGATTCTCCTCGAGACTTGGCATGGCAATTTTGACGCGTCTCCACGTGAGGCGGGAGACCCAGGGTCCCTTTCCACGTGCCACAGGGATCCTGGGACTCCTATCCATTTTCTTTTTTTTTTTTTTTTTTAATTTTTATCATTATTATTTTTTTTTCCAGTGGGTTTTGTCATACATTGATATGAATCAGCCATGGATTTACATGTATTCCCAATCCCGATCCCCCCTCCAACCTCCCTCTCCACCCGATTCCTCTGGGTCTTCCCAGTGCACCAGGCCGGAGCACTTGTCTCGTGCATCCCACCTGGGCTGGTGATCTGTTTCACCATAGATAGTATACATGCTGTTCTTTTGAAATATCCCACCCTCACATTCTCCCACAAAGTTCAAAAGTCTGTTCTGTATTTCTGTGTCTCTTTTTCTGTTCTGCATATAGGGTTATCGTTATCACCTTTCTAAATTCCATATACATGGGTCAGTATGCTGTAATGTTCTTTATCTTTCTGGCTTACTTCACTCTGTATAAGGGGCTCCAGCTTCATCCATCTCATTAGGACTGGTTCAAATGAATTCTTTTTAATGGCTGAGTAATATTCCATGGTATATATGTACCACAGCTTCCTTTTCCATTCATCTGCTGTTGGGCATCTAGGTTGCTTCCATGTCCTGGCTATTATAAACAGTGCTGCAATGAACATTGGGGTGCACGTGTCTCTTTCAGATCTGGTTTCCTCAGTGTGTATGCCCAGAAGTGGGATTGCTGGGTCATATGGCAGTTCTATGTCCAGTTTTTTAAGAAATCTCCACACTGTTTTCCATAGCGGCTGTACTAGTTTGCATTCCCACCAACAGTGTAAGAGGGTTCCCTTTTCTCCACACCCTCTCCAGCATTTATTGCTTGTAGACTTTTGGATAGCAGCCATCCTGACTGGCGTGTAATGGTACCTCATTGTGGTTTTGATTTGCATTTCTCTAATAATGAGTGATGTTGAGCCTCTTTTCATGTGTTTGTTAGCCATCTGTATGTCTTCCTTGGAGAAATGTCTGTTTAGTTCTTTGGCCCATTTTTTGATTGGGTCATTTATTTTTCTGGAATTGAGCTGCAGGAGTTGCTTGTATATTTTTGAAATTAGTCCTTTGTCTGTTTCTTCATTTGCTATTATTTTCTCCCAATCTGAGGGCTGTCTTTTCATCTTACTTATAGTTTCCTTTGTAGTGCAAAAGCTTTTAAGTTTCATTAGGTCCCATTTGTTTAGTTTTGCTTTTATTTCCAATATTCTGGGAGGTGGGTCATAGAGGATCTTGCTTTGATTTATGTCGGAGAGTGTTTTGCCTATGTTCTCCTCTAGGAGTTTTATAGTTTCTGGTCTTACATTTAGATCTTTAATCCATTTTGAGTTTATTTTTGTGTATGGTGTTAGAAAGTGTTCTAGTTTCATTCTTTTACAAGTGGTTGACCAGTTTTCCCAGCACCACTTGTTAAAGAGGTTGTCTTTTTTCCATTGTATATCCTTGCCTCCTTTGTCAAAGATAAGGTGTCCATAGGTTCGTGGATTTATCTCTGGGCTTTCTATTCTGTTCCATTGATCTATATTTCTGTCTTTGTGCCAGTACCATACTGTCTTGATGACTGTGGCTTTGTAGTAGAGTCTGAAGTCAGGCAGGTTGATTCCTCCAGTTCCATTCTTCTTTCTCAAGATTACTTTGGCTATTCGAGGTTTTTTGTATTTCCATACAAATTGTGAAATTCTTTGGTCTAGTTCTGTGAAAAATACCGTTGGTAGCTTGATAGGGATTGCATTGAATCTATAGACTGCTTTGGGTAGAATAGCCATTTTGACAATATTAATTCTTCCAATCCATGAACACGGTATGTTTCTCCATCTGTTTGTGTCCTCTTTGATTTCTTTCATCAGTGTTTTATAGTTTTCTATGTATAGGTCCTTTGTTTCTTTAGGTAGATATACTCCTAAGTATTTTATTCTTTTTGTTGCAATGGTGAATGGTATTGTTTCCTTAATTTCTCTGTCTGTTTTTTCATTGTTAGTATATAGGAATGCAAGGGATTTCTGTGTGTTAATTTTATATCCTGCAACTTTACTATATTCATTGATTAGCTCTAGTAATTTTCTGGTAGAATCTTTAGGGTTTTCTATGTAGAGGATCATGTCATCTGCAAACAGTGAGAGTTTTACTTCTTCTTTTCCTATCTGGATTCCTTTTACTTCTTTTTCTGCTCTGATTGCTGTGGCCAGCACTTCCAACACTATGTTGAATAGTAGTGGTGAGAGTGGGCACCCTTGTCTTGTTCCTGATTTCAGGGGAAATGCCTTCAATATTTCACCATTGAGGGTGATGCTTGCTGTGGGTTTGTCATATATAGCTTTTATTATGTTGAGGTATGTTCCTTCTATTCCTGCTTTTTGGAGAGTTTTAATCATAAATGAGTGTTGAATTTTGTCAAAGGCTTTCTCTGCATCTATTGAGATAATCATATGGTTTTTATCTTTCAATTTGTTAATGTGGTGTATTACATTGATTGATTTGCGGATATTAAAGAATCCTTGCATTCCTGGGATAAAGCCCACTTGGTCATGGTGTATGATTTTTTTAATATGTTGTTGGATTCTGTTTGCTAGAATTTTGTTAAGGATTTTTGCATCTATGTTCATCAGTGATATTGGCCTGTAGTTTTCTTTTTTTGTGGCATCTTTGTCTGGTTTTGGAATTAGGGTGATGGTGGCCTCATAGAATGAGTTTGGAAGCTTACCTTCTTCTGCAATTTTCTGGAAGAGTTTGAGTAAGATAGGTGTTAGCTCTTCTCTAAATTTTTGGTAGAATTCAGCTGTGAAGCCATCTGGTCCTGGGCTTTTGTTTGCTGGAAGATTTTTGATGACAGTTTCGATTTCCTTGCTTGTGATGGGTCTGTTAAGATCTTCTATTTCTTCCTGGTTCAGTTTTGGAAAGTTATACTTTTCTAAGAATTTGTCCATTTCATCCAAGTTGTCCATTTTATTGGCATAGAGCTGCTGGTAGTAGTCTCTTATGATCCTTTGTATTTCAGTGTTGTCTGTTGTGATCTCTCCATTTTCATTTCTAATTTTGTTAATTTGGTTTTTCTCTCTTTGTTTCTTAATGAGTCTTGCTAATGGTTTGTCAATTTTGTTTATTTTTTCAAAAAACCAGCTTTTAGCTTTGTTGATTTTTGCTATGGTCTCTTTAGTTTCTTTTGCATTTATTTCTGCCCTGATTTTTAAGATTTCTTTCCTTCTGCTAACTCTGGGGTTCTTCATTTCTTCCTTCTCTAATTGCTTTAGGTGTAGAGTTAGGTTATTTAATTGGTTTTTTTCCTGTTTCTTGATGTAAGCCTGTAATGCTATGAACCTTCCCCTTAGCACTGCTTTTACAGTGTCCCATAGGTTTTGGGTTGTTGTGTTTTCATTTTCATTCATTTCTATACATATTTTGATTTCTTTTTTGATTTCTTCTATGATTTGTTGGTTATTCAGAAGCGTGTTATTTAGCCTCCATATGTTTGAAGTTTTAACAATTTTTTCCCTGTAATTGAGATCTAATCTTACTGCACTGTGGTCAGAAAAGATAACTGGAATGATTTCAATTTTTTTGAATTTTCCAAGACCAGATTTATGGCCCAGGATGTGATCTATTCTGGAGAATGTTCCGTGTGCACTTGAGAAAAAGGTGAAGTTGATTGTTTTGGGGTGAAATGTCCTATAGATATCAATTAGGTCTAGCTGGTCCATTGTGTCATTTAAGGTTTGTGTTTCCTTGTTAATTTTCTGTTTAGTTGATCTATCCATAGTTGTGAGTGGGGTATTAAAGTCTCCCACTATTATTGTGTTACTATTAATTTCCTCTTTCATACTTGTTAGCGTTTGCCGTACATATTGCGGTGCTCCTATGTTGGGTGCATATATATTTGTAATTGTTATATCTTCTTTTTTGATTGATCCTTTGATCATTATGTAGTGTCCTTCTTTGTCTCTTTTCACTTCCTTTATTTGAAAGTCTATTTTATCTGATATGAGTATTGCGACTCCTGCTTTCTTTTGGTCTCCATTTGCATGAAATATTTTTTTCCAGCCCTTCACTTTTAGTCTGTATGTGTCTCTTGTTTTGAGGTGGGTCTCTTGTAGACAGCATATATAGGGGTCTTGTTTTTGTATCCATTCAGCCAATCTTTGTCTTTTGGTTGGGGCATTCAACCCATTTACATTTAGGGTAATTATTGATAGGTGTGGTCCCGTTGCCATTTACTTTGTTGTTTTGGGTTCACATTTATAAAACCTTTCTGCATTTCCTGTCTAGAGAAGATCCTTTAGCATTTGTTGAAGAGCTGGTTTGGTGGTGCTGAATTCTCTCAGCTTTTGCTTATCTGTAAAGCTTTTGAATTCTCCTTCATATCTGAATGAGATCCTTGCTGGATACAGTAATCTAGGTTGTAGGTTATTCTCTTTCATTACTTTCAGTACGTCCTGCCATTCCCTTCTGGCCTGGAGGGTTTCTATTGATAGATCAGCTGTTATCCTTATGGGAATCCCTTTGTGTGTTATTTGTTGTTTTTCCCTTGCTGCTTTTAATATTTGTTCTTTGTGTTTGATCTTTGTTAATTTGATTAATATGTGTCTTGGGGTGTTTCACCTTGGGTTTATCCTGTTTGGGACTCTCTGGGTTTCTTGGATTTGGGTGGCTATTTCCTTCCCCATTTTCGGGAAGTTTTCAGCTATTATCTCCTCGAGTATTTTCTCATGGCCCTTCTTTTTGTCTTCTTCTTCTGGAACTCCTATGATTCGAATGTTGGGGCGTTTCACAGTGTCCCAGAGGTCCCTGAGGTTGTCCTCATTTCTTTTGATCCTTTTTTCTTTTTTCCTCTCTGCTTCATTTATTTCCACCATTTTATCTTCTACCTCACTTATCCTATCTTCTGCCTCCGTTATTCTACTCTTGGTTCCCTCCAAAGTGTTTTTGATCTCATTCATTGCATTATTCATTTGTAATTGACTCTTTTTTATTTCTTCTAGGTCTTTATTAAACAGTTCTTGAATCTTTTCAATCTTTGTTTCCAGGCTATTTATCTGTAACTCCATTTTGTTTTCAAGATTTTGGATCATTTTTATTATCATTATTCTAAATTCTTTTTCAGGTAGATTCCCTATCTCCTCCTCTTTTGTTTGACTTGGTGGGCATTTTTCATGTTCCTTTACCTGTTGGGTATTTCTTTGCCTTTTCATCTTGTTTAGATTGCTGTATCTGGAGTGGGCTTTCTGTATTCTGGAGGTCTGTGGTTCCTTTTTGTTGTGGAGGATTAACCCAGTGGATGGGGTTAGACGATTGGCTTGTCAAGGTTTCCTGGTTAGGGAAGCTTGCATCAGTGTTCTGGTGTGTGGAACTTGATTTCTTCTCTTTGGAAAGCAATGGAGTGCCCAGTAATGAGTTTTGAGATGGGTCTATGTGTTAGGTGTGACCTTGGGCAGCCTGTATGTTGATGTTCAGGGCTATGTTCCTGCGTTGCTGGAGAATTTGCGTGGTATGTCTTGCTCTAAAACTTATTGGCTCTTGTGTGGTAGTTGGTTTCAGTGTAGGTATGGAGGCTTTTGGACAGTCACTTATCACTTAAAGTTCCTTGTAGTCAGGAGTTTTCTGGTGTTCTCAGGTTTTGGGCTTAAGTCTCCTGCCTCTGGATTTCAGTTTTATTCTTCCTGTAGTCTCAGGACTTCTCCAACTATGCAGCCCTGATAAGAAAACTTCTAGGTTAATGGCTAAAAGATTCTCCCCCGTTAGGGACACCCAGAGAGGTTCACAGAGTCACATGAAGAAGAGGAGAGGGAGGAGGGAGATAGAGATGAACAGGAGGAGAAAAAGGGGGACTCAAGAGGAGAGAGACAGATCTACACAGCTGTCTGTTCCCAGAGTGTTCTCCGTAGCCCAGTCACCTACAAAGATTCACAGAATTGGATTGGGAAGAGAAGGGGAAAGGAGGAAATAGAGGTGTTCTGAGGTAGAAAACAGAGAGTCAAGATTGGGAGAGAATAATCTTCAGTTTAAAAATAGGGCTTCTCTTCTTTTTTTTTTTTTTTTTGTAAGGTTATAGTGTATTGAAAATGAAAATTAAGGAGTAGTAGAGGAGTACTAGAGGAATTTAAAAGAAATAAGAGAAAAAGAAAAATAGAAAATAGAAGAGAAAAAGGAAAGAAAAAAAAGAAACAAAAAAGAAAGAAAAAGAAAAAAAACAGAAAAAAAAGAAAAAAAAAAGGAAAAAAAATTTTTTTTTTCCCCCTAATTAAAAAATCGTAAAAGTCTATGGAAATGAAAGTTAAGGAGTAATGGGGGAGTAATAGGGGATTTTAAAGGAAAATAAAAGAGAAAAAATAAAAAAGAAAAAAGAAAAAAAGAAAAAAAAATTAAAAAAAGAGAAAAAAGTAAAATTATATCTAGGAGTTTCTCTGGAGCTGTTGCGGTCAGTGTGGGTTCGGCTCAGTTTCAGATAGCTCCTCGTTCCAGCTTATGCTTCTCGATATCTACAGGCTCCTCCGGTGTAGTCAATGTTTCCTAGAGGGATTTTAATCTGTTGCACCAGTCCCTTCTGAAGCGGTTCCCTTTGTTTATTTGGCTTCTGTTTGCCGGTCTCTTCAGAGCCTCATTTCCGCCCTGACACAGGCGGGCGGAGGTGGACTCTTATTCAGGTAGCTAGTTCCGTCGCTCCGGGGGGAGGGGCTTGTGCTGCGGAGACGGGCTGGCGCTGCGGGGAGGGGCTGGCGCTGCTCTCTTCGTCTGCGCTGCTCAGGAATTGCTCTGCACGCAGTGCAGGGGAATCGGGCCTCATCTCGCGGTGAGGGGGAATTCTCATGGTTTTTCTCGAGTTGCGGCCGGAACCTGGGGTATATTCTCGAGTTACGACGGGGAGGGCCCTTCCAGACACGTGTTTGTTCAGCGACGTCAGGACTCCTGCCTAGGTGCGTGGGACACTTCGGGATTCTCCACGAGTCTTGGCATGGCAATTGGGAGGCGTCTCCACGGGAGGCGGGAGACCCAGGGTCCCTTTCCACGTGCCACAGGGATCCTGGGTCTCCTATCCATTTTCAAGAGGAGTCAGGCATCGTCTCCTTTGGAAGCATTGATCTCCGCGGACCTCTCGAGTTTTCAAAGGATGTGAGGCCTCCGGTCGCGATGAGGCGGAGAATTAGGTCTTTCTCTGTGGTCTCCACAGGGGATTCAGACATCCCTTCGTCTTGGGAGATGCAAGACGAGCCTGCATTCAATTCACTGCAGGGATATCCAGCCTAACTTCGAGTCAGAGCATCTCAGTGTCCATTCCACTTGAGGCCACAAACTCAGGGTCCCTCTCACCTACCTGTAGCTGAGAGAAGCCTCCTCTTGAGGTGCTTGTGGAAACTTGGTATTCCTCTTGAGTCGAAGCCAGGGACTAAGCTCTCATCTCGAGTTGATTTGGGGTCCACGGAGCCCTTTCGTGTTGCTCCAGTGACCTCAGGATCCCTCTAGACTTGAGACAGTGATCTTGGGTTTTCTCTGGAGTGCCATCAAGGAAATCAAGGCTCCTTTCACGTTTGATGTGGAACACGGAATTGCTCTGCACGCAGTGCAAGGGAATCGGGCCTCATCTCGCGACGAGGGGGAAGTCTCATGGTTTTTCTCGAGTTGCGGCCGGAACCTGGGGTATATTCTCGAGTTACCACGGGGAGGGCCCTTCCAGAAAAGTGTTTGTTCAGCGACGGCAGGACTCCTGCCTAGGTGCGAGGACACCTCGGGATTCTCCTCGAGTCTTAGCATGGCAATTGGGACGCGTCTCCACGTGAAGCGGGAGACCCAGGGTCCCCGTCCATGTGGACAGGGATCCTGGGACTCCTAACCATTTACAAGAGGAGTCAGGCAACGTCTCCTTTGGAAGCATTGATCTCCGCGGACCTCTCGAGTTTTCAAAGGATGTGAGGCCTCCGGTCGAGATGAGGCGGAGAACTAGGTCTCTCTCTGTGGTCTCCACAGGGGATTCAGACATCCCTTCGTCTTGAGAGATGCAAGACGAGCTTGCATTCAATTCACTGCAGGGATAACCGGCCTTACGTCGAGTCAGAGCATCTCGGTGTCCATTCCACTTGAGGCCACAAACTCAGGGTACCTCTCACATACATGTAGCTGAGAGAAGCCTCCTCTTGAGGTGGTTGTGGAAACTTGGTATTCCTCTTGAGTCGAAGCCAGGGACTAAGCTCTCATCTCGAGTTGATTTGGGGTCCATGGAGCCCTTTCGTGTTGCTCCAGTGACCTCAGGATCCCTCTAGACTTGAGACAGTGACTTTGGGTTTTCTCTGGAGTGCCATCAAGGAAATCAAGGCTCCTTTCACGTTTGATGTGCAACACGGAATTGCTCTGCACGCAGTGCAGGGGAATCGGGCCTCATCTTGCGGCGAGGGGGAAGTCTCATGGTTTTTCTCGAGTTGCGGCCGGAACCTGGGGTATATTCTCGAGTTACGACGGGGAGGGCCCTTCCAGACTCGTGTTTGTTCAGCGACGGTAGGACTCCGGCCTAGGTGCGAGGGACACCTCGGGATTTCCTCGAGTCTTGGCATGGCAATTGGGACGCGTCTGCAGGTGAGGCGGGAGACCCAGGGTCCCTTTCCACGTGCCACAGGGATCCTGGGACTCCTATCCATTTTCAAGAGGAGTCAGGCATCGTCTCCTTTGGAGGCATTGATCTCCGCGGACCTCTCTAGGTTTCAAAGGATGTGAGGCCTCCGGTCGCGATGAGGCGGAGGACTAGGTCTTTCTCTGTGGTCTCCACAGGGGATTCAGACATCCCTTCGTCTTGGGAGATGCAAGACGAGCCTGCATTCACTTCACTGCAGGGATATCCGGCCTTACTTCGAGTCAGAGCATCTCGGTATCCATTCCACTTGAGGCCACAAACTCAGGGTCCCTCTCACCTACCTGTAGCTGAGAGAAGCCTCCTCTTGGGGTGCTTGTGGAAAGTTGGTATTCCTCTTGAGTCGAAGCCAGGGACTAAGCTCTCATCTCGAGTTGATTTGGGTTCCACGGAGCCCTTTCGTGTTGCTACAGTGACCTCAGGATCCCTCTAGACTTGAGACAGTGATCTTGGGTATTCTCTGGAGTGCCATCAAGGAAGTCAAGGCTCCTTTCACGTTTGATGTGGAACATGGAATTGCTCTGCATGCAGTGCAGGGGAATCGGGCCTCATCTCGCGGCGAGGGGGAAGTCTCATGGTTTTTCTCGAGTTGCGACCGGAATCTGGGGTATATTCTCGAGTTACGATGGGGAGGGCCCTTCCAGACACGTGTTTGTTCAGCGACGTCAGGACTCCTGCCTAGGTGCGAGGGACACCTCGGGATTCTCCTCGAGTCTTGGCATGGCAATTGGGACGCGTCTCCACGTGAGGCGGGAGACCAAGGGTCCCTTTCCAAGTTCCACAGGGATCCTGAAAGTCCTGTCCATTTTCAAGAGGAGTCACGCATCGTCTCCTTTGGAAGCATTGATCGCCGTGGACCTCTCCAGTATTGAACGGATGTGAGGCCTCCGGTCACGATGAGGCGGAGAACTAGGTCTTTCTCTGTGGTCTCCACAGGGGATTCAGACATCCCTTCGGATTGGGAGGAGCAAGATGAGCCTGCATTCAATTCACTGCACGGATATCCGGCCTTACTTCGAGTCAGAGCATCTCAGTGTCCATTCCACTTGAGGCCACAAACTCAGGGTCCCTCTCACATACCTGTAGCTGAGAGAAGCCTCCTCTTGAGGTGCTTGTGGAAAGTTGGTATTCCTCTTGAGTCGAAGCCAGAGATTAAGCTCTCATCTCGAGTTGATTTGGGGTCCACGGAGCCCTTTCGTGTTGCTCCAGTGTCCTCAGGATCCCTCTAGACTTGAGGCAGTGATGCTGGATACTCTCTGGAGTGCAATCAAGGAAATCAAGGCTCCTTTCACGTTTGATGTGGAACACGGAAATGCTCTGCACGCAGTGCAGGGGAATCGGGCCTCATCTGCGGCGAGGGGGAAGTCTCATGGTTTTTCTTGAGTTCCGGCCGGAACCTGGGGTATATTCTCGAGTTACGACGGGGAGGGCATTCCAGACACGTGTTTGCTCAGCGACGTCAGGACTCCTGCCTAGGTGCGCGGGACACCTCGGAATTCTCCTCGAGTCTTGGCATGGCAATTGGGATGCGTCTCCACCTGAAGCGGGAGACCCAGGGTCCCTTTCCACGTGCCACAGGGATCCTGGGACTCCTATCCATTTTCAAGAGGAGTCAGGCATCGTCTCCTTTGGAAGCATTGATCTCCTCGGACCTCTCGAGTTTTCAAAGGATGTGAGGCCTCCGTTCGCGTTGAGGCGGAGGACTAGGTCTTTCTCTGTGGTCTCCACAGGGGATTCAGACAACCCTTCGTCTTGGGAGATGCAAGAGGAGCCTGCATTCAATTCATTGCAGGGATATTCGGCCTTACTTCGAGTCAGAGCATCTCGGTGTCCATTCCACTTGAGGCCACAAACTCAGGATCCATCTCACATACCTGTAGCTGAGAGATGCCTCCTCTTGAGGTGCTTGTGGAAAGTTGGTATTCCTCTTGAGTCGAAGCCAGGGACTAAGCTCTCATCTCGAGTTGATTTGGGGTCCCTGGAGCCCTTTCGTGTTGCTCCAGTGACCTCAGGATCCCTCTAGACTTGAGCCAGTGATCAGGGTGTTCTCTGGAGTGCCATCAAGGAAATCAAGGCTCCTTTCACGTTTGATGTGGAACACGGAATTGCTCTGCACGCAGTGCAGGGGAATCGGGCCTCATCTCGCGGCGAGGGGGAAGTCTCATGGTTTTTCTCGTGTTGCGGCCGGAACCTGGGGTATATTCTCGAGTTACGACGGGGAGGGCCCTTCCAGACACGTGTTTGTTCAGCGACGGCAGGACTCCTGCCTAGGTGCGAGGGACACCTCGGGATTCTCCTCAAATCTTGGCATGGCAATTGGGACGCGTCTCCACGTGAGGCGGGAGACCCAGGGTCCCTTTACGTGCCACAGGGATCCTGGGACTCCTATCCATTTTCAAGAGGAGTCAGGCATCGTCTCCTTTGGAAGCATTGATCTCCGTGGACCTCTCGAGTTTTCAAAGGATGTGAGGCCTCCGGTCGCGATGAGGTGGAGAACTAGGTCTTTCTCTGTTGTCTCCACAGGGGATTCAGAAATCCCTTCGTCTTGGGAGATGCAAGAGGAGCCTGCATTCAATTCACTGCAGGGATATCCGGCCTTACTTCGAGTCAGAGCATCTCGATGTCCATTCCACTTGAGGCCACAAACTCAGGGTCCCTCTCACATACCTGTAGCTGAGAAAAGCCTCCTCTTGAGGTGCTTGTGGAAAGTTGGTATTCCTCTTGAGTCGAAGCCAGGGACTAAGCTCTCATCTCGAGTTGATTTGGGGTCCACGGAGCCCTTTCGTGTTGCTCCAGTGACCTCAGGATCCCTCTAGACTTGAGACATTGATGTTGGGTTTTCTCTGGAGTGCCATCAAGGAAATCAATGCTCCTTTCAGGTTTGATGTGGAACACGGAATTGCTCTGCACGCAGTGCAGGGGAATCGGGCCTCATCTCTCGGCGAGGGGGAAGTCTCATGGTTTTCTTGTGTTCCGGCCAGAACCTGGGGTATATTATCGAGTTACGACGGGGAGGGCCCTTCCAGACACGTGTTTGTTCAGCGACGTCAGGACTCCTGCCTAGGTGCGAGGGACACCTCGGGATTCTCCACGAGTCCTGGCATGGCAATTGGGACGCGTCTCCACGTGAGGCGGGAAACCCAGGGTCCCTTTCCACGTGCCACAGGGATCCTGGGACTCCTATCCATTTTCAAGAGGAGTCAGGCATCGTCTCCTTTGGAAGCATTGATCTCCGCGGACCTCTCGAGTTTTCAAAGGATGTGAGGCCTCCGGTCGCGATGATGCAGAGAACTAGGTCTTTCTCTGTGGTCTCCACACCGGATTCAGACATCCCTTCGTCTTGGTAGATGCAAGACGAGCCTGCATTCAATTCACTGCAGGGATATCCGGCCTTACTTCGAGTCAGAGCATCTCGGTGTCCATTCCACTTGAGGCCACATAATCAGGGTCCCTCTCACATACCTGTAGCTGAGAGAAGCCTCCTCTTGAGGTGCTTGTGGAAAGTTGGTATTCCTGTTTATTCGAAGCCAGGGACTAAGCTATCATCTCGAGTTGATTTGGGGTCCCCGGAGCCCTTTCGTGTTGCTCCAGTGACCTCAGGATCCCTCTCGACTTGAGACAGTGATCTTGGGTTTTCTCTGGAGTGCAATCAAGGAAATCAAGGCTCCTTTCACGTTTGATGTGGAACAGGGAATTGCTCTTCACGCAGTGCAGGGGAATCGGGCCTCTTCTCGCGGCGAGGGGGAAGTCTCTTGGTTTTTCTCGAGTTGCGGCCGGAACCCAGGTTATATTCTCGAGGTACGACGGGGAGGGCCCTTCCACACACGTGTTTGTTCAGCGACGTCAGGATTCCTGCCTAGGTGCGAGGGACACCTCGGTATTCTCCTCGAGTCTTGGCATGGCAATTGGGACGCGTCTCCACGTGAGGCGCGAGACCCAGGGTCCCTTTCCACGTGCCTCAGGGATCCTGGGCCTCCTATCCAGTTTCAAGAGTAGTCAGGCATCGTATCCTTTGGAAGCATTGATCTCCGCGGACCTCTCGAGTTTTCAAAGGTTGTGAGGCCTCCGTTCGCGTTGAGGCGGATGACTAGGTCTTTCTCTGTGGTCTCCACAGGGGATTCAGACATCCCTTCGTCTTGGGAGATGCAAGACGAGCCTGCATTAAATTCACTGCAGGGATATCTGGCCTTACTTCGAGTCAGAGCATCTCGGTGTCCATTCCAATTGAGGCCACAAACTCAGGGTCCCTCTCACATACCTGTTGCTGAGAGAAGCCTCCTCTTGAGGTGCTTATGGAAAGTTGGTATTCCTCTTGAGTCGAAGCCAGGGACTAAGCTCTCATCTCGAGTTGATTTGGGTTCCAGGAGGCTTTTCTTGTTACTCCAGTGACCTCAGGATCCCTCTAGACTTGAGACAGTGATCTTGGGTTTTCTCTGGAGTGCCATCAAGGAAATCAATGCTCCTTTCACGTTTGATGTGGAACACGGAATTGCTCTGCACGCAGTGCAGGGGAATCGGGCCTTATCTCGCGGCGAGGGGGAAGTGTCATGGTTTTTCTCGAGTTGGGCCAGAACCTGGGGTATATTCTCGAGTTACGACGGGGAGGGCGCTTCCAGACACGTGTTTGTTCAGCGACGTCAGGACTCCTGCCTAGGTGCGAGGGACACCTCGGGATTTTCCTCGAGACTTGGCATGGCAATTGGGACTCGTCTCCACGTGAGGCGGGAGACCCAGTGTCCCTTTCCACGTGCCACAGGGATCCTGGGACTCCTATCCATTTTCAAGAGGAGTCAGGCATCGTCTCCTTTGGAAGCATTGATCTCCGCGGACCTCTCGAGTTTTCAAACAATGTGAGGGCTCCGGTCGCGATGAAGCAGAGAACAAGGTCTTTCTCTGTGGTCTCCACAGGGGATTCAGACATCCCTTCGTCTTGGGAGATGCAAGACGAGCCTGCATTCAATTCACTGCAGGGATATCTGGCATTACGTCGAGTCAGGGCAACTCGGTGTCCATTCCACTGGAGGCCATAAACTCAGGGTCCCTATCACATACCTGTAGCTGAGAGAAGCCTCCTCTTGAGGTGCTTGTGGAAAGTTCATATTCCTCTTGAGTCAAAGCCAGGGACTAAGCTCTCATCTCGAGGTGATTTGGGGTCCATGGAGCCCTTTTGTGTTGCTCCAGTGACCTCAGGATCCCTCTAGACTTGAGACAGTGATCTTGGGTTTTCTCTGGATTGCCATCAAGGAAATCAAGGCTCCTCTCATGTTTGATGTGGAACACGGAATTGCTCTTTACGCAGTGCAGGGGAATCGGCCCTCATCTCGTGGGCGACAGGGAAGTCTCATGGTTTTTCTCGAATTGCGGCCTAAACCCGGGGTATATTCTCGAGTTACGACTGGGAGGGCCCGTCCAGACGCGTGATTGTTCAGCGAGGTCAGGACTCCTGCCTAGGTGCGAGGGACACCTCGGTATTCTCCTCGAGTCTTGGCATGGCAATTGGGACGCGTCTCCACGTGAGGCGGGAGACCCAGGGTCCCTTTCCACGTGCCACAGGGATCCTGAAACTCCTGTCCATTTTCAAGAGGAGTCACGCATCGTCTCCTTTGGAAGCATTGATCGCCGCGGACCTCTCCAGTATTGAACGGATGTGAGGCCTCCGGTCACGATGAGGCGGAGAACTAGGTCTTTCTCTGTGGTCTCCACAGGGGATTCAGACATCCCTTCGGATTGGGAGGAGCAAGACGAGCCTGCATTCAATTCACTGCACGGATATCCGGCCTTACTTCGAGTCAGAGCATCTCAGTGTCCATTCCACTTGAGGCCACAAACTCAGGGTCCCTCTCACATACCTGTAGCTGAGAGAAGCCTCCTCTTGAGGTGCTTGTGGAAAGTTGGTATTCCTCTTGAGTCGAAGCCAGAGATTAAGCTCACATCTCGAGTTGATTTGGGGTCCACGGAGCCCTTTCGTGTTGCTCCAGTGACCTCAGGATCCCTCTAGACTTGAGGCAGTGATGCTGGATACTCTCTGGAGTGCAATCAAGGAAATCAAGGCTCCTTTCACGTTTGATGTGGAACACGGAAATGCTCTGCACGCAGTGCAGGGGAATCGGGCCTCATCTGCGGCGAGGGGGAAGTCTCATGTTTTTTCTCGTGTTGCGGCCGGAACCTGGGGTATATTCTCGAGTTACGACGGGGAGGGCCTTCCAGACACGTGTTTGCTCAGCGACGTCAGGACTCCTGCCTAGGTGCGCGGGACACCTCGGGATTCTCCTCGAGCCTTGGCATGGCAATTGGGACGCGTCTCCACGTGAGGCGGGAAACCCAGGGTCCCTTTCCACGTGCCACAGGGATCCTGGGACTCCTATCCATTTTCAAGAGGAGTCAGGCATCGTCTCCTTTGGAAGCATTGATCTCCGCGGACCTCTCGAGTTTTCAAAGGATGTGAGGCCTCCGGTCGCGATGATGCAGAGAACTAGGTCTTTCTCTGTGGTCTCCACACCGGATTCAGACATCCCTTCGTCTTGGTAGATGCAAGACGAGCCTGCTTTCACTTCACTGCAGGGATATCCGGCCTTGCTTCGAGTCAGAGCATCTCGGTGTCCATTCCACTTGAGGCCAAAAATTCAGGGTCCTTCTCACAATCCTGTGGCTGAGAGAAGCCTCCTCTTGAGGTGCTTGTGGAAAGTTGGTATTCCTCTTGAGTCTAAGCCAGGGACTAAGCTCTAATCTCGAGTTGATTTGGGTTCCACGGAGCCCTTTCTTGTTGCTACAGTGACCTCAGGATCCCTCTAGACTTGAGACAGTGATCTTGGGTTTTCTCTGGAGTACCATCAAGGAAATCAAGGCTCCTTTCATGTTTGACGTGGAACACGGAATTGCTCTTCACGCAGTGCAGGGGAATCGGGCCTCATCTCGTGGCGAGGGGGAAGTCTCATGGTTTTTCTCGAGTTGCAGCCGGAACCTGGGGTACATTCTCGAGTTACGAATGGGGGTTCACTTCCAGACACGTGTTTGTTCAGCGACGTCAGAACCCATGCCTAGGTTCGATGGACACCTCATATTCTCCCCGAGGCTTGACATGGCAATTGGGACGCGTCTCCACGTGAGACGGGAGACCCAGGGTCCCTTTCCACGTGCCACAGGGATCCTGGGACTCCTATCCATTTTCAAGAGGAGTCAGGCATCATCACCTTTGGAAGCATTGATCTCCGCGGACCTCTCGAGTTTTCAAAGGATGTGAGGCCTCCGGTCGCGATGAGGCGGAGAACTAGGTCTTTCTCTGTGGTCTCCACAGGGGATTCAGACAACCCTTCGTCTTGGGAGATGCAAGACGAGCCTGTATTCAATTCACTGCAGGGATATCTGGCTCTATTTCGAGTCAGAGCATCTCGGTGTCCATTCCACTTGTGGCCACAAATTCAGGGTCCCTCTCACATACCTGTAGCTGAGAGAAGCCTCCTCTTAGGGTGCTTGTATAAAGTTGGTATTCCTCTTGAGTCGAAGCCAGGGACTAAACTCTCATCTCGAGTTGAATTTGGGTCCACGGAGCCCTTTCATGTTGCTACAGTGAACTCAGGATCCCTCTAGACTTGAGAAAGTGATCTTGGGTTTTCTCTGGAGTGCCATCAAGGAAATCAAGGCTCCTTTCAAGTTTGATGTGGAAAACGGAATTGCTCTGCACACAGTGCAGGGGAATCGGGCCTCATTTCGCGGCGAGGGGGAAGTCTCATGGTTTTTCTCGAGTTGCGTCCAGAACCTGTGGTATATTCTCGAGTTACCTCGGGGAGGGCCCTCCAGACACGTATTTTTTCAGCGACCTCAGGACTCCTGCCTAGGTGCGAGGGACACTTCGGGATTCTCCTCGAGTCTTGGCATGGCAATTGGGACCCGTCTCCACATGAGGCGCGAGACGCAGGGTCCCTTTCCACGTGCCAAAGGGATCCTGGGACTCCTATCCATTTTCAAGAGGAGTCAGGCATCGTCTGCTTTGGACGCATTGATCTCCGCAGACCTCTCGAGTTTTCAAAGAATGTGAGGCCTCTGGTCGCGATGAGGCGGAGAACTAGTTCTTTCTCTGTGGTCTCCAAAGGGGATTCAGACATCCCTTTGTCTTGGGAGATGCAAGACGAGCCTGCATTCAATTCACTGCAGGGATATCCGGCCTTAGTTCGAGTCAGAGCATCTCGGTGTCCATTCCACTTGAGGCCACAAACTCAGGGTACCTCTCACATCCATGTAGCTGAGAGAAGCCTCTTCTTGAGGTGCTTGTGGAAAGTTGGTATTCCTCTTGAGTCGAAGCCAGGGACTAAGCTCTCATCTCGAGTTGATTTGGGGTCCACGGACGCCTTTCTTGTTGCTCCAGTGACCTCAGGATCCCTCTAGACTTGAGACAGTGATCTTGGGTTTTCTCTGGAGTGCCATCAAGGAAATCAAGGCTCCTTTCACGTTTGATGTGGAACACGGAATTGCTCTGCACGCAGTGCAGGGGAATCGGGCCTCATCTCGTGGCGAGGGGGAAGTCTCATAGTTTTTCTCGAGTTGCGGCCGGAACGTGGGGTATATTCTCGAGTTACGACGGGGAGGGCCCTTCCAGATACGTGTTTGTTCAGCGACGTCAGGACTCCTGCCTAGGTGCGAGGGACACCTGGGGATTCTCCTCGAGTCTTGTCATGGCAATTGGGACGCGTCTCCATGTGAGATGGGAGACCCAGGTCCGTTTCCACATGCCACAGGGATCCTGGGACTCCTATCCATTTTCAAGAGGAGTCAGGCATCGTCTCCTTTGGAAGCATTGATCTCCGCGGACCTCTCGAGTTTTCAAAGGATGTGAGGCCTCCGGTCGCGATGAGGTGGAGAACTAGGTCTTTCTCTGTGGTCTCCACAGGGGATTCAGACATCCCTTCGTCTTGGGAGATGCAAGACGAGCCTGCATTCAACTCACTGCAGGGATATCCGGCCTTACTCCGAGTCAGAGCATCTCGGTGTCCATTCCACTTGAGGCCACAAACTCAGGGTCCCTCTCACATACCTGTAGCTGAGAGAAGCCTCCTCTTGAGGTGATTGTGGAAAGTTGGTATTCCTCTTGAGTCGAAGCCAAGGACTAAGCTCTCATCTCGAGTTGATTTGGGGTCCACGGAGCCCTTTTGTGTTGCAACAGTGAGCTCAGGATCCTTCTAGACTTGAGACAGTGATGTTTGGTTTTCTCTGGAGTGCCATCAAGGAAATCAAGGCTGCTTTCACGTTTGATGTGGAACACGGAATTGCTCTGCACACAGTGCAGGGGAATCGGGCCTCATCTCGCGGCGAGAGGGAAGTCTCATGGTTTTTCTCGAGTTGCGGCCGGAACCTGGGGTATATTCTCGAGTTACGACGGGGAGGGCCCTTCCAGACACGTGTTTGTTCAGCGACGTCATTACTTTTGCCTAGGTGCGAGGGACCCCTCGGGATTCTCCTTCATTCCTGGCATCGCAATTGGGACCCGTCTCCACGTGACGCAGGAGACCACGGGTCCCTTTCCAATTGCCACAGGGATCCTGGAACTCCTATCCAATTTCAAGAGAGTCAGCAACGTCTCCTTTGGAAGCATTGATCTCCGCGGACCTCTCGAGTTTTCAAAGGATGTGAGGCCTCCGGTCGCGATGAGGCGGAGAACTAGGTCTTTCTCTGTGGTCTCCACAGGGGATTCAGACATCCCTTCCTCTTGGGAAATGCAGGACGAGCCTGCATTCAATTCACTGCAGGGATATCCGGCCTTACTTCGAGTCAGAGCATCTCGGTGTCCATTCCACTTGAGGCCACAAACTCAGGGTCCCTCTCACATACCTGTAGCTGAGAGAAGCCTCCTCTTGAGGTGCTTGTGGAAAGGAGGTATTCCTCTTGAGTCGAAGCCAGGGACTAAGCTCTCATCTCGAGTTGATTTGGGGTCCACGGAGCCCTTTCATTTTGCTACAGTGACCTCAGGATCCCTCTAGACTTGAGACAGTGATCTTGGGTTTTCTCTGGAGTGCCATCAAGAAAATCAAGGCTTTTTTCTCGTTTGATGTGGAACACGGATTTGCTCTGCACGCAGTGCAGGGGAATCGGGCCTCATGTTGCGGCGAGGGGAAGTCTCATGCTTTTTCTCGAGATGCCGCCGGAACCTGGGGTATATTCTCGAGTTACGCCAGCGAGGGCCCTTCCAGACAAGTGTTTGTTCAGCGACGTTAGGACTCCTGCCTAGGTGCGAAGGACAACTCGGGATTCTCCTCGAGTCTTGGCATGGCAATTGGGACGCGTCTCCACGTGAGGCGGGAGACCCAGGGTCCCTTTCCACGTGCCAGAGGGATCCTGGGACTCCTAACCATTTTCAAGAGGAGTCAGGCATCGTCTCCTTTGGAAGCATTGATCTCCGTGGACCTCTCGAGTTTTCAATGGATGTGAGTCCTCCGGTCGCGCTGTGGCGAGAACTAGTTCTTTCTCTGTGGTCTCCACAGGGGATTCAGACATCCCTTCGTTTTGGGAGATGCAAGACGAGCCTGTATTCAATTCACTGCAGGGATATCCGGCCTTACTTCGAGTCAGAGCATCTCGGTGTCCATTCCACTTGAGGCCACAAACTCAGGGTCCCTCTCACATACCTGTAGCTGAGAGAAGCCTCCTCTTGAGGTGGTTGTGGAAAGTTGGTATTACTCTTGAGTCGAAGCCAGGGACCAAGCTCTCATCTCGAGTTGATTTGGCGTCCACGGAGCCTTTTCGTGTTGCTCCAGTGACCTCATGTTCCCTCTAGACTTGAGACAGTGATCTTGGGTTTTCTCTGGAGTGCCATCAAGGAAATCAAGGCTCCTTTCACGTTTGATGTGGAACACGGAATTGCTCTGCACGCAGTGCAGGGGAATCGGTCCTCATCTCACGGCGAGGGGGAAGTCTCATGGTTTTTCTCGAGTGGCGGCCGGAACCTTTGGTATATTCTCGCGTTACGACCGGGTGTGCCCTTCCAGACACGTGTTTGTTCAGCGACGTCAGAACCAATGCCTAGGTTCGATGGACACCTCAGTATTCTCTCCGAGGCGTGGCATGGCAATTGGGACGCATCTCCACGTGAGGCGGGAGACCCAGGGTCCCGTTCCACGTGCCACAGGGATCCTGGGACTCCTATCCATTTTCAAGAGGAGTCAGGCATCGTCTCCTTTGGAAGCATTGATCTCCGCGGACCTCTCGAATTTTCAAAGGATGTGAGGCCTTTGATTGCGATGAAGTGGAGAACTAGTTCTTTCTCTGTGGTCTCCACAGGGGATTCAGATATCCCTTCGTCTTGGGAGATGGAAGATGAGCCTGCATTCAATTCACTGCAGGGATATCCGGCCTTACTTCGAGGCAGAGCATCTCGGTGTCCATTCCACTTGAGGCCACAAAATCAGGTCCCTCTCACATACCTGTAGCTGAGAGAAGCCTCCTCTTGAGGTGCTTGTGTAAAGTTGGTATTCCTCTTAAGTCGAAGCCAGGGACTAAGCTCTCATCTCGAGTTGATTTGGGGTCCACGGAGCCCTTTCATCCTGCTACAGTGGCCTCAGGATCCCTCTAGTCTTGAGACAGTGACATTGGGTTTTCTCTGGAGTGCCATCAAGGAAATCAAGGCTCCTTTCACGTTTGATGTGGAACACGGAATTGGTCTGCACGCAGTGCAGGGGAATCGGGCCTCATCTCGCGGCGAGGGGGAAGTCTCATCGTTTTTCTCGAGTTGTGGCCGGAACCTGGGGTATATCCTCGAGTTACGACAGGGAGGGCCCTTCCAGAAACGTGTTTGTTCAGCGACGTCAGGACTCCTGCCTAGGTGCGAGGGACACCTCGGGATTCTCCTCGAGTCTTGGCATGGCAATTGGGACGCGTCTCCACGTGAAGCGGGAGACCCAGGGTCCCCGTCCATGTGGGCAGGGATCCTGGGACTCCTAACCATTTTCAAGAGGAGTCAGGCAACGTCTCCTTTGGAAGCATTGATCTCCGCGGACCTCTCGAGTTTTCTAAGGATATGAGGCCTCCGGTCGCGTTGAGGCGGAGGACTAGGTCTTTCTCTGTGGTCTCCACAGGGGATTCAGACAACCCTTCGTCTGGGGAGATGCAAGACGAGCCTGCATTCAATTCACTGCAGGGATATCCAGCCTTACTTCGAGTCAGAGCATCTCGGTGTCCATTCCACTTGAGGCCACAAACTCAGGGTCCCTCTCACATACCTGTAGCTGAGAGAAGCCTCCTCTTGAGGTGCTTGTCGAAAGTTGGTATTCCTCTTGAGTCGAAGCCAGGGACTAAGCTATCATCTCCAGTTGATTTGGGGTCCACGGAGCCCTTTCGTGTTGCTCCAGTGACCTCAGGATCCCTCTAGACTTGAGACAGTTATCTTGGGTTTTCTCTGGAGTGCCATCAAGGAAATCAAGGCTCCTTTCACGTTTGATGTGGAACACGGAATTGCTCTGCACGTAGTGCAGGGGAATTGGGCCTCATCTCGCGGCGAGGGGGTAGTCTCATTGTGTTTCTCGAGTTGCGGCCGGAACCTGATTTATATTCTCGAGTTACGACGGGGAGGGCTCTTCCAGACACGTGTTTGTTCAGCGACGTCAGGACTCCTGCCTAGGTGCGAGGGACACCTCGGGATTCTCCTCTAGTCTTGGCATGGCAATTGGGACGCGTCTCCATGTGAGGCGGGAGACCCAGGGTCCCTTTCCACGTGCCACAGGGATCCTGGGACTCCTATCCATTTTCAAGAGGAGTCAGGCATCGTCTCCTTTGGAAGCATTGTTCTGCGCGTACCTCTCGAGATTTCAAAGGATGTGAGGCCTCCGGTCGCGATGAGGCGGAGAACTAGGTCTTTCTCTGTGGTCTCCACAGGGTATTCAGACATCCCTTCGACTTGGGAGATGCAAGACGAGCCTGCATTCAATTCACTGCAGGGATATCCGGCCATACTTCGAGTCAGAGCATCTCGGGGTCCATTCCACTTGAGGCCACAAACTCAGGGTCCTCTCACATACCTGTAGCTGAGAGAAGCCTCCTCTTGAGGTGCTTGTGGAAAGTTGGTATTCCTCTTGAGTCGAAGCCAGAGACTAAGGTCTCATCTCGAGTTGATTTGGGGTCCACGGAGCCCTTTCGTGTTGCTCCACTGACCTCAGGATCCCTCTAGACTTGAGACAGTGATCTTGGGTTTTCTCTGGAGTGCTATCAAGGAAAGCAAGGCTCCTTTCACGTTTGATGTGGAACACGGAATTGCTCTTCACGCAGTGCTGTGAAATCGGCCATCATTTCGCGGCGAGGGGGAAGTCTCATGGTTTTTCTTGAGTTCCGGCCAGAACCTGGGGTATATTCTCGAGTTACGACGGGGAGGGCCCTTCCAGACACGTGTTTGTTCAGCGACGTCAGGACTCCTGCCTAGGTGCGAGGGACAACTCGGGATTCTCCTCGAGTCTTGGCATGGCAATTGGGACGCGTCTCCACGTGAGGCGGGAGACCCAGGGTCCCTTTCCACGTGCCACAGGGATCCTGGGACTCCTATCCATTTTCAAGAGGAGTCAGGCATCGTCTCCTTTGGAAGCATTGATCTCCGCGGATCTCTCGAGTTTTCAAAGGATGTGAGGCCTCCATTCGCGTTGAGGTGGAGGACTAGGTCTTTCTCTGTGGTCTCCACAGGGGATTCAGACATCCCTTCGTCTTGGGAGATGCAAGACGAGCCTACATTCAATGCACTGCAGGGATATCCGGCCTTACTTCGAGTCAGAGCATCTCAGTGTCCATTCCACTTGAGGCCACAAACTCAGGGTCCCTCTCACATACCTGTAGCTGAGAGAAGCCTCCTCGTGAAGTGCTTGTGTAAAGTTGGTATTCCTCTTGAGTCGAAGCCAGGGACTAAGCTCTCATCTAGAGTTGATTTGGGGTCCACGGAGAACTTTCATGTTGCTCAGTGACCTCAGGATCCCTCTAGACTTGAGACAGTGATCCTGGGTTTTCTCTGGAGTGCCATCAAGGAAATCAAGGCTCCCTTCAAGTTTGATGTGGAACACGGAATTGCTCTGCACGCAGTGCAGGGAAATCGGGCCTCATTTCGCGGCGAGCTGGTAGTCTCATGGTTTTTCTCGAGTTGCGGCCGGAAACGGGTATATTCTCGAGTTACGACGGGGAGGGCCCTTCCAGACACGTGTTTGTTCCACGACGTCAGGACTCCTGCCTAGGAGCGAGGGACACCTTGGGATTCTCCTCGAGTCTTGGCATGGCAATTGGGACGCGTCTCCACGTGAGGCGGGAGACCCAGGGTCCCTTTCCACGTTCCACAGGGATCCTGGGACTCCTATCCATTTTCAAGAGGAGTCAGGCATCGTCTCCTTTGGAAGCATTGATCTCGGCAGATCTCTCGAGTTTTCAAAGGATGTGAGGCCTCCATTCGCGTTGAGGTGGAGGACTAGGTCTTTCTCTGTGGTCTCCACAGGGGATTCGACAACCCTTCGTCTTGGGAGATGCAAGACGAGCCTGCATTCAATTCACTGCAGGGATATCCGGCCTTACTTCGAGTCAGAGCATCTCGGTGTCCATTCCACTTGAGGCCACAAACTCAGGGTCCCTCTCACATATCTGTTGCTGAGAGAAGCCTCCTCTTGAGGTGCTTGTGGAAAGTTGGTATTCCTCTTGAGTCGAAGCCAGGGACTAAGCTCTCATCTCGAGTTGATCTGGGGTCCACGGAGCCCTTTCCTGTTGCTCCAGTGACCTCAGGATCCCCCTAGACTTGAGACAGTGATCTTGGGTTTTCTCTGGAGTGCCATCAAGGAAATCAAGGCTCCTTTCACGTTTGATGTGGAACACGGAATTGCTCTGCATGCAGTGCAGGGGAATCGGGCCTCATCTCGCTGCGAGGGGGAAGTCTCATTGTTTTTCTCGAGTTGCGGCCGGAACCTGATTTATATTCTCGAGTTACGACGGGGAGGGCCCTTCCAGACACGTGTTTGTTCAGCGACGTCAGGACTCCTGCCTAGGTGCGAGGGACACCTCGGGATTCTCCTCGAGTCTTCGCATGGAAATTGGGACGTGTCTCCACGTGAGGCGGGAGAACCAGCATCCCTTTCGACGTGCCACAGGGAACCTGGGACTCCTATCCATTTTCAAAAGGAGTCAGGCATCGTCTCCTTTGGAAGCATTGATCTCCGCGGACCTCTCGAGTTTTCAAAGGATGTGAGGCCTCCGGTCGCAATGAGGCGGAGAACTAGGTCTTTCTCTGTGGTCTCCACATGGGATTCAGACATCCCTTCACCTTGGGAGATGCAAGACGAGCCTGCATTCAATTCACTGCAGGGATATCCGGCCTTACTTCGAGTGACAGCATTTCGGTGTCCATTCCACTTGAGGCCACAAACTCAGGGTCCCTCTCACATACATATAGCTGAGAGAAGCCTCCTCTTGAGGTGCTTGTGGAAAGTTGGTATTCCTCTTGAGTCGAAGCCAGGGACTAAGCTCTCATCTCGAGTTGATTTGGGGTCCACGGAGCCCTTTCCTGTTGCTCCAGTGACCTCAGGATCCCTCTAGACTTGAGACAGTGATCTTGGGTTTTCTCTGGAGTGCCATCAAGGAAATCAAGGCTCCTTTCACGTTTGATGTGGAACACGAAATTGCTCTGCATGCAGTGCAGGGGAATCGGCCATGATTTCGCGGCGAGGGGGAAGTCTCATGGTTTTTCTTGAGTTCCGGCCGGAACCTGGGGTATATTCTCAAGTTACGACGGGCAGGGCCCTTCCAGACACGTGTTTGTTCAGCGACGTCAGGACTCCTGCCTAGGTGCGAGGGACACCTCGGGATTCTCCTCGAGTCTTGGCATGGCAATTGGGACACGTCTCCACGTGAGGCGGGAGACCCAGGGTCCCTTTCCACGTGCCACAGTGATCCTGGGACTCCTATCCATTTTCAAGAGGAGTCAGGCATCGTCTCCTTTGGAAGCATTGATCTCCGTAGACCTCTCGAGTTTTCAAAGATGTGAGGCCTCCGGTCGCGATGAGGCGGAGAATTAGGTCTTTCTCTGTGGTCTCCACAGGGGATTCAGACAACCCTTCGTCTTGGGAGATGCAAGACGAGCCTGCATTCAATTCACTGCAGGGATATCCGGCCTTACTTCGAGTCAGAGCATCTCGGTGTCCATTCCACTTGAGGCCACAAACTCAGGGTCCCTCTCACAAACCTGTAGCTGAGAGAAGCCTCCTCTTGAGGTGCTTGTGGAAAGTTGGTATTCCTCTTGAGTTGAAGCAAGGGACTAAGCTCTCATCTCGAGTTGATTTGGGGTCCATGAAGCCCTTTCGTGTTGCTACAGTGACCTCAGGATCCCTCTAGACTTGAGACAGTGATCTTGGGTTTTCTCTAGAGTGCCATCAAGGAAATCAAGGCTCCTTTCACGTTTGATGTGGAACACGGAATTGCTCTGCACGCAGTGCAGGGGAATCGGGCCTCATCTCGCGGCGAGGGGGAAGTCTCATGGTTTTTCTCGAGTTGCGGCCGGAACCTGGGGTATATTCTCGAGTTACGACGGGGAGGGCCCTTCCAGACACGTGTTTGTTCAGGGACGTCAGGACTCCTGCCTAGGTGCGAGGGACACCTCGGGATTCTCCTCGAGGCTTGGCATGGCAATTGGGACGCGTCTCCACGTGAGGCCGGAGACCCAGTGTCCATTTCCACGTGCCACAGGGATCCTGGGACTCCTATCCATTTTCAAGAGGAGTCAGGCATCGTCTCCTTCGGAAGTATTGATCTACGCAGACCTTTCGATTTTTCAAAGAATATGAGGCCTCCGGTTGCTTTGAGGCGTAGGACTAGGTCTTTCTCTGTGCTCTCCACAGGGGATTCAGACAACCGTTCGTCTTGGGAGATGCAAGACGAGCCTGCATTCACTTCACTGCAGGGATATCCGGCCTTACTTCGAGTCAGAGCATCTCGGTGTCCATTCCACTTGAGGCCACAAACTCAGGGTCCCTCTCACATACCTGTAGCTGAGAGAAGCCTCCTCTTGAGGTGCTTGTGGAAAGTTGGTAATCCTCTTGAGTCGAAGCCAGGGACTAAGCTCTCATCTCGAGTTGATTTGGGGTCCACGGAGCCCTTTCGTTTTGGTACAGTGACCTCAGGATCCCTCTAGACATGAGACACTGATCTTGGGTTTTCTCTGGAGTGCCATCAAGGAAATCAAGGCTCCTTTTAAGTTTGATGTGGAACCCGGAATTGCTCTGCACACAGTGCAGGGGAATCGGGCCTCATCTCGCAGCGAGGGGGAAGTTTCATGGTTTTTCTCGAGTTGCGGCCGGAACCTGGGGTATATTCTCGAGTTAGGACGGGGAGGGCCCTTCCGAACACGTGTTTGTTCAGCGAAGTCAGGACTCCTGCCTAGGAGCGATTGACTCCTCGGGATTCTCTTCGAGTCTTGGCATGGCAATTGGGACGCGTCTCCACGTGAGGCGGTAGACCAAGGGTCCCTTTCCAAGTTCCACAGGGATCCTGAAACTCCTGTCCATTTTCAAGAGGAGTCACGCATCGTCTCCTTTGGAAGCATTGATCGCCGCGGACCTCTCCAGTATTGAACGGATGTGAGGCCTCCGGTCACGATGAGGCGGAGAACTAGATCTTTCTCTGTGGTCTCCACAGGGGATTCAGACATCCCTTCGGATTGGGAGAGCAAGACGAGCCTGCATTCAATTCACTGCACGGATATCCGGCCTTACTTCGAGTCAGAGCATCTCAGTGTCCATTCCACTTGAGGCCACAAACTCAGGGTCCCTCTCACATACCTGTAGCTGAGAGAAGCCTCCTCTTGAGGTGCTTGTGGAAAGTTGGTATTCCTCTTGAGTCGAAGCCAGAGATTAAGCTCTCATCTCGAGTTGATTTGGGGTCCACGGAGGCCTTTCGTGTTGCTCCAGTGACCTCAGGATCCCTCTAGACTTGAGGCAGTGATGCTGGATACTCTCTGGAGTGCAATCAAGGAAATCAAGGCTCCTTTCACGTTTGATGTGGAACACGGAAATGCTCTGCACGCAGTGCAGGGGAATCGGGCCTCATCTGCGGCGAGGGGGAAGTCTCATGGTTTTTCTTGAGTTCCGGCCGGAACCTGGGGTATATTCTCGAGTTACGACGGGGAAGGCCTTCCAGACACGTGTTTGCTCAGCGACGTCAGGACTCCTGCCTAGGTGCGCGGGACACCTCGGAATTCTCCTCGAGTCTTGGCATGGCAATTGGGATGCGTCTCCACCTGAGGCGGGAGACCCAGGGTCCCTTTCCACGTGCCACAGGGATCCTGGGACTCCTATCCATTTTCAAGAGGAGTCAGGCATCGTCTCCTTTGGAAGCATTGATCTCCTCGGACCTCTCGAGTTTTCAAAGGATGTGAGGCCTCCGTTCGCGTTGAGGCGGAGGACTAGTCTTTCTCTGTTGTCTCCACAGGGGATTCAGACAACCCTTCGTCTTGGGAGATGCAAGAGGAGCCTGCATTCATTTCATTGCAGGGATATTCGGCCTTACTTCGAGTCAGAGCATCTCGGTGTCCATTCCACTTGAGGCCACAACTCAGGATCCCTCTCACATACCTGTAGCTGAGAGATGCCTCCTCTTGAGGTGCTTGTGGAAAGTTGGTATTCCTCTTGAGTCGAAGCCAGGGACTATGCTCTCATCTCGAGTTGATTTGGGGTCCCTGGAGCCCTTTCGTGTTGCTCCAGTGACCTCAGGATCCCTCTAGACTTGAGCCAGTGATCAGGGTTTTCTCTGGAGTGCCATCAAGGAAATCAAGGCTCCTTTCACGTTTAATGTGGAACACGGAATTGCTCTGCACGCAGTGCAGGGGAATCGGGCCTCATCTCGCGGCGAGGGGGAAGTCTCTTGGTTTTTCTCGTGTTGCGGCCGGATCCCAGGGTATATTCTCGAGTTACGACGGGGAGGGCCCTTCCAGACACGTGTTTGTTCAGCGACGTCAGGATTCCTGCCTAGGTGCGAGGGACACCTCGGTATTCTCCTCGAGTCTTGGCATGGCAATTGGGACGGGTCTCCACGTGAGGCGGTAGACCAAGGGTCCCTTTCCACGTGCCACAGTGATCCTGGGACTCCTATCCATTTTCAAGAGGAGTCAGGCATCGTCTCCTTTGGAAGCATTGATCTCCGTAGACCTCTCGAGTTTTCAATGATGTGAGGCCTCCGGTCGCGATGAGGCGGAGAATTAGGTCTTTCTCTGTGGTCTCCACAGGGGATTCAGACATCCCTTCGTCTTGGGAGATGCAAGACGAGCCTTCATTCAATTCACTGCAGGGATATCCGGCCTTACTTCGAGTCAGAGCATCTCGGGGTCCATTCCACTTGAGGCCACAAACTCAGGGTCCCTCTCACATAACTGTAGCTGAGAGAAGCCTCCTCTTGAGGTGCTTGTGGAAAGTTGGTATTCCTCTTGAGTCGAAGCCAGGGACTAAGCTCTCATCTCGAGTTGATTTGGGGTCCACGGAGCCCTTTCGTGTTGCTACAGTGATCTCAGGATCCCTCTAGACTTGAGACAGTGATCTTGGGTTTTCTCTAGAGTGCCATCAAGGAAATCAAGGCTCCTTTCACGTTTGATGTGGAAGAAGGAATTGCTCTGCACGCAGTGCAGGGGAATCGGGCCTCATCTCGCGGTGAGGAGGAAGTCTCATGGTTTTTCTCGAGTTGCGGCCGGAACCTGGGGTATATTCTCGAGTTACGCGGGGAGGGCCCTTCCAGACACGTGTTTGTTCAGCGACGTCAGGACTCCTGCCTTGGTGCGAGGGACACCTCGGGATTCTCCTCGAGTCTTGGCATGGCAATTGGGACGCGTCTCCACGTGAGGCGGGAGACCCAGGGTCCCTTTCCACGAGCCACAGGGATCCTGGGACTCCTATTCATTTTCAAGAGGAGTCAGGCATCGTCTCCTTAGGAAGTATTGATCTACGCAGACCTTTCGATTTTTCAAAGAATATGAGGCCTCCGGTTGCTTTGAGGCGTAGGACTAGGTCTTTCTCTGTGCTCTCCACAGGGGATTCAGACAACCGTTCGTCTTGGGAGATGCAAGACGAGCCTGCATTCACTTCACTGCAGGGATATCCGGCCTTACTTCGAGTCAGAGCATCTCGGTGTCCATTCCACTTGAGGCCACAAACTCAGGGTCCCTCTCACATACCTGTAGCTGAGAGAAGCCTCCTCTTGAGGTGCTTGTGGAAAGTTGGTAATCCTCTTGAATCGAAGCCAGGGACTAAGCTCTCATCTCGAGTTGATTTGGGGTCCACGGAGCCCTTTCGTTTTGGTACAGTGACCTCAGGATCCCTCTAGACTTGAGACACTGATCTTGGGTTTTCTCTGGAGTGCCATCAAGGAAATCAAGGCTCCTTTTAAGTTTGATGTGGAACTCGGAATTGCTCTGCACACAGTGCAGGGGAATCGGGCCTCATCTCGCAGCGAGGGGGAAGTTTCATGGTTTTTCTCGAGTTGCGGCCGGAACCTGGGGTATATTCTCGAGTTAGGACGGGGAGGGCCCTTCCGAACACGTGTTTGTTCAGCGAAGTCAGGACTCCTGCCTAGGAGCGATTGACTCCTCGGGATTCTCTTCGAGTCTTGGCATGGCAATTGGGACGCGTCTCCACGTGAGGCGGTAGACCAAGGGTCCCTTTCCAAGTTCCACAGGGATCCTGAAACTCCTGTCCATTTTCAAGAGGAGTCACGCATCGTCTCCTTTGGAAGCATTGATCGCCGCGGACCTCTCCAGTATTGAACGGATGTGAGGCCTCCGGTCACGATGAGGCGGAGAACTAGATCTTTCTCTGTGGTCTCCACAGGGGATTCAGACATCCCTTCGGATTGGGAGGAGCAAGACGAGCCTGCATTCAATTCACTGCACGGATATCCGGCCTTACTTCGAGTCAGAGCATCTCAGTGTCCATTCCACTTGAGGCCACAAACTCAGGGTCCCTCTCACATACCTGTAGCTGAGAGAAGCCTCCTCTTGAGGTGCTTGTGGAAAGTTGGTATTCCTCTTGAGTCGAAGCCAGAGATTAAGCTCTCATCTCGAGTTGATTTGGGGTCCACGGAGCCCTTTCGTTTTGCTCCAGTGACCTCAGGATCCCTCTAGACTTGAGGCAGTGATGCTGGATACTCTCTGGAGTGCAATCAAGGAAATCAAGGCTCCTTTCACGTTTAATGTGGAACACGGAAATGCTCTGCACGCAGTGCAGGGGAATCGGGCCTCATCTGCGGCGAGGGGAAAGTCTCATGGTTTTTCTTGAGTTCCGGCCGGAACCTGGGGTATATTCTCGAGTTACGACGGGGAGGGCCTTCCAGACACGTGTTTGCTCAGCGACGTCAGGACTCCTGCCTAGGTGCGCGGGACACCTCGGAATTCTCCTCGAGTCTTGGCATGGCAATTGGGATGCGTCTCCACCTGAGGCGGGAGACCCAGGGTCCCTTTCCACGTGCCACAGGGATCCTGGGACTCCTATCCATTTTCAAGAGGAGTCAGGCATCGTCTCCTTTGGAAGCATTGATCTCCTCGGACCTCTCGAGTTTTCAAAGGATGTGAGGCCTCCGTTCGCGTTGAGGCGGAGGACTAGGTCTTTCTCTGTGGTCTCCACAGGGGATTCAGACAACCCTTCGTCTTGGGAGATGCAAGACGAGCCTGCATTCAATTCATTGCAGGGATATTCGGCCTTACTTCGAGTCAGAGCATCTCGGTGTCCATTCCACTTGAGGCCACAAACTCAGGATGCCTCTCACATACCTGTAGCTGAGAGATGCCTCCTCTTGAGGTGCTTGTGGAAAGTTGGTATTCCTCTTGAGTCGAAGCCAGGGACTATGCTCTCATCTCGAGTTGATTTGGGGTCCCTGGAGCCCTTTTGTGTTGCTCCAGTGACCTCAGGATCCCTCTAGACTTG
Organism: Dama dama; assembly: GCF_033118175.1. Taxonomy (NCBI): domain Eukaryota; kingdom Metazoa; phylum Chordata; class Mammalia; order Artiodactyla; family Cervidae; genus Dama; species Dama dama. The sequence continues at coordinate 52,797,681 of NC_083682.1, read as the reverse complement.
AGCCAGTGATCAGGGTTTTCTCTGGAGTGCCATCAAGGAAATCAAGGCTCCTTTCACGTTTGATGTGGAACACGGAATTGCTCTGCACGCAGTGCAGGGGAATCGGGCCTCATCTCGCGGCGAGGGGGAAGACTCTTGGTTTTTCTCGAGTTGCGGCCGGATCCCAGGGTATATTCTCGAGTTACGACGGGGAGGGCCCTTCCAGACACGTGTTTGTTCAGCGACGTCAGGATTCCTGCCTAGGTGCGAGGGACACCTCGGTATTCTCCTCGAGTCTTGGCATGGCAATTGGGACGCGTCTCCACGTGAGGCGGTAGACCAAGGGTCCCTTTCCACGTGCCACAGTGATCCTGGGACTCCTATCCATTTTCAAGAGGAGTCAGGCATCGTCTCCTTTGGAAGCATTGTTCTGCGCGTACCTCTCGAGATTTCAAAGGATGTGAGGCCTCCGGTCGCGATGAGGCGGAGAACTAGGTCTTTCTCTGTGGTCTCCACAGGGTATTCAGACATCCCTTCGACTTGGGAGATGCAAGACGAGCCTGCATTCAATTCACTGCAGGGATATCCGGCCATACTTCGAGTCAGAGCATCTCGGGGTCCATTCCACTTGAGGCCACAAACTCAGGGTCCTCTCACATACCTGTAGCTGAGAGAAGCCTCCTCTTGAGGTGCTTGTGGAAAGTTGGTATTCCTCTTGAGTCGAAGCCAGAGACTAAGGTCTCATCTCGAGTTGATTTGGGGTCCACGGAGCCCTTTCGTGTTGCTCCACTGACCTCAGGATCCCTCTAGACTTGAGACAGTGATCTTGGGTTTTCTCTGGAGTGCTATCAAGGAAAGCAAGGCTCCTTTAACGTTTGATGTGGAACACGGAATTGCTCTTCACACAGTGCTGTGAAATCGGCCATCATTTCGCGGCGAGGGGGAAGTCTCATGGTTTTTCTTGAGTTCCGGCCAGAACCTGGGGTATATTCTCGAGTTACGACGGGGAGGGCCCTTCCAGACACGTGTTTGTTCAGCGACGTCAGGACTCCTGCCTAGGTCCGAGGGACACCTCGGGATTCTCCTCGAGTCTTGGCATGGCAATTGGGACGCGTCTCCACGTGAGTCGGGAGACCCAGGGTCCCTTTCCACGTGCCACAGGGATCCTGGGACTCCTATCCATTTTCAAGAGGAGTCAGGCATCGTCTCCTTTGGAAGCATTGATCTCCGCGGATCTCTCGAGTTTTCAAAGGATGTGAGGCCTCCATTCGCGTTGAGGTGGAGGACTAGGTCTTTCTCTGTGGTCTCCACAGGGGATTCAGACATCCCTTCGTCTTGGGAGATGCAAGACGAGCCTACATTCAATTCACTGCAGGGATATCCGGCCTTACTTCGAGTCAGAGCATCTCAGTGTCCATTCCACTTGAGGCCACAAACTCAGGGTCCCTCTCACAAACCTGTAGCTGAGAGAAGCCTCCTCTTGAGGTGCTTGTGGAAAGTTGGTATTCCTCTTCAGTTGAAGCAAGGGACTAAGCTCTCATCTCGAGTTGATTTGGGGTCCATGAAGCCCTTTCGTGTTGCTACAGTGACCTCAGGATCCCTCTAGACTTGAGACAGTGATCTTGGGTTTTCTCTAGAGTGCCATCAAGGAAATCAAGGCTCCTTTCACGTTTGATGTGGAACACGGAATTGCTCTGCACGCAGTGCAGGGGAATCGGGCCTCATCTCGCGGCGAGGGGGAAGTCTCATGGTTTTTCTCGAGTTGCGGCCGGAACCTGGGGTATATTCTCGAGTTACGACGGGGAGGGCCCTTCCAGACACGTGTTTGTTCAGCGACGTCAGGACTCCTGCCTAGGTGCGGGGGACACCTCGGGATTCTCCTCGAGGCTTGGCATGGCAATTGGGACGCGTCTCCACGTGAGGCCGGAGACACAGTGTCCATTTCCACGTGCCACAGGGATCCTGGGACTCCTATCCATTTTCAAGAGGAGTCAGGCATCGTCTCCTTCGGAAGTATTGATCTACGCAGACCTTTCGATTTTTCAAAGAATATGAGGCCTCCGGTTGCTTTGAGGCGTAGGACTAGGTCTTTCTCTGTGCTCTCCACAGGGGATTCAGACAACCGTTCCTCTTGGGAGATGCAACACGAGCCTGCATTCACTTCACTGCAGGGATATCCGGCCTTACTTCGAGTCAGAGCATCTCGGTGTCCATTCCACTTGAGGCCACAAACTCAGGGTCCCTCTCACATACCTGTAGCTGAGAGAAGCCTCCTCTTGAGGTGCTTGTGGAAAGTTGGTAATCCTCTTGAGTCGAAGCCAGGGACTAAGCTCTCATCTCAAGTTGATTTGGGGTCCACGGAGCCCTTTCGTTTTGGTACAGTGACCTCAGGATCCCTCTAGACTTGAGACAGTGATCTTGGGTTTTCTCTGGAGTGCCATCAAGGAAATCAAGGCTCCTTTTAAGTTTGATGTGGAACCCGGAATTGCTCTGCACACAGTGCAGGGGAATCAGGCCTCATCTCGCAGCGAGGGGGAAGTTTCATGGTTTTTCTCGAGTTGCGGCCGGAACCTGGGGTATATTCTCGAGTTACGACGGGGAGGGCCCTTCCGAACACGTGTTTGTTCAGCGAAGTCAGGACTCCTGCCTAGGAGCGATTGACTCCTCGGGATTCTCTTCGAGTCTTGGCATGGCAATTGGGACGCGTCTCCACGTGAGGCGGTAGACCAAGGGTCCCTTTCCAAGTTCCACAGGGATCCTGAAACTCCTGTCCATTTTCAAGAGGAGTCACGCATCGTCTCCTTTGGAAGCATTGATCTCCGCGGACCTCTCGAGTTTTCAAAGGATGTGAGGCCTCCGGTCGCGATGAGGCGGAGGACTAGGTCTTTCTCTGTGGTCTCCACAGGGGATTCAGACATCCCTTCGTCTTGGGAGATGCAAGACGAGCCTGCATTCAATTCACTGCAGGGATATCTCGCCTTACTTTGAGTCAGAGCATCTCGGTGTCCATTCCACTTGAGGCGACAAACTCAGGGTCCCTCTCACATACCATTAGCTGAGAGTAGCCTCCTCTTGAGGTGCTTGTGGAAAGTTGGTATTCCTGTTGAGTCGAAGCCAGGGACTAAGCTCTCATCTCGAGTTGATTTGGGGTCCACGGAGCCCTTTCGTGATGCTCCAGTGACCTCAGGACCCCTCTAGACTTGAGACAGTGATCTTGGGTTTTCTCTGGAGTGCCATCAAGGAAATCAAGGCTCCTTTCATTTTTGATGTGGAGTACGGAATTGCTCTGCACGCAGGGCAGGGGAATGGGGCCTCATCTCACGGCGAGGGGGAAGTCTCATGGTTTTTCTCGAGTTGCGCCCGGAACCTGGGGTATATTCTCGAGTTACGACGGGGAGGGCCCTTCCAGACACGTGTTTGTTCAGCGACGTCAGGACTCCTGCCTAGGTGCGAGGGACACCTCGGGATTCTCCTCGAGTCTTGGCATGGCAATGGGGATGCGTCTCCACGTGAGGCGGGAGACCCAGGGTCCCTTTCCACGTGCCACAGGGATCCTGGGACTCCTATCCATTTTCAAGAGGAGTCAGGCATCGTCTCCTTTGGAAGCATTGATCTCCGCGGACATCTCTAGTTTTCAAAGGATGTGAGGCCTCCGGTCGCGATGAGGCGGAGGACTAGGTCTTTCTCTGTGGTCTCCACAGGGGATTCAGACATCCCTTCATCTTGGGAGATGCAAGACGAGCCTGCATTCAATTCACTGCAGGGATATCTGGCCTTACTTTGAGTCAGAGCATCTCGGTGTCCATTCCACTTGAGGCCACAAACTCAGGGTCCCTCTCACATACCTGTAGCTGAGAGAAGCCTCCTCTTGAGGGGCTTCGGGAAATTTCGTATTTCTCTTGAGTTGAAGCCAGGGACTAATCTCTCATCTCGAGTTGATTTGGGGTCCACGGAGCCCTTTCGTGTTGCTCCAGTGACCTCAGGATCCCTCTAGACTTGAGACAGTGATCATGGGTTTTCTCTGGAGTGCCATCAAGGAAATCAAGGCTCCTTTCACGTTTGATGTGGAACACGGAATTGGTCTGCACGCAGTGCAGGGGAATCGGGCCTCATCTCACGGCGAGGGGGAAGTCTCATGGTTTTTCTCGAGTTGCGGCCGGAACCTGGGGCATATTCTCGAGTTACGACGGGGAGGGCCCTTCCAGACACGTGTTTGTTCAGCGACGTCAGGACTCCTGCCTAGGTGCGAGGGACACCTCGGGATTCTCCTAGAGTCTTGGCATGGCAATTGAGAGGCGTCTCCACGTGAGGCGGGAGACCCAGGGTCCCTTTCCACGTGCCACACGGATCCTGGGACTCCTATCCATTTTCAAGATGAGTCAGGCATCGTCTCCTTTGGAGGCATTGATCTCCGCGGACCTCTCGAGGTTACAAAGGATGTGAGGCCTCCGGTCGCGATGAGGCGGAGGACTAGGTCTTTCTCTGTGGTCTCCACAGGGGATTCAGACATCCCTTCGTCTTGGGAGATGCAAGACGAGCCTGCATTCACTTCACTGCAGGGATATCCGACCTTACTTCGAGTCAGAGCATCTCGGTATCCATTCCACTTGAGGCCACAGACTCAGGGTCCCTCTCACCTACCTGTAACTGAGAGAAGCCTCCTCTTGAGGTGCTTGTGGAAAGTTGGTATTTCTCTTGAGTCGAAGTCAGGGACTAAGCTCTCATCTCGAGTTGATTTGGGTTCCACTGAGCCCTTTCGTGTTGCTACAGTGACCTCAGGATCCCTCTAGACTTGAGACAGTGAACTTGGGTATTCTCTGGAGTGCCATCAAGGAAGTCAAGGCTCCTTTCACGTTTGATGTGGAACATGGAATTGCTCTGCATGCAGTGCAGGGGAATCGGACCTCATCTCGCGGCGAGGGGGAAGTCTCATGGTTTTTCTCGAGTTGCGACCGGAATCTGGGGTATATTCTCGAGTTACGATGGGGAGGGCCCTTCCAGACACGTGTTTGTGCAGCGACGTCAGGACTCCTGCCTAGGTGCGAGGGACACCTCGGGATTCTCCTCGAGTCTTGGCATGGCAATTGGGACGCGTCTCCACGTGAGGCGGTAGACCAAGTGTCCCTTTCCAAGTTCCACAGGGATCCTGAAACTCCTGTCCATTTGCAAGAGGAGTCACGCATCGTCTCCTTTGGAAACATTGATCGCCGCGGACCTCTCCAGTATTGAACGGATGTGAGGCCTCCGGTCACGATGAGGCGGAGAACTAGGTCTTTCTCTGTGGTCTCCACAGGGGATTCAGACATCCCTTCGGATTGGGAGGAGCAAGACGAGCCTGGATTCAATTCACTGCACGGATATCCGGCCTTACTTCGAGTCAGAGCATCTCAGTGTCCATTCCACTTGAGGCCACAAACTCAGGGTCCCTCTCACATACCTGTAGCTGAGAGAAGCCTCCTCTTGAGGTGCTTGTGGAAAGTTGGTATTCCTCTTGAGTCGAAGCCAGAGATTAAGCTCTCATCTCGAGTTGATTTGGGGTCCACGGAGCCCTTTCGTGTTGCTCCAGTGACCTCAGGATCCCTCTAGACTTGAGGCAGTGATGCTGGATACTCTCTGGAGTGCAATCAAGGAAATCAAGGCTCCTTTCACGTTTGATGTGGAACACGGAAATGCTCTGCACGCAGTGCAGGGGAATCGGGCCTCATCTGCGGCGAGGGGGAAGTCTCATGGTTTTTCTTGAGTTCCGGCCGGAACCTGGGGTATATTCTCGAGTTACGACGGGCAGGCCCCTTAAAGACACGTGTTTGCTCAGCGACGTCAGGACTCCTGCCTAGGTGCGCGGGACACCTCGGAATTCTCCTCGAGTCTTGGCATGGCAATTGGGATGCGTCTCCACCTGAAGCGGGAGACCCAGGGTCCCTTTCCACGTGCCACAGGGATCCTGGGACTCCTATCCATTTTCAAGAGGAGTCAGGCATCGTCTCCTTTGGAAGCATTGATCTCCTCGGACCTCTCGAGTTTTCAAAGGATGTGAGGCCTCCGTTCGCGTTGAGGCGGAGGACTAGGTCTTTCTCTGTGGTCTCCACAGGGGATTCAGACAACCCTTCGTCTTGGGAGATGCAAGACGAGCCTGCATTCAATTCATTGCAGGGATATTCGGCCTTACTTCGAGTCAGAGCATCTCGGTGTCCATTCCACTTGAGGCCACAAACTCAGGATCCCTCTCACATACCTGTAGCTGAGAGATGCCTCCTCTTGAGGTGCTTGTGGAAAGTTGGTATTCCTCTTGAGTCGAAGCCAGGGACTAAGCTCTCATCTCGAGTTGATTTGGGGTCCCTGGAGCCCTTTCGTGTTGCTCCAGTGACCTCAGTATCCCTCTAGACTTGAGCCAGTGATCAGGGTTTTCTCTGGAGTGCCATCAAGGAAATCAAGGCTCCTTTCACGTTTGATGTGGAACACGGAATTGCTCTGCACTCAGTGCAGGGGAATCGGGCCTCATCTCGCGGCGAGGGGGAAGTCTCATGGTTTTTCTCGTGTTGCGGCCGGAACCTGGGGTATATTCTCGAGTTACGACGGGGAGGGCCCTTCCAGACACGTGTTTGTTCAGCGACGGCAGGACTCCTGCCTAGGTGCGAGGGACAACTCGGGATTCTCCTCAAATCTTGGCATGGCAATTGGGACGCGTCTCCACGTGAGGCGGGAGACCCAGGGTCCCTTTCCACGTGCCACAGGGATCCTGGGACTCCTATCCATTTTCAAGAGGAGTCAGGCATCGTCTCCTTTGGAAGCATTGATCTCCGTGGACCTCTCGAGTTTTCAAAGGATGTGAGGCCTCCGGTCGCGATGAGGCGGAGAACTAGGTCTTTCTCTGTGGTCTCCACAGGGGATTCAGAAATCCCTTCGTCTTGGGAGATCCAAGACAAGCCTGCATTCAATTCACTGCAGGGATATCCGGCCTTACTTCGAGTCAGAGCATCTCGGTGTCCATTCCACTTGAGGCCACATAATCAGGGTCCATCTCACATACCTGTAGCTGAGAGAAGCCTCCTCTTGAGGTGCTTGTGGAAAGTTGGTATTCCTCTTTATTCGAAGCCAGGGACTAAGCTATCATCTCGAGTTGATTTGGGGTCCCCGGAGCCCTTTCGTGTTGCTCCAGTGACCTCAGGATCCCTCTAGACTTGAGACAGTGATCTTGGGTTTTCTCTGGAGTGCAATCAAGGAAATCAAGGCTCCTTTCACGTTTGATGTGGAACAGGGAATTGCTCTTCACGCAGTGCAGGGGAATCGGGCCTCTTCTCGCGGCGAGGGGGAAGTCTCTTGGTTTTTCTCGAGTTGCGGCCGGAACCCAGGATATATTCTCGAGTTACGACGGGGAGGGCCCTTCCAGACACGTGTTTGTTCAGCGACGTCAGGATTCCTGCCTAGGTGCGAGGGACACCTCGGTATTCTCCTCGAGTCTTGGCATGGCAATTGGGACGCGTCTCCACGTGAGGCGCGAGACCCAGGGTCCCTTTCCACGTGCCTCAGGGATCCTGGGCCTCCTATCCAGTTTCAAGAGTAGTCAGGCATCGTATCCTTTGGAAGCATTGATCTCCGCGGACCTCTCGAGTTTTCAAAGGTTGTGAGGCGTCCGTTCGCGTTGAGGCGGATGACTAGGTCTTTCTCTGTGGTCTCCACAGGGGATTCAGACATCCCTTCGTCTTGGGAGATGCAAGACGAGCCTGCATTAAATTCACTGCAGGGATATCTGGCCTTACTTCGAGTCAGAGCATCTCGGTGTCCATTCCAATTGAGGCCACAAACTCAGGGTCCCTCTCACATACCTGTTGCTGAGAGAAGCCTCCTCTTGAGGTGCTTATGGAAAGTTGGTATTCCTCTTGAGTCGAAGCCAGGGACTAAGCTCTCATCTCGAGTTGATTTGGGTTCCAGGAGGCTTTTCGTGTTACTCCAGTGACCTCAGGATCCCTCTAGACTTGAGACAGTGATCTTGGGTTTTCTCTGGAGTGCCATCAAGGAAATCAATGCTCCTTTCACGTTTGATGTGGAACACGGAATTGCTCTGCACGCAGTGCAGGGGAATCGGGCCTTATCTCGCGGCGAGGGGGAAGTCTCATGGTTTTTCTCGAGTTGTGGCCAGAACCTGGGGTATATTCTCGAGTTACGACGGGGAGGGCGCTTCCATACACGTGTTTGTTCAGCGACGTCAGGACTCCTGCCTAGGTGCGAGGGACACCTCGGGATTTTCCTCGAGACTTGGCATGGCAATTGGGACTCGTCTCCACGTGAGGCGGGAGACCCAGTGTCCCTTTCCACGTGCCACAGGGATCCTGGGACTCCTATCCATTTTCAAGAGGAGTCAGGCATCGTCTCCTTTTTAAGCATGGTTCTCGGCGGACCTCAAGAGTTTTCAAAGGATGTGACGCCTCCGGTCGCGATGAGGCGGAGAACTAGGTCTTTCTCTGTGGTCTCCACAGGGGATTCAGACATCCCTTCGTCTTGGGAGATGCAAGACGAGCCTGCATTGAATTCACTGCAGGGATATCCGGCCTTACTTCGAGTCAGAGCATCTCGGTGTCCATTCCACTTGAGGCCACAAACTCAGGGTCCCTCTCACATACCTGTAGCTGAGAGAAGCCTCCTCTTGAGGTGCTTGTGGAAAGTTGGTATGCCTGTTGAGTCGAAGCCAGGGACTAAGCTCTCATCTCGAGTTGATTTGGGGTTCATGGAGCCCTTTCGTGATGCTCCAGTGACCTCAGGATCCCTCTAGACTTGAGACAGTGATCTTGGGTTTTCTCTGGAGTGCCATCAAGGAAATCAAGGCTCCTTTCACGTTTGATGTGGAACACGGAATTACTCTGCACGCAGTGCAGGGGAATCGGGCCTCATCTCGTGGCGAGGAAGAAGTTTCATGGTTTTTCTCGAGTTGTGACCGGAACCTGGGGTATATTCTCGAGTTACGACGGGGAGGGCCCTTCCAGACACGTGTTTGTTCAGCGACGTCAGGACTCCTGCCTAGGTGCGAGGGACACCTCGGGATTCTCCTCAAGTCTTGGCATGGCAATTGGGACGCGTCTCCACGTGAGGCGGGAGACCCAGGGTCCCTTTCCACGTGCCACAGTGATCCTGGGACTCCTATCCATTTTCAAGAGGCGACAGGCATCGTTTCCTTTGGAAGCATTGATCTCCGCGGACCTCTCGAGTTTTCAAAGGATGTGAGGCCTCCGGTCGCGATGAGGCGGAGGACTAGGTCTTTCTCTGTGGTATCCACAGGGGATTCAGACATCCCTTCGTCTTGGGAGATGCAAGACGAGCCTGCATTCAATTCACTGCAGGGATATCCGGCCTTACTTCGAGTCAGAGCATCTCGGTGTCCATTCCACTTGAGGCGACAAACTCAGGGTCCCTCTCACATACCATTAGCTGAGAGTAGCCTCCTCTTGTGGTGCTTGTGGAAAGTTGGTATTCCTGTTGAGTCGAAGCCAGGGACTAAGCTCTCATCTCGAGTTGATTTGGGGTCCACGGAGCCCTTTCGTGATGCTCCAGTGACCTCAGGATCCCTCTAGACTTGAGACAGTGATCTTGAGTTTCCTCTGGAGTGCCATCAGGGAAATCAAGGCTCCTTTCACGTTTGATGTGGAACACGGAATTGCTCTGCACGCAGTGCAGGGGAATCGGGCCTCATCTCGCGGCGAGGGGGAAGTCTCATGGTTTTTCTCATGTTGCGGCCGGAACCTGGGGTATATTCTCGAGTTACGACGGGGAGGGCCCTTCCAGACACGTGTTTGTTCAGCGACGGCAGGACTCCTGCCTAGGTGCGAGGGACAACTCGGGATTCTCCTCAAATCTTGGCATGGCAATTGGGACGCGTCTCCACGTGAGGCGGGAGACCCAGGGTCCCTTTCCACGTGCCACAGGGATCCTGGGACTCCTATCCATTTTCAAGAGGAGTCAGGCATCGTCTCCTTTGGAAGCATTGATCTCCGTGGACCTCTCGAGTTTTCAAAGGATGTGAGGCCTCCGGTCGCGATGAGGCGGAGAACTAGGTCTTTCTCTGTGGTCTCCACAGGGGATTCAGAAATCCCTTCGTCTTGGGAGATGCAAGAGGATCCTGCATTCAATTCACTGCAGGGATATCCGGCCTTACTTCGAGTCAGAGCATCTCGGTGTCCATTCCACTTGAGGCCACAAACTCAGGGTCCCTCTCACATACCTGTAGCTGAGAAAAGCCTCCACTTGAGGTGCTTGTGGAAAGTTGGTATTCCTCTTGAGTCGAAGCCAGGGACTAAGCTCTCATCTCGAGTTGATTTGGGGTCCACGGAGCCCTTTCGTGTTGCTCCAGTGACCTCAGGATCCCTCTAGACTTGAGACATTGATGTTGGGTTTTCTCTGGAGTGCCATCAAGGAAATCAATGCTCCTTTCACGTTTGATGTGGAACACGGAATTTCTGTGCACGCAGTGCAGGGGAATCGGGTCTCATCTCTCGGCGAGGGGGAAGTCTCATGGTTTTTCTTGTGTTCCGGCCGGAACCTGGGGTATATTATCGAGTTACGACGGGGAGGGCCCTTCCAGACACGTGTTTGTTCAGCGACGTCAGGACTCCTGCCTAGGTGCGAGGGACAACTCGGGATTCTCCTCGAGCCTTGGCATGGCAATTGGGACGCGTCTCCACGTGAGGCGGGAAACCCAGGGTCCCTTTCCACGTGCCACAGGGATCCTGGGACTCCTATCCATTTTCAAGAGGAGTCAGGCATCGTCTCCTTTGGAAGCATTGATCTCCGCGGACCTCTCGAGTTTTCAAAGGATGTGAGGCCTCCGGTCGCGATGATGCAGAGAACTAGGTCTTTCTCTGTGGTCTCCACACCGGATTCAGACATCCCTTCGTCTTGGGAGATGCAAGACGAGCCTGCATTCAATTCACTGCAGGGATATCCGGCCTTACTTCGAGTCAGAGCATCTCGGTGTCCATTCCACTTGAGGCCACATAATCAGGGTCCCTCTCACATACCTGTAGCTGAGAGAAGCCTCCTCTTGAGGTGCTTGTGGAAAGTTGGTATTCCTCTTGAGTCGAAGCCAGGGACTAAGCTATCATCTCGAGTTGATTAGGGGTCCCCGGAGCCCTTTCGTGTTGCTCCAGTGACCTCAGGATCCCTCTAGACTTGAGACAGTGATCTTGGGTTTTCTCTGGAGTGCAATCAAGGAAATCAAGGCTCCTTTCACGTTTGATGTGGAACACGGAATTGCTCTGCACGCAGTGCAGGGGAATCGGGCCTTATCTCGCGGCGAGGGGGAAGTCTCATGGTTTTTCTCGAGTTGTGGCCAGAACCTGGGGTATATTCTCGAGTTACGACGGGGAGGGCGCTTCCATACACGTGTTTGTTCAGCGACGTCAGGACTCCTGCCTAGGTGCGAGGGACACCTCGGGATTTTCCTCGAGACTTGGCATGGCAATTGGGACTCGTCTCCACGTGAGGCGGGAGACCCAGTGTCCCTTTCCACGTGCCACAGGGATCCTGGGACTCCTATCCATTTTCAAGAGGAGTCAGGCATCGTCTCCTTTTTAAGCATGGTTCTCGGCGGACCTCAAGAGTTTTCAAAGGAGGTGACGCCTCCGGTCGCGATGAGGCGGAGAACTAGGTCTTTCTCTGTGGTCTCCACAGGGGATTCAGACATCCCTTCGACTTGGGAGATGCGAGACGAGCCTGCATTCAATTCACTGCAGGGATATCCGGCCTTACTTCGAGTCAGAGCATCTCGGTGTCCATTCCACTTGAGGCCACAAACTCAGGGTCCCTCTCACATACCTGTAGCTGAGAGAAGCCTCCTCTTGAGGTGCTTGTGGAAAGTTGGTATGCCTGTTGAGTCGAAGCCAGGGACTAAGCTCTCATCTCGAGTTGATTTGGGGTTCATGGAGCCCTTTCGTGATGCTCCAGTGACCTCAGGATCCCTCTAGACTTGAGACAGTGATCTTGGGTTTTCTCTGGAGTGCCATCAAGGAAATCAAGGCTCCTTTCACGTTTGATGTGGAACACGGAATTACTCTGCACGCAGTGCAGGGGAATCGGGCCTCATCTCGCGGCGAGGAAGAAGTTTCATGGTTTTTCTCGAGTTGTGACCGGAACCTGGGGTATATTCTCGAGTTACGACGGGGAGGGCCCTTCCAGACACGTGTTTGTTCAGCGACGTCAGGACTCCTGCCTAGGTGCGAGGGACACCTCGGGATTCTCCTCAAGTCTTGGCATGGCAATTGGGACGCGTCTCCACGTGAGGCGGGAGACCCAGGGTCCCTTTCCACATGCCACAGTGATCCTGGGACTCCTATCCATTTTCAAGAGGCGACAGGCATCGTTTCCTTTGGAAGCATTGATCTCCGGGGACCTCTCGAGTTTTCAAAGGATGTGAGGCCTCCGGTCGCGATGAGGCGGAGGACTAGGTCTTTCTCTGTGGTATCCACAGGGGATTCAGACATCCCTTCGTCTTGGGAGATGCAAGACGAGCCTGCATTCAATTCACTGCAGGGATATCCGGCCTTACTTCGAGTCAGAGCATCTCGGTGTCCATTCCACTTGAGGCGACAAACTCAGGGTCCCTCTCACATACCATTAGCTGAGAGTAGCCTCCTCTTGTGGTGCTTGTGGAAAGTTGGTATTCCTGTTGAGTCGAAGCCAGGGACTAAGCTCTCATCTCGAGTTGATTTGGGGTCCACGGAGCCCTTTCGTGATGCTCCAGTGACCTCAGGATCCCTCTAGACTTGAGACAGTGATCTTGAGTTTCCTCTGGAGTGCCATCAGGGAAATCAAGGCTCCTTTCACGTTTGGTGTGGAACACGGAATTGCTCTGCACGCAGTGCAGGGGAATCGGGCCTCATCTCGCGGCGAGGAGGAAGTCTCATGGTTTTTCTCGTGTTGCGGCCGGAACCTGGGGTATATTCTCGAGTTACGACGGGGAGGGCCCTTCCAGACACGTGTTTGTTCAGCGACGGCAGGACTCCTGCCTAGGTGCGAGGGACAACTCGGGATTCTCCTCAAATCTTGGCATGGCAATTGGGACGCGTCTCCACGTGAGGCGGGAGACCCAGGGTCCCTTTCCACGTGCCACAGGGATCCTGGGACTCCTATCCATTTTCAAGAGGAGTCAGGCATCGTCTCCTTTGGAAGCATTGATCTCCGTGGACCTCTCGAGTTTTCAAAGGATGTGAGGCCTCCGGTCGCGATGAGGCGGAGAACTAGGTCTTTCTCTGTGGTCTCCACAGGGGATTCAGAAATCCCTTCGTCTTGGGAGATGCAAGAGGATCCTGCATGCAATTCACTGCAGCGATATCCGGCCTTACTTCGAGTCAGAGCATCTCGGTGTCCATTCCACTTGAGGCCACAAACTCAGGGTCCCTCTCACATACCTGTAGCTGAGAAAAGCCTCCACTTGAGGTGCTTGTGGAAAGTTGGTATTCCTCTTGAGTAGAAGCCAGGGACTAAGCTCTCATCTCGAGTTGATTTGGGGTCCACGGAGCCCTTTCGTGTTGCTCCAGTGACCTCAGGATCCCTCTAGACTTGAGACATTGATGTTGGGTTTTCTCTGGAGTGCCATCAAGGAAATCAATGCTCCTTTCACGTTTGATGTGGAACACGGAATTGCTCTGCACGCAGTGCAGGGGAATCGGGCCTCATCTCTCGGCGAGGGCGAAGTCTCATGGTTTTTCTTGTGTTCCGGCCGGAACCTGGGGTATATTCTCGAGTTACGACGGGGAGGGCCCTTCCAGACACGTGTTTGTTCAGCGACGTCAGGACTCCTGCCTAGGTGCGAGGGACACCTCGGGATTCTCCTCGAGCCTTGGCATGGCAATTGGGACGCGTCTCCACGTGAGGCGGGAAACCCAGGGTCCCTTTCCACGTGCCACAGGGATCCTGGGCCTCCTATCCATTTTCAAGAGGAGTCAGGCATCGTCTCCTTTGGAAGCATTGATCTCCGCGGACCTCTCGAGTTTTCAAAGGATGTGAGGCCTCCGGTCGCGATGATGCAGAGAACTAGGTCTTTCTCTGTGGTCTCCACACCGGATTCAGACTTCCCTTCGTCTTGGGAGATGCAAGACGAGCCTGCATTCAATTCACTGCAGGGATATCCGGCCTTACTTCGAGTCAGAGCATCTCGGTGTCCATTCCACTTGAGGCCACATAATCAGGTTCCCTCTCACATACCTGTAGCTGAGAGAAGCCTCCTCTTGAGGTGCTTGTGGAAAGTTGGTATTCCTCTTTATTCGAAGCCAGGGACTAAGCTATCATCTCGAGTTGATTAGGGGTCCCCGGAGCCCTTTCGTGTTGCTCCAGTGACCTCAGGATCCCTCTAGACTTGAGACAGTGATCTTGGGTTTTCTCTGGAGTGCAATCAAGGAAATCAAGGCTCCTTTCACGTTTGATGTGGAACAGGGAATTGCTCTTCACGCAGTGCAGGGGAATCGGGCCTCTTCTCGCGGCGAGGGGGAAGTCTCTTGGTTTTTCTCGAGTTGCGGCCGGAACCCAGGATATATTCTCGAGTTACGACGGGGAGGGCCCTTCCAGACACGTGTTTGTTCAGCGACGTCAGGATTCCTGCCTAGGTGCGAGGGACACCTCGGTATTCTCCTCGAGTCTTGGCATGGCAATTGGGACGCGTCTCCACGTGAGGCGCGAGACCCAGGGTCCCTTTCCACGTGCCTCAGGGATCCTGGGCCTCCTATCCAGTTTCAAGAGTAGTCAGGCATCGTATCCTTTGGAAGCATTGATCTCCGCGGACCTCTCGAGTTTTCAAAGGTTGTGAGGCCTCCGTTCGCGTTGAGGCGGATGACTAGGTCTTTCTCTGTGGTCTCCACAGGGGATTCAGACATCCCTTCGTCTTGGGAGATGCAAGACGAGCCTGCATTAAATTCACTGCAGGGATATCTGGCCTTACTTCGAGTCAGAGCATCTCGGTGTCCATTCCAATTGAGGCCACAAACTCAGGGTCCCTCTCACATACCTGTTGCTGAGAGAAGCCTCCTCTTGAGGTGCTTGTGGAAAGTGGGTATTCATCTTGAGTCGAAGGCAGGGTCTAAGCTCTCATCTCGAGTTGATCTGGGGTTCACGGAGCCCTTTCGTGTTGCTACAGTGACCTCAGGATCCCTCTAGACTTGAGACAGTGATCTTGGGTTTTCTCTGGAGTGCCATCAAGGAAATCAAGGCTCCTTTCACGTTTGATGTGGAACACGGAATTACTCTGCACGCAGTGCAGGGGAATCGGGCCTCATCTCGCGGCGAGGAAGAAGTTTCATGGTTTTTCTCGAGTTGTGACCGGAACCTGGGGTATATTCTCGAGTTACGACGGGGAGGGCCCTTCCAGACACGTGTTTGTTCAGCGACGTCAGGACTCCTGCCTAGGTGCGAGGGACACCTCGGGATTCTCCTCAAGTCTTGGCATGGCAATTGGGACGCGTCTCCACGTGAGGCGGGAGACCCAGGGTCCCTTTCCACGTGCCACAGTGATCCTGGGACTCCTATCCATTTTCAAGAGGCGACAGGCATCGTTTCCTTTGGAAGCATTGATCTCCGCGGACCTCTCGAGTTTTCAAAGGATGTGAGGCCTCCGGTCGCGATGAGGCGGAGGACTAGGTCTTTCTCTGTGGTCTCCACAGGGGATTCAGACATCCCTTCGTCTTGGGAGATGCAAGACGAGCCTGCATTCAATTCACTGCAGGGATATCCGGCCTTACTTCGAGTCAGAGCATCTCGGTGTCCATTCCACTTGAGGCGACAAACTCAGGGTCCCTCTCACATACCATTAGCTGAGAGTAGCCTCCTCTTGTGGTGCTTGTGGAAAGTTGGTATTCCTGTTGAGTCGAAGCCAGGGACTAAGCTCTCATCTCGAGTTGATTTGGGGTCCACGAAGCCCTTTCGTGATGCTCCAGTGACCTCAGGATCCCTCTAGACTTGAGACAGTGATCTTGAGTTTCCTCTGGAGTGCCATCAGGGAAATCAAGGCTCCTTTCACGTTTGATGTGGAACACGGAATTGCTCTGCACGCAGTGCAGGGGAATCGGGCCTCATCTCACGGCAAGGGGGAAGTCTCATGGTTTTTCTCGAGTTGCGGCCGGAACCTGGGGCATATTCTCGAGTTACGACGGGGAGGGCCCTTCGAGACACGTGTTTGTTCAGCGACGTCAGGACTCCTGCCTAGGTCCGTGGGACACCTCGGGATTCTCCTAGAGTCTTGGCATGGCAATTGGGAGGCGTCTCCACGTGAGGCGGGAGACCCAGGGTCCCTTTCCACGTGCCACACGGATCCTGGGACTCCTATCCATTTTCAAGAGGAGTCAGGCATCGTCTCCTTGGGAAGTATTGATCTCCGCGGACCTCTCGAATTTTCAAAGGATGTGAGGCCTCCGGTCGCGTTGAGGCGGAGGACTAGGTCTTTCTCTGTGGTCTCCACAGGGGATTCAGACAACCCTTCGAATTGGGAGATGCAAGACGAGCCTGTATTCAATTCACTGCAGGGATATCCGGCCTTACTTCGAGTCAGAGCATCTCGGTGTCCATTCCACTTGAGGCCACAAACTCAGGGTCCCTCTGACATACCAGTAGCTGAGAGAATCCTCCTCTTGTGGTGCTTGTGGAAAGTTGGTATTCCTCTTGAGTCGAAGCCAGGGACTAAGCTCTCATCTCGAGTTGATTTGGGGTCCACGGAGCCCTTTCGTGCTGCTACAGTGACCTCAGGATCCCTCTAGACTTGAGACAGTGATCTTGGGTTTTCTCTGGAGTGCCATTAAGGAAATCAAGGCTCCTTTCACGTTTGATGTGGAACATGGAATTGGTCTGCACGCAGTGCAGGTTAATCGGGCCTCATCTCCCGGGGAGGGGGAAGTCTCATGGTTTTTCTCGAGTTGCGGCCGGAACCTGGGGTATATTCTCGAGTTACGACGGGGAGGGCCCTTCCAGACACGTGTTTGTTCAGCGACGTCAGGACTCCTGCCTAGGTGCGAGGGACACCTCGGGATTCTCCTCGAGTCTTGGCATGGCAATTGGGATGCGTCTAAACGTGAGGTGGGAGACCTAGGGTCCCTTTCCACGTGCCACAGGGATCCTGGGACTCCTATCCATTTTCAAGAAGAGTCAGGCATCGTCTCCTTTGGAAGCATTGATCTCCGCAGACCTCTCGAGTTTTCAAAGGATGTGAGGCCTCCAGTAGTGAAGAGGTGGAGAACTAGGTCTTCTCTGTGGTCTCCACAGCGGATTCAGACATCCCTTCATCTTGGGAGATGAAAGACGAGCCTGCATTCAATTCACTGCAGGGATATCCGCCCTTACTTCGAGTCAGAGCATCTCGGTGTCCATTCCACTTGAGGCCACAAACCTAGGGTCCCTCTCACATACCTGTAGCTGAGAGAAGCCTCCTCTTGAGGTGCTTGTGGAAAGTTGGTATTCCTGTTGAGTCGAAGCCAGGGAATAAGCTCTCATCTCGAGTTAATTTAGGGTCCACGGAGTCCTCTCGTGTTGCTCCAGTGACCTCAGGATCCTTCTAGACTTGAGACAGTGATCATGGGTTTTCTCTAGAGTGCCATCAAGGAAATCAAGGCTCCTTTCATGTTTGATGTGGAACACGGAATTGCTCTGCACGCAGTGCAGGGGAATCGGGCCTCATCTCGCGGCGAGGGGGAAGTCTCATGGTTTTTTTCGAGTTGCGGCCGGAACCTGGGGTATATTATCCAGTTACGACGGGAAGGGCCCTTCGAGACACGTGTTTATTCAGCGAGGTCAGGACTCCTGCCTAGGTGCGAGGGATACCTCGGGATTCTCCTCGAGTCTTGGCATGGCAATTGGGACGCGTCTCCACGTGAGGCGGGAGACCCAGGGTCCCTTTCCACGTGCCACAGGGATCCTGGGACTCCTATCCATTTTCAAGAGGAGTCAGGCATTGTCTCCTTTGGAAGCATTGATCTCCGCAGGCCTCTCGAGTTTTCAAAGGATGTGAGGCCTCAGGTCGCGATGAGGCGGAATACTAGGTCTTTCTCTGTCGTCTCCACTGGGGATTCAGACATCCCTTCATCTTGGGAGATGCAAGACGAGCCTGCATTCAATTCACTGCAGGGATATCCGGCCTTACTTCGAGTCAGAGCATCTCGGTGTCCATTCCACTTGAGGCCACAAACTCAGGGTCCTTCTCACATCCCTGTAGCTGAGAGAAGCCTCCTCTTGAGGTGCTTGTGGAAAGTTGGTATTCCTCTTGATTCGAAGCCAGGGTCTAAGCTCTCATCTCGAGTTGATTTGGGGTCCAAGGAGCCCTTTCGTGTTGCTACAGTGACCTCAGGATCCCTCTAGACTTGAGACAGTGATCTTGGGTTTTGCCTAGAGTGCCATCAAGGAAATCAAGGCTCCTTTCACGTTTGATGTGGATCACGGAATTCCTCTGCACGCAGTGCAGGGGAATCGGGCCTCATCTCGCGGCGAGGGGGAAGTCTCATTGTTTTTCTCGAGTTGCGGCTGGAACCTGGTGTATATTCTCGAGTTACGACGGGGAGGGCCCTTCCAGACATGTGTTTGTTCAGCGTCGTCAGGACTCCTGCATAGGTGCGAGGGACACTTCAGGATTCTCCTCGAGCCTTGGGATGGCAATTGGGACGCGTCTCCACGTGAGGCGGGAGACCCAGTGTCCCTTTCCACGTGCCACAGGGATCCTGGGACTCCTATCCATTTTCAAGAAGAGTCAGGCATCGTCTCATTTGGAAGCATTGATCTCCGTGGACCTCTCGAGTTTTCAAAGGATGGGAGGCCTCCGGTCTCGATGAGGCGGAGAACTAGGTCTTTCTCTGTGGTCTCCACAGGGGATTCAGACATCCCTTCGTCTTGGGAGTTGCAAGACGAGCCTGCTTTCAATTCACTGCAGGGATATCCGGCCTTACTTCAAGTCAGAGCATCTCGGTGTCCATTCCACTTGAGGCCACAAACTCAGGGTCCTACTCACATACCTGTAGCTGAGAGAAGCCTCCTCGTGAAGTGCTTGTGGAAAGTTGGTATTCCTCTTGAGTCGAAGCCTGGGACTAAGCTCTCATCTCGAATTGATTTGGGGTCCTTGGAGACCTTTCGTGTTGCTCCAGTGACCTCAGGATCCCTCTAGACTTGAGACAGTGATCTTGGGATATCTCTGGAGTGCCATCAAGGAAATCATGGCTCCTTTCACCTTTGATGTGGAACACGGAATTGCTATGCACGCAGTGCAGGGAAATTGGGCCTCATCTCGCGGAGAGGGGGAAGTCTCATGGTTTTTCTCGAGTTGCGGCCGGAACCTGGGGTATATTCTCGAGTTACGACGGGGAGGACCCTTCCAGACACGTGTTTGTTCAGCCACGTCAGGACTCCTGCCTAGGTGCGAGGGAAACCTCGGGATTCTCCTCGAGTCTTGGCATGGCAATTGGGATGCGTCTCCACCTGAGGCGGGAGACCCAGGGTCCCTTTCCACGTGCCACAGGGATCCTGGGACTCCTATCCATTTTCAAGAGGAGTCTGGCATCGTCTCCTTTGGAAGCATTGATCTCCGCGGACCTCTCGACTTTTCAAAGGATGTGAGGCCTCCGGTCGCGATGAGGCGGAGGACTAGGACTTTCTTTGTGGTCTCCACAGGGGATTCAGACATTCCTTCGTCTTGGGAGATGCAAGACGAGCCTGCATTCAAATCACTGCAGGGATATCCGGCCTTACATCGAGTCAGAGCATCTCAGTGTCCATTCCATTTGAGGCCACAAACTCAGGGTCCCTCTCACATACCTGTAGCTGAGAGAAGCCTCCTCTTGAGGTGCTTGTGGAAAGTTGGTATTTCTCTTGAATCGAAGGCTGGGACTAAGCTCTCATCACGAGTTGATTTGTGGTCCACGGAGCCCTTTCGTGTTGCTCCAGTGACCTCAGGATCCCTCTAGACTTGAGACAGTGATCTTGGGTTTTCTCTGGAGTGCCATCAAGGAAATCAAGGCTCCTTTCACGTTTAATGTGGAACAAGGAATTGCTCTGCACGCAGTGCAGGGAAATCGGGCCTCATCTCGCGGCGAGGGGGAAGTCTCATGGTTTTTCTCGAGTTGTGGCCGGAACCTGGGGTATATTCTCGAGTTACGACGGGGAGGGCCCTTCCAGACACGTGTTTGTTCAGCGAGGTCAGGACTCCTGCCTAGGTGCGAGGGACACCTCGGGATTCTCCTCGAGTCTTGGCATGGCAATTGGGACGCGTCTCCACGTGAGGCGGGAGACCCAGTGTCCCTTTCAAAGTGCCACAGGGATCCTGGGACTCCTATCTATTTTCAAGAGGAGTCAGGCATCGTCTCCTTTGGAAGCATTGATCTCCGTGGAACTCTCGAGTTTTCAAAGGATGTGAGGCGTCCGGTCGCGATGAGGCGGAGGGCTAGATCTCTCTGTGGTCTCCACAGTGGATGCAGACATCCCTTCGTCTTGGGAGATGCAAGACGAGCCTGCATTCAATTCACTGCAGGGATATCCAGCCTTACTTCGAGTCAGAGCATCTCGGTGTCCATTCCACTTGAGGCCACAAACTCAGGGTCCCTCTCACATACTTGTAGATGAGAGAAGCCTCCTCTTGAGGTGCTTGTGGAAAGTTGGTATTCCTCTTGAGTCGAAGCCAGGGACTAAGATATCATCTCGAGTTGATTTGGGGTACACGGAGCCTTTTCGTGTTGCCCCAGTGACCTCAGGATCCCTCTAGACTTGAGACAGTGATCTTGGGTTTTCTCTGGAGTGCCATCAAGGAAATCAAGGCTCCTTTCACGTTTGATGTGGAACGCGGAATTGCTCTGCACGTAGTGCAGGGGAATCGGGCCTCATCTCGCGGTGAAGGGGAAATCTCATGGTTTTTCTCGAGTTGCGGCCGGAACCTGGGGTATATTCTCGAGTTAGGACGGGGAGGGCCCTTCCAGACACGTGTTTGTTCAGCGATGTCAGGACTCCTGCCTAGGTGCGAGGGACACCTCGGGATTCTCCACGAGTCTTGGCATGGCAATTGGGACGCGTCTCCACGTGAGGCGGGAGACCCAGGGTCCCTTTCCAGGTGCCACAGGGATCCTGGGACTCCTATCCATTTTCAAGAGGAGTCAGGCATCATCTCCTTTGGAAGCATTGATCTCCGCAGACCTCTCATGTTCTCAAAGAATGTGAGGCCTCCGGTCGCGATGAGGCGGAGGACTAGGTCTTTCTCTGTCGTCTCCACAGGGGATTCAAACATCGGTTCGTCTTGGGAGATGCAAGACGAGCCGGCATTCAATTCTCTGCAGGGATATCCGGGCTTACTTCGAGTCAGAGCATCTCGGTGTCCATTCCACTTGAGGCCGCAAACTCAGGGTCCCTCTCACATACCTGTAGCTGAGAGAAGCCTCCTCTTGAGGTGCTTGTGGAAAGTTGGTATTCCTCTTGATTCGAAGCCAGGGACTAAGCTCTCATCTCGAGTTGATTTGGGGTGCACGGAGCCCTTTCGTGTTGCTAAAGTGACCTCAGGATCCTTCTAGACTTGAGACAGTGATCATGGGTTTTCTCTAGAGTGC